>NC_133408.1:69597500-70222500 GCF_049350105.2 Macaca mulatta
GAATTCCGGCGACATCTGCCCACAAGGAGACTCTGGTCCTCCCAGTTCTCTCAGAGTGCTGCGTGATTCCCGTAGGATGAGAAGCGGGCAACCGTGTCTGGCTTTTGCCTGGTCATCTAGGTTCATTTCATCTGCACGTCCATTGTCCTCGTGGAGGGGCTGTTGCTGGGTGGAACGGCCTCTCGCCTCGGATCTTTGGGCTGCCAGGAACTTCAGGGGGCACAAGGCTCTTGGAGTGGGCTGACTTCAGTCCAGGTCGTGGGTCGTGGTCTCTTTGTAGGGCCCGGGTTTGTCTGCACTCTGCTGGAGGCTCTTGATTCCTCTGGCAAGAATCCGTGAACTTGACTTGGACTCCAGCACAAACCTTCTCATTCTCCCAGGCGGGCCTTGCTTTTGTCTTGCTCTCACGGGGAATCCACAGTGCCCCTCAACAGCACTGGTGGACAACCACTTCAATCTCGCAATCGCCGCAGACGGCCTCTGAGAACCTCTCTCCAACTCACGTGCCCCCGTGGGATGCCAGTTCCAGGGGTGAGACCCCTTCTCCACCGTGTCCTTCCCTTGGTCGCGGTTCCCGCTTCTCTCCGACTGCCGTGCTGAGAAGCAGGAGTCCCTAAACAGCCCAGGATGAAGGGAGGCAGTGAGCTCAAGGGTCCCACAATCTTCCGCTGACACCCTCCTCTGGGGTCTCAGGTATTCATCCATCAGCCGGAGAGCCCTCAACGACTCACCAGACTCCATTCCCAACCCTCTGGGATCCGATTCCTGCACAGAGCCGTTTTCGGGAATGAAGTCCGAAGAGCCCTTTCCAGCGCCCTCCTCGCAGTCTCCCATCGCCTCCTCCACCAGGGGGAGCCGACCACGGAGACGGCCTCGGGAGGCCCTTTGGGGGAGACTTTTCTCGGCCCGCAATGATGGTCGGAGGCAGCCTATTTCCTCAGCCCAGGCCGGCTCTGCCTGCACCATGTTCCTTGCTTAGGCAGGCTGACTACCATGCCAGCCTGGCGCCCGAGCCAGCCCCTCCAGTGCGCATGCGCCAGTGGCTGGGCACCTGGCGCGAGTGCTGAGCCCTGACTTGCGTCACAGTGAAGGTCTTCGTTGCCTGGCGACGAGTCCCTGCGGCTTAGCGGAGAGGGGGGACCTCTGTGATGGGCGTCGGTGTTGGGCTCCCGCCTGCGTTCTCTTGGGGATCCACGGTATAGTCCCACCATCTAGGACAGGGCAGGGCAATCCAGCCTGAGGAAACGTCCAGGGAAGGCCCAGGGATCCACCGCGAAATCCCTAACCATCCAAAAGGATCCGCGCCATGCGTCAAGCCTGCCTGGACCCAGTGAGGGTCAGTCTCCTTAAACGTTGCCCCCTCCCCCCCGTGATTTCTGACTACAGCAGGCCTGTGTTCTCGGGGTGCTCTCTCCTGGGAGGGGCTTCCTGGCGGAGCAGAACCGCGCAGCCTGAGACGGTGCCCGGAGGTGTATTTGTGCGGGATTGTTTCGAGTGTTGGCTGCCCGTGTGTGTAGGCGGCACTGTGTGTGTGTGTGTGTGTGTGTCTGTGTGTGTTTGTGCTTGCACGCGCGCGCGTGCTTGTGTGGCTGTGCGCGCGCGTGTGTGTTTGGGCGTGTGTCTCTGTGGGCCTGTGTGCTGTGTGCGTGTACGTGGCGTCTGCCGATAGGAAGATGGCTCAAGCACTGCAGCCCTAATTTGTTTTTTCTTTTCGTGTACCCCTCCCGCCCCGGAGTCCACCGACCTTCTTGTCCGCCACTCTGTGAGGCTCTGCTTGGGTTCCGGAGCTCCGTGTCCTTTGTTTTTTTCCGTGGTTCCTGTATCCGGGGTGAACTGTGGGAATGGCTGAGACTCGCAGGAGCCCTAAGCACCTCCCCCGCCGCAAAGCAGCAACTCTCCTAGCAAGGAAGACGAGCACACCACCCCCGAGAACAGAAACCTCCAAGTGCCTCATTTTCCTGTGGCCAAGCCGGGGCCCGACCCTAGCAGTCCTGTGCGCAGGGCTCCTCCAATCCCCCTGGAATTCGGTTCCTAGCCGAGCAGCCGCTTCACGTCGTGAGGTCAGGAGGCGGGCACTACTCCATCGTCTTGGGATTTCATTCCGGGGACGGAGAGGGTGGGCAGCAGTTTGCTCAAATGGGGTGAGGATGCAGTCTGGTGAGGTGTGCCTGGGGTCCCCCACCTTCATCTGCTAAACAGGTGCTTCCAGATGAATAGGGAAGGTACTTCCGACTCCACCCCCGCGTTCCCTTGGTGGCACTAGCGGTCCGCACCCTGGCCCGGTGCCCATGTGGGAGGACTCCAACGTGCTGGGGGATCAGTTGGAGCACAATCCCAGGCCATTCTGGCTAGCTTTCGATTTCGGCTGTCATTCCGGGAAACACGTGGGAGTGAGATGCACTGAGGCTGGCTGGGATGGGGCCTGCATAGGGGCCACCTCTTTTCCTGACTCCCACGTTTCTCGTGGGCCTAGGGTTTCCTGGGTCTGGCTCCAAGACTTCCACAGTCAACGTTTCCCTGTTCACGGAGGACGACCGTCATGGGGACCGTTGTACGCGTGTTTCCTTCTAAACGCCATCAGGGTGCAAGGACTCGGCTGCTGTGATCCTTTTGGAAGAGTGAATTCCGGCGACATCTGACACAAGGAAACTCTGGTCCTCCCAGTTCTCTCAGAGTGCTGCGTGATTCCCGTAGGATGAGAAGCGGGCAACCGTGTCTGGCTTTTGCCTGGTCATCTAGGTTCATTTCATCTGCACGTCCATTGTCCTCGTGGAGGGGCTGTTGCTGGGTGGAACGGCCTCTCGCCTCGGATCTTTGGGCTGCCAGGAACTTCAGGGGATACAATGCTCTTGGAGTGGGCTGACTTCAGTCCAGGTCGTGGGTCGTGGTCTCTTTGTAGGGCCCGGGTTTGTCTGCACTCTGCTGGAGGCTCTTGATTCCTCTGGCAAGAATCCGTGAACTTGACTTGGACTCCAGCACAAACCTTCTCGTTCTCCCAGGCGGGCCTTGCTTTTGTCTTGCTCTCACGGGGGATCCACAGTGCCCCTCAACAGCACTGGTGGACAACCACTTCAATCTTGCAATCGCCGCAGACGGCCTCTGAGACCCTCTCTCCAACTCACGTGCCCCCGTGGGATGCCAGTTCCAGGGGTGAGACCCCTTCTCCACCGTGTCCTTCCCTTGGTCGCGGTTCCCGCTTCTCTCCGACTGCCGTGCTGAGAAGCAGGAGTCCCTAAACAGCCCAGGATGAAGGGAGGCAGTGAGCTCAAGGGTCCCGCAATCTTCCGCTGACACCCTCCTCTGGGGTCTCAGGTATTCATCCATCAGCCGGAGAGCCCTCAACGACTCACCAGACTCCATTCCCAACCCTCTGGGATCCGATTCCTGCACAGAGCCGTTTTCGGGAATGAAGTCCGAAGAGCCCTTTCCAGCGCCCTCCTCGCAGTCTCCCATCGCCTCCTCCACCAGGGGGAGCCGACCACGGAGACGGCCTCGGGAGGCCCTTTGGGGGAGACTTTTCTCGGCCCGCAATGATGGTCGGAGGCAGCCTATTTCCTCAGCCCAGGCCGGCTCTGCCTGCACCATGTTCCTTGCTTAGGCAGGCTGACAACCATGCCAGCCTGGCGCCGGAGCCAGCCCCTCGAGTGCGCATGCGCCAGTGGCCGGGCACCTGGCGCGAGTGCTGAGCCCTGGCTTGCGTCACAGTGAAGGTCTTCGTTGCCTGGCGACGAGTCCCTGCGGCTTAGCGGAGAGGGGGGACCTCTGTGATGGGCGTCGGTGTTGGGCTCCCGCCTGCGTTCTCTTGGGGATCCACGGTATAGTCCCACCATCTAGGACAGGGCAGGGCAATCCAGCCTGAGGAAACGTCCAGGGAAGGCCCAGGGATCCACCGCGAAATCCCTAACCATCCAAAAGGATCCGCGCCATGCGTCAAGCCTGCCTGGACCCAGTGAGGGTCAGTCTCCTTAAACGTTGCCCCCTCCCCCCCGTGATTTCTGACGACAGCAGGCCTGTGTTCTCGGGGTGCTCTCTCCTGGGAGGGGCTTCCTGGCGGAGCAGAACCGCGCAGCCTGAGACGGTGCCCGGAGGTGTATTTGTGCGGGATTGTTTCGAGTGTTGGCTGCCCGTGTGTGTAGGCGGCACTCTGTGTGTGTGTGTGTGTGTGTGTGTGTGTGTGTGTGTGCGTCTGTGTGTGTTTGTGCTTGCACGCGCGCGCGTGCTTGTGTGGCTGTACGCGCGCGTGTGTGTTTGGGCGTGTGTCTCTGTGGGCCTGTGTGCTGTGTGCGTGTACGTGGCGTCTGCCGATAGGAAGATGGCTCAAGCACTGCAGCCCTAATTTGTTTTTTCTTTTCGTGTACCCCTCCCGCCCCCGAGTCCACCGACCTTCTTGTCCGCCACTCTGTGAGGCTCTGCTTGGGTTCCGGAGCTCCGTGTCCTTTGTTTTTTTCCGTGGTTCCTGTATCCGGGGTGAACTGTGGGACTGGCTGAGACTCGCAGGAGCCCTAAGCACCTCCCCCGCCGCAAAGCAGCAACTCTGCTAGCAAGGAAGACGAGCACACCACCCCCGAGAACAGAAACCTCCGAGTGCCTCATTTTCCTGTGGCCAAGCCGGGGCCCGACCCTAGCAGTCCTGTGCGCAGGGCTCCTCGAATCCCCCTGGAATTCGGTTCCTAGCCGAGCAGCCGCTTCACGTCGTGAGGTCAGGAGGCGGGCACTCCTCCATCGTCTTGGGATTTCATTCCGGGGACGGAGAGGGTGGGCAGCAGTTTGCTCAGATGGGGTGAGGATGCAGTCTGGTGAGGTGTGCCTGGGGTCCCCCACCTTCATCTGCTAAACAGGTGCTTCCAGATGAATAGGGAAGGTACTTCCGACTCCACCCCCGCGTTCCCTGGTGGCACTAGCGGTCCGCACCCTGGCCCGGTGCCCATGTGGGAGGACTCCAACGTGCTGGGGGATCAGTTGGAGCACAATCCCAGGCCATTCTGGCTAGCTTTCGATTTCGGCTGTCATTCCGGGAAACACGTGGGAGTGAGATGCACTGAGGCTGGCTGGGATGGGGCCTGCATAGGGGCCTCCTCTTTTCCTGACTCCCACGTTTCTCGTGGGCCTAGGGTTTCCTGGGTCTGGCTCCAAGACTTCCACAGTCAACGTTTCCCTGTTCACGGAGGACGACCGTCATGGGGACCGTTGTACGCGTGTTTCCTTCTAAACGCCGTCAGGGTGCAAGGACTCGGCTGCTGTGATCCTTTTGGAAGAGTGAATTCCGGCGACATCTGCCCACAAGGAGACTCTGGTCCTCCCAGTTCTCTCAGAGTGCTGCGTGATTCCCGTAGGATGAGAAGCGGGCAACCGTGTCTGGCTTTTGCCTGGTCATCTAGGTTCATTTCATCTGCACGTCCATTGTCCTCGTGGAGGGGCTGTTGCTGGGTGGAACGGCCTCTCGCCTCGGATCTTTGGGCTGCCAGGAACTTCAGGGGGCACAAGGCTCTTGGAGTGGGCTGACTTCAGTCCAGGTCGTGGGTCGTGGTCTCTTTGTAGGGCCCGGGTTTGTCTGCACTCTGCTGGAGGCTCTTGATTCCTCTGGCAAGAATCCGTGAACTTGACTTGGACTCCAGCACAAACCTTCTCGTTCTCCCAGGCGGGCCTTGCTTTTGTCTTGCTCTCACGGGGGATCCACAGTGCCCCTCAACAGCACTGGTGGACAACCACTTCAATCTTGCAATCGCCGCAGACGGCCTCTGAGACCCTCTCTCCAACTCACGTGCCCCCGTGGGATGCCAGTTCCAGGGGTGAGACCCCTTCTCCACCGTGTCCTTCCCTTGGTCGCGGTTCCCGCTTCTCTCCGACTGCCGTGCTGAGAAGCAGGAGTCCCTAAACAGCCCAGGATGAAGGGAGGCAGTGAGCTCAAGGGTCCCGCAATCTTCCGCTGACACCCTCCTCTGGGGTCTCAGGTATTCATCCATCAGCCGGAGAGCCCTCAACGACTCACCAGACTCCATTCCCAACCCTCTGGGATCCGATTCCTGCACAGAGCCGTTTTCGGGAATGAAGTCCGAAGAGCCCTTTCCAGCGCCCTCCTCGCAGTCTCCCATCGCCTCCTCCACCAGGGGGAGCCGACCACGGAGACGGCCTCGGGAGGCCCTTTGGGGGAGACTTTTCTCGGCCCGCAATGATGGTCGGAGGCAGCCTATTTCCTCAGCCCAGGCCGGCTCTGCCTGCACCATGTTCCTTGCTTAGGCAGGCTGACAACCATGCCAGCCTGGCGCCGGAGCCAGCCCCTCGAGTGCGCATGCGCCAGTGGCCGGGCACCTGGCGCGAGTGCTGAGCCCTGGCTTGCGTCACAGTGAAGGTCTTCGTTGCCTGGCGACGAGTCCCTGCGGCTTAGCGGAGAGGGGGGACCTCTGTGATGGGCGTCGGTGTTGGGCTCCCGCCTGCGTTCTCTTGGGGATCCACGGTATAGTCCCACCATCTAGGACAGGGCAGGGCAATCCAGCCTGAGGAAACGTCCAGGGAAGGCCCAGGGATCCACCGCGAAATCCCTAACCATCCAAAAGGATCCGCGCCATGCGTCAAGCCTGCCTGGACCCAGTGAGGGTCAGTCTCCTTAAACGTTGCCCCCTCCCCCCCGTGATTTCTGACTACAGCAGGCCTGTGTTCTCGGGGTGCTCTCTCCTGGGAGGGGCTTCCTGGCGGAGCAGAACCGCGCAGCCTGAGACGGTGCCCGGAGGTGTATTTGTGCGGGATTGTTTCGAGTGTTGGCTGCCCGTGTGTGTAGGCGGCACTGTGTGTGTGTGTGTGTGTGTGTGTGTGTGTGTGTGTGTGTGTCTGTGTGTGTTTGTGCTTGCACGCGCGCGCGTGCTTGTGTGGCTGTGCGCGCACGTGTGTGTTTGGGCGTGTGTCTCTGTGGGCCTGTGTGCTGTGTGCGTGTACGTGGCGTCTGCCGATAGGAAGATGGCTCAAGCACTGCAGCCCTAATTTGTTTTTTCTTTTCGTGTACCCCTCCCGCCCCCGAGTCCACCGACCTTCTTGTCCGCCACTCTGTGAGGCTCTGCTTGGGTTCCGGAGCTCCGTGTCCTTTGTTTTTTTCCGTGGTTCCTGTATACGGGGTGAACTGTGGGACTGGCTGAGACTCGCAGGAGCCCTAAGCACCTCCCCCGCCGCAAAGCAGCAACTCTGCTAGCAAGGAAGACGAGCACACCACCCCCGAGAACAGAAACCTCCGAGTGCCTCATTTTCCTGTGGCCAAGCCGGGGCCCGACCCTAGCAGTCCTGTGCGCAGGGCTCCTCGAATCCCCCTGGAATTCGGTTCCTAGCCGAGCAGCCGCTTCACGTCGTGAGGTCAGGAGGCGGGCACTCCTCCATCGTCTTGGGATTTCATTCCGGGGACGGAGAGGGTGGGCAGCAGTTTGCTCAGATGGGGTGAGGATGCAGTCTGGTGAGGTGTGCCTGGGGTCCCCCACCTTCATCTGCTAAACAGGTGCTTCCAGATGAATAGGGAAGGTACTTCCGACTCCACCCCCGCGTTCCCTTGGTGGCACTAGCGGTCCGCACCCTGGCCCGGTGCCCATGTGGGAGGACTCCAACGTGCTGGGGGATCAGTTGGAGCACAATCCCAGGCCATTCTGGCTAGCTTTCGATTTCGGCTGTCATTCCGGGAAACACGTGGGAGTGAGATGCACTGAGGCTGGCTGGGATGGGGCCTGCATAGGGGCCTCCTCTTTTCCTGACTCCCACGTTTCTCGTGGGCCTAGGGTTTCCTGGGTCTGGCTCCAAGACTTCCACAGTCAACGTTTCCCTGTTCACGGAGGACGACCGTCATGGGGACCGTTGTACGCGTGTTTCCTTCTAAACGCCGTCAGGGTGCAAGGACTCGGCTGCTGTGATCCTTTTGGAAGAGTGAATTCCGGCGACATCTGCCCACAAGGAGACTCTGGTCCTCCCAGTTCTCTCAGAGTGCTGCGTGATTCCCGTAGGATGAGAAGCGGGCAACCGTGTCTGGCTTTTGCCTGGTCATCTAGGTTCATTTCATCTGCACGTCCATTGTCCTCGTGGAGGGGCTGTTGCTGGGTGGAACGGCCTCTCGCCTCGGATCTTTGGGCTGCCAGGAACTTCAGGGGGCACAAGGCTCTTGGAGTGGGCTGACTTCAGTCCAGGTCGTGGGTCGTGGTCTCTTTGTAGGGCCCGGGTTTGTCTGCACTCTGCTGGAGGCTCTTGATTCCTCTGGCAAGAATCCGTGAACTTGACTTGGACTCCAGCACAAACCTTCTCGTTCTCCCAGGCGGGCCTTGCTTTTGTCTTGCTCTCACGGGGGATCCACAGTGCCCCTCAACAGCACTGGTGGACAACCACTTCAATCTTGCAATCGCCGCAGACGGCCTCTGAGACCCTCTCTCCAACTCACGTGCCCCCGTGGGATGCCAGTTCCAGGGGTGAGACCCCTTCTCCATCGTGTCCTTCCCTTGGTCGCGGTTCCCGCTTCTCTCCGACTGCCGTGCTGAGAAGCAGGAGTCCCTAAACAGCCCAGGATGAAGGGAGGCAGTGAGCTCAAGGGTCCCGCAATCTTCCACTGACACCCTCCTCTGGGGTCTCAGGTATTCATCCATCAGCCGGAGAGCCCTCAACGACTCACCAGACTCCATTCCCAACCCTCTGGGATCCGATTCCTGCACAGAGCCGTTTTCGGGAATGAAGTCCGAAGAGCCCTTTCCAGCGCCCTCCTCGCAGTCTCCCATCGCCTCCTCCACCAGGGGGAGCCGACCACGGAGACGGCCTCGGGAGGCCCTTTGGGGGAGACTTTTCTCGGCCCGCAATGATGGTCGGAGGCAGCCTATTTCCTCAGCCCAGGCCGGCTCTGCCTGCACCATGTTCCTTGCTTAGGCAGGCTGACAACCATGCCAGCCTGGCGCCGGAGCCAGCCCCTCGAGTGCGCATGCGCCAGTGGCCGGGCACCTGGCGCGAGTGCTGAGCCCTGGCTTGCGTCACAGTGAAGGTCTTCGTTGCCTGGCGACGAGTCCCTGCGGCTTAGCGGAGAGGGGGGACCTCTGTGATGGGCGTCGGTGTTGGGCTCCCGCCTGCGTTCTCTTGGGGATCCACGGTATAGTCCCACCATCTAGGACAGGGCAGGGCAATCCAGCCTGAGGAAACGTCCAGGGAAGGCCCAGGGATCCACCGCGAAATCCCTAACCATCCAAAAGGATCCGCGCCATGCGTCAAGCCTGCCTGGACCCAGTGAGGGTCAGTCTCCTTAAACGTTGCCCCCTCCCCCCCGTGATTTCTGACGACAGCAGGCCTGTGTTCTCGGGGTGCTCTCTCCTGGGAGGGGCTTCCTGGCGGAGCAGAACCGCGCAGCCTGAGACGGTGCCCGGAGGTGTATTTGTGCGGGATTGTTTCGAGTGTTGGCTGCCCGTGTGTGTAGGCGGCACTCTGTGTGTGTGTGTGTGTGTGTGTGTGTGTGTGTGTGCGTCTATGTGTGTTTGTGCTTGCACGCGCGCGCGTGCTTGTGTGGCTGTGCGCGCGCGTGTGTGTTTGGGCGTGTGTCTCTGTGGGCCTGTGTGCTGTGTGCGTGTACGTGGCGTCTGCCGATAGGAAGATGGCTCAAGCACTGCAGCCCTAATTTGTTTTTTCTTTTCGTGTACCCCTCCCGCCCCCGAGTCCACCGACCTTCTTGTCCGCCACTCTGTGAGGCTCTGCTTGGGTTCCGGAGCTCCGTGTCCTTTGTTTTTTTCCATGGTTCCTGTATCCGGGGTGAACTGTGGGACTGGCTGAGACTCGCAGGAGCCCTAAGCACCTCCCCCGCCGCAAAGCAGCAACTCTGCTAGCAAGGAAGAGGAGCACACCACCCCCGAGAACAGAAACCTCCGAGTGCCTCATTTTCCTGTGGCCAAGCCGGGGCCCGACCCTAGCAGTCCTGTGCGCAGGGCTCCTCGAATCCCCCTGGAATTCGGTTCCCAGCCGAGAAGCCGCTTCACGTCGTGAGGTCAGGAGGCGGGCACTCCTCCATCGTCTTGGGATTTCATTCCGGGGACGGAGAGGGTGGGCAGCAGTTTGCTCAGATGGGGTGAGGATGCAGTCTGGTGAGGTGTGCCTGGGGTCCCCCACCTTCATCTGCTAAACAGGTGCTTCCAGATGAATAGGGAAGGTACTTCCGACTCCACCCCCGCGTTCCCTTGGTGGCACTAGCGGTCCGCACCCTGGCCCGGTGCCCATGTGGGAGGACTCCAACGTGCTGGGGGATCAGTTGAAGCACAATCCCAGGCCATTCTGGCTAGCTTTCGATTTCGGCTGTCATTCCGGGAAACACGTGGGAGTGAGATGCACTGAGGCTGGCTGGGATGGGGCCTGCATAGGGGCCACCTCTTTTCCTGACTCCCACGTTTCTCGTGGGCCTAGGGTTTCCTGGGTCTGGCTCCAAGACTTCCACAGTCAACGTTTCCCTGTTCACGGAGGACGACCGTCATGGGGACCGTTGTACGCGTGTTTCCTTCTAAACGCCATCAGGGTGCAAGGACTCGGCTGCTGTGATCCTTTTGGAAGAGTGAATTCCGGCGACATCTGACACAAGGAAACTCTGGTCCTCCCAGTTCTCTCAGAGTGCTGCGTGATTCCCGTAGGATGAGAAGCGGGCAACCGTGTCTGGCTTTTGCCTGGTCATCTAGGTTCATTTCATCTGCACGTCCATTGTCCTCGTGGAGGGGCTGTTGCTGGGTGGAACGGCCTCTCGCCTCGGATCTTTGGGCTGCCAGGAACTTCAGGGGATACAATGCTCTTGGAGTGGGCTGACTTCAGTCCAGGTCGTGGGTCGTGGTCTCTTTGTAGGGCCCGGGTTTGTCTGCACTCTGCTGGAGGCTCTTGATTCCTCTGGCAAGAATCCGTGAACTTGACTTGGACTCCAGCACAAACCTTCTCGTTCTCCCAGGCGGGCCTTGCTTTTGTCTTGCTCTCACGGGGGATCCACAGTGCCCCTCAACAGCACTGGTGGACAACCACTTCAATCTTGCAATCGCCGCAGACGGCCTCTGAGACCCTCTCTCCAACTCACGTGCCCCCGTGGGATGCCAGTTCCAGGGGTGAGACCCCTTCTCCACCGTGTCCTTCCCTTGGTCGCGGTTCCCGCTTCTCTCCGACTGCCGTGCTGAGAAGCAGGAGTCCCTAAACAGCCCAGGATGAAGGGAGGCAGTGAGCTCAAGGGTCCCGCAATCTTCCGCTGACACCCTCCTCTGGGGTCTCAGGTATTCATCCATCAGCCGGAGAGCCCTCAACGACTCACCAGACTCCATTCCCAACCCTCTGGGATCCGATTCCTGCACAGAGCCGTTTTCGGGAATGAAGTCCGAAGAGCCCTTTCCAGCGCCCTCCTCGCAGTCTCCCATCGCCTCCTCCACCAGGGGGAGCCGACCACGGAGACGGCCTCGGGAGGCCCTTTGGGGGAGACTTTTCTCGGCCCGCAATGATGGTCGGAGGCAGCCTATTTCCTCAGCCCAGGCCGGCTCTGCCTGCACCATGTTCCTTGCTTAGGCAGGCTGACAACCATGCCAGCCTGGCGCCGGAGCCAGCCCCTCGAGTGCGCATGCGCCAGTGGCCGGGCACCTGGCGCGAGTGCTGAGCCCTGGCTTGCGTCACAGTGAAGGTCTTCGTTGCCTGGCGACGAGTCCCTGCGGCTTAGCGGAGAGGGGGGACCTCTGTGATGGGCGTCGGTGTTGGGCTCCCGCCTGCGTTCTCTTGGGGATCCACGGTATAGTCCCACCATCTAGGACAGGGCAGGGCAATCCAGCCTGAGGAAACGTCCAGGGAAGGCCCAGGGATCCACCGCGAAATCCCTAACCATCCAAAAGGATCCGCGCCATGCGTCAAGCCTGCCTGGACCCAGTGAGGGTCAGTCTCCTTAAACGTTGCCCCCTCCCCCCCGTGATTTCTGACGACAGCAGGCCTGTGTTCTCGGGGTGCTCTCTCCTGGGAGGGGCTTCCTGGCGGAGCAGAACCGCGCAGCCTGAGACGGTGCCCGGAGGTGTATTTGTGCGGGATTGTTTCGAGTGTTGGCTGCCCGTGTGTGTAGGCGGCACTCTGTGTGTGTGTGTGTGTGTGTGTGTGTGTGTGTGTGTGTGTGCGTCTGTGTGTGTTTGTGCTTGCACGCGCGCGCGTGCTTGTGTGGCTGTGCGCGCGCGTGTGTGTTTGGGCGTGTGTCTCTGTGGGCCTGTGTGCTGTGTGCGTGTACGTGGCGTCTGCCGATAGGAAGATGGCTCAAGCACTGCAGCCCTAATTTGTTTTTTCTTTTCGTGTACCCCTCCCGCCCCCGAGTCCACCGACCTTCTTGTCCGCCACTCTGTGAGGCTCTGCTTGGGTTCCGGAGCTCCGTGTCCTTTGTTTTTTTCCGTGGTTCCTGTATCCGGGGTGAACTGTGGGACTGGCTGAGACTCGCAGGAGCCCTAAGCACCTCCCCCGCCGCAAAGCAGCAACTCTGCTAGCAAGGAAGAGGAGCACACCACCCCCGAGAACAGAAACCTCCGAGTGCCTCATTTTCCTGTGGCCAAGCCGGGGCCCGACCCTAGCAGTCCTGTGCGCAGGGCTCCTCGAATCCCCCTGGAATTCGGTTCCTAGCCGAGCAGCCGCTTCACGTCGTGAGGTCAGGAGGCGGGCACTCCTCCATCGTCTTGGGATTTCATTCCGGGGACGGAGAGGGTGGGCAGCAGTTTGCTCAGATGGGGTGAGGATGCAGTCTGGTGAGGTGTGCCTGGGGTCCCCCACCTTCATCTGCTAAACAGGTGCTTCCAGATGAATAGGGAAGGTACTTCCGACTCCACCCCCGCGTTCCCTTGGTGGCACTAGCGGTCCGCACCCTGGCCCGGTGCCCATGTGGGAGGACTCCAACGTGCTGGGGGATCAGTTGGAGCACAATCCCAGGCCATTCTGGCTAGCTTTCGATTTCGGCTGTCATTCCGGGAAACACGTGGGAGTGAGATGCACTGAGGCTGGCTGGGATGGGGCCTGCATAGGGGCCTCCTCTTTTCCTGACTCCCACGTTTCTCGTGGGCCTAGGGTTTCCTGGGTCTGGCTCCAAGACTTCCACAGTCAACGTTTCCCTGTTCACGGAGGACGACCGTCATGGGGACCGTTGTACGCGTGTTTCCTTCTAAACGCCGTCAGGGTGCAAGGACTCGGCTGCTGTGATCCTTTTGGAAGAGTGAATTCCGGCGACATCTGCCCACAAGGAGACTCTGGTCCTCCCAGTTCTCTCAGAGTGCTGCGTGATTCCCGTAGGATGAGAAGCGGGCAACCGTGTCTGGCTTTTGCCTGGTCATCTAGGTTCATTTCATCTGCACGTCCATTGTCCTCGTGGAGGGGCTGTTGCTGGGTGGAACGGCCTCTCGCCTCGGATCTTTGGGCTGCCAGGAACTTCAGGGGGCACAAGGCTCTTGGAGTGGGCTGACTTCAGTCCAGGTCGTGGGTCGTGGTCTCTTTGTAGGGCCCGGGTTTGTCTGCACTCTGCTGGAGGCTCTTGATTCCTCTGGCAAGAATCCGTGAACTTGACTTGGACTCCAGCACAAACCTTCTCGTTCTCCCAGGCGGGCCTTGCTTTTGTCTTGCTCTCACGGGGGATCCACAGTGCCCCTCAACAGCACTGGTGGACAACCACTTCAATCTTGCAATCGCCGCAGACGGCCTCTGAGACCCTCTCTCCAACTCACGTGCCCCCGTGGGATGCCAGTTCCAGGGGTGAGACCCCTTCTCCACCGTGTCCTTCCCTTGGTCGCGGTTCCCGCTTCTCTCCGACTGCCGTGCTGAGAAGCAGGAGTCCCTAAACAGCCCAGGATGAAGGGAGGCAGTGAGCTCAAGGGTCCCGCAATCTTCCGCTGACACCCTCCTCTGGGGTCTCAGGTATTCATCCATCAGCCGGAGAGCCCTCAACGACTCACCAGACTCCATTCCCAACCCTCTGGGATCCGATTCCTGCACAGAGCCGTTTTCGGGAATGAAGTCCGAAGAGCCCTTTCCAGCGCCCTCCTCGCAGTCTCCCATCGCCTCCTCCACCAGGGGGAGCCGACCACGGAGACGGCCTCGGGAGGCCCTTTGGGGGAGACTTTTCTCGGCCCGCAATGATGGTCGGAGGCAGCCTATTTCCTCAGCCCAGGCCGGCTCTGCCTGCACCATGTTCCTTGCTTAGGCAGGCTGACAACCATGCCAGCCTGGCGCCGGAGCCAGCCCCTCGAGTGCGCATGCGCCAGTGGCCGGGCACCTGGCGCGAGTGCTGAGCCCTGGCTTGCGTCACAGTGAAGGTCTTCGTTGCCTGGCGACGAGTCCCTGCGGCTTAGCGGAGAGGGGGGACCTCTGTGATGGGCGTCGGTGTTGGGCTCCCGCCTGCGTTCTCTTGGGGATCCACGGTATAGTCCCACCATCTAGGACAGGGCAGGGCAATCCAGCCTGAGGAAACGTCCAGGGAAGGCCCAGGGATCCACCGCGAAATCCCTAACCATCCAAAAGGATCCGCGCCATGCGTCAAGCCTGCCTGGACCCAGTGAGGGTCAGTCTCCTTAAACGTTGCCCCCTCCCCCCCGTGATTTCTGACGACAGCAGGCCTGTGTTCTCGGGGTGCTCTCTCCTGGGAGGGGCTTCCTGGCGGAGCAGAACCGCGCAGCCTGAGACGGTGCCCGGAGGTGTATTTGTGCGGGATTGTTTCGAGTGTTGGCTGCCCGTGTGTGTAGGCGGCACTCTGTGTGTGTGTGTGTGTGTGTGTGTGTGTGTGTGTGTGTGTGCGTCTGTGTGTGTTTGTGCTTGCACGCGCGCGCGTGCTTGTGTGGCTGTGCGCGCGCGTGTGTGTTTGGGCGTGTGTCTCTGTGGGCCTGTGTGCTGTGTGCGTGTACGTGGCGTCTGCCGATAGGAAGATGGCTCAAGCACTGCAGCCCTAATTTGTTTTTTCTTTTCGTGTACCCCTCCCGCCCCCGAGTCCACCGACCTTCTTGTCCGCCACTCTGTGAGGCTCTGCTTGGGTTCCGGAGCTCCGTGTCCTTTGTTTTTTTCCGTGGTTCCTGTATCCGGGGTGAACTGTGGGACTGGCTGAGACTCGCAGGAGCCCTAAGCACCTCCCCCGCCGCAAAGCAGCAACTCTGCTAGCAAGGAAGAGGAGCACACCACCCCCGAGAACAGAAACCTCCGAGTGCCTCATTTTCCTGTGGCCAAGCCGGGGCCCGACCCTAGCAGTCCTGTGCGCAGGGCTCCTCGAATCCCCCTGGAATTCGGTTCCTAGCCGAGCAGCCGCTTCACGTCGTGAGGTCAGGAGGCGGGCACTCCTCCATCGTCTTGGGATTTCATTCCGGGGACGGAGAGGGTGGGCAGCAGTTTGCTCAGATGGGGTGAGGATGCAGTCTGGTGAGGTGTGCCTGGGGTCCCCCACCTTCATCTGCTAAACAGGTGCTTCCAGATGAATAGGGAAGGTACTTCCGACTCCACCCCCGCGTTCCCTTGGTGGCACTAGCGGTCCGCACCCTGGCCCGGTGCCCATGTGGGAGGACTCCAACGTGCTGGGGGATCAGTTGGAGCACAATCCCAGGCCATTCTGGCTAGCTTTCGATTTCGGCTGTCATTCCGGGAAACACGTGGGAGTGAGATGCACTGAGGCTGGCTGGGATGGGGCCTGCATAGGGGCCTCCTCTTTTCCTGACTCCCACGTTTCTCGTGGGCCTAGGGTTTCCTGGGTCTGGCTCCAAGACTTCCACAGTCAACGTTTCCCTGTTCACGGAGGACGACCGTCATGGGGACCGTTGTACGCGTGTTTCCTTCTAAACGCCGTCAGGGTGCAAGGACTCGGCTGCTGTGATCCTTTTGGAAGAGTGAATTCCGGCGACATCTGCCCACAAGGAGACTCTGGTCCTCCCAGTTCTCTCAGAGTGCTGCGTGATTCCCGTAGGATGAGAAGCGGGCAACCGTGTCTGGCTTTTGCCTGGTCATCTAGGTTCATTTCATCTGCACGTCCATTGTCCTCGTGGAGGGGCTGTTGCTGGGTGGAACGGCCTCTCGCCTCGGATCTTTGGGCTGCCAGGAACTTCAGGGGGCACAAGGCTCTTGGAGTGGGCTGACTTCAGTCCAGGTCGTGGGTCGTGGTCTCTTTGTAGGGCCCGGGTTTGTCTGCACTCTGCTGGAGGCTCTTGATTCCTCTGGCAAGAATCCGTGAACTTGACTTGGACTCCAGCACAAACCTTCTCGTTCTCCCAGGCGGGCCTTGCTTTTGTCTTGCTCTCACGGGGGATCCACAGTGCCCCTCAACAGCACTGGTGGACAACCACTTCAATCTTGCAATCGCCGCAGACGGCCTCTGAGACCCTCTCTCCAACTCACGTGCCCCCGTGGGATGCCAGTTCCAGGGGTGAGACCCCTTCTCCACCGTGTCCTTCCCTTGGTCGCGGTTCCCGCTTCTCTCCGACTGCCGTGCTGAGAAGCAGGAGTCCCTAAACAGCCCAGGATGAAGGGAGGCAGTGAGCTCAAGGGTCCCGCAATCTTCCGCTGACACCCTCCTCTGGGGTCTCAGGTATTCATCCATCAGCCGGAGAGCCCTCAACGACTCACCAGACTCCATTCCCAACCCTCTGGGATCCGATTCCTGCACAGAGCCGTTTTCGGGAATGAAGTCCGAAGAGCCCTTTCCAGCGCCCTCCTCGCAGTCTCCCATCGCCTCCTCCACCAGGGGGAGCCGACCACGGAGACGGCCTCGGGAGGCCCTTTGGGGGAGACTTTTCTCGGCCCGCAATGATGGTCGGAGGCAGCCTATTTCCTCAGCCCAGGCCGGCTCTGCCTGCACCATGTTCCTTGCTTAGGCAGGCTGACAACCATGCCAGCCTGGCGCCGGAGCCAGCCCCTCGAGTGCGCATGCGCCAGTGGCCGGGCACCTGGCGCGAGTGCTGAGCCCTGGCTTGCGTCACAGTGAAGGTCTTCGTTGCCTGGCGACGAGTCCCTGCGGCTTAGCGGAGAGGGGGGACCTCTGTGATGGGCGTCGGTGTTGGGCTCCCGCCTGCGTTCTCTTGGGGATCCACGGTATAGTCCCACCATCTAGGACAGGGCAGGGCAATCCAGCCTGAGGAAACGTCCAGGGAAGGCCCAGGGATCCACCGCGAAATCCCTAACCATCCAAAAGGATCCGCGCCATGCGTCAAGCCTGCCTGGACCCAGTGAGGGTCAGTCTCCTTAAACGTTGCCCCCTCCCCCCCGTGATTTCTGACGACAGCAGGCCTGTGTTCTCGGGGTGCTCTCTCCTGGGAGGGGCTTCCTGGCGGAGCAGAACCGCGCAGCCTGAGACGGTGCCCGGAGGTGTATTTGTGCGGGATTGTTTCGAGTGTTGGCTGCCCGTGTGTGTAGGCGGCACTGTGTGTGTGTGTGTGTGTGTGTGTGTGTGTGTGTGTGTGTGTGTCTGTGTGTGTTTGTGCTTGCACGCGCGCGCGTGCTTGTGTGGCTGTGCGCGCGCGTGTGTGTTTGGGCGTGTGTCTCTGTGGGCCTGTGTGCTGTGTGCGTGTACGTGGCGTCTGCCGATAGGAAGATGGCTCAAGCACTGCAGCCCTAATTTGTTTTTTCTTTTCGTGTACCCCTCCCGCCCCCGAGTCCACCGACCTTCTTGTCCGCCACTCTGTGAGGCTCTGCTTGGGTTCCGGAGCTCCGTGTCCTTTGTTTTTTTCCGTGGTTCCTGTATCCGGGGTGAACTGTGGGACTGGCTGAGACTCGCAGGAGCCCTAAGCACCTCCCCCGCCGCAAAGCAGCAACTCTGCTAGCAAGGAAGAGGAGCACACCACCCCCGAGAACAGAAACCTCCGAGTGCCTCATTTTCCTGTGGCCAAGCCGGGGCCCGACCCTAGCAGTCCTGTGCGCAGGGCTCCTCGAATCCCCCTGGAATTCGGTTCCTAGCCGAGCAGCCGCTTCACGTCGTGAGGTCAGGAGGCGGGCACTCCTCCATCGTCTTGGGATTTCATTCCGGGGACGGAGAGGGTGGGCAGCAGTTTGCTCAGATGGGGTGAGGATGCAGTCTGGTGAGGTGTGCCTGGGGTCCCCCACCTTCATCTGCTAAACAGGTGCTTCCAGATGAATAGGGAAGGTACTTCCGACTCCACCCCCGCGTTCCCTTGGTGGCACTAGCGGTCCGCACCCTGGCCCGGTGCCCATGTGGGAGGACTCCAACGTGCTGGGGGATCAGTTGGAGCACAATCCCAGGCCATTCTGGCTAGCTTTCGATTTCGGCTGTCATTCCGGGAAACACGTGGGAGTGAGATGCACTGAGGCTGGCTGGGATGGGGCCTGCATAGGGGCCTCCTCTTTTCCTGACTCCCACGTTTCTCGTGGGCCTAGGGATTCCTGGGTCTGGCTCCAAGACTTCCACAGTCAACGTTTCCCTGTTCACGGAGGACGACCGTCATGGGGACCGTTGTACGCGTGTTTCCTTCTAAACGCCGTCAGGGTGCAAGGACTCGGCTGCTGTGATCCTTTTGGAAGAGTGAATTCCGGCGACATCTGCCCACAAGGAGACTCTGGTCCTCCCAGTTCTCTCAGAGTGCTGCGTGATTCCCGTAGGATGAGAAGCGGGCAACCGTGTCTGGCTTTTGCCTGGTCATCTAGGTTCATTTCATCTGCACGTCCATTGTCCTCGTGGAGGGGCTGTTGCTGGGTGGAACGGCCTCTCGCCTCGGATCTTTGGGCTGCCAGGAACTTCAGGGGGCACAAGGCTCTTGGAGTGGGCTGACTTCAGTCCAGGTCGTGGGTCGTGGTCTCTTTGTAGGGCCCGGGTTTGTCTGCACTCTGCTGGAGGCTCTTGATTCCTCTGGCAAGAATCCGTGAACTTGACTTGGACTCCAGCACAAACCTTCTCGTTCTCCCAGGCGGGCCTTGCTTTTGTCTTGCTCTCACGGGGGATCCACAGTGCCCCTCAACAGCACTGGTGGACAACCACTTCAATCTTGCAATCGCCGCAGACGGCCTCTGAGACCCTCTCTCCAACTCACGTGCCCCCGTGGGATGCCAGTTCCAGGGGTGAGACCCCTTCTCCATCGTGTCCTTCCCTTGGTCGCGGTTCCCGCTTCTCTCCGACTGCCGTGCTGAGAAGCAGGAGTCCCTAAACAGCCCAGGATGAAGGGAGGCAGTGAGCTCAAGGGTCCCGCAATCTTCCGCTGACACCCTCCTCTGGGGTCTCAGGTATTCATCCATCAGCCGGAGAGCCCTCAACGACTCACCAGACTCCATTCCCAACCCTCTGGGATCCGATTCCTGCACAGAGCCGTTTTCGGGAATGAAGTCCGAAGAGCCCTTTCCAGCGCCCTCCTCGCAGTCTCCCATCGCCTCCTCCACCAGGGGGAGCCGACCACGGAGACGGCCTCGGGAGGCCCTTTGGGGGAGACTTTTCTCGGCCCGCAATGATGGTCGGAGGCAGCCTATTTCCTCAGCCCAGGCCGGCTCTGCCTGCACCATGTTCCTTGCTTAGGCAGGCTGACAACCATGCCAGCCTGGCGCCGGAGCCAGCCCCTCGAGTGCGCATGCGCCAGTGGCCGGGCACCTGGCGCGAGTGCTGAGCCCTGGCTTGCGTCACAGTGAAGGTCTTCGTTGCCTGGCGACGAGTCCCTGCGGCTTAGCGGAGAGGGGGGACCTCTGTGATGGGCGTCGGTGTTGGGCTCCCGCCTGCGTTCTCTTGGGGATCCACGGTATAGTCCCACCATCTAGGACAGGGCAGGGCAATCCAGGCTGAGGAAACGTCCAGGGAAGGCCCAGGGATCCACCGCGAAATCCCTAACCATCCAAAAGGATCCGCGCCATGCGTCAAGCCTGCCTGGACCCAGTGAGGGTCAGTCTCCTTAAACGTTGCCCCCTCCCCCCCGTGATTTCTGACGACAGCAGGCCTGTGTTCTCGGGGTGCTCTCTCCTGGGAGGGGCTTCCTGGCGGAGCAGAACCGCGCAGCCTGAGACGGTGCCCGGAGGTGTATTTGTGCGGGATTGTTTCGAGTGTTGGCTGCCCGTGTGTGTAGGCGGCACTCTGTGTGTGTGTGTGTGTGTGTGTGTGTGTGTGTGTGTGTGTGTGTGTGCGTCTGTGTGTGTTTGTGCTTGCACGCGCGCGCGTGCTTGTGTGGCTGTGCGCGCGCGTGTGTGTTTGGGCGTGTGTCTCTGTGGGCCTGTGTGCTGTGTGCGTGTACGTGGCGTCTGCCGATAGGAAGATGGCTCAAGCACTGCAGCCCTAATTTGTTTTTTCTTTTCGTGTACCCCTCCCGCCCCCGAGTCCACCGACCTTCTTGTCCGCCACTCTGTGAGGCTCTGCTTGGGTTCCGGAGCTCCGTGTCCTTTGTTTTTTTCCGTGGTTCCTGTATCCGGGGTGAACTGTGGGACTGGCTGAGACTCGCAGGAGCCCTAAGCACCTCCCCCGCCGCAAAGCAGCAACTCTGCTAGCAAGGAAGAGGAGCACACCACCCCCGAGAACAGAAACCTCCGAGTGCCTCATTTTCCTGTGGCCAAGCCGGGGCCCGACCCTAGCAGTCCTGTGCGCAGGGCTCCTCGAATCCCCCTGGAATTCGGTTCCTAGCCGAGCAGCCGCTTCACGTCGTGAGGTCAGGAGGCGGGCACTCCTCCATCGTCTTGGGATTTCATTCCGGGGACGGAGAGGGTGGGCAGCAGTTTGCTCAGATGGGGTGAGGATGCAGTCTGGTGAGGTGTGCCTGGGGTCCCCCACCTTCATCTGCTAAACAGGTGCTTCCAGATGAATAGGGAAGGTACTTCCGACTCCACCCCCGCGTTCCCTTGGTGGCACTAGCGGTCCGCACCCTGGCCCGGTGCCCATGTGGGAGGACTCCAACGTGCTGGGGGATCAGTTGGAGCACAATCCCAGGCCATTCTGGCTAGCTTTCGATTTCGGCTGTCATTCCGGGAAACACGTGGGAGTGAGATGCACTGAGGCTGGCTGGGATGGGGCCTGCATAGGGGCCTCCTCTTTTCCTGACTCCCACGTTTCTCGTGGGCCTAGGGTTTCCTGGGTCTGGCTCCAAGACTTCCACAGTCAACGTTTCCCTGTTCACGGAGGACGACCGTCATGGGGACCGTTGTACGCGTGTTTCCTTCTAAACGCCGTCAGGGTGCAAGGACTCGGCTGCTGTGATCCTTTTGGAAGAGTGAATTCCGGCGACATCTGCCCACAAGGAGACTCTGGTCCTCCCAGTTCTCTCAGAGTGCTGCGTGATTCCCGTAGGATGAGAAGCGGGCAACCGTGTCTGGCTTTTGCCTGGTCATCTAGGTTCATTTCATCTGCACGTCCATTGTCCTCGTGGAGGGGCTGTTGCTGGGTGGAACGGCCTCTCGCCTCGGATCTTTGGGCTGCCAGGAACTTCAGGGGGCACAAGGCTCTTGGAGTGGGCTGACTTCAGTCCAGGTCGTGGGTCGTGGTCTCTTTGTAGGGCCCGGGTTTGTCTGCACTCTGCTGGAGGCTCTTGATTCCTCTGGCAAGAATCCGTGAACTTGACTTGGACTCCAGCACAAACCTTCTCGTTCTCCCAGGCGGGCCTTGCTTTTGTCTTGCTCTCACGGGGGATCCACAGTGCCCCTCAACAGCACTGGTGGACAACCACTTCAATCTTGCAATCGCCGCAGACGGCCTCTGAGACCCTCTCTCCAACTCACGTGCCCCCGTGGGATGCCAGTTCCAGGGGTGAGACCCCTTCTCCACCGTGTCCTTCCCTTGGTCGCGGTTCCCGCTTCTCTCCGACTGCCGTGCTGAGAAGCAGGAGTCCCTAAACAGCCCAGGATGAAGGGAGGCAGTGAGCTCAAGGGTCCCGCAATCTTCCGCTGACACCCTCCTCTGGGGTCTCAGGTATTCATCCATCAGCCGGAGAGCCCTCAACGACTCACCAGACTCCATTCCCAACCCTCTGGGATCCGATTCCTGCACAGAGCCGTTTTCGGGAATGAAGTCCGAAGAGCCCTTTCCAGCGCCCTCCTCGCAGTCTCCCATCGCCTCCTCCACCAGGGGGAGCCGACCACGGAGACGGCCTCGGGAGGCCCTTTGGGGGAGACTTTTCTCGGCCCGCAATGATGGTCGGAGGCAGCCTATTTCCTCAGCCCAGGCCGGCTCTGCCTGCACCATGTTCCTTGCTTAGGCAGGCTGACAACCATGCCAGCCTGGCGCCGGAGCCAGCCCCTCGAGTGCGCATGCGCCAGTGGCCGGGCACCTGGCGCGAGTGCTGAGCCCTGGCTTGCGTCACAGTGAAGGTCTTCGTTGCCTGGCGACGAGTCCCTGCGGCTTAGCGGAGAGGGGGGACCTCTGTGATGGGCGTCGGTGTTGGGCTCCCGCCTGCGTTCTCTTGGGGATCCACGGTATAGTCCCACCATCTAGGACAGGGCAGGGCAATCCAGCCTGAGGAAACGTCCAGGGAAGGCCCAGGGATCCACCGCGAAATCCCTAACCATCCAAAAGGATCCGCGCCATGCGTCAAGCCTGCCTGGACCCAGTGAGGGTCAGTCTCCTTAAACGTTGCCCCCTCCCCCCCGTGATTTCTGACGACAGCAGGCCTGTGTTCTCGGGGTGCTCTCTCCTGGGAGGGGCTTCCTGGCGGAGCAGAACCGCGCAGCCTGAGACGGTGCCCGGAGGTGTATTTGTGCGGGATTGTTTCGAGTGTTGGCTGCCCGTGTGTGTAGGCGGCACTGTGTGTGTGTGTGTGTGTGTGTGTGTGTGTGTGTGTGTGTGTGCGTCTGTGTGTGTTTGTGCTTGCACGCGCGCGCGTGCTTGTGTGGCTGTGCGCGCGCGTGTGTGTTTGGGCGTGTGTCTCTGTGGGCCTGTGTGCTGTGTGCGTGTACGTGGCGTCTGCCGATAGGAAGATGGCTCAAGCACTGCAGCCCTAATTTGTTTTTTCTTTTCGTGTACCCCTCCCGCCCCCGAGTCCACCGACCTTCTTGTCCGCCACTCTGTGAGGCTCTGCTTGGGTTCCGGAGCTCCGTGTCCTTTGTTTTTTTCCGTGGTTCCTGTATCCGGGGTGAACTGTGGGACTGGCTGAGACTCGCAGGAGCCCTAAGCACCTCCCCCGCCGCAAAGCAGCAACTCTGCTAGCAAGGAAGAGGAGCACACCACCCCCGAGAACAGAAACCTCCGAGTGCCTCATTTTCCTGTGGCCAAGCCGGGGCCCGACCCTAGCAGTCCTGTGCGCAGGGCTCCTCGAATCCCCCTGGAATTCGGTTCCTAGCCGAGCAGCCGCTTCACGTCGTGAGGTCAGGAGGCGGGCACTCCTCCATCGTCTTGGGATTTCATTCCGGGGACGGAGAGGGTGGGCAGCAGTTTGCTCAGATGGGGTGAGGATGCAGTCTGGTGAGGTGTGCCTGGGGTCCCCCACCTTCATCTGCTAAACAGGTGCTTCCAGATGAATAGGGAAGGTACTTCCGACTCCACCCCCGCGTTCCCTTGGTGGCACTAGCGGTCCGCACCCTGGCCCGGTGCCCATGTGGGAGGACTCCAACGTGCTGGGGGATCAGTTGGAGCACAATCCCAGGCCATTCTGGCTAGCTTTCGATTTCGGCTGTCATTCCGGGAAACACGTGGGAGTGAGATGCACTGAGGCTGGCTGGGATGGGGCCTGCATAGGGGCCTCCTCTTTTCCTGACTCCCACGTTTCTCGTGGGCCTAGGGTTTCCTGGGTCTGGCTCCAAGACTTCCACAGTCAACGTTTCCCTGTTCACGGAGGACGACCGTCATGGGGACCGTTGTACGCGTGTTTCCTTCTAAACGCCGTCAGGGTGCAAGGACTCGGCTGCTGTGATCCTTTTGGAAGAGTGAATTCCGGCGACATCTGCCCACAAGGAGACTCTGGTCCTCCCAGTTCTCTCAGAGTGCTGCGTGATTCCCGTAGGATGAGAAGCGGGCAACCGTGTCTGGCTTTTGCCTGGTCATCTAGGTTCATTTCATCTGCACGTCCATTGTCCTCGTGGAGGGGCTGTTGCTGGGTGGAACGGCCTCTCGCCTCGGATCTTTGGGCTGCCAGGAACTTCAGGGGGCACAAGGCTCTTGGAGTGGGCTGACTTCAGTCCAGGTCGTGGGTCGTGGTCTCTTTGTAGGGCCCGGGTTTGTCTGCACTCTGCTGGAGGCTCTTGATTCCTCTGGCAAGAATCCGTGAACTTGACTTGGACTCCAGCACAAACCTTCTCGTTCTCCCAGGCGGGCCTTGCTTTTGTCTTGCTCTCACGGGGGATCCACAGTGCCCCTCAACAGCACTGGTGGACAACCACTTCAATCTTGCAATCGCCGCAGACGGCCTCTGAGACCCTCTCTCCAACTCACGTGCCCCCGTGGGATGCCAGTTCCAGGGGTGAGACCCCTTCTCCACCGTGTCCTTCCCTTGGTCGCGGTTCCCGCTTCTCTCCGACTGCCGTGCTGAGAAGCAGGAGTCCCTAAACAGCCCAGGATGAAGGGAGGCAGTGAGCTCAAGGGTCCCGCAATCTTCCGCTGACACCCTCCTCTGGGGTCTCAGGTATTCATCCATCAGCCGGAGAGCCCTCAACGACTCACCAGACTCCATTCCCAACCCTCTGGGATCCGATTCCTGCACAGAGCCGTTTTCGGGAATGAAGTCCGAAGAGCCCTTTCCAGCGCCCTCCTCGCAGTCTCCCATCGCCTCCTCCACCAGGGGGAGCCGACCACGGAGACGGCCTCGGGAGGCCCTTTGGGGGAGACTTTTCTCGGCCCGCAATGATGGTCGGAGGCAGCCTATTTCCTCAGCCCAGGCCGGCTCTGCCTGCACCATGTTCCTTGCTTAGGCAGGCTGACAACCATGCCAGCCTGGCGCCGGAGCCAGCCCCTCGAGTGCGCATGCGCCAGTGGCCGGGCACCTGGCGCGAGTGCTGAGCCCTGGCTTGCGTCACAGTGAAGGTCTTCGTTGCCTGGCGACGAGTCCCTGCGGCTTAGCGGAGAGGGGGGACCTCTGTGATGGGCGTCGGTGTTGGGCTCCCGCCTGCGTTCTCTTGGGGATCCACGGTATAGTCCCACCATCTAGGACAGGGCAGGGCAATCCAGCCTGAGGAAACGTCCAGGGAAGGCCCAGGGATCCACCGCGAAATCCCTAACCATCCAAAAGGATCCGCGCCATGCGTCAAGCCTGCCTGGACCCAGTGAGGGTCAGTCTCCTTAAACGTTGCCCCCTCCCCCCCGTGATTTCTGACGACAGCAGGCCTGTGTTCTCGGGGTGCTCTCTCCTGGGAGGGGCTTCCTGGCGGAGCAGAACCGCGCAGCCTGAGACGGTGCCCGGAGGTGTATTTGTGCGGGATTGTTTCGAGTGTTGGCTGCCCGTGTGTGTAGGCGGCACTGTGTGTGTGTGTGTGTGTGTGTGTGTGTGTGTGTGTGTGTCTGTGTGTGTTTGTGCTTGCACGCGCGCGCGTGCTTGTGTGGCTGTGCGCGCGCGTGTGTGTTTGGGCGTGTGTCTCTGTGGGCCTGTGTGCTGTGTGCGTGTACGTGGCGTCTGCCGATAGGAAGATGGCTCAAGCACTGCAGCCCTAATTTGTTTTTTCTTTTCGTGTACCCCTCCCGCCCCCGAGTCCACCGACCTTCTTGTCCGCCACTCTGTGAGGCTCTGCTTGGGTTCCGGAGCTCCGTGTCCTTTGTTTTTTTCCGTGGTTCCTGTATCCGGGGTGAACTGTGGGACTGGCTGAGACTCGCAGGAGCCCTAAGCACCTCCCCCGCCGCAAAGCAGCAACTCTGCTAGCAAGGAAGACGAGCACACCACCCCCGAGAACAGAAACCTCCGAGTGCCTCATTTTCCTGTGGCCAAGCCGGGGCCCGACCCTAGCAGTCCTGTGCGCAGGGCTCCTCGAATCCCCCTGGAATTCGGTTCCTAGCCGAGCAGCCGCTTCACGTCGTGAGGTCAGGAGGCGGGCACTCCTCCATCGTCTTGGGATTTCATTCCGGGGACGGAGAGGGTGGGCAGCAGTTTGCTCAGATGGGGTGAGGATGCAGTCTGGTGAGGTGTGCCTGGGGTCCCCCACCTTCATCTGCTAAACAGGTGCTTCCAGATGAATAGGGAAGGTACTTCCGACTCCACCCCCGCGTTCCCTTGGTGGCACTAGCGGTCCGCACCCTGGCCCGGTGCCCATGTGGGAGGACTCCAACGTGCTGGGGGATCAGTTGGAGCACAATCCCAGGCCATTCTGGCTAGCTTTCGATTTCGGCTGTCATTCCGGGAAACACGTGGGAGTGAGATGCACTGAGGCTGGCTGGGATGGGGCCTGCATAGGGGCCTCCTCTTTTCCTGACTCCCACGTTTCTCGTGGGCCTAGGGTTTCCTGGGTCTGGCTCCAAGACTTCCACAGTCAACGTTTCCCTGTTCACGGAGGACGACCGTCATGGGGACCGTTGTACGCGTGTTTCCTTCTAAACGCCGTCAGGGTGCAAGGACTCGGCTGCTGTGATCCTTTTGGAAGAGTGAATTCCGGCGACATCTGCCCACAAGGAGACTCTGGTCCTCCCAGTTCTCTCAGAGTGCTGCGTGATTCCCGTAGGATGAGAAGCGGGCAACCGTGTCTGGCTTTTGCCTGGTCATCTAGGTTCATTTCATCTGCACGTCCATTGTCCTCGTGGAGGGGCTGTTGCTGGGTGGAACGGCCTCTCGCCTCGGATCTTTGGGCTGCCAGGAACTTCAGGGGGCACAAGGCTCTTGGAGTGGGCTGACTTCAGTCCAGGTCGTGGGTCGTGGTCTCTTTGTAGGGCCCGGGTTTGTCTGCACTCTGCTGGAGGCTCTTGATTCCTCTGGCAAGAATCCGTGAACTTGACTTGGACTCCAGCACAAACCTTCTCGTTCTCCCAGGCGGGCCTTGCTTTTGTCTTGCTCTCACGGGGGATCCACAGTGCCCCTCAACAGCACTGGTGGACAACCACTTCAATCTTGCAATCGCCGCAGACGGCCTCTGAGACCCTCTCTCCAACTCACGTGCCCCCGTGGGATGCCAGTTCCAGGGGTGAGACCCCTTCTCCATCGTGTCCTTCCCTTGGTCGCGGTTCCCGCTTCTCTCCGACTGCCGTGCTGAGAAGCAGGAGTCCCTAAACAGCCCAGGATGAAGGGAGGCAGTGAGCTCAAGGGTCCCGCAATCTTCCGCTGACACCCTCCTCTGGGGTCTCAGGTATTCATCCATCAGCCGGAGAGCCCTCAACGACTCACCAGACTCCATTCCCAACCCTCTGGGATCCGATTCCTGCACAGAGCCGTTTTCGGGAATGAAGTCCGAAGAGCCCTTTCCAGCGCCCTCCTCGCAGTCTCCCATCGCCTCCTCCACCAGGGGGAGCCGACCACGGAGACGGCCTCGGGAGGCCCTTTGGGGGAGACTTTTCTCGGCCCGCAATGATGGTCGGAGGCAGCCTATTTCCTCAGCCCAGGCCGGCTCTGCCTGCACCATGTTCCTTGCTTAGGCAGGCTGACAACCATGCCAGCCTGGCGCCGGAGCCAGCCCCTCGAGTGCGCATGCGCCAGTGGCCGGGCACCTGGCGCAAGTGCTGAGCCCTGGCTTGCGTCACAGTGAAGGTCTTCGTTGCCTGGCGACGAGTCCCTGCGGCTTAGCGGAGAGGGGGGACCTCTGTGATGGGCGTCGGTGTTGGGCTCCCGCCTGCGTTCTCTTGGGGATCCACGGTATAGTCCCACCATCTAGGACAGGGCAGGGCAATCCAGGCTGAGGAAACGTCCAGGGAAGGCCCAGGGATCCACCGCGAAATCCCTAACCATCCAAAAGGATCCGCGCCATGCGTCAAGCCTGCCTGGACCCAGTGAGGGTCAGTCTCCTTAAACGTTGCCCCCTCCCCCCCGTGATTTCTGACGACAGCAGGCCTGTGTTCTCGGGGTGCTCTCTCCTGGGAGGGGCTTCCTGGCGGAGCAGAACCGCGCAGCCTGAGACGGTGCCCGGAGGTGTATTTGTGCGGGATTGTTTCGAGTGTTGGCTGCCCGTGTGTGTAGGCGGCACTGTGTGTGTGTGTGTGTGTGTGTGTGTGTGTGTGTGTGTGTGTGCGTCTGTGTGTGTTTGTGCTTGCACGCGCGCGCGTGCTTGTGTGGCTGTGCGCGCGCGTGTGTGTTTGGGCGTGTGTCTCTGTGGGCCTGTGTGCTGTGTGCGTGTACGTGGCGTCTGCCGATAGGAAGATGGCTCAAGCACTGCAGCCCTAATTTGTTTTTTCTTTTCGTGTACCCCTCCCGCCCCCGAGTCCACCGACCTTCTTGTCCGCCACTCTGTGAGGCTCTGCTTGGGTTCCGGAGCTCCGTGTCCTTTGTTTTTTTCCGTGGTTCCTGTATCCGGGGTGAACTGTGGGACTGGCTGAGACTCGCAGGAGCCCTAAGCACCTCCCCCGCCGCAAAGCAGCAACTCTGCTAGCAAGGAAGAGGAGCACACCACCCCCGAGAACAGAAACCTCCGAGTGCCTCATTTTCCTGTGGCCAAGCCGGGGCCCGACCCTAGCAGTCCTGTGCGCAGGGCTCCTCGAATCCCCCTGGAATTCGGTTCCTAGCCGAGCAGCCGCTTCACGTCGTGAGGTCAGGAGGCGGGCACTCCTCCATCGTCTTGGGATTTCATTCCGGGGACGGAGAGGGTGGGCAGCAGTTTGCTCAGATGGGGTGAGGATGCAGTCTGGTGAGGTGTGCCTGGGGTCCCCCACCTTCATCTGCTAAACAGGTGCTTCCAGATGAATAGGGAAGGTACTTCCGACTCCACCCCCGCGTTCCCTTGGTGGCACTAGCGGTCCGCACCCTGGCCCGGTGCCCATGTGGGAGGACTCCAACGTGCTGGGGGATCAGTTGGAGCACAATCCCAGGCCATTCTGGCTAGCTTTCGATTTCGGCTGTCATTCCGGGAAACACGTGGGAGTGAGATGCACTGAGGCTGGCTGGGATGGGGCCTGCATAGGGGCCTCCTCTTTTCCTGACTCCCACGTTTCTCGTGGGCCTAGGGTTTCCTGGGTCTGGCTCCAAGACTTCCACAGTCAACGTTTCCCTGTTCACGGAGGACGACCGTCATGGGGACCGTTGTACGCGTGTTTCCTTCTAAACGCCGTCAGGGTGCAAGGACTCGGCTGCTGTGATCCTTTTGGAAGAGTGAATTCCGGCGACATCTGCCCACAAGGAGACTCTGGTCCTCCCAGTTCTCTCAGAGTGCTGCGTGATTCCCGTAGGATGAGAAGCGGGCAACCGTGTCTGGCTTTTGCCTGGTCATCTAGGTTCATTTCATCTGCACGTCCATTGTCCTCGTGGAGGGGCTGTTGCTGGGTGGAACGGCCTCTCGCCTCGGATCTTTGGGCTGCCAGGAACTTCAGGGGGCACAAGGCTCTTGGAGTGGGCTGACTTCAGTCCAGGTCGTGGGTCGTGGTCTCTTTGTAGGGCCCGGGTTTGTCTGCACTCTGCTGGAGGCTCTTGATTCCTCTGGCAAGAATCCGTGAACTTGACTTGGACTCCAGCACAAACCTTCTCGTTCTCCCAGGCGGGCCTTGCTTTTGTCTTGCTCTCACGGGGGATCCACAGTGCCCCTCAACAGCACTGGTGGACAACCACTTCAATCTTGCAATCGCCGCAGACGGCCTCTGAGACCCTCTCTCCAACTCACGTGCCCCCGTGGGATGCCAGTTCCAGGGGTGAGACCCCTTCTCCATCGTGTCCTTCCCTTGGTCGCGGTTCCCGCTTCTCTCCGACTGCCGTGCTGAGAAGCAGGAGTCCCTAAACAGCCCAGGATGAAGGGAGGCAGTGAGCTCAAGGGTCCCGCAATCTTCCGCTGACACCCTCCTCTGGGGTCTCAGGTATTCATCCATCAGCCGGAGAGCCCTCAACGACTCACCAGACTCCATTCCCAACCCTCTGGGATCCGATTCCTGCACAGAGCCGTTTTCGGGAATGAAGTCCGAAGAGCCCTTTCCAGCGCCCTCCTCGCAGTCTCCCATCGCCTCCTCCACCAGGGGGAGCCGACCACGGAGACGGCCTCGGGAGGCCCTTTGGGGGAGACTTTTCTCGGCCCGCAATGATGGTCGGAGGCAGCCTATTTCCTCAGCCCAGGCCGGCTCTGCCTGCACCATGTTCCTTGCTTAGGCAGGCTGACAACCATGCCAGCCTGGCGCCGGAGCCAGCCCCTCGAGTGCGCATGCGCCAGTGGCCGGGCACCTGGCGCGAGTGCTGAGCCCTGGCTTGCGTCACAGTGAAGGTCTTCGTTGCCTGGCGACGAGTCCCTGCGGCTTAGCGGAGAGGGGGGACCTCTGTGATGGGCGTCGGTGTTGGGCTCCCGCCTGCGTTCTCTTGGGGATCCACGGTATAGTCCCACCATCTAGGACAGGGCAGGGCAATCCAGCCTGAGGAAACGTCCAGGGAAGGCCCAGGGATCCACCGCGAAATCCCTAACCATCCAAAAGGATCTGCGCCATGCGTCAAGCCTGCCTGGACCCAGTGAGGGTCAGTCTCCTTAAACGTTGCCCCCTCCCCCCCGTGATTCCTGACTACAGCAGGCCTGTGTTCTCGGGGTGCTCTCTCCTGGGAGGGGCTTCCTGGCGGAGCAGAACCGCGCAGCCTGAGACGGTGCCCGGAGGTGTATTTGTGCGGGATTGTTTCGAGTGTTGGCTGCCCGTGTGTGTAGGCGGCACTGTGTGTGTGTGTGTGTGTGTGTGTGTGTGTGTGTGTGTGTCTGTGTGTGTTTGTGCTTGCACGCGCGCGCGTGCTTGTGTGGCTGTGCGCGCGCGTGTGTGTTTGGGCGTGTGTCTCTGTGGGCCTGTGTGCTGTGTGCGTGTACGTGGCGTCTGCCGATAGGAAGATGGCTCAAGCACTGCAGCCCTAATTTGTTTTTTCTTTTCGTGTACCCCTCCCGCCCCCGAGTCCACCGACCTTCTTGTCCGCCACTCTGTGAGGCTCTGCTTGGGTTCCGGAGCTCCGTGTCCTTTGTTTTTTTCCGTGGTTCCTGTATCCGGGGTGAACTGTGGGACTGGCTGAGACTCGCAGGAGCCCTAAGCACCTCCCCCGCCGCAAAGCAGCAACTCTGCTAGCAAGGAAGAGGAGCACACCACCCCCGAGAACAGAAACCTCCGAGTGCCTCATTTTCCTGTGGCCAAGCCGGGGCCCGACCCTAGCAGTCCTGTGCGCAGGGCTCCTCGAATCCCCCTGGAATTCGGTTCCTAGCCGAGCAGCCGCTTCACGTCGTGAGGTCAGGAGGCGGGCACTCCTCCATCGTCTTGGGATTTCATTCCGGGGACGGAGAGGGTGGGCAGCAGTTTGCTCAGATGGGGTGAGGATGCAGTCTGGTGAGGTGTGCCTGGGGTCCCCCACCTTCATCTGCTAAACAGGTGCTTCCAGATGAATAGGGAAGGTACTTCCGACTCCACCCCCGCGTTCCCTTGGTGGCACTAGCGGTCCGCACCCTGGCCCGGTGCCCATGTGGGAGGACTCCAACGTGCTGGGGGATCAGTTGGAGCACAATCCCAGGCCATTCTGGCTAGCTTTCGATTTCGGCTGTCATTCCGGGAAACATGTGGGAGTGAGATGCACTGAGGCTGGCTGGGATGGGGCCTGCATAGGGGCCTCCTCTTTTCCTGACTCCCACGTTTCTCGTGGGCCTAGGGTTTCCTGGGTCTGGCTCCAAGACTTCCACAGTCAACGTTTCCCTGTTCACGGAGGACGACCGTCATGGGGACCGTTGTACGCGTGTTTCCTTCTAAACGCCGTCAGGGTGCAAGGACTCGGCTGCTGTGATCCTTTTGGAAGAGTGAATTCCGGCGACATCTGCCCACAAGGAGACTCTGGTCCTCCCAGTTCTCTCAGAGTGCTGCGTGATTCCCGTAGGATGAGAAGCGGGCAACCGTGTCTGGCTTTTGCCTGGTCATCTAGGTTCATTTCATCTGCACGTCCATTGTCCTCGTGGAGGGGCTGTTGCTGGGTGGAACGGCCTCTCGCCTCGGATCTTTGGGCTGCCAGGAACTTCAGGGGGCACAAGGCTCTTGGAGTGGGCTGACTTCAGTCCAGGTCGTGGGTCGTGGTCTCTTTGTAGGGCCCGGGTTTGTCTGCACTCTGCTGGAGGCTCTTGATTCCTCTGGCAAGAATCCGTGAACTTGACTTGGACTCCAGCACAAACCTTCTCGTTCTCCCAGGCGGGCCTTGCTTTTGTCTTGCTCTCACGGGGGATCCACAGTGCCCCTCAACAGCACTGGTGGACAACCACTTCAATCTTGCAATCGCCGCAGACGGCCTCTGAGACCCTCTCTCCAACTCACGTGCCCCCGTGGGATGCCAGTTCCAGGGGTGAGACCCCTTCTCCATCGTGTCCTTCCCTTGGTCGCGGTTCCCGCTTCTCTCCGACTGCCGTGCTGAGAAGCAGGAGTCCCTAAACAGCCCAGGATGAAGGGAGGCAGTGAGCTCAAGGGTCCCGCAATCTTCCGCTGACACCCTCCTCTGGGGTCTCAGGTATTCATCCATCAGCCGGAGAGCCCTCAACGACTCACCAGACTCCATTCCCAACCCTCTGGGATCCGATTCCTGCACAGAGCCGTTTTCGGGAATGAAGTCCGAAGAGCCCTTTCCAGCGCCCTCCTCGCAGTCTCCCATCGCCTCCTCCACCAGGGGGAGCCGACCACGGAGACGGCCTCGGGAGGCCCTTTGGGGGAGACTTTTCTCGGCCCGCAATGATGGTCGGAGGCAGCCTATTTCCTCAGCCCAGGCCGGCTCTGCCTGCACCATGTTCCTTGCTTAGGCAGGCTGACAACCATGCCAGCCTGGCGCCGGAGCCAGCCCCTCGAGTGCGCATGCGCCAGTGGCCGGGCACCTGGCGCAAGTGCTGAGCCCTGGCTTGCGTCACAGTGAAGGTCTTCGTTGCCTGGCGACGAGTCCCTGCGGCTTAGCGGAGAGGGGGGACCTCTGTGATGGGCGTCGGTGTTGGGCTCCCGCCTGCGTTCTCTTGGGGATCCACGGTATAGTCCCACCATCTAGGACAGGGCAGGGCAATCCAGGCTGAGGAAACGTCCAGGGAAGGCCCAGGGATCCACCGCGAAATCCCTAACCATCCAAAAGGATCCGCGCCATGCGTCAAGCCTGCCTGGACCCAGTGAGGGTCAGTCTCCTTAAACGTTGCCCCCTCCCCCCCGTGATTTCTGACGACAGCAGGCCTGTGTTCTCGGGGTGCTCTCTCCTGGGAGGGGCTTCCTGGCGGAGCAGAACCGCGCAGCCTGAGACGGTGCCCGGAGGTGTATTTGTGCGGGATTGTTTCGAGTGTTGGCTGCCCGTGTGTGTAGGCGGCACTGTGTGTGTGTGTGTGTGTGTGTGTGTGTGTGTGTGTGTGTGTGCGTCTGTGTGTGTTTGTGCTTGCACGCGCGCGCGTGCTTGTGTGGCTGTGCGCGCGCGTGTGTGTTTGGGCGTGTGTCTCTGTGGGCCTGTGTGCTGTGTGCGTGTACGTGGCGTCTGCCGATAGGAAGATGGCTCAAGCACTGCAGCCCTAATTTGTTTTTTCTTTTCGTGTACCCCTCCCGCCCCCGAGTCCACCGACCTTCTTGTCCGCCACTCTGTGAGGCTCTGCTTGGGTTCCGGAGCTCCGTGTCCTTTGTTTTTTTCCGTGGTTCCTGTATCCGGGGTGAACTGTGGGACTGGCTGAGACTCGCAGGAGCCCTAAGCACCTCCCCCGCCGCAAAGCAGCAACTCTGCTAGCAAGGAAGAGGAGCACACCACCCCCGAGAACAGAAACCTCCGAGTGCCTCATTTTCCTGTGGCCAAGCCGGGGCCCGACCCTAGCAGTCCTGTGCGCAGGGCTCCTCGAATCCCCCTGGAATTCGGTTCCTAGCCGAGCAGCCGCTTCACGTCGTGAGGTCAGGAGGCGGGCACTCCTCCATCGTCTTGGGATTTCATTCCGGGGACGGAGAGGGTGGGCAGCAGTTTGCTCAGATGGGGTGAGGATGCAGTCTGGTGAGGTGTGCCTGGGGTCCCCCACCTTCATCTGCTAAACAGGTGCTTCCAGATGAATAGGGAAGGTACTTCCGACTCCACCCCCGCGTTCCCTTGGTGGCACTAGCGGTCCGCACCCTGGCCCGGTGCCCATGTGGGAGGACTCCAACGTGCTGGGGGATCAGTTGGAGCACAATCCCAGGCCATTCTGGCTAGCTTTCGATTTCGGCTGTCATTCCGGGAAACACGTGGGAGTGAGATGCACTGAGGCTGGCTGGGATGGGGCCTGCATAGGGGCCTCCTCTTTTCCTGACTCCCACGTTTCTCGTGGGCCTAGGGTTTCCTGGGTCTGGCTCCAAGACTTCCACAGTCAACGTTTCCCTGTTCACGGAGGACGACCGTCATGGGGACCGTTGTACGCGTGTTTCCTTCTAAACGCCGTCAGGGTGCAAGGACTCGGCTGCTGTGATCCTTTTGGAAGAGTGAATTCCGGCGACATCTGCCCACAAGGAGACTCTGGTCCTCCCAGTTCTCTCAGAGTGCTGCGTGATTCCCGTAGGATGAGAAGCGGGCAACCGTGTCTGGCTTTTGCCTGGTCATCTAGGTTCATTTCATCTGCACGTCCATTGTCCTCGTGGAGGGGCTGTTGCTGGGTGGAACGGCCTCTCGCCTCGGATCTTTGGGCTGCCAGGAACTTCAGGGGGCACAAGGCTCTTGGAGTGGGCTGACTTCAGTCCAGGTCGTGGGTCGTGGTCTCTTTGTAGGGCCCGGGTTTGTCTGCACTCTGCTGGAGGCTCTTGATTCCTCTGGCAAGAATCCGTGAACTTGACTTGGACTCCAGCACAAACCTTCTCGTTCTCCCAGGCGGGCCTTGCTTTTGTCTTGCTCTCACGGGGGATCCACAGTGCCCCTCAACAGCACTGGTGGACAACCACTTCAATCTTGCAATCGCCGCAGACGGCCTCTGAGACCCTCTCTCCAACTCACGTGCCCCCGTGGGATGCCAGTTCCAGGGGTGAGACCCCTTCTCCATCGTGTCCTTCCCTTGGTCGCGGTTCCCGCTTCTCTCCGACTGCCGTGCTGAGAAGCAGGAGTCCCTAAACAGCCCAGGATGAAGGGAGGCAGTGAGCTCAAGGGTCCCGCAATCTTCCGCTGACACCCTCCTCTGGGGTCTCAGGTATTCATCCATCAGCCGGAGAGCCCTCAACGACTCACCAGACTCCATTCCCAACCCTCTGGGATCCGATTCCTGCACAGAGCCGTTTTCGGGAATGAAGTCCGAAGAGCCCTTTCCAGCGCCCTCCTCGCAGTCTCCCATCGCCTCCTCCACCAGGGGGAGCCGACCACGGAGACGGCCTCGGGAGGCCCTTTGGGGGAGACTTTTCTCGGCCCGCAATGATGGTCGGAGGCAGCCTATTTCCTCAGCCCAGGCCGGCTCTGCCTGCACCATGTTCCTTGCTTAGGCAGGCTGACAACCATGCCAGCCTGGCGCCGGAGCCAGCCCCTCGAGTGCGCATGCGCCAGTGGCCGGGCACCTGGCGCGAGTGCTGAGCCCTGGCTTGCGTCACAGTGAAGGTCTTCGTTGCCTGGCGACGAGTCCCTGCGGCTTAGCGGAGAGGGGGGACCTCTGTGATGGGCGTCGGTGTTGGGCTCCCGCCTGCGTTCTCTTGGGGATCCACGGTATAGTCCCACCATCTAGGACAGGGCAGGGCAATCCAGCCTGAGGAAACGTCCAGGGAAGGCCCAGGGATCCACCGCGAAATCCCTAACCATCCAAAAGGATCTGCGCCATGCGTCAAGCCTGCCTGGACCCAGTGAGGGTCAGTCTCCTTAAACGTTGCCCCCTCCCCCCCGTGATTCCTGACTACAGCAGGCCTGTGTTCTCGGGGTGCTCTCTCCTGGGAGGGGCTTCCTGGCGGAGCAGAACCGCGCAGCCTGAGACGGTGCCCGGAGGTGTATTTGTGCGGGATTGTTTCGAGTGTTGGCTGCCCGTGTGTGTAGGCGGCACTGTGTGTGTGTGTGTGTGTGTGTGTGTGTGTGTGTGTGTGTCTGTGTGTGTTTGTGCTTGCACGCGCGCGCGTGCTTGTGTGGCTGTGCGCGCGCGTGTGTGTTTGGGCGTGTGTCTCTGTGGGCCTGTGTGCTGTGTGCGTGTACGTGGCGTCTGCCGATAGGAAGATGGCTCAAGCACTGCAGCCCTAATTTGTTTTTTCTTTTCGTGTACCCCTCCCGCCCCCGAGTCCACCGACCTTCTTGTCCGCCACTCTGTGAGGCTCTGCTTGGGTTCCGGAGCTCCGTGTCCTTTGTTTTTTTCCGTGGTTCCTGTATCCGGGGTGAACTGTGGGACTGGCTGAGACTCGCAGGAGCCCTAAGCACCTCCCCCGCCGCAAAGCAGCAACTCTGCTAGCAAGGAAGAGGAGCACACCACCCCCGAGAACAGAAACCTCCGAGTGCCTCATTTTCCTGTGGCCAAGCCGGGGCCCGACCCTAGCAGTCCTGTGCGCAGGGCTCCTCGAATCCCCCTGGAATTCGGTTCCTAGCCGAGCAGCCGCTTCACGTCGTGAGGTCAGGAGGCGGGCACTCCTCCATCGTCTTGGGATTTCATTCCGGGGACGGAGAGGGTGGGCAGCAGTTTGCTCAGATGGGGTGAGGATGCAGTCTGGTGAGGTGTGCCTGGGGTCCCCCACCTTCATCTGCTAAACAGGTGCTTCCAGATGAATAGGGAAGGTACTTCCGACTCCACCCCCGCGTTCCCTTGGTGGCACTAGCGGTCCGCACCCTGGCCCGGTGCCCATGTGGGAGGACTCCAACGTGCTGGGGGATCAGTTGGAGCACAATCCCAGGCCATTCTGGCTAGCTTTCGATTTCGGCTGTCATTCCGGGAAACATGTGGGAGTGAGATGCACTGAGGCTGGCTGGGATGGGGCCTGCATAGGGGCCTCCTCTTTTCCTGACTCCCACGTTTCTCGTGGGCCTAGGGTTTCCTGGGTCTGGCTCCAAGACTTCCACAGTCAACGTTTCCCTGTTCACGGAGGACGACCGTCATGGGGACCGTTGTACGCGTGTTTCCTTCTAAACGCCGTCAGGGTGCAAGGACTCGGCTGCTGTGATCCTTTTGGAAGAGTGAATTCCGGCGACATCTGCCCACAAGGAGACTCTGGTCCTCCCAGTTCTCTCAGAGTGCTGCGTGATTCCCGTAGGATGAGAAGCGGGCAACCGTGTCTGGCTTTTGCCTGGTCATCTAGGTTCATTTCATCTGCACGTCCATTGTCCTCGTGGAGGGGCTGTTGCTGGGTGGAACGGCCTCTCGCCTCGGATCTTTGGGCTGCCAGGAACTTCAGGGGGCACAAGGCTCTTGGAGTGGGCTGACTTCAGTCCAGGTCGTGGGTCGTGGTCTCTTTGTAGGGCCCGGGTTTGTCTGCACTCTGCTGGAGGCTCTTGATTCCTCTGGCAAGAATCCGTGAACTTGACTTGGACTCCAGCACAAACCTTCTCGTTCTCCCAGGCGGGCCTTGCTTTTGTCTTGCTCTCACGGGGGATCCACAGTGCCCCTCAACAGCACTGGTGGACAACCACTTCAATCTTGCAATCGCCGCAGACGGCCTCTGAGACCCTCTCTCCAACTCACGTGCCCCCGTGGGATGCCAGTTCCAGGGGTGAGACCCCTTCTCCACCGTGTCCTTCCCTTGGTCGCGGTTCCCGCTTCTCTCCGACTGCCGTGCTGAGAAGCAGGAGTCCCTAAACAGCCCAGGATGAAGGGAGGCAGTGAGCTCAAGGGTCCCGCAATCTTCCGCTGACACCCTCCTCTGGGGTCTCAGGTATTCATCCATCAGCCGGAGAGCCCTCAACGACTCACCAGACTCCATTCCCAACCCTCTGGGATCCGATTCCTGCACAGAGCCGTTTTCGGGAATGAAGTCCGAAGAGCCCTTTCCAGCGCCCTCCTCGCAGTCTCCCATCGCCTCCTCCACCAGGGGGAGCCGACCACGGAGACGGCCTCGGGAGGCCCTTTGGGGGAGACTTTTCTCGGCCCGCAATGATGGTCGGAGGCAGCCTATTTCCTCAGCCCAGGCCGGCTCTGCCTGCACCATGTTCCTTGCTTAGGCAGGCTGACAACCATGCCAGCCTGGCGCCGGAGCCAGCCCCTCGAGTGCGCATGCGCCAGTGGCCGGGCACCTGGCGCGAGTGCTGAGCCCTGGCTTGCGTCACAGTGAAGGTCTTCGTTGCCTGGCGACGAGTCCCTGCGGCTTAGCGGAGAGGGGGGACCTCTGTGATGGGCGTCGGTGTTGGGCTCCCGCCTGCGTTCTCTTGGGGATCCACGGTATAGTCCCACCATCTAGGACAGGGCAGGGCAATCCAGCCTGAGGAAACGTCCAGGGAAGGCCCAGGGATCCACCGCGAAATCCCTAACCATCCAAAAGGATCCGCGCCATGCGTCAAGCCTGCCTGGACCCAGTGAGGGTCAGTCTCCTTAAACGTTGCCCCCTCCCCCCCGTGATTTCTGACGACAGCAGGCCTGTGTTCTCGGGGTGCTCTCTCCTGGGAGGGGCTTCCTGGTGGAGCAGAACCGCGCAGCCTGAGACGGTGCCCGGAGGTGTATTTGTGCGGGATTGTTTCGAGTGTTGGCTGCCCGTGTGTGTAGGCGGCACTGTGTGTGTGTGTGTGTGTGTGTGTGTGTGTGTGTGTGTGTCTGTGTGTGTTTGTGCTTGCACGCGCGCGCGTGCTTGTGTGGCTGTGCGCGCGCGTGTGTGTTTGGGCGTGTGTCTCTGTGGGCCTGTGTGCTGTGTGCGTGTACGTGGCGTCTGCCGATAGGAAGATGGCTCAAGCACTGCAGCCCTAATTTGTTTTTTCTTTTCGTGTACCCCTCCCGCCCCCGAGTCCACCGACCTTCTTGTCCGCCACTCTGTGAGGCTCTGCTTGGGTTCCGGAGCTCCGTGTCCTTTGTTTTTTTCCGTGGTTCCTGTATCCGGGGTGAACTGTGGGACTGGCTGAGACTCGCAGGAGCCCTAAGCACCTCCCCCGCCGCAAAGCAGCAACTCTGCTAGCAAGGAAGAGGAGCACACCACCCCCGAGAACAGAAACCTCCGAGTGCCTCATTTTCCTGTGGCCAAGCCGGGGCCCGACCCTAGCAGTCCTGTGCGCAGGGCTCCTCGAATCCCCCTGGAATTCGGTTCCTAGCCGAGCAGCCGCTTCACGTCGTGAGGTCAGGAGGCGGGCACTCCTCCATCGTCTTGGGATTTCATTCCGGGGACGGAGAGGGTGGGCAGCAGTTTGCTCAGATGGGGTGAGGATGCAGTCTGGTGAGGTGTGCCTGGGGTCCCCCACCTTCATCTGCTAAACAGGTGCTTCCAGATGAATAGGGAAGGTACTTCCGACTCCACCCCCGCGTTCCCTTGGTGGCACTAGCGGTCCGCACCCTGGCCCGGTGCCCATGTGGGAGGACTCCAACGTGCTGGGGGATCAGTTGGAGCACAATCCCAGGCCATTCTGGCTAGCTTTCGATTTCGGCTGTCATTCCGGGAAACACGTGGGAGTGAGATGCACTGAGGCTGGCTGGGATGGGGCCTGCATAGGGGCCTCCTCTTTTCCTGACTCCCACGTTTCTCGTGGGCCTAGGGTTTCCTGGGTCTGGCTCCAAGACTTCCACAGTCAACGTTTCCCTGTTCACGGAGGACGACCGTCATGGGGACCGTTGTACGCGTGTTTCCTTCTAAACGCCGTCAGGGTGCAAGGACTCGGCTGCTGTGATCCTTTTGGAAGAGTGAATTCCGGCGACATCTGCCCACAAGGAGACTCTGGTCCTCCCAGTTCTCTCAGAGTGCTGCGTGATTCCCGTAGGATGAGAAGCGGGCAACCGTGTCTGGCTTTTGCCTGGTCATCTAGGTTCATTTCATCTGCACGTCCATTGTCCTCGTGGAGGGGCTGTTGCTGGGTGGAACGGCCTCTCGCCTCGGATCTTTGGGCTGCCAGGAACTTCAGGGGGCACAAGGCTCTTGGAGTGGGCTGACTTCAGTCCAGGTCGTGGGTCGTGGTCTCTTTGTAGGGCCCGGGTTTGTCTGCACTCTGCTGGAGGCTCTTGATTCCTCTGGCAAGAATCCGTGAACTTGACTTGGACTCCAGCACAAACCTTCTCGTTCTCCCAGGCGGGCCTTGCTTTTGTCTTGCTCTCACGGGGGATCCACAGTGCCCCTCAACAGCACTGGTGGACAACCACTTCAATCTTGCAATCGCCGCAGACGGCCTCTGAGACCCTCTCTCCAACTCACGTGCCCCCGTGGGATGCCAGTTCCAGGGGTGAGACCCCTTCTCCATCGTGTCCTTCCCTTGGTCGCGGTTCCCGCTTCTCTCCGACTGCCGTGCTGAGAAGCAGGAGTCCCTAAACAGCCCAGGATGAAGGGAGGCAGTGAGCTCAAGGGTCCCGCAATCTTCCGCTGACACCCTCCTCTGGGGTCTCAGGTATTCATCCATCAGCCGGAGAGCCCTCAACGACTCACCAGACTCCATTCCCAACCCTCTGGGATCCGATTCCTGCACAGAGCCGTTTTCGGGAATGAAGTCCGAAGAGCCCTTTCCAGCGCCCTCCTCGCAGTCTCCCATCGCCTCCTCCACCAGGGGGAGCCGACCACGGAGACGGCCTCGGGAGGCCCTTTGGGGGAGACTTTTCTTGGCCCGCAATGATGGTCGGAGGCAGCCTATTTCCTCAGCCCAGGCCGGCTCTGCCTGCACCATGTTCCTTGCTTAGGCAGGCTGACAACCATGCCAGCCTGGCGCCGGAGCCAGCCCCTCGAGTGCGCATGCGCCAGTGGCCGGGCACCTGGCGCGAGTGCTGAGCCCTGGCTTGCGTCACAGTGAAGGTCTTCGTTGCCTGGCGACGAGTCCCTGCGGCTTAGCGGAGAGGGGGGACCTCTGTGATGGGCGTCGGTGTTGGGCTCCCGCCTGCGTTCTCTTGGGGATCCACGGTATAGTCCCACCATCTAGGACAGGGCAGGGCAATCCAGCCTGAGGAAACGTCCAGGGAAGGCCCAGGGATCCACCGCGAAATCCCTAACCATCCAAAAGGATCCGCGCCATGCGTCAAGCCTGCCTGGACCCAGTGAGGGTCAGTCTCCTTAAACGTTGCCCCCTCCCCCCCGTGATTTCTGACGACAGCAGGCCTGTGTTCTCGGGGTGCTCTCTCCTGGGAGGGGCTTCCTGGCGGAGCAGAACCGCGCAGCCTGAGACGGTGCCCGGAGGTGTATTTGTGCGGGATTGTTTCGAGTGTTGGCTGCCCGTGTGTGTAGGCGGCACTCTGTGTGTGTGTGTGTGTGTGTGTGTGTGTGTGTGTGTGTGTGTGTGCGTCTGTGTGTGTTTGTGCTTGCACGCGCGCGCGTGCTTGTGTGGCTGTGCGCGCGCGTGTGTGTTTGGGCGTGTGTCTCTGTGGGCCTGTGTGCTGTGTGCGTGTACGTGGCGTCTGCCGATAGGAAGATGGCTCAAGCACTGCAGCCCTAATTTGTTTTTTCTTTTCGTGTACCCCTCCCGCCCCCGAGTCCACCGACCTTCTTGTCCGCCACTCTGTGAGGCTCTGCTTGGGTTCCGGAGCTCCGTGTCCTTTGTTTTTTTCCGTGGTTCCTGTATCCGGGGTGAACTGTGGGACTGGCTGAGACTCGCAGGAGCCCTAAGCACCTCCCCCGCCGCAAAGCAGCAACTCTGCTAGCAAGGAAGAGGAGCACACCACCCCCGAGAACAGAAACCTCCGAGTGCCTCATTTTCCTGTGGCCAAGCCGGGGCCCGACCCTAGCAGTCCTGTGCGCAGGGCTCCTCGAATCCCCCTGGAATTCGGTTCCTAGCCGAGCAGCCGCTTCACGTCGTGAGGTCAGGAGGCGGGCACTCCTCCATCGTCTTGGGATTTCATTCCGGGGACGGAGAGGGTGGGCAGCAGTTTGCTCAGATGGGGTGAGGATGCAGTCTGGTGAGGTGTGCCTGGGGTCCCCCACCTTCATCTGCTAAACAGGTGCTTCCAGATGAATAGGGAAGGTACTTCCGACTCCACCCCCGCGTTCCCTTGGTGGCACTAGCGGTCCGCACCCTGGCCCGGTGCCCATGTGGGAGGACTCCAACGTGCTGGGGGATCAGTTGGAGCACAATCCCAGGCCATTCTGGCTAGCTTTCGATTTCGGCTGTCATTCCGGGAAACACGTGGGAGTGAGATGCACTGAGGCTGGCTGGGATGGGGCCTGCATAGGGGCCTCCTCTTTTCCTGACTCCCACGTTTCTCGTGGGCCTAGGGTTTCCTGGGTCTGGCTCCAAGACTTCCACAGTCAACGTTTCCCTGTTCACGGAGGACGACCGTCATGGGGACCGTTGTACGCGTGTTTCCTTCTAAACGCCATCAGGGTGCAAGGACTCGGCTGCTGTGATCCTTTTGGAAGAGTGAATTCCGGCGACATCTGCCCACAAGGAGACTCTGGTCCTCCCAGTTCTCTCAGAGTGCTGCGTGATTCCCGTAGGATGAGAAGCGGGCAACCGTGTCTGGCTTTTGCCTGGTCATCTAGGTTCATTTCATCTGCACGTCCATTGTCCTCGTGGAGGGGCTGTTGCTGGGTGGAACGGCCTCTCGCCTCGGATCTTTGGGCTGCCAGGAACTTCAGGGGGCACAAGGCTCTTGGAGTGGGCTGACTTCAGTCCAGGTCGTGGGTCGTGGTCTCTTTGTAGGGCCCGGGTTTGTCTGCACTCTGCTGGAGGCTCTTGATTCCTCTGGCAAGAATCCGTGAACTTGACTTGGACTCCAGCACAAACCTTCTCGTTCTCCCAGGCGGGCCTTGCTTTTGTCTTGCTCTCACGGGGGATCCACAGTGCCCCTCAACAGCACTGGTGGACAACCACTTCAATCTTGCAATCGCCGCAGACGGCCTCTGAGACCCTCTCTCCAACTCACGTGCCCCCGTGGGATGCCAGTTCCAGGGGTGAGACCCCTTCTCCACCGTGTCCTTCCCTTGGTCGCGGTTCCCGCTTCTCTCCGACTGCCGTGCTGAGAAGCAGGAGTCCCTAAACAGCCCAGGATGAAGGGAGGCAGTGAGCTCAAGGGTCCCGCAATCTTCCGCTGACACCCTCCTCTGGGGTCTCAGGTATTCATCCATCAGCCGGAGAGCCCTCAACGACTCACCAGACTCCATTCCCAACCCTCTGGGATCCGATTCCTGCACAGAGCCGTTTTCGGGAATGAAGTCCGAAGAGCCCTTTCCAGCGCCCTCCTCGCAGTCTCCCATCGCCTCCTCCACCAGGGGGAGCCGACCACGGAGACGGCCTCGGGAGGCCCTTTGGGGGAGACTTTTCTCGGCCCGCAATGATGGTCGGAGGCAGCCTATTTCCTCAGCCCAGGCCGGCTCTGCCTGCACCATGTTCCTTGCTTAGGCAGGCTGACAACCATGCCAGCCTGGCGCCGGAGCCAGCCCCTCGAGTGCGCATGCGCCAGTGGCCGGGCACCTGGCGCGAGTGCTGAGCCCTGGCTTGCGTCACAGTGAAGGTCTTCGTTGCCTGGCGACGAGTCCCTGCGGCTTAGCGGAGAGGGGGGACCTCTGTGATGGGCGTCGGTGTTGGGCTCCCGCCTGCGTTCTCTTGGGGATCCACGGTATAGTCCCACCATCTAGGACAGGGCAGGGCAATCCAGCCTGAGGAAACGTCCAGGGAAGGCCCAGGGATCCACCGCGAAATCCCTAACCATCCAAAAGGATCCGCGCCATGCGTCAAGCCTGCCTGGACCCAGTGAGGGTCAGTCTCCTTAAACGTTGCCCCCTCCCCCCCGTGATTTCTGACTACAGCAGGCCTGTGTTCTCGGGGTGCTCTCTCCTGGGAGGGGCTTCCTGGCGGAGCAGAACCGCGCAGCCTGAGACGGTGCCCGGAGGTGTATTTGTGCGGGATTGTTTCGAGTGTTGGCTGCCCGTGTGTGTAGGCGGCACTCTGTGTGTGTGTGTGTGTGTGTGTGTGTGTGTGTGTGTGTGTGTGCGTCTGTGTGTGTTTGTGCTTGCACGCGCGCGCGTGCTTGTGTGGCTGTGCGCGCGCGTGTGTGTTTGGGCGTGTGTCTCTGTGGGCCTGTGTGCTGTGTGCGTGTACGTGGCGTCTGCCGATAGGAAGATGGCTCAAGCACTGCAGCCCTAATTTGTTTTTTCTTTTCGTGTACCCCTCCCGCCCCCGAGTCCACCGACCTTCTTGTCCGCCACTCTGTGAGGCTCTGCTTGGGTTCCGGAGCTCCGTGTCCTTTGTTTTTTTCCGTGGTTCCTGTATCCGGGGTGAACTGTGGGACTGGCTGAGACTCGCAGGAGCCCTAAGCACCTCCCCCGCCGCAAAGCAGCAACTCTGCTAGCAAGGAAGAGGAGCACACCACCCCCGAGAACAGAAACCTCCGAGTGCCTCATTTTCCTGTGGCCAAGCCGGGGCCCGACCCTAGCAGTCCTGTGCGCAGGGCTCCTCGAATCCCCCTGGAATTCGGTTCCTAGCCGAGCAGCCGCTTCACGTCGTGAGGTCAGGAGGCGGGCACTCCTCCATCGTCTTGGGATTTCATTCCGGGGACGGAGAGGGTGGGCAGCAGTTTGCTCAGATGGGGTGAGGATGCAGTCTGGTGAGGTGTGCCTGGGGTCCCCCACCTTCATCTGCTAAACAGGTGCTTCCAGATGAATAGGGAAGGTACTTCCGACTCCACCCCCGCGTTCCCTTGGTGGCACTAGCGGTCCGCACCCTGGCCCGGTGCCCATGTGGGAGGACTCCAACGTGCTGGGGGATCAGTTGGAGCACAATCCCAGGCCATTCTGGCTAGCTTTCGATTTCGGCTGTCATTCCGGGAAACACGTGGGAGTGAGATGCACTGAGGCTGGCTGGGATGGGGCCTGCATAGGGGCCTCCTCTTTTCCTGACTCCCACGTTTCTCGTGGGCCTAGGGTTTCCTGGGTCTGGCTCCAAGACTTCCACAGTCAACGTTTCCCTGTTCACGGAGGACGACCGTCATGGGGACCGTTGTACGCGTGTTTCCTTCTAAACGCCGTCAGGGTGCAAGGACTCGGCTGCTGTGATCCTTTTGGAAGAGTGAATTCCGGCGACATCTGCCCACAAGGAGACTCTGGTCCTCCCAGTTCTCTCAGAGTGCTGCGTGATTCCCGTAGGATGAGAAGCGGGCAACCGTGTCTGGCTTTTGCCTGGTCATCTAGGTTCATTTCATCTGCACGTCCATTGTCCTCGTGGAGGGGCTGTTGCTGGGTGGAACGGCCTCTCGCCTCGGATCTTTGGGCTGCCAGGAACTTCAGGGGGCACAAGGCTCTTGGAGTGGGCTGACTTCAGTCCAGGTCGTGGGTCGTGGTCTCTTTGTAGGGCCCGGGTTTGTCTGCACTCTGCTGGAGGCTCTTGATTCCTCTGGCAAGAATCCGTGAACTTGACTTGGACTCCAGCACAAACCTTCTCGTTCTCCCAGGCGGGCCTTGCTTTTGTCTTGCTCTCACGGGGGATCCACAGTGCCCCTCAACAGCACTGGTGGACAACCACTTCAATCTTGCAATCGCCGCAGACGGCCTCTGAGACCCTCTCTCCAACTCACGTGCCCCCGTGGGATGCCAGTTCCAGGGGTGAGACCCCTTCTCCACCGTGTCCTTCCCTTGGTCGCGGTTCCCGCTTCTCTCCGACTGCCGTGCTGAGAAGCAGGAGTCCCTAAACAGCCCAGGATGAAGGGAGGCAGTGAGCTCAAGGGTCCCGCAATCTTCCGCTGACACCCTCCTCTGGGGTCTCAGGTATTCATCCATCAGCCGGAGAGCCCTCAACGACTCACCAGACTCCATTCCCAACCCTCTGGGATCCGATTCCTGCACAGAGCCGTTTTCGGGAATGAAGTCCGAAGAGCCCTTTCCAGCGCCCTCCTCGCAGTCTCCCATCGCCTCCTCCACCAGGGGGAGCCGACCACGGAGACGGCCTCGGGAGGCCCTTTGGGGGAGACTTTTCTCGGCCCGCAATGATGGTCGGAGGCAGCCTATTTCCTCAGCCCAGGCCGGCTCTGCCTGCACCATGTTCCTTGCTTAGGCAGGCTGACAACCATGCCAGCCTGGCGCCGGAGCCAGCCCCTCGAGTGCGCATGCGCCAGTGGCCGGGCACCTGGCGCGAGTGCTGAGCCCTGGCTTGCGTCACAGTGAAGGTCTTCGTTGCCTGGCGACGAGTCCCTGCGGCTTAGCGGAGAGGGGGGACCTCTGTGATGGGCGTCGGTGTTGGGCTCCCGCCTGCGTTCTCTTGGGGATCCACGGTATAGTCCCACCATCTAGGACAGGGCAGGGCAATCCAGCCTGAGGAAACGTCCAGGGAAGGCCCAGGGATCCACCGCGAAATCCCTAACCATCCAAAAGGATCCGCGCCATGCGTCAAGCCTGCCTGGACCCAGTGAGGGTCAGTCTCCTTAAACGTTGCCCCCTCCCCCCCGTGATTTCTGACGACAGCAGGCCTGTGTTCTCGGGGTGCTCTCTCCTGGGAGGGGCTTCCTGGCGGAGCAGAACCGCGCAGCCTGAGACGGTGCCCGGAGGTGTATTTGTGCGGGATTGTTTCGAGTGTTGGCTGCCCGTGTGTGTAGGCGGCACTCTGTGTGTGTGTGTGTGTGTGTGTGTGTGTGTGTGTGTGTGTGTGCGTCTGTGTGTGTTTGTGCTTGCACGCGCGCGCGTGCTTGTGTGGCTGTGCGCGCGCGTGTGTGTTTGGGCGTGTGTCTCTGTGGGCCTGTGTGCTGTGTGCGTGTACGTGGCGTCTGCCGATAGGAAGATGGCTCAAGCACTGCAGCCCTAATTTGTTTTTTCTTTTCGTGTACCCCTCCCGCCCCCGAGTCCACCGACCTTCTTGTCCGCCACTCTGTGAGGCTCTGCTTGGGTTCCGGAGCTCCGTGTCCTTTGTTTTTTTCCGTGGTTCCTGTATCCGGGGTGAACTGTGGGACTGGCTGAGACTCGCAGGAGCCCTAAGCACCTCCCCCGCCGCAAAGCAGCAACTCTGCTAGCAAGGAAGACGAGCACACCACCCCCGAGAACAGAAACCTCCGAGTGCCTCATTTTCCTGTGGCCAAGCCGGGGCCCGACCCTAGCAGTCCTGTGCGCAGGGCTCCTCGAATCCCCCTGGAATTCGGTTCCTAGCCGAGCAGCCGCTTCACGTCGTGAGGTCAGGAGGCGGGCACTCCTCCATCGTCTTGGGATTTCATTCCGGGGACGGAGAGGGTGGGCAGCAGTTTGCTCAGATGGGGTGAGGATGCAGTCTGGTGAGGTGTGCCTGGGGTCCCCCACCTTCATCTGCTAAACAGGTGCTTCCAGATGAATAGGGAAGGTACTTCCGACTCCACCCCCGCGTTCCCTTGGTGGCACTAGCGGTCCGCACCCTGGCCCGGTGCCCATGTGGGAGGACTCCAACGTGCTGGGGGATCAGTTGGAGCACAATCCCAGGCCATTCTGGCTAGCTTTCGATTTCGGCTGTCATTCCGGGAAACACGTGGGAGTGAGATGCACTGAGGCTGGCTGGGATGGGGCCTGCATAGGGGCCTCCTCTTTTCCTGACTCCCACGTTTCTCGTGGGCCTAGGGTTTCCTGGGTCTGGCTCCAAGACTTCCACAGTCAACGTTTCCCTGTTCACGGAGGACGACCGTCATGGGGACCGTTGTACGCGTGTTTCCTTCTAAACGCCGTCAGGGTGCAAGGACTCGGCTGCTGTGATCCTTTTGGAAGAGTGAATTCCGGCGACATCTGCCCACAAGGAGACTCTGGTCCTCCCAGTTCTCTCAGAGTGCTGCGTGATTCCCGTAGGATGAGAAGCGGGCAACCGTGTCTGGCTTTTGCCTGGTCATCTAGGTTCATTTCATCTGCACGTCCATTGTCCTCGTGGAGGGGCTGTTGCTGGGTGGAACGGCCTCTCGCCTCGGATCTTTGGGCTGCCAGGAACTTCAGGGGGCACAAGGCTCTTGGAGTGGGCTGACTTCAGTCCAGGTCGTGGGTCGTGGTCTCTTTGTAGGGCCCGGGTTTGTCTGCACTCTGCTGGAGGCTCTTGATTCCTCTGGCAAGAATCCGTGAACTTGACTTGGACTCCAGCACAAACCTTCTCGTTCTCCCAGGCGGGCCTTGCTTTTGTCTTGCTCTCACGGGGGATCCACAGTGCCCCTCAACAGCACTGGTGGACAACCACTTCAATCTTGCAATCGCCGCAGACGGCCTCTGAGACCCTCTCTCCAACTCACGTGCCCCCGGGGGATGCCAGTTCCAGGGGTGAGACCCCTTCTCCACCGTGTCCTTCCCTTGGTCGCGGTTCCCGCTTCTCTCCGACTGCCGTGCTGAGAAGCAGGAGTCCCTAAACAGCCCAGGATGAAGGGAGGCAGTGAGCTCAAGGGTCCCGCAATCTTCCGCTGACACCCTCCTCTGGGGTCTCAGGTATTCATCCATCAGCCGGAGAGCCCTCAACGACTCACCAGACTCCATTCCCAACCCTCTGGGATCCGATTCCTGCACAGAGCCGTTTTCGGGAATGAAGTCCGAAGAGCCCTTTCCAGCGCCCTCCTCGCAGTCTCCCATCGCCTCCTCCACCAGGGGGAGCCGACCACGGAGACGGCCTCGGGAGGCCCTTTGGGGGAGACTTTTCTCGGCCCGCAATGATGGTCGGAGGCAGCCTATTTCCTCAGCCCAGGCCGGCTCTGCCTGCACCATGTTCCTTGCTTAGGCAGGCTGACAACCATGCCAGCCTGGCGCCGGAGCCAGCCCCTCGAGTGCGCATGCGCCAGTGGCCGGGCACCTGGCCCGAGTGCTGAGCCCTGGCTTGCGTCACAGTGAAGGTCTTCGTTGCCTGGCGACGAGTCCCTGCGGCTTAGCGGAGAGGGGGGACCTCTGTGATGGGCGTCGGTGTTGGGCTCCCGCCTGCGTTCTCTTGGGGATCCACGGTATAGTCCCACCACCTAGGACAGGGCAGGGCAATCCAGCCTGAGGAAACGTCCAGGGAAGGCCCAGGGATCCACCGCAAAATCCCTAACCATCCAAAAGGATCCGCGCCATGCGTCAAGCCTGCCTGGACCCAGTGAGGGTCAGTCTCCTTAAACGTTGCCCCCTCCCCCCCGTGATTTCTGACGACAGCAGGCCTGTGTTCTCGGGGTGCTCTCTCCTGGGAGGGGCTTCCTGGCGGAGCAGAACCGCGCAGCCTGAGACGGTGCCCGGAGGTGTATTTGTGCGGGATTGTTTCGAGTGTTGGCTGCCCGTGTGTGTAGGCGGCACTGTGTGTGTGTGTGTGTGTGTGTGTGTGTGTGTCTGTGTGTGTGTGTCTGTGTGTGTTTGTGCTTGCACGCGCGCGCGTGCTTGTGTGGCTGTGCGCGCGCGTGTGTGTTTGGGCGTGTGTCTCTGTGGGCCTGTGTGCTGTGTGCGTGTACGTGGCGTCTGCCGATAGGAAGATGGCTCAAGCACTGCAGCCCTAATTTGTTTTTTCTTTTCGTGTACCCCTCCCGCCCCCGAGTCCACCGACCTTCTTGTCCGCCACTCTGTGAGGCTCTGCTTGGGTTCCGGAGCTCCGTGTCCTTTGTTTTTTTCCGTGGTTCCTGTATCCGGGGTGAACTGTGGGACTGGCTGAGACTCGCAGGAGCCCTAAGCACCTCCCCCGCCGCAAAGCAGCAACTCTGCTAGCAAGGAAGACGAGCACACCACCCCCGAGAACAGAAACCTCCGAGTGCCTCATTTTCCTGTGGCCAAGCCGGGGCCCGACCCTAGCAGTCCTGTGCGCAGGGCTCCTCGAATCCCCCTGGAATTCGGTTCCTAGCCGAGCAGCCGCTTCACGTCGTGAGGTCAGGAGGCGGGCACTCCTCCATCGTCTTGGGATTTCATTCCGGGGACGGAGAGGGTGGGCAGCAGTTTGCTCAGATGGGGTGAGGATGCAGTCTGGTGAGGTGTGCCTGGGGTCCCCCACCTTCATCTGCTAAACAGGTGCTTCCAGATGAATAGGGAAGGTACTTCCGACTCCACCCCCGCGTTCCCTTGGTGGCACTAGCGGTCCGCACCCTGGCCCGGTGCCCATGTGGGAGGACTCCAACGTGCTGGGGGATCAGTTGGAGCACAATCCCAGGCCATTCTGGCTAGCTTTCGATTTCGGCTGTCATTCCGGGAAACACGTGGGAGTGAGATGCACTGAGGCTGGCTGGGATGGGGCCTGCATAGGGGCCTCCTCTTTTCCTGACTCCCACGTTTCTCGTGGGCCTAGGGTTTCCTGGGTCTGGCTCCAAGACTTCCACAGTCAACGTTTCCCTGTTCACGGAGGACGACCGTCATGGGGACCGTTGTATGCGTGTTTCCTTCTAAACGCCGTCAGGGTGCAAGGACTCGGCTGCTGTGATCCTTTTGGAAGAGTGAATTCCGGCGACATCTGCCCACAAGGAGACTCTGGTCCTCCCAGTTCTCTCAGAGTGCTGCGTGATTCCCGTAGGATGAGAAGCGGGCAACCGTGTCTGGCTTTTGCCTGGTCATCTAGGTTCATTTCATCTGCACGTCCATTGTCCTCGTGGAGGGGCTGTTGCTGGGTGGAACGGCCTCTCGCCTCGGATCTTTGGGCTGCCAGGAACTTCAGGGGGCACAAGGCTCTTGGAGTGGGCTGACTTCAGTCCAGGTCGTGGGTCGTGGTCTCTTTGTAGGGCCCGGGTTTGTCTGCACTCTGCTGGAGGCTCTTGATTCCTCTGGCAAGAATCCGTGAACTTGACTTGGACTCCAGCACAAACCTTCTCGTTCTCCCAGGCGGGCCTTGCTTTTGTCTTGCTCTCACGGGGGATCCACAGTGCCCCTCAACAGCACTGGTGGACAACCACTTCAATCTTGCAATCGCCGCAGACGGCCTCTGAGACCCTCTCTCCAACTCACGTGCCCCCGTGGGATGCCAGTTCCAGGGGTGAGACCCCTTCTCCATCGTGTCCTTCCCTTGGTCGCGGTTCCCGCTTCTCTCCGACTGCCGTGCTGAGAAGCAGGAGTCCCTAAACAGCCCAGGATGAAGGGAGGCAGTGAGCTCAAGGGTCCCGCAATCTTCCGCTGACACCCTCCTCTGGGGTCTCAGGTATTCATCCATCAGCCGGAGAGCCCTCAACGACTCACCAGACTCCATTCCCAACCCTCTGGGATCCGATTCCTGCACAGAGCCGTTTTCGGGAATGAAGTCCGAAGAGCCCTTTCCAGCGCCCTCCTCGCAGTCTCCCATCGCCTCCTCCACCAGGGGGAGCCGACCACGGAGACGGCCTCGGGAGGCCCTTTGGGGGAGACTTTTCTCGGCCCGCAATGATGGTCGGAGGCAGCCTATTTCCTCAGCCCAGGCCGGCTCTGCCTGCACCATGTTCCTTGCTTAGGCAGGCTGACAACCATGCCAGCCTGGCGCCGGAGCCAGCCCCTCGAGTGCGCATGCGCCAGTGGCCGGGCACCTGGCGCGAGTGCTGAGCCCTGGCTTGCGTCACAGTGAAGGTCTTCGTTGCCTGGCGACGAGTCCCTGCGGCTTAGCGGAGAGGGGGGACCTCTGTGATGGGCGTCGGTGTTGGGCTCCCGCCTGCGTTCTCTTGGGGATCCACGGTATAGTCCCACCATCTAGGACAGGGCAGGGCAATCCAGCCTGAGGAAACGTCCAGGGAAGGCCCAGGGATCCACCGCGAAATCCCTAACCATCCAAAAGGATCCGCGCCATGCGTCAAGCCTGCCTGGACCCAGTGAGGGTCAGTCTCCTTAAACGTTGCCCCCTCCCCCCCGTGATTTCTGACGACAGCAGGCCTGTGTTCTCGGGGTGCTCTCTCCTGGGAGGGGCTTCCTGGCGGAGCAGAACCGCGCAGCCTGAGACGGTGCCCGGAGGTGTATTTGTGCGGGATTGTTTCGAGTGTTGGCTGCCCGTGTGTGTAGGCGGCACTGTGTGTGTGTGTGTGTGTGTGTGTGTGTGTGTGTGTGTCTGTGTGTGTTTGTGCTTGCACGCGCGCGCGTGCTTGTGTGGCTGTGCGCGCGCGTGTGTGTTTGGGCGTGTGTCTCTGTGGGCCTGTGTGCTGTGTGCGTGTACGTGGCGTCTGCCGATAGGAAGATGGCTCAAGCACTGCAGCCCTAATTTGTTTTTTCTTTTCGTGTACCCCTCCCGCCCCCGAGTCCACCGACCTTCTTGTCCGCCACTCTGTGAGGCTCTGCTTGGGTTCCGGAGCTCCGTGTCCTTTGTTTTTTTCCGTGGTTCCTGTATCCGGGGTGAACTGTGGGACTGGCTGAGACTCGCAGGAGCCCTAAGCACCTCCCCCGCCGCAAAGCAGCAACTCTGCTAGCAAGGAAGAGGAGCACACCACCCCCGAGAACAGAAACCTCCGAGTGCCTCATTTTCCTGTGGCCAAGCCGGGGCCCGACCCTAGCAGTCCTGTGCGCAGGGCTCCTCGAATCCCCCTGGAATTCGGTTCCTAGCCGAGCAGCCGCTTCACGTCGTGAGGTCAGGAGGCGGGCACTCCTCCATCGTCTTGGGATTTCATTCCGGGGACGGAGAGGGTGGGCAGCAGTTTGCTCAGATGGGGTGAGGATGCAGTCTGGTGAGGTGTGCCTGGGGTCCCCCACCTTCATCTGCTAAACAGGTGCTTCCAGATGAATAGGGAAGGTACTTCCGACTCCACCCCCGCGTTCCCTTGGTGGCACTAGCGGTCCGCACCCTGGCCCGGTGCCCATGTGGGAGGACTCCAACGTGCTGGGGGATCAGTTGGAGCACAATCCCAGGCCATTCTGGCTAGCTTTCGATTTCGGCTGTCATTCCGGGAAACACGTGGGAGTGAGATGCACTGAGGCTGGCTGGGATGGGGCCTGCATAGGGGCCTCCTCTTTTCCTGACTCCCACGTTTCTCGTGGGCCTAGGGTTTCCTGGGTCTGGCTCCAAGACTTCCACAGTCAACGTTTCCCTGTTCACGGAGGACGACCGTCATGGGGACCGTTGTACGCGTGTTTCCTTCTAAACGCCGTCAGGGTGCAAGGACTCGGCTGCTGTGATCCTTTTGGAAGAGTGAATTCCGGCGACATCTGCCCACAAGGAGACTCTGGTCCTCCCAGTTCTCTCAGAGTGCTGCGTGATTCCCGTAGGATGAGAAGCGGGCAACCGTGTCTGGCTTTTGCCTGGTCATCTAGGTTCATTTCATCTGCACGTCCATTGTCCTCGTGGAGGGGCTGTTGCTGGGTGGAACGGCCTCTCGCCTCGGATCTTTGGGCTGCCAGGAACTTCAGGGGGCACAAGGCTCTTGGAGTGGGCTGACTTCAGTCCAGGTCGTGGGTCGTGGTCTCTTTGTAGGGCCCGGGTTTGTCTGCACTCTGCTGGAGGCTCTTGATTCCTCTGGCAAGAATCCGTGAACTTGACTTGGACTCCAGCACAAACCTTCTCGTTCTCCCAGGCGGGCCTTGCTTTTGTCTTGCTCTCACGGGGGATCCACAGTGCCCCTCAACAGCACTGGTGGACAACCACTTCAATCTTGCAATCGCCGCAGACGGCCTCTGAGACCCTCTCTCCAACTCACGTGCCCCCGTGGGATGCCAGTTCCAGGGGTGAGACCCCTTCTCCACCGTGTCCTTCCCTTGGTCGCGGTTCCCGCTTCTCTCCGACTGCCGTGCTGAGAAGCAGGAGTCCCTAAACAGCCCAGGATGAAGGGAGGCAGTGAGCTCAAGGGTCCCGCAATCTTCCGCTGACACCCTCCTCTGGGGTCTCAGGTATTCATCCATCAGCCGGAGAGCCCTCAACGACTCACCAGACTCCATTCCCAACCCTCTGGGATCCGATTCCTGCACAGAGCCGTTTTCGGGAATGAAGTCCGAAGAGCCCTTTCCAGCGCCCTCCTCGCAGTCTCCCATCGCCTCCTCCACCAGGGGGAGCCGACCACGGAGACGGCCTCGGGAGGCCCTTTGGGGGAGACTTTTCTCGGCCCGCAATGATGGTCGGAGGCAGCCTATTTCCTCAGCCCAGGCCGGCTCTGCCTGCACCATGTTCCTTGCTTAGGCAGGCTGACAACCATGCCAGCCTGGCGCCGGAGCCAGCCCCTCGAGTGCGCATGCGCCAGTGGCCGGGCACCTGGCGCGAGTGCTGAGCCCTGGCTTGCGTCACAGTGAAGGTCTTCGTTGCCTGGCGACGAGTCCCTGCGGCTTAGCGGAGAGGGGGGACCTCTGTGATGGGCGTCGGTGTTGGGCTCCCGCCTGCGTTCTCTTGGGGATCCACGGTATAGTCCCACCATCTAGGACAGGGCAGGGCAATCCAGCCTGAGGAAACGTCCAGGGAAGGCCCAGGGATCCACCGCGAAATCCCTAACCATCCAAAAGGATCCGCGCCATGCGTCAAGCCTGCCTGGACCCAGTGAGGGTCAGTCTCCTTAAACGTTGCCCCCTCCCCCCCGTGATTTCTGACTACAGCAGGCCTGTGTTCTCGGGGTGCTCTCTCCTGGGAGGGGCTTCCTGGCGGAGCAGAACCGCGCAGCCTGAGACGGTGCCCGGAGGTGTATTTGTGCGGGATTGTTTCGAGTGTTGGCTGCCCGTGTGTGTAGGCGGCACTGTGTGTGTGTGTGTGTGTGTGTGTGTGTGTGTGTGTGTCTGTGTGTGTTTGTGCTTGCACGCGCGCGCGTGCTTGTGTGGCTGTGCGCGCGCGTGTGTGTTTGGGCGTGTGTCTCTGTGGGCCTGTGTGCTGTGTGCGTGTACGTGGCGTCTGCCGATAGGAAGATGGCTCAAGCACTGCAGCCCTAATTTGTTTTTTCTTTTCGTGTACCCCTCCCGCCCCCGAGTCCACCGACCTTCTTGTCCGCCACTCTGTGAGGCTCTGCTTGGGTTCCGGAGCTCCGTGTCCTTTGTTTTTTTCCGTGGTTCCTGTATCCGGGGTGAACTGTGGGACTGGCTGAGACTCGCAGGAGCCCTAAGCACCTCCCCCGCCGCAAAGCAGCAACTCTGCTAGCAAGGAAGAGGAGCACACCACCCCCGAGAACAGAAACCTCCGAGTGCCTCATTTTCCTGTGGCCAAGCCGGGGCCCGACCCTAGCAGTCCTGTGCGCAGGGCTCCTCGAATCCCCCTGGAATTCGGTTCCTAGCCGAGCAGCCGCTTCACGTCGTGAGGTCAGGAGGCGGGCACTCCTCCATCGTCTTGGGATTTCATTCCGGGGACGGAGAGGGTGGGCAGCAGTTTGCTCAGATGGGGTGAGGATGCAGTCTGGTGAGGTGTGCCTGGGGTCCCCCACCTTCATCTGCTAAACAGGTGCTTCCAGATGAATACGGAAGGTACTTCCGACTCCACCCCCGCGTTCCCTTGGTGGCACTAGCGGTCCGCACCCTGGCCCGGTGCCCATGTGGGAGGACTCCAACGTGCTGGGGGATCAGTTGGAGCACAATCCCAGGCCATTCTGGCTAGCTTTCGATTTCGGCTGTCATTCCGGGAAACACGTGGGAGTGAGATGCACTGAGGCTGGCTGGGATGGGGCCTGCATAGGGGCCTCCTCTTTTCCTGACTCCCACGTTTCTCGTGGGCCTAGGGTTTCCTGGGTCTGGCTCCAAGACTTCCACAGTCAACGTTTCCCTGTTCACGGAGGACGACCGTCATGGGGACCGTTGTACGCGTGTTTCCTTCTAAACGCCGTCAGGGTGCAAGGACTCGGCTGCTGTGATCCTTTTGGAAGAGTGAATTCCGGCGACATCTGCCCACAAGGAGACTCTGGTCCTCCCAGTTCTCTCAGAGTGCTGCGTGATTCCCGTAGGATGAGAAGCGGGCAACCGTGTCTGGCTTTTGCCTGGTCATCTAGGTTCATTTCATCTGCACGTCCATTGTCCTCGTGGAGGGGCTGTTGCTGGGTGGAACGGCCTCTCGCCTCGGATCTTTGGGCTGCCAGGAACTTCAGGGGGCACAAGGCTCTTGGAGTGGGCTGACTTCAGTCCAGGTCGTGGGTCGTGGTCTCTTTGTAGGGCCCGGGTTTGTCTGCACTCTGCTGGAGGCTCTTGATTCCTCTGGCAAGAATCCGTGAACTTGACTTGGACTCCAGCACAAACCTTCTCGTTCTCCCAGGCGGGCCTTGCTTTTGTCTTGCTCTCACGGGGGATCCACAGTGCCCCTCAACAGCACTGGTGGACAACCACTTCAATCTTGCAATCGCCGCAGACGGCCTCTGAGACCCTCTCTCCAACTCACGTGCCCCCGTGGGATGCCAGTTCCAGGGGTGAGACCCCTTCTCCACCGTGTCCTTCCCTTGGTCGCGGTTCCCGCTTCTCTCCGACTGCCGTGCTGAGAAGCAGGAGTCCCTAAACAGCCCAGGATGAAGGGAGGCAGTGAGCTCAAGGGTCCCGCAATCTTCCGCTGACACCCTCCTCTGGGGTCTCAGGTATTCATCCATCAGCCGGAGAGCCCTCAACGACTCACCAGACTCCATTCCCAACCCTCTGGGATCCGATTCCTGCACAGAGCCGTTTTCGGGAATGAAGTCCGAAGAGCCCTTTCCAGCGCCCTCCTCGCAGTCTCCCATCGCCTCCTCCACCAGGGGGAGCCGACCACGGAGACGGCCTCGGGAGGCCCTTTGGGGGAGACTTTTCTCGGCCCGCAATGATGGTCGGAGGCAGCCTATTTCCTCAGCCCAGGCCGGCTCTGCCTGCACCATGTTCCTTGCTTAGGCAGGCTGACAACCATGCCAGCCTGGCGCCGGAGCCAGCCCCTCGAGTGCGCATGCGCCAGTGGCCGGGCACCTGGCGCGAGTGCTGAGCCCTGGCTTGCGTCACAGTGAAGGTCTTCGTTGCCTGGCGACGAGTCCCTGCGGCTTAGCGGAGAGGGGGGACCTCTGTGATGGGCGTCGGTGTTGGGCTCCCGCCTGCGTTCTCTTGGGGATCCACGGTATAGTCCCACCATCTAGGACAGGGCAGGGCAATCCAGCCTGAGGAAACGTCCAGGGAAGGCCCAGGGATCCACCGCGAAATCCCTAACCATCCAAAAGGATCCGCGCCATGCGTCAAGCCTGCCTGGACCCAGTGAGGGTCAGTCTCCTTAAACGTTGCCCCCTCCCCCCCGTGATTTCTGACTACAGCAGGCCTGTGTTCTCGGGGTGCTCTCTCCTGGGAGGGGCTTCCTGGCGGAGCAGAACCGCGCAGCCTGAGACGGTGCCCGGAGGTGTATTTGTGCGGGATTGTTTCGAGTGTTGGCTGCCCGTGTGTGTAGGCGGCACTGTGTGTGTGTGTGTGTGTGTGTGTGTGTGTGTGTGTGTGTGTGTCTGTGTGTGTTTGTGCTTGCACGCGCGCGCGTGCTTGTGTGGCTGTGCGCGCGCGTGTGTGTTTGGGCGTGTGTCTCTGTGGGCCTGTGTGCTGTGTGCGTGTACGTGGCGTCTGCCGATAGGAAGATGGCTCAAGCACTGCAGCCCTAATTTGTTTTTTCTTTTCGTGTACCCCTCCCGCCCCCGAGTCCACCGACCTTCTTGTCCGCCACTCTGTGAGGCTCTGCTTGGGTTCCGGAGCTCCGTGTCCTTTGTTTTTTTCCGTGGTTCCTGTATCCGGGGTGAACTGTGGGACTGGCTGAGACTCGCAGGAGCCCTAAGCACCTCCCCCGCCGCAAAGCAGCAACTCTGCTAGCAAGGAAGAGGAGCACACCACCCCCGAGAACAGAAACCTCCGAGTGCCTCATTTTCCTGTGGCCAAGCCGGGGCCCGACCCTAGCAGTCCTGTGCGCAGGGCTCCTCGAATCCCCCTGGAATTCGGTTCCTAGCCGAGCAGCCGCTTCACGTCGTGAGGTCAGGAGGCGGGCACTCCTCCATCGTCTTGGGATTTCATTCCGGGGACGGAGAGGGTGGGCAGCAGTTTGCTCAGATGGGGTGAGGATGCAGTCTGGTGAGGTGTGCCTGGGGTCCCCCACCTTCATCTGCTAAACAGGTGCTTCCAGATGAATACGGAAGGTACTTCCGACTCCACCCCCGCGTTCCCTTGGTGGCACTAGCGGTCCGCACCCTGGCCCGGTGCCCATGTGGGAGGACTCCAACGTGCTGGGGGATCAGTTGGAGCACAATCCCAGGCCATTCTGGCTAGCTTTCGATTTCGGCTGTCATTCCGGGAAACACGTGGGAGTGAGATGCACTGAGGCTGGCTGGGATGGGGCCTGCATAGGGGCCTCCTCTTTTCCTGACTCCCACGTTTCTCGTGGGCCTAGGGTTTCCTGGGTCTGGCTCCAAGACTTCCACAGTCAACGTTTCCCTGTTCACGGAGGACGACCGTCATGGGGACCGTTGTACGCGTGTTTCCTTCTAAACGCCGTCAGGGTGCAAGGACTCGGCTGCTGTGATCCTTTTGGAAGAGTGAATTCCGGCGACATCTGCCCACAAGGAGACTCTGGTCCTCCCAGTTCTCTCAGAGTGCTGCGTGATTCCCGTAGGATGAGAAGCGGGCAACCGTGTCTGGCTTTTGCCTGGTCATCTAGGTTCATTTCATCTGCACGTCCATTGTCCTCGTGGAGGGGCTGTTGCTGGGTGGAACGGCCTCTCGCCTCGGATCTTTGGGCTGCCAGGAACTTCAGGGGGCACAAGGCTCTTGGAGTGGGCTGACTTCAGTCCAGGTCGTGGGTCGTGGTCTCTTTGTAGGGCCCGGGTTTGTCTGCACTCTGCTGGAGGCTCTTGATTCCTCTGGCAAGAATCCGTGAACTTGACTTGGACTCCAGCACAAACCTTCTCGTTCTCCCAGGCGGGCCTTGCTTTTGTCTTGCTCTCACGGGGGATCCACAGTGCCCCTCAACAGCACTGGTGGACAACCACTTCAATCTTGCAATCGCCGCAGACGGCCTCTGAGACCCTCTCTCCAACTCACGTGCCCCCGTGGGATGCCAGTTCCAGGGGTGAGACCCCTTCTCCACCGTGTCCTTCCCTTGGTCGCGGTTCCCGCTTCTCTCCGACTGCCGTGCTGAGAAGCAGGAGTCCCTAAACAGCCCAGGATGAAGGGAGGCAGTGAGCTCAAGGGTCCCGCAATCTTCCGCTGACACCCTCCTCTGGGGTCTCAGGTATTCATCCATCAGCCGGAGAGCCCTCAACGACTCACCAGACTCCATTCCCAACCCTCTGGGATCCGATTCCTGCACAGAGCCGTTTTCGGGAATGAAGTCCGAAGAGCCCTTTCCAGCGCCCTCCTCGCAGTCTCCCATCGCCTCCTCCACCAGGGGGAGCCGACCACGGAGACGGCCTCGGGAGGCCCTTTGGGGGAGACTTTTCTCGGCCCGCAATGATGGTCGGAGGCAGCCTATTTCCTCAGCCCAGGCCGGCTCTGCCTGCACCATGTTCCTTGCTTAGGCAGGCTGACAACCATGCCAGCCTGGCGCCGGAGCCAGCCCCTCGAGTGCGCATGCGCCAGTGGCCGGGCACCTGGCGCGAGTGCTGAGCCCTGGCTTGCGTCACAGTGAAGGTCTTCGTTGCCTGGCGACGAGTCCCTGCGGCTTAGCGGAGAGGGGGGACCTCTGTGATGGGCGTCGGTGTTGGGCTCCCGCCTGCGTTCTCTTGGGGATCCACGGTATAGTCCCACCATCTAGGACAGGGCAGGGCAATCCAGCCTGAGGAAACGTCCAGGGAAGGCCCAGGGATCCACCGCGAAATCCCTAACCATCCAAAAGGATCCGCGCCATGCGTCAAGCCTGCCTGGACCCAGTGAGGGTCAGTCTCCTTAAACGTTGCCCCCTCCCCCCCGTGATTTCTGACGACAGCAGGCCTGTGTTCTCGGGGTGCTCTCTCCTGGGAGGGGCTTCCTGGAGGAGCAGAACCGCGCAGCCTGAGACGGTGCCCGGAGGTGTATTTGTGCGGGATTGTTTCGAGTGTTGGCTACCCGTGTGTGTAGGCGGCACTGTGTGTGTGTGTGTGTGTGTGTGTGTGTGTGTGTGTGTGTGTCTGTGTGTGTTTGTGCTTGCACGCGCGCGCGTGCTTGTGTGGCTGTGCGCGCGCGTGTGTGTTTGGGCGTGTGTCTCTGTGGGCCTGTGTGCTGTGTGCGTGTACGTGGCGTCTGCCGATAGGAAGATGGCTCAAGCACTGCAGCCCTAATTTGTTTTTTCTTTTCGTGTACCCCTCCCGCCCCCGAGTCCACCGACCTTCTTGTCCGCCACTCTGTGAGGCTCTGCTTGGGTTCCGGAGCTCCGTGTCCTTTGTTTTTTTCCGTGGTTCCTGTATCCGGGGTGAACTGTGGGACTGGCTGAGACTCGCAGGAGCCCTAAGCACCTCCCCCGCCGCAAAGCAGCAACTCTGCTAGCAAGGAAGACGAGCACACCACCCCCGAGAACAGAAACCTCCGAGTGCCTCATTTTCCTGTGGCCAAGCCGGGGCCCGACCCTAGCAGTCCTGTGCGCAGGGCTCCTCGAATCCCCCTGGAATTCGGTTCCTAGCCGAGCAGCCGCTTCACGTCGTGAGGTCAGGAGGCGGGCACTCCTCCATCGTCTTGGGATTTCATTCCGGGGACGGAGAGGGTGGGCAGCAGTTTGCTCAGATGGGGTGAGGATGCAGTCTGGTGAGGTGTGCCTGGGGTCCCCCACCTTCATCTGCTAAACAGGTGCTTCCAGATGAATAGGGAAGGTACTTCCGACTCCACCCCCGCGTTCCCTTGGTGGCACTAGCGGTCCGCACCCTGGCCCGGTGCCCATGTGGGAGGACTCCAACGTGCTGGGGGATCAGTTGGAGCACAATCCCAGGCCATTCTGGCTAGCTTTCGATTTCGGCTGTCATTCCGGGAAACACGTGGGAGTGAGATGCACTGAGGCTGGCTGGGATGGGGCCTGCATAGGGGCCTCCTCTTTTCCTGACTCCCACGTTTCTCGTGGGCCTAGGGTTTCCTGGGTCTGGCTCCAAGACTTCCACAGTCAACGTTTCCCTGTTCACGGAGGACGACCGTCATGGGGACCGTTGTACGCGTGTTTCCTTCTAAACGCCGTCAGGGTGCAAGGACTCGGCTGCTGTGATCCTTTTGGAAGAGTGAATTCCGGCGACATCTGCCCACAAGGAGACTCTGGTCCTCCCAGTTCTCTCAGAGTGCTGCGTGATTCCCGTAGGATGAGAAGCGGGCAACCGTGTCTGGCTTTTGCCTGGTCATCTAGGTTCATTTCATCTGCACGTCCATTGTCCTCGTGGAGGGGCTGTTGCTGGGTGGAACGGCCTCTCGCCTCGGATCTTTGGGCTGCCAGGAACTTCAGGGGGCACAAGGCTCTTGGAGTGGGCTGACTTCAGTCCAGGTCGTGGGTCGTGGTCTCTTTGTAGGGCCCGGGTTTGTCTGCACTCTGCTGGAGGCTCTTGATTCCTCTGGCAAGAATCCGTGAACTTGACTTGGACTCCAGCACAAACCTTCTCGTTCTCCCAGGCGGGCCTTGCTTTTGTCTTGCTCTCACGGGGGATCCACAGTGCCCCTCAACAGCACTGGTGGACAACCACTTCAATCTTGCAATCGCCGCAGACGGCCTCTGAGACCCTCTCTCCAACTCACGTGCCCCCGTGGGATGCCAGTTCCAGGGGTGAGACCCCTTCTCCACCGTGTCCTTCCCTTGGTCGCGGTTCCCGCTTCTCTCCGACTGCCGTGCTGAGAAGCAGGAGTCCCTAAACAGCCCAGGATGAAGGGAGGCAGTGAGCTCAAGGGTCCCGCAATCTTCCGCTGACACCCTCCTCTGGGGTCTCAGGTATTCATCCATCAGCCGGAGAGCCCTCAACGACTCACCAGACTCCATTCCCAACCCTCTGGGATCCGATTCCTGCACAGAGCCGTTTTCGGGAATGAAGTCCGAAGAGCCCTTTCCAGCGCCCTCCTCGCAGTCTCCCATCGCCTCCTCCACCAGGGGGAGCCGACCACGGAGACGGCCTCGGGAGGCCCTTTGGGGGAGACTTTTCTCGGCCCGCAATGATGGTCGGAGGCAGCCTATTTCCTCAGCCCAGGCCGGCTCTGCCTGCACCATGTTCCTTGCTTAGGCAGGCTGACAACCATGCCAGCCTGGCGCCGGAGCCAGCCCCTCGAGTGCGCATGCGCCAGTGGCCGGGCACCTGGCGCGAGTGCTGAGCCCTGGCTTGCGTCACAGTGAAGGTCTTCGTTGCCTGGCGACGAGTCCCTGCGGCTTAGCGGAGAGGGGGGACCTCTGTGATGGGCGTCGGTGTTGGGCTCCCGCCTGCGTTCTCTTGGGGATCCACGGTATAGTCCCACCATCTAGGACAGGGCAGGGCAATCCAGCCTGAGGAAACGTCCAGGGAAGGCCCAGGGATCCACCGCGAAATCCCTAACCATCCAAAAGGATCCGCGCCATGCGTCAAGCCTGCCTGGACCCAGTGAGGGTCAGTCTCCTTAAACGTTGCCCCCTCCCCCCCGTGATTTCTGACGACAGCAGGCCTGTGTTCTCGGGGTGCTCTCTCCTGGGAGGGGCTTCCTGGCGGAGCAGAACCGCGCAGCCTGAGACGGTGCCCGGAGGTGTATTTGTGCGGGATTGTTTCGAGTGTTGGCTGCCCGTGTGTGTAGGCGGCACTCTGTGTGTGTGTGTGTGTGTGTGTGTGTGTGTGTGTGTGTGTGCGTCTGTGTGTGTTTGTGCTTGCACGCGCGCGCGTGCTTGTGTGGCTGTGCGCGCGCGTGTGTGTTTGGGCGTGTGTCTCTGTGGGCCTGTGTGCTGTGTGCGTGTACGTGGCGTCTGCCGATAGGAAGATGGCTCAAGCACTGCAGCCCTAATTTGTTTTTTCTTTTCGTGTACCCCTCCCGCCCCCGAGTCCACCGACCTTCTTGTCCGCCACTCTGTGAGGCTCTGCTTGGGTTCCGGAGCTCCGTGTCCTTTGTTTTTTTCCGTGGTTCCTGTATCCGGGGTGAACTGTGGGACTGGCTGAGACTCGCAGGAGCCCTAAGCACCTCCCCCGCCGCAAAGCAGCAACTCTGCTAGCAAGGAAGAGGAGCACACCACCCCCGAGAACAGAAACCTCCGAGTGCCTCATTTTCCTGTGGCCAAGCCGGGGCCCGACCCTAGCAGTCCTGTGCGCAGGGCTCCTCGAATCCCCCTGGAATTCGGTTCCTAGCCGAGCAGCCGCTTCACGTCGTGAGGTCAGGAGGCGGGCACTCCTCCATCGTCTTGGGATTTCATTCCGGGGACGGAGAGGGTGGGCAGCAGTTTGCTCAGATGGGGTGAGGATGCAGTCTGGTGAGGTGTGCCTGGGGTCCCCCACCTTCATCTGCTAAACAGGTGCTTCCAGATGAATAGGGAAGGTACTTCCGACTCCACCCCCGCGTTCCCTTGGTGGCACTAGCGGTCCGCACCCTGGCCCGGTGCCCATGTGGGAGGACTCCAACGTGCTGGGGGATCAGTTGGAGCACAATCCCAGGCCATTCTGGCTAGCTTTCGATTTCGGCTGTCATTCCGGGAAACACGTGGGAGTGAGATGCACTGAGGCTGGCTGGGATGGGGCCTGCATAGGGGCCTCCTCTTTTCCTGACTCCCACGTTTCTCGTGGGCCTAGGGTTTCCTGGGTCTGGCTCCAAGACTTCCACAGTCAACGTTTCCCTGTTCACGGAGGACGACCGTCATGGGGACCGTTGTACGCGTGTTTCCTTCTAAACGCCGTCAGGGTGCAAGGACTCGGCTGCTGTGATCCTTTTGGAAGAGTGAATTCCGGCGACATCTGCCCACAAGGAGACTCTGGTCCTCCCAGTTCTCTCAGAGTGCTGCGTGATTCCCGTAGGATGAGAAGCGGGCAACCGTGTCTGGCTTTTGCCTGGTCATCTAGGTTCATTTCATCTGCACGTCCATTGTCCTCGTGGAGGGGCTGTTGCTGGGTGGAACGGCCTCTCGCCTCGGATCTTTGGGCTGCCAGGAACTTCAGGGGGCACAAGGCTCTTGGAGTGGGCTGACTTCAGTCCAGGTCGTGGGTCGTGGTCTCTTTGTAGGGCCCGGGTTTGTCTGCACTCTGCTGGAGGCTCTTGATTCCTCTGGCAAGAATCCGTGAACTTGACTTGGACTCCAGCACAAACCTTCTCGTTCTCCCAGGCGGGCCTTGCTTTTGTCTTGCTCTCACGGGGGATCCACAGTGCCCCTCAACAGCACTGGTGGACAACCACTTCAATCTTGCAATCGCCGCAGACGGCCTCTGAGACCCTCTCTCCAACTCACGTGCCCCCGTGGGATGCCAGTTCCAGGGGTGAGACCCCTTCTCCACCGTGTCCTTCCCTTGGTCGCGGTTCCCGCTTCTCTCCGACTGCCGTGCTGAGAAGCAGGAGTCCCTAAACAGCCCAGGATGAAGGGAGGCAGTGAGCTCAAGGGTCCCGCAATCTTCCGCTGACACCCTCCTCTGGGGTCTCAGGTATTCATCCATCAGCCGGAGAGCCCTCAACGACTCACCAGACTCCATTCCCAACCCTCTGGGATCCGATTCCTGCACAGAGCCGTTTTCGGGAATGAAGTCCGAAGAGCCCTTTCCAGCGCCCTCCTCGCAGTCTCCCATCGCCTCCTCCACCAGGGGGAGCCGACCACGGAGACGGCCTCGGGAGGCCCTTTGGGGGAGACTTTTCTCGGCCCGCAATGATGGTCGGAGGCAGCCTATTTCCTCAGCCCAGGCCGGCTCTGCCTGCACCATGTTCCTTGCTTAGGCAGGCTGACAACCATGCCAGCCTGGCGCCCGAGCCAGCCCCTCGAGTGCGCATGCGCCAGTGGCCGGGCACCTGGCGCGAGTGCTGAGCCCTGGCTTGCGTCACAGTGAAGGTCTTCGTTGCCTGGCGACGAGTCCCTGCGGCTTAGCGGAGAGGGGGGACCTCTGTGATGGGCGTCGGTGTTGGGCTCCCGCCTGCGTTCTCTTGGGGATCCACGGTATAGTCCCACCATCTAGGACAGGGCAGGGCAATCCAGCCTGAGGAAACGTCCAGGGAAGGCCCAGGGATCCACCGCGAAATCCCTAACCATCCAAAAGGATCCGCGCCATGCGTCAAGCCTGCCTGGACCCAGTGAGGGTCAGTCTCCTTAAACGTTGCCCCCTCCCCCCCGTGATTTCTGACGACAGCAGGCCTGTGTTCTCGGGGTGCTCTCTCCTGGGAGGGGCTTCCTGGCGGAGCAGAACCGCGCAGCCTGAGACGGTGCCCGGAGGTGTATTTGTGCGGGATTGTTTCGAGTGTTGGCTGCCCGTGTGTGTAGGCGGCACTGTGTGTGTGTGTGTGTGTGTGTGTGTGTGTGTGTGTGTGTGTCTGTGTGTGTTTGTGCTTGCACGCGCGCGCGTGCTTGTGTGGCTGTGCGCGCGCGTGTGTGTTTGGGCGTGTGTCTCTGTGGGCCTGTGTGCTGTGTGCGTGTACGTGGCGTCTGCCGATAGGAAGATGGCTCAAGCACTGCAGCCCTAATTTGTTTTTTCTTTTCGTGTACCCCTCCCGCCCCCGAGTCCACCGACCTTCTTGTCCGCCACTCTGTGAGGCTCTGCTTGGGTTCCGGAGCTCCGTGTCCTTTGTTTTTTTCCGTGGTTCCTGTATCCGGGGTGAACTGTGGGACTGGCTGAGACTCGCAGGAGCCCTAAGCACCTCCCCCGCCGCAAAGCAGCAACTCTGCTAGCAAGGAAGACGAGCACACCACCCCCGAGAACAGAAACCTCCGAGTGCCTCATTTTCCTGTGGCCAAGCCGGGGCCCGACCCTAGCAGTCCTGTGCGCAGGGCTCCTCGAATCCCCCTGGAATTCGGTTCCTAGCCGAGCAGCCGCTTCACGTCGTGAGGTCAGGAGGCGGGCACTCCTCCATCGTCTTGGGATTTCATTCCGGGGACGGAGAGGGTGGGCAGCAGTTTGCTCAGATGGGGTGAGGATGCAGTCTGGTGAGGTGTGCCTGGGGTCCCCCACCTTCATCTGCTAAACAGGTGCTTCCAGATGAATAGGGAAGGTACTTCCGACTCCACCCCCGCGTTCCCTTGGTGGCACTAGCGGTCCGCACCCTGGCCCGGTGCCCATGTGGGAGGACTCCAACGTGCTGGGGGATCAGTTGGAGCACAATCCCAGGCCATTCTGGCTAGCTTTCGATTTCGGCTGTCATTCCGGGAAACACGTGGGAGTGAGATGCACTGAGGCTGGCTGGGATGGGGCCTGCATAGGGGCCTCCTCTTTTCCTGACTCCCACGTTTCTCGTGGGCCTAGGGTTTCCTGGGTCTGGCTCCAAGACTTCCACAGTCAACGTTTCCCTGTTCACGGAGGACGACCGTCATGGGGACCGTTGTACGCGTGTTTCCTTCTAAACGCCGTCAGGGTGCAAGGACTCGGCTGCTGTGATCCTTTTGGAAGAGTGAATTCCGGCGACATCTGCCCACAAGGAGACTCTGGTCCTCCCAGTTCTCTCAGAGTGCTGCGTGATTCCCGTAGGATGAGAAGCGGGCAACCGTGTCTGGCTTTTGCCTGGTCATCTAGGTTCATTTCATCTGCACGTCCATTGTCCTCGTGGAGGGGCTGTTGCTGGGTGGAACGGCCTCTCGCCTCGGATCTTTGGGCTGCCAGGAACTTCAGGGGGCACAAGGCTCTTGGAGTGGGCTGACTTCAGTCCAGGTCGTGGGTCGTGGTCTCTTTGTAGGGCCCGGGTTTGTCTGCACTCTGCTGGAGGCTCTTGATTCCTCTGGCAAGAATCCGTGAACTTGACTTGGACTCCAGCACAAACCTTCTCGTTCTCCCAGGCGGGCCTTGCTTTTGTCTTGCTCTCACGGGGGATCCACAGTGCCCCTCAACAGCACTGGTGGACAACCACTTCAATCTTGCAATCGCCGCAGACGGCCTCTGAGACCCTCTCTCCAACTCACGTGCCCCCGTGGGATGCCAGTTCCAGGGGTGAGACCCCTTCTCCATCGTGTCCTTCCCTTGGTCGCGGTTCCCGCTTCTCTCCGACTGCCGTGCTGAGAAGCAGGAGTCCCTAAACAGCCCAGGATGAAGGGAGGCAGTGAGCTCAAGGGTCCCGCAATCTTCCGCTGACACCCTCCTCTGGGGTCTCAGGTATTCATCCATCAGCCGGAGAGCCCTCAACGACTCACCAGACTCCATTCCCAACCCTCTGGGATCCGATTCCTGCACAGAGCCGTTTTCGGGAATGAAGTCCGAAGAGCCCTTTCCAGCGCCCTCCTCGCAGTCTCCCATCGCCTCCTCCACCAGGGGGAGCCGACCACGGAGACGGCCTCGGGAGGCCCTTTGGGGGAGACTTTTCTTGGCCCGCAATGATGGTCGGAGGCAGCCTATTTCCTCAGCCCAGGCCGGCTCTGCCTGCACCATGTTCCTTGCTTAGGCAGGCTGACAACCATGCCAGCCTGGCGCCGGAGCCAGCCCCTCGAGTGCGCATGCGCCAGTGGCCGGGCACCTGGCGCGAGTGCTGAGCCCTGGCTTGCGTCACAGTGAAGGTCTTCGTTGCCTGGCGACGAGTCCCTGCGGCTTAGCGGAGAGGGGGGACCTCTGTGATGGGCGTCGGTGTTGGGCTCCCGCCTGCGTTCTCTTGGGGATCCACGGTATAGTCCCACCATCTAGGACAGGGCAGGGCAATCCAGCCTGAGGAAACGTCCAGGGAAGGCCCAGGGATCCACCGCGAAATCCCTAACCATCCAAAAGGATCCGCGCCATGCGTCAAGCCTGCCTGGACCCAGTGAGGGTCAGTCTCCTTAAACGTTGCCCCCTCCCCCCCGTGATTTCTGACGACAGCAGGCCTGTGTTCTCGGGGTGCTCTCTCCTGGGAGGGGCTTCCTGGCGGAGCAGAACCGCGCAGCCTGAGACGGTGCCCGGAGGTGTATTTGTGCGGGATTGTTTCGAGTGTTGGCTGCCCGTGTGTGTAGGCGGCACTCTGTGTGTGTGTGTGTGTGTGTGTGTGTGTGTGTGTGTGTGTGTGTGCGTCTGTGTGTGTTTGTGCTTGCACGCGCGCGCGTGCTTGTGTGGCTGTGCGCGCGCGTGTGTGTTTGGGCGTGTGTCTCTGTGGGCCTGTGTGCTGTGTGCGTGTACGTGGCGTCTGCCGATAGGAAGATGGCTCAAGCACTGCAGCCCTAATTTGTTTTTTCTTTTCGTGTACCCCTCCCGCCCCCGAGTCCACCGACCTTCTTGTCCGCCACTCTGTGAGGCTCTGCTTGGGTTCCGGAGCTCCGTGTCCTTTGTTTTTTTCCGTGGTTCCTGTATCCGGGGTGAACTGTGGGACTGGCTGAGACTCGCAGGAGCCCTAAGCACCTCCCCCGCCGCAAAGCAGCAACTCTGCTAGCAAGGAAGACGAGCACACCACCCCCGAGAACAGAAACCTCCGAGTGCCTCATTTTCCTGTGGCCAAGCCGGGGCCCGACCCTAGCAGTCCTGTGCGCAGGGCTCCTCGAATCCCCCTGGAATTCGGTTCCTAGCCGAGCAGCCGCTTCACGTCGTGAGGTCAGGAGGCGGGCACTCCTCCATCGTCTTGGGATTTCATTCCGGGGACGGAGAGGGTGGGCAGCAGTTTGCTCAGATGGGGTGAGGATGCAGTCTGGTGAGGTGTGCCTGGGGTCCCCCACCTTCATCTGCTAAACAGGTGCTTCCAGATGAATAGGGAAGGTACTTCCGACTCCACCCCCGCGTTCCCTTGGTGGCACTAGCGGTCCGCACCCTGGCCCGGTGCCCATGTGGGAGGACTCCAACGTGCTGGGGGATCAGTTGGAGCACAATCCCAGGCCATTCTGGCTAGCTTTCGATTTCGGCTGTCATTCCGGGAAACACGTGGGAGTGAGATGCACTGAGGCTGGCTGGGATGGGGCCTGCATAGGGGCCTCCTCTTTTCCTGACTCCCACGTTTCTCGTGGGCCTAGGGTTTCCTGGGTCTGGCTCCAAGACTTCCACAGTCAACGTTTCCCTGTTCACGGAGGACGACCGTCATGGGGACCGTTGTACGCGTGTTTCCTTCTAAACGCCGTCAGGGTGCAAGGACTCGGCTGCTGTGATCCTTTTGGAAGAGTGAATTCCGGCGACATCTGCCCACAAGGAGACTCTGGTCCTCCCAGTTCTCTCAGAGTGCTGCGTGATTCCCGTAGGATGAGAAGCGGGCAACCGTGTCTGGCTTTTGCCTGGTCATCTAGGTTCATTTCATCTGCACGTCCATTGTCCTCGTGGAGGGGCTGTTGCTGGGTGGAACGGCCTCTCGCCTCGGATCTTTGGGCTGCCAGGAACTTCAGGGGGCACAAGGCTCTTGGAGTGGGCTGACTTCAGTCCAGGTCGTGGGTCGTGGTCTCTTTGTAGGGCCCGGGTTTGTCTGCACTCTGCTGGAGGCTCTTGATTCCTCTGGCAAGAATCCGTGAACTTGACTTGGACTCCAGCACAAACCTTCTCGTTCTCCCAGGCGGGCCTTGCTTTTGTCTTGCTCTCACGGGGGATCCACAGTGCCCCTCAACAGCACTGGTGGACAACCACTTCAATCTTGCAATCGCCGCAGACGGCCTCTGAGACCCTCTCTCCAACTCACGTGCCCCCGTGGGATGCCAGTTCCAGGGGTGAGACCCCTTCTCCACCGTGTCCTTCCCTTGGTCGCGGTTCCCGCTTCTCTCCGACTGCCGTGCTGAGAAGCAGGAGTCCCTAAACAGCCCAGGATGAAGGGAGGCAGTGAGCTCAAGGGTCCCGCAATCTTCCGCTGACACCCTCCTCTGGGGTCTCAGGTATTCATCCATCAGCCGGAGAGCCCTCAACGACTCACCAGACTCCATTCCCAACCCTCTGGGATCCGATTCCTGCACAGAGCCGTTTTCGGGAATGAAGTCCGAAGAGCCCTTTCCAGCGCCCTCCTCGCAGTCTCCCATCGCCTCCTCCACCAGGGGGAGCCGACCACGGAGACGGCCTCGGGAGGCCCTTTGGGGGAGACTTTTCTCGGCCCGCAATGATGGTCGGAGGCAGCCTATTTCCTCAGCCCAGGCCGGCTCTGCCTGCACCATGTTCCTTGCTTAGGCAGGCTGACAACCATGCCAGCCTGGCGCCCGAGCCAGCCCCTCGAGTGCGCATGCGCCAGTGGCCGGGCACCTGGCGCGAGTGCTGAGCCCTGGCTTGCGTCACAGTGAAGGTCTTCGTTGCCTGGCGACGAGTCCCTGCGGCTTAGCGGAGAGGGGGGACCTCTGTGATGGGCGTCGGTGTTGGGCTCCCGCCTGCGTTCTCTTGGGGATCCACGGTATAGTCCCACCATCTAGGACAGGGCAGGGCAATCCAGCCTGAGGAAACGTCCAGGGAAGGCCCAGGGATCCACCGCGAAATCCCTAACCATCCAAAAGGATCCGCGCCATGCGTCAAGCCTGCCTGGACCCAGTGAGGGTCAGTCTCCTTAAACGTTGCCCCCTCCCCCCCGTGATTTCTGACGACAGCAGGCCTGTGTTCTCGGGGTGCTCTCTCCTGGGAGGGGCTTCCTGGCGGAGCAGAACCGCGCAGCCTGAGACGGTGCCCGGAGGTGTATTTGTGCGGGATTGTTTCGAGTGTTGGCTGCCCGTGTGTGTAGGCGGCACTGTGTGTGTGTGTGTGTGTGTGTGTGTGTGTGTGTGTGTGTGTGTGTCTGTGTGTGTTTGTGCTTGCACGCGCGCGCGTGCTTGTGTGGCTGTGCGCGCGCGTGTGTGTTTGGGCATGTGTCTCTGTGGGCCTGTGTGCTGTGTGCGTGTACGTGGCGTCTGCCGATAGGAAGATGGCTCAAGCACTGCAGCCCTAATTTGTTTTTTCTTTTCGTGTACCCCTCCCGCCCCCGAGTCCACCGACCTTCTTGTCCGCCACTCTGTGAGGCTCTGCTTGGGTTCCGGAGCTCCGTGTCCTTTGTTTTTTTCCGTGGTTCCTGTATCCGGGGTGAACTGTGGGACTGGCTGAGACTCGCAGGAGCCCTAAGCACCTCCCCCGCCGCAAAGCAGCAACTCTGCTAGCAAGGAAGACGAGCACACCACCCCCGAGAACAGAAACCTCCGAGTGCCTCATTTTCCTGTGGCCAAGCCGGGGCCCGACCCTAGCAGTCCTGTGCGCAGGGCTCCTCGAATCCCCCTGGAATTCGGTTCCTAGCCGAGCAGCCGCTTCACGTCGTGAGGTCAGGAGGCGGGCACTCCTCCATCGTCTTGGGATTTCATTCCGGGGACGGAGAGGGTGGGCAGCAGTTTGCTCAGATGGGGTGAGGATGCAGTCTGGTGAGGTGTGCCTGGGGTCCCCCACCTTCATCTGCTAAACAGGTGCTTCCAGATGAATACGGAAGGTACTTCCGACTCCACCCCCGCGTTCCCTTGGTGGCACTAGCGGTCCGCACCCTGGCCCGGTGCCCATGTGGGAGGACTCCAACGTGCTGGGGGATCAGTTGGAGCACAATCCCAGGCCATTCTGGCTAGCTTTCGATTTCGGCTGTCATTCCGGGAAACACGTGGGAGTGAGATGCACTGAGGCTGGCTGGGATGGGGCCTGCATAGGGGCCTCCTCTTTTCCTGACTCCCACGTTTCTCGTGGGCCTAGGGTTTCCTGGGTCTGGCTCCAAGACTTCCACAGTCAACGTTTCCCTGTTCACGGAGGACGACCGTCATGGGGACCGTTGTACGCGTGTTTCCTTCTAAACGCCGTCAGGGTGCAAGGACTCGGCTGCTGTGATCCTTTTGGAAGAGTGAATTCCGGCGACATCTGCCCACAAGGAGACTCTGGTCCTCCCAGTTCTCTCAGAGTGCTGCGTGATTCCCGTAGGATGAGAAGCGGGCAACCGTGTCTGGCTTTTGCCTGGTCATCTAGGTTCATTTCATCTGCACGTCCATTGTCCTCGTGGAGGGGCTGTTGCTGGGTGGAACGGCCTCTCGCCTCGGATCTTTGGGCTGCCAGGAACTTCAGGGGGCACAAGGCTCTTGGAGTGGGCTGACTTCAGTCCAGGTCGTGGGTCGTGGTCTCTTTGTAGGGCCCGGGTTTGTCTGCACTCTGCTGGAGGCTCTTGATTCCTCTGGCAAGAATCCGTGAACTTGACTTGGACTCCAGCACAAACCTTCTCGTTCTCCCAGGCGGGCCTTGCTTTTGTCTTGCTCTCACGGGGGATCCACAGTGCCCCTCAACAGCACTGGTGGACAACCACTTCAATCTTGCAATCGCCGCAGACGGCCTCTGAGACCCTCTCTCCAACTCACGTGCCCCCGTGGGATGCCAGTTCCAGGGGTGAGACCCCTTCTCCACCGTGTCCTTCCCTTGGTCGCGGTTCCCGCTTCTCTCCGACTGCCGTGCTGAGAAGCAGGAGTCCCTAAACAGCCCAGGATGAAGGGAGGCAGTGAGCTCAAGGGTCCCGCAATCTTCCGCTGACACCCTCCTCTGGGGTCTCAGGTATTCATCCATCAGCCGGAGAGCCCTCAACGACTCACCAGACTCCATTCCCAACCCTCTGGGATCCGATTCCTGCACAGAGCCGTTTTCGGGAATGAAGTCCGAAGAGCCCTTTCCAGCGCCCTCCTCGCAGTCTCCCATCGCCTCCTCCACCAGGGGGAGCCGACCACGGAGACGGCCTCGGGAGGCCCTTTGGGGGAGACTTTTCTCGGCCCGCAATGATGGTCGGAGGCAGCCTATTTCCTCAGCCCAGGCCGGCTCTGCCTGCACCATGTTCCTTGCTTAGGCAGGCTGACAACCATGCCAGCCTGGCGCCGGAGCCAGCCCCTCGAGTGCGCATGCGCCAGTGGCCGGGCACCTGGCGCGAGTGCTGAGCCCTGGCTTGCGTCACAGTGAAGGTCTTCGTTGCCTGGCGACGAGTCCCTGCGGCTTAGCGGAGAGGGGGGACCTCTGTGATGGGCGTCGGTGTTGGGCTCCCGCCTGCGTTCTCTTGGGGATCCACGGTATAGTCCCACCATCTAGGACAGGGCAGGGCAATCCAGCCTGAGGAAACGTCCAGGGAAGGCCCAGGGATCCACCGCGAAATCCCTAACCATCCAAAAGGATCCGCGCCATGCGTCAAGCCTGCCTGGACCCAGTGAGGGTCAGTCTCCTTAAACGTTGCCCCCTCCCCCCCATGATTTCTGACGACAGCAGGCCTGTGTTCTCGGGGTGCTCTCTCCTGGGAGGGGCTTCCTGGCGGAGCAGAACCGCGCAGCCTGAGACGGTGCCCGGAGGTGTATTTGTGCGGGATTGTTTCGAGTGTTGGCTGCCCGTGTGTGTAGGCGGCACTCTGTGTGTGTGTGTGTGTGTGTGTGTGTGTGTGTGTGTGCGTCTGTGTGTGTTTGTGCTTGCACGCGCGCGCGTGCTTGTGTGGCTGTGCGCGCGCGTGTGTGTTTGGGCGTGTGTCTCTGTGGGCCTGTGTGCTGTGTGCGTGTACGTGGCGTCTGCCGATAGGAAGATGGCTCAAGCACTGCAGCCCTAATTTGTTTTTTCTTTTCGTGTACCCCTCCCGCCCCCGAGTCCACCGACCTTCTTGTCCGCCACTCTGTGAGGCTCTGCTTGGGTTCCGGAGCTCCGTGTCCTTTGTTTTTTTCCGTGGTTCCTGTATCCGGGGTGAACTGTGGGACTGGCTGAGACTCGCAGGAGCCCTAAGCACCTCCCCCGCCGCAAAGCAGCAACTCTGCTAGCAAGGAAGAGGAGCACACCACCCCCGAGAACAGAAACCTCCGAGTGCCTCATTTTCCTGTGGCCAAGCCGGGGCCCGACCCTAGCAGTCCTGTGCGCAGGGCTCCTCGAATCCCCCTGGAATTCGGTTCCTAGCCGAGCAGCCGCTTCACGTCGTGAGGTCAGGAGGCGGGCACTCCTCCATCGTCTTGGGATTTCATTCCGGGGACGGAGAGGGTGGGCAGCAGTTTGCTCAGATGGGGTGAGGATGCAGTCTGGTGAGGTGTGCCTGGGGTCCCCCACCTTCATCTGCTAAACAGGTGCTTCCAGATGAATACGGAAGGTACTTCCGACTCCACCCCCGCGTTCCCTTGGTGGCACTAGCGGTCCGCACCCTGGCCCGGTGCCCATGTGGGAGGACTCCAACGTGCTGGGGGATCAGTTGGAGCACAATCCCAGGCCATTCTGGCTAGCTTTCGATTTCGGCTGTCATTCCGGGAAACACGTGGGAGTGAGATGCACTGAGGCTGGCTGGGATGGGGCCTGCATAGGGGCCTCCTCTTTTCCTGACTCCCACGTTTCTCGTGGGCCTAGGGTTTCCTGGGTCTGGCTCCAAGACTTCCACAGTCAACGTTTCCCTGTTCACGGAGGACGACCGTCATGGGGACCGTTGTACGCGTGTTTCCTTCTAAACGCCGTCAGGGTGCAAGGACTCGGCTGCTGTGATCCTTTTGGAAGAGTGAATTCCGGCGACATCTGCCCACAAGGAGACTCTGGTCCTCCCAGTTCTCTCAGAGTGCTGCGTGATTCCCGTAGGATGAGAAGCGGGCAACCGTGTCTGGCTTTTGCCTGGTCATCTAGGTTCATTTCATCTGCACGTCCATTGTCCTCGTGGAGGGGCTGTTGCTGGGTGGAACGGCCTCTCGCCTCGGATCTTTGGGCTGCCAGGAACTTCAGGGGGCACAAGGCTCTTGGAGTGGGCTGACTTCAGTCCAGGTCGTGGGTCGTGGTCTCTTTGTAGGGCCCGGGTTTGTCTGCACTCTGCTGGAGGCTCTTGATTCCTCTGGCAAGAATCCGTGAACTTGACTTGGACTCCAGCACAAACCTTCTCGTTCTCCCAGGCGGGCCTTGCTTTTGTCTTGCTCTCACGGGGGATCCACAGTGCCCCTCAACAGCACTGGTGGACAACCACTTCAATCTTGCAATCGCCGCAGACGGCCTCTGAGACCCTCTCTCCAACTCACGTGCCCCCGTGGGATGCCAGTTCCAGGGGTGAGACCCCTTCTCCACCGTGTCCTTCCCTTGGTCGCGGTTCCCGCTTCTCTCCGACTGCCGTGCTGAGAAGCAGGAGTCCCTAAACAGCCCAGGATGAAGGGAGGCAGTGAGCTCAAGGGTCCCGCAATCTTCCGCTGACACCCTCCTCTGGGGTCTCAGGTATTCATCCATCAGCCGGAGAGCCCTCAACGACTCACCAGACTCCATTCCCAACCCTCTGGGATCCGATTCCTGCACAGAGCCGTTTTCGGGAATGAAGTCCGAAGAGCCCTTTCCAGCGCCCTCCTCGCAGTCTCCCATCGCCTCCTCCACCAGGGGGAGCCGACCACGGAGACGGCCTCGGGAGGCCCTTTGGGGGAGACTTTTCTCGGCCCGCAATGATGGTCGGAGGCAGCCTATTTCCTCAGCCCAGGCCGGCTCTGCCTGCACCATGTTCCTTGCTTAGGCAGGCTGACAACCATGCCAGCCTGGCGCCGGAGCCAGCCCCTCGAGTGCGCATGCGCCAGTGGCCGGGCACCTGGCGCGAGTGCTGAGCCCTGGCTTGCGTCACAGTGAAGGTCTTCGTTGCCTGGCGACGAGTCCCTGCGGCTTAGCGGAGAGGGGGGACCTCTGTGATGGGCGTCGGTGTTGGGCTCCCGCCTGCGTTCTCTTGGGGATCCACGGTATAGTCCCACCATCTAGGACAGGGCAGGGCAATCCAGCCTGAGGAAACGTCCAGGGAAGGCCCAGGGATCCACCGCGAAATCCCTAACCATCCAAAAGGATCCGCGCCATGCGTCAAGCCTGCCTGGACCCAGTGAGGGTCAGTCTCCTTAAACGTTGCCCCCTCCCCCCCGTGATTTCTGACGACAGCAGGCCTGTGTTCTCGGGGTGCTCTCTCCTGGGAGGGCCTTCCTGGCGGAGCAGAACCGCGCAGCCTGAGACGGTGCCCGGAGGTGTATTTGTGCGGGATTGTTTCGAGTGTTGGCTGCCCGTGTGTGTAGGCGGCACTGTGTGTGTGTGTGTGTGTGTGTGTGTGTGTGTGTGTGTGTGTCTGTGTGTGTTTGTGCTTGCACGCGCGCGCGTGCTTGTGTGGCTGTGCGCGCGCGTGTGTGTTTGGGCGTGTGTCTCTGTGGGCCTGTGTGCTGTGTGCGTGTACGTGGCGTCTGCCGATGGGAAGATGGCTCAAGCACTGCAGCCCTAATTTGTTTTTTCTTTTCGTGTACCCCTCCCGCCCCCGAGTCCACCGACCTTCTTGTCCGCCACTCTGTGAGGCTCTGCTTGGGTTCCGGAGCTCCGTGTCCTTTGTTTTTTTCCGTGGTTCCTGTATCCGGAGTGAACTGTGGGACTGGCTGAGACTCGCAGGAGCCCTAAGCACCTCCCCCGCCGCAAAGCAGCAACTCTGCTAGCAAGGAAGAGGAGCACACCACCCCCGAGAACAGAAACCTCCGAGTGCCTCATTTTCCTGTGGCTAAGCCGGGGCCCGACCCTAGCAGTCCTGTGCGCAGGGCTCCTCGAATCCCCCTGGAATTCGGTTCCTAGCCGAGCAGCCGCTTCACGTCGTGAGGTCAGGAGGCGGGCACTCCTCCATCGTCTTGGGATTTCATTCCGGGGACGGAGAGGGTGGGCAGCAGTTTGCTCAGATGGGGTGAGGATGCAGTCTGGTGAGGTGTGCCTGGGGTCCCCCACCTTCATCTGCTAAACAGGTGCTTCCAGATGAATACGGAAGGTACTTCCGACTCCACCCCCGCGTTCCCTTGGTGGCACTAGCGGTCCGCACCCTGGCCCGGTGCCCATGTGGGAGGACTCCAACGTGCTGGGGGATCAGTTGGAGCACAATCCCAGGCCATTCTGGCTAGCTTTCGATTTCGGCTGTCATTCCGGGAAACACGTGGGAGTGAGATGCACTGAGGCTGGCTGGGATGGGGCCTGCATAGGGGCCTCCTCTTTTCCTGACTCCCACGTTTCTCGTGGGCCTAGGGTTTCCTGGGTCTGGCTCCAAGACTTCCACAGTCAACGTTTCCCTGTTCACGGAGGACGACCGTCATGGGGACCGTTGTACGCGTGTTTCCTTCTAAACGCCGTCAGGGTGCAAGGACTCGGCTGCTGTGATCCTTTTGGAAGAGTGAATTCCGGCGACATCTGCCCACAAGGAGACTCTGGTCCTCCCAGTTCTCTCAGAGTGCTGCGTGATTCCCGTAGGATGAGAAGCGGGCAACCGTGTCTGGCTTTTGCCTGGTCATCTAGGTTCATTTCATCTGCACGTCCATTGTCCTCGTGGAGGGGCTGTTGCTGGGTGGAACGGCCTCTCGCCTCGGATCTTTGGGCTGCCAGGAACTTCAGGGGGCACAAGGCTCTTGGAGTGGGCTGACTTCAGTCCAGGTCGTGGGTCGTGGTCTCTTTGTAGGGCCCGGGTTTGTCTGCACTCTGCTGGAGGCTCTTGATTCCTCTGGCAAGAATCCGTGAACTTGACTTGGACTCCAGCACAAACCTTCTCGTTCTCCCAGGCGGGCCTTGCTTTTGTCTTGCTCTCACGGGGGATCCACAGTGCCCCTCAACAGCACTGGTGGACAACCACTTCAATCTTGCAATCGCCGCAGACGGCCTCTGAGACCCTCTCTCCAACTCACGTGCCCCCGTGGGATGCCAGTTCCAGGGGTGAGACCCCTTCTCCACCGTGTCCTTCCCTTGGTCGCGGTTCCCGCTTCTCTCCGACTGCCGTGCTGAGAAGCAGGAGTCCCTAAACAGCCCAGGATGAAGGGAGGCAGTGAGCTCAAGGGTCCCGCAATCTTCCGCTGACACCCTCCTCTGGGGTCTCAGGTATTCATCCATCAGCCGGAGAGCCCTCAACGACTCACCAGACTCCATTCCCAACCCTCTGGGATCCGATTCCTGCACAGAGCCGTTTTCGGGAATGAAGTCCGAAGAGCCCTTTCCAGCGCCCTCCTCGCAGTCTCCCATCGCCTCCTCCACCAGGGGGAGCCGACCACGGAGACGGCCTCGGGAGGCCCTTTGGGGGAGACTTTTCTCGGCCCGCAATGATGGTCGGAGGCAGCCTATTTCCTCAGCCCAGGCCGGCTCTGCCTGCACCATGTTCCTTGCTTAGGCAGGCTGACAACCATGCCAGCCTGGCGCCGGAGCCAGCCCCTCGAGTGCGCATGCGCCAGTGGCCGGGCACCTGGCGCGAGTGCTGAGCCCTGGCTTGCGTCACAGTGAAGGTCTTCGTTGCCTGGCGACGAGTCCCTGCGGCTTAGCGGAGAGGGGGGACCTCTGTGATGGGCGTCGGTGTTGGGCTCCCGCCTGCGTTCTCTTGGGGATCCACGGTATAGTCCCACCATCTAGGACAGGGCAGGGCAATCCAGCCTGAGGAAACGTCCAGGGAAGGCCCAGGGATCCACCGCGAAATCCCTAACCATCCAAAAGGATCCGCGCCATGCGTCAAGCCTGCCTGGACCCAGTGAGGGTCAGTCTCCTTAAACGTTGCCCCCTCCCCCCCGTGATTTCTGACGACAGCAGGCCTGTGTTCTCGGGGTGCTCTCTCCTGGGAGGGGCTTCCTGGCGGAGCAGAACCGCGCAGCCTGAGACGGTGCCCGGAGGTGTATTTGTGCGGGATTGTTTCGAGTGTTGGCTGCCCGTGTGTGTAGGCGGCACTCTGTGTGTGTGTGTGTGTGTGTGTGTGTGTGTGTGTGTGTGTCTGTGTGTGTTTGTGCTTGCACGCGCGCGCGTGCTTGTGTGGCTGTGCGCGCGCGTGTGTGTTTGGGCGTGTGTCTCTGTGGGCCTGTGTGCTGTGTGCGTGTACGTGGCGTCTGCCGATAGGAAGATGGCTCAAGCACTGCAGCCCTAATTTGTTTTTTCTTTTCGTGTACCCCTCCCGCCCCCGAGTCCACCGACCTTCTTGTCCGCCACTCTGTGAGGCTCTGCTTGGGTTCCGGAGCTCCGTGTCCTTTGTTTTTTTCCGTGGTTCCTGTATCCGGGGTGAACTGTGGGACTGGCTGAGACTCGCAGGAGCCCTAAGCACCTCCCCCGCCGCAAAGCAGCAACTCTGCTAGCAAGGAAGAGGAGCACACCACCCCCGAGAACAGAAACCTCCGAGTGCCTCATTTTCCTGTGGCCAAGCCGGGGCCCGACCCTAGCAGTCCTGTGCGCAGGGCTCCTCGAATCCCCCTGGAATTCGGTTCCTAGCCGAGCAGCCGCTTCACGTCGTGAGGTCAGGAGGCGGGCACTCCTCCATCGTCTTGGGATTTCATTCCGGGGACGGAGAGGGTGGGCAGCAGTTTGCTCAGATGGGGTGAGGATGCAGTCTGGTGAGGTGTGCCTGGGGTCCCCCACCTTCATCTGCTAAACAGGTGCTTCCAGATGAATAGGGAAGGTACTTCCGACTCCACCCCCGCGTTCCCTTGGTGGCACTAGCGGTCCGCACCCTGGCCCGGTGCCCATGTGGGAGGACTCCAACGTGCTGGGGGATCAGTTGGAGCACAATCCCAGGCCATTCTGGCTAGCTTTCGATTTCGGCTGTCATTCCGGGAAACACGTGGGAGTGAGATGCACTGAGGCTGGCTGGGATGGGGCCTGCATAGGGGCCTCCTCTTTTCCTGACTCCCACGTTTCTCGTGGGCCTAGGGTTTCCTGGGTCTGGCTCCAAGACTTCCACAGTCAACGTTTCCCTGTTCACGGAGGACGACCGTCATGGGGACCGTTGTACGCGTGTTTCCTTCTAAACGCCGTCAGGGTGCAAGGACTCGGCTGCTGTGATCCTTTTGGAAGAGTGAATTCCGGCGACATCTGCCCACAAGGAGACTCTGGTCCTCCCAGTTCTCTCAGAGTGCTGCGTGATTCCCGTAGGATGAGAAGCGGGCAACCGTGTCTGGCTTTTGCCTGGTCATCTAGGTTCATTTCATCTGCACGTTCATTGTCCTCGTGGAGGGGCTGTTGCTGGGTGGAACGGCCTCTCGCCTCGGATCTTTGGGCTGCCAGGAACTTCAGGGGGCACAAGGCTCTTGGAGTGGGCTGACTTCAGTCCAGGTCGTGGGTCGTGGTCTCTTTGTAGGGCCCGGGTTTGTCTGCACTCTGCTGGAGGCTCTTGATTCCTCTGGCAAGAATCCGTGAACTTGACTTGGACTCCAGCACAAACCTTCTCGTTCTCCCAGGCGGGCCTTGCTTTTGTCTTGCTCTCACGGGGGATCCACAGTGCCCCTCAACAGCACTGGTGGACAACCACTTCAATCTTGCAATCGCCGCAGACGGCCTCTGAGACCCTCTCTCCAACTCACGTGCCCCCGTGGGATGCCAGTTCCAGGGGTGAGACCCCTTCTCCACCGTGTCCTTCCCTTGGTCGCGGTTCCCGCTTCTCTCCGACTGCCGTGCTGAGAAGCAGGAGTCCCTAAACAGCCCAGGATGAAGGGAGGCAGTGAGCTCAAGGGTCCCGCAATCTTCCGCTGACACCCTCCTCTGGGGTCTCAGGTATTCATCCATCAGCCGGAGAGCCCTCAACGACTCACCAGACTCCATTCCCAACCCTCTGGGATCCGATTCCTGCACAGAGCCGTTTTCGGGAATGAAGTCCGAAGAGCCCTTTCCAGCGCCCTCCTCGCAGTCTCCCATCGCCTCCTCCACCAGGGGGAGCCGACCACGGAGACGGCCTCGGGAGGCCCTTTGGGGGAGACTTTTCTCGGCCCGCAATGATGGTCGGAGGCAGCCTATTTCCTCAGCCCAGGCCGGCTCTGCCTGCATCATGTTCCTTGCTTAGGCAGGCTGACAACCATGCCAGCCTGGCGCCGGAGCCAGCCCCTCGAGTGCGCATGCGCCAGTGGCCGGGCACCTGGCGCGAGTGCTGAGCCCTGGCTTGCGTCACAGTGAAGGTCTTCGTTGCCTGGCGACGAGTCCCTGCGGCTTAGCGGAGAGGGGGGACCTCTGTGATGGGCGTCGGTGTTGGGCTCCCGCCTGCGTTCTCTTGGGGATCCACGGTATAGTCCCACCATCTAGGACAGGGCAGGGCAATCCAGCCTGAGGAAACGTCCAGGGAAGGCCCAGGGATCCACCGCGAAATCCCTAACCATCCAAAAGGATCCGCGCCATGCGTCAAGCCTGCCTGGACCCAGTGAGGGTCAGTCTCCTTAAACGTTGCCCCCTCCCCCCCGTGATTTCTGACGACAGCAGGCCTGTGTTCTCGGGGTGCTCTCTCCTGGGAGGGGCTTCCTGGCGGAGCAGAACCGCGCAGCCTGAGACGGTGCCCGGAGGTGTATTTGTGCGGGATTGTTTCGAGTGTTGGCTGCCCGTGTGTGTAGGCGGCACTCTGTGTGTGTGTGTGTGTGTGTGTGTGTGTGTGTGTGTGCGTCTGTGTGTGTTTGTGCTTGCACGCGCGCGCGTGCTTGTGTGGCTGTGCGCGCGCGTGTGTGTTTGGGCGTGTGTCTCTGTGGGCCTGTGTGCTGTGTGCGTGTACGTGGCGTCTGCCGATAGGAAGATGGCTCAAGCACTGCAGCCCTAATTTGTTTTTTCTTTTCGTGTACCCCTCCCGCCCCCGAGTCCACCGACCTTCTTGTCCGCCACTCTGTGAGGCTCTGCTTGGGTTCCGGAGCTCCGTGTCCTTTGTTTTTTTCCGTGGTTCCTGTATCCGGGGTGAACTGTGGGACTGGCTGAGACTCGCAGGAGCCCTAAGCACCTCCCCCGCCGCAAAGCAGCAACTCTGCTAGCAAGGAAGAGGAGCACACCACCCCCGAGAACAGAAACCTCCGAGTGCCTCATTTTCCTGTGGCCAAGCCGGGGCCCGACCCTAGCAGTCCTGTGCGCAGGGCTCCTCGAATCCCCCTGGAATTCGGTTCCTAGCCGAGCAGCCGCTTCACGTCGTGAGGTCAGGAGGCGGGCACTCCTCCATCGTCTTGGGATTTCATTCCGGGGACGGAGAGGGTGGGCAGCAGTTTGCTCAGATGGGGTGAGGATGCAGTCTGGTGAGGTGTGCCTGGGGTCCCCCACCTTCATCTGCTAAACAGGTGCTTCCAGATGAATAGGGAAGGTACTTCCGACTCCACCCCCGCGTTCCCTTGGTGGCACTAGCGGTCCGCACCCTGGCCCGGTGCCCATGTGGGAGGACTCCAACGTGCTGGGGGATCAGTTGGAGCACAATCCCAGGCCATTCTGGCTAGCTTTCGATTTCGGCTGTCATTCCGGGAAACACGTGGGAGTGAGATGCACTGAGGCTGGCTGGGATGGGGCCTGCATAGGGGCCTCCTCTTTTCCTGACTCCCACGTTTCTCGTGGGCCTAGGGTTTCCTGGGTCTGGCTCCAAGACTTCCACAGTCAACGTTTCCCTGTTCACGGAGGACGACCGTCATGGGGACCGTTGTACGCGTGTTTCCTTCTAAACGCCGTCAGGGTGCAAGGACTCGGCTGCTGTGATCCTTTTGGAAGAGTGAATTCCGGCGACATCTGCCCACAAGGAGACTCTGGTCCTCCCAGTTCTCTCAGAGTGCTGCGTGATTCCCGTAGGATGAGAAGCGGGCAACCGTGTCTGGCTTTTGCCTGGTCATCTAGGTTCATTTCATCTGCACGTCCATTGTCCTCGTGGAGGGGCTGTTGCTGGGTGGAACGGCCTCTCGCCTCGGATCTTTGGGCTGCCAGGAACTTCAGGGGGCACAAGGCTCTTGGAGTGGGCTGACTTCAGTCCAGGTCGTGGGTCGTGGTCTCTTTGTAGGGCCCGGGTTTGTCTGCACTCTGCTGGAGGCTCTTGATTCCTCTGGCAAGAATCCGTGAACTTGACTTGGACTCCAGCACAAACCTTCTCGTTCTCCCAGGCGGGCCTTGCTTTTGTCTTGCTCTCACGGGGGATCCACAGTGCCCCTCAACAGCACTGGTGGACAACCACTTCAATCTTGCAATCGCCGCAGACGGCCTCTGAGACCCTCTCTCCAACTCACGTGCCCCCGTGGGATGCCAGTTCCAGGGGTGAGACCCCTTCTCCACCGTGTCCTTCCCTTGGTCGCGGTTCCCGCTTCTCTCCGACTGCCGTGCTGAGAAGCAGGAGTCCCTAAACAGCCCAGGATGAAGGGAGGCAGTGAGCTCAAGGGTCCCGCAATCTTCCGCTGACACCCTCCTCTGGGGTCTCAGGTATTCATCCATCAGCCGGAGAGCCCTCAACGACTCACCAGACTCCATTCCCAACCCTCTGGGATCCGATTCCTGCACAGAGCCGTTTTCGGGAATGAAGTCCGAAGAGCCCTTTCCAGCGCCCTCCTCGCAGTCTCCCATCGCCTCCTCCACCAGGGGGAGCCGACCACGGAGACGGCCTCGGGAGGCCCTTTGGGGGAGACTTTTCTCAGCCCGCAATGATGGTCGGAGGCAGCCTATTTCCTCAGCCCAGGCCGGCTCTGCCTGCACCATGTTCCTTGCTTAGGCAGGCTGACAACCATGCCAGCCTGGCGCCGGAGCCAGCCCCTCGAGTGCGCATGCGCCAGTGGCCGGGCACCTGGCGCGAGTGCTGAGCCCTGGCTTGCGTCACAGTGAAGGTCTTCGTTGCCTGGCGACGAGTCCCTGCGGCTTAGCGGAGAGGGGGGACCTCTGTGATGGGCGTCGGTGTTGGGCTCCCGCCTGCGTTCTCTTGGGGATCCACGGTATAGTCCCACCATCTAGGACAGGGCAGGGCAATCCAGCCTGAGGAAACGTCCAGGGAAGGCCCAGGGATCCACCGCGAAATCCCTAACCATCCAAAAGGATCCGCGCCATGCGTCAAGCCTGCCTGGACCCAGTGAGGGTCAGTCTCCTTAAACGTTGCCCCCTCCCCCCCGTGATTTCTGACGACAGCAGGCCTGTGTTCTCGGGGTGCTCTCTCCTGGGAGGGGCTTCCTGGCGGAGCAGAACCGCGCAGCCTGAGACGGTGCCCGGAGGTGTATTTGTGCGGGATTGTTTCGAGTGTTGGCTGCCCGTGTGTGTAGGCGGCACTGTGTGTGTGTGTGTGTGTGTGTGTGTGTGTGTGTGTGTGTCTGTGTGTGTTTGTGCTTGCACGCGCGCGCGTGCTTGTGTGGCTGTGCGCGCGCGTGTGTGTTTGGGCGTGTGTCTCTGTGGGCCTGTGTGCTGTGTGCGTGTACGTGGCGTCTGCCGATAGGAAGATGGCTCAAGCACTGCAGCCCTAATTTGTTTTTTCTTTTCGTGTACCCCTCCCGCCCCCGAGTCCACCGACCTTCTTGTCCGCCACTCTGTGAGGCTCTGCTTGGGTTCCGGAGCTCCGTGTCCTTTGTTTTTTTCCGTGATTCCTGTATCCGGGGTGAACTGTGGGACTGGCTGAGACTCGCAGGAGCCCTAAGCACCTCCCCCGCCGCAAAGCAGCAACTCTGCTAGCAAGGAAGACGAGCACACCACCCCCGAGAACAGAAACCTCCGAGTGCCTCATTTTCCTGTGGCCAAGCCGGGGCCCGACCCTAGCAGTCCTGTGCGCAGGGCTCCTCGAATCCCCCTGGAATTCGGTTCCTAGCCGAGCAGCCGCTTCACGTCGTGAGGTCAGGAGGCGGGCACTCCTCCATCGTCTTGGGATTTCATTCCGGGGACGGAGAGGGTGGGCAGCAGTTTGCTCAGATGGGGTGAGGATGCAGTCTGGTGAGGTGTGCCTGGGGTCCCCCACCTTCATCTGCTAAACAGGTGCTTCCAGATGAATAGGGAAGGTACTTCCGACTCCACCCCCGCGTTCCCTTGGTGGCACTAGCGGTCCGCACCCTGGCCCGGTGCCCATGTGGGAGGACTCCAACGTGCTGGGGGATCAGTTGGAGCACAATCCCAGGCCATTCTGGCTAGCTTTCGATTTCGGCTGTCATTCCGGGAAACACGTGGGAGTGAGATGCACTGAGGCTGGCTGGGATGGGGCCTGCATAGGGGCCTCCTCTTTTCCTGACTCCCACGTTTCTCGTGGGCCTAGGGTTTCCTGGGTCTGGCTCCAAGACTTCCACAGTCAACGTTTCCCTGTTCACGGAGGACGACCGTCATGGGGACCGTTGTACGCGTGTTTCCTTCTAAACGCCGTCAGGGTGCAAGGACTCGGCTGCTGTGATCCTTTTGGAAGAGTGAATTCCGGCGACATCTGCCCACAAGGAGACTCTGGTCCTCCCAGTTCTCTCAGAGTGCTGCGTGATTCCCGTAGGATGAGAAGCGGGCAACCGTGTCTGGCTTTTGCCTGGTCATCTAGGTTCATTTCATCTGCACGTCCATTGTCCTCGTGGAGGGGCTGTTGCTGGGTGGAACGGCCTCTCGCCTCGGATCTTTGGGCTGCCAGGAACTTCAGGGGGCACAAGGCTCTTGGAGTGGGCTGACTTCAGTCCAGGTCGTGGGTCGTGGTCTCTTTGTAGGGCCCGGGTTTGTCTGCACTCTGCTGGAGGCTCTTGATTCCTCTGGCAAGAATCCGTGAACTTGACTTGGACTCCAGCACAAACCTTCTCGTTCTCCCAGGCGGGCCTTGCTTTTGTCTTGCTCTCACGGGGGATCCACAGTGCCCCTCAACAGCACTGGTGGACAACCACTTCAATCTTGCAATCGCCGCAGACGGCCTCTGAGACCCTCTCTCCAACTCACGTGCCCCCGTGGGATGCCAGTTCCAGGGGTGAGACCCCTTCTCCACCGTGTCCTTCCCTTGGTCGCGGTTCCCGCTTCTCTCCGACTGCCGTGCTGAGAAGCAGGAGTCCCTAAACAGCCCAGGATGAAGGGAGGCAGTGAGCTCAAGGGTCCCGCAATCTTCCGCTGACACCCTCCTCTGGGGTCTCAGGTATTCATCCATCAGCCGGAGAGCCCTCAACGACTCACCAGACTCCATTCCCAACCCTCTGGGATCCGATTCCTGCACAGAGCCGTTTTCGGGAATGAAGTCCGAAGAGCCCTTTCCAGCGCCCTCCTCGCAGTCTCCCATCGCCTCCTCCACCAGGGGGAGCCGACCACGGAGACGGCCTCGGGAGGCCCTTTGGGGGAGACTTTTCTCGGCCCGCAATGATGGTCGGAGGCAGCCTATTTCCTCAGCCCAGGCCGGCTCTGCCTGCACCATGTTCCTTGCTTAGGCAGGCTGACAACCATGCCAGCCTGGCGCCGGAGCCAGCCCCTCGAGTGCGCATGCGCCAGTGGCCGGGCACCTGGCGCGAGTGCTGAGCCCTGGCTTGCGTCACAGTGAAGGTCTTCGTTGCCTGGCGACGAGTCCCTGCGGCTTAGCGGAGAGGGGGGACCTCTGTGATGGGCGTCGGTGTTGGGCTCCCGCCTGCGTTCTCTTGGGGATCCACGGTATAGTCCCACCATCTAGGACAGGGCAGGGCAATCCAGCCTGAGGAAACGTCCAGGGAAGGCCCAGGGATCCACCGCGAAATCCCTAACCATCCAAAAGGATCCGCGCCATGCGTCAAGCCTGCCTGGACCCAGTGAGGGTCAGTCTCCTTAAACGTTGCCCCCTCCCCCCCGTGATTTCTGACGACAGCAGGCCTGTGTTCTCGGGGTGCTCTCTCCTGGGAGGGGCTTCCTGGCGGAGCAGAACCGCGCAGCCTGAGACGGTGCCCGGAGGTGTATTTGTGCGGGATTGTTTCGAGTGTTGGCTGCCCGTGTGTGTAGGCGGCACTCTGTGTGTGTGTGTGTGTGTGTGTGTGTGTGTGTGTGTGTGTGTGTGCGTCTGTGTGTGTTTGTGCTTGCACGCGCGCGCGTGCTTGTGTGGCTGTGCGCGCGCGTGTGTGTTTGGGCGTGTGTCTCTGTGGGCCTGTGTGCTGTGTGCGTGTACGTGGCGTCTGCCGATAGGAAGATGGCTCAAGCACTGCAGCCCTAATTTGTTTTTTCTTTTCGTGTACCCCTCCCGCCCCCGAGTCCACCGACCTTCTTGTCCGCCACTCTGTGAGGCTCTGCTTGGGTTCCGGAGCTCCGTGTCCTTTGTTTTTTTCCGTGGTTCCTGTATCCGGGGTGAACTGTGGGACTGGCTGAGACTCGCAGGAGCCCTAAGCACCTCCCCCGCCGCAAAGCAGCAACTCTGCTAGCAAGGAAGAGGAGCACACCACCCCCGAGAACAGAAACCTCCGAGTGCCTCATTTTCCTGTGGCCAAGCCGGGGCCCGACCCTAGCAGTCCTGTGCGCAGGGCTCCTCGAATCCCCCTGGAATTCGGTTCCTAGCCGAGCAGCCGCTTCACGTCGTGAGGTCAGGAGGCGGGCACTCCTCCATCGTCTTGGGATTTCATTCCGGGGACGGAGAGGGTGGGCAGCAGTTTGCTCAGATGGGGTGAGGATGCAGTCTGGTGAGGTGTGCCTGGGGTCCCCCACCTTCATCTGCTAAACAGGTGCTTCCAGATGAATAGGGAAGGTACTTCCGACTCCACCCCCGCGTTCCCTTGGTGGCACTAGCGGTCCGCACCCTGGCCCGGTGCCCATGTGGGAGGACTCCAACGTGCTGGGGGATCAGTTGGAGCACAATCCCAGGCCATTCTGGCTAGCTTTCGATTTCGGCTGTCATTCCGGGAAACACGTGGGAGTGAGATGCACTGAGGCTGGCTGGGATGGGGCCTGCATAGGGGCCTCCTCTTTTCCTGACTCCCACGTTTCTCGTGGGCCTAGGGTTTCCTGGGTCTGGCTCCAAGACTTCCACAGTCAACGTTTCCCTGTTCACGGAGGACGACCGTCATGGGGACCGTTGTACGCGTGTTTCCTTCTAAACGCCGTCAGGGTGCAAGGACTCGGCTGCTGTGATCCTTTTGGAAGAGTGAATTCCGGCGACATCTGCCCACAAGGAGACTCTGGTCCTCCCAGTTCTCTCAGAGTGCTGCGTGATTCCCGTAGGATGAGAAGCGGGCAACCGTGTCTGGCTTTTGCCTGGTCATCTAGGTTCATTTCATCTGCACGTCCATTGTCCTCGTGGAGGGGCTGTTGCTGGGTGGAACGGCCTCTCGCCTCGGATCTTTGGGCTGCCAGGAACTTCAGGGGGCACAAGGCTCTTGGAGTGGGCTGACTTCAGTCCAGGTCGTGGGTCGTGGTCTCTTTGTAGGGCCCGGGTTTGTCTGCACTCTGCTGGAGGCTCTTGATTCCTCTGGCAAGAATCCGTGAACTTGACTTGGACTCCAGCACAAACCTTCTCGTTCTCCCAGGCGGGCCTTGCTTTTGTCTTGCTCTCACGGGGGATCCACAGTGCCCCTCAACAGCACTGGTGGACAACCACTTCAATCTTGCAATCGCCGCAGACGGCCTCTGAGACCCTCTCTCCAACTCACGTGCCCCCGTGGGATGCCAGTTCCAGGGGTGAGACCCCTTCTCCATCGTGTCCTTCCCTTGGTCGCGGTTCCCGCTTCTCTCCGACTGCCGTGCTGAGAAGCAGGAGTCCCTAAACAGCCCAGGATGAAGGGAGGCAGTGAGCTCAAGGGTCCCGCAATCTTCCGCTGACACCCTCCTCTGGGGTCTCAGGTATTCATCCATCAGCCGGAGAGCCCTCAACGACTCACCAGACTCCATTCCCAACCCTCTGGGATCCGATTCCTGCACAGAGCCGTTTTCGGGAATGAAGTCCGAAGAGCCCTTTCCAGCGCCCTCCTCGCAGTCTCCCATCGCCTCCTCCACCAGGGGGAGCCGACCACGGAGACGGCCTCGGGAGGCCCTTTGGGGGAGACTTTTCTTGGCCCGCAATGATGGTCGGAGGCAGCCTATTTCCTCAGCCCAGGCCGGCTCTGCCTGCACCATGTTCCTTGCTTAGGCAGGCTGACAACCATGCCAGCCTGGCGCCGGAGCCAGCCCCTCGAGTGCGCATGCGCCAGTGGCCGGGCACCTGGCGCGAGTGCTGAGCCCTGGCTTGCGTCACAGTGAAGGTCTTCGTTGCCTGGCGACGAGTCCCTGCGGCTTAGCGGAGAGGGGGGACCTCTGTGATGGGCGTCGGTGTTGGGCTCCCGCCTGCGTTCTCTTGGGGATCCACGGTATAGTCCCACCATCTAGGACAGGGCAGGGCAATCCAGCCTGAGGAAACGTCCAGGGAAGGCCCAGGGATCCACCGCGAAATCCCTAACCATCCAAAAGGATCCGCGCCATGCGTCAAGCCTGCCTGGACCCAGTGAGGGTCAGTCTCCTTAAACGTTGCCCCCTCCCCCCCGTGATTTCTGACGACAGCAGGCCTGTGTTCTCGGGGTGCTCTCTCCTGGGAGGGGCTTCCTGGCGGAGCAGAACCGCGCAGCCTGAGACGGTGCCCGGAGGTGTATTTGTGCGGGATTGTTTCGAGTGTTGGCTGCCCGTGTGTGTAGGCGGCACTCTGTGTGTGTGTGTGTGTGTGTGTGTGTGTGTGTGTGTGTGTGTGTGCGTCTGTGTGTGTTTGTGCTTGCACGCGCGCGCGTGCTTGTGTGGCTGTGCGCGCGCGTGTGTGTTTGGGCGTGTGTCTCTGTGGGCCTGTGTGCTGTGTGCGTGTACGTGGCGTCTGCCGATAGGAAGATGGCTCAAGCACTGCAGCCCTAATTTGTTTTTTCTTTTCGTGTACCCCTCCCGCCCCCGAGTCCACCGACCTTCTTGTCCGCCACTCTGTGAGGCTCTGCTTGGGTTCCGGAGCTCCGTGTCCTTTGTTTTTTTCCGTGGTTCCTGTATCCGGGGTGAACTGTGGGACTGGCTGAGACTCGCAGGAGCCCTAAGCACCTCCCCCGCCGCAAAGCAGCAACTCTGCTAGCAAGGAAGAGGAGCACACCACCCCCGAGAACAGAAACCTCCGAGTGCCTCATTTTCCTGTGGCCAAGCCGGGGCCCGACCCTAGCAGTCCTGTGCGCAGGGCTCCTCGAATCCCCCTGGAATTCGGTTCCTAGCCGAGCAGCCGCTTCACGTCGTGAGGTCAGGAGGCGGGCACTCCTCCATCGTCTTGGGATTTCATTCCGGGGACGGAGAGGGTGGGCAGCAGTTTGCTCAGATGGGGTGAGGATGCAGTCTGGTGAGGTGTGCCTGGGGTCCCCCACCTTCATCTGCTAAACAGGTGCTTCCAGATGAATAGGGAAGGTACTTCCGACTCCACCCCCGCGTTCCCTTGGTGGCACTAGCGGTCCGCACCCTGGCCCGGTGCCCATGTGGGAGGACTCCAACGTGCTGGGGGATCAGTTGGAGCACAATCCCAGGCCATTCTGGCTAGCTTTCGATTTCGGCTGTCATTCCGGGAAACACGTGGGAGTGAGATGCACTGAGGCTGGCTGGGATGGGGCCTGCATAGGGGCCTCCTCTTTTCCTGACTCCCACGTTTCTCGTGGGCCTAGGGTTTCCTGGGTCTGGCTCCAAGACTTCCACAGTCAACGTTTCCCTGTTCACGGAGGACGACCGTCATGGGGACCGTTGTACGCGTGTTTCCTTCTAAACGCCGTCAGGGTGCAAGGACTCGGCTGCTGTGATCCTTTTGGAAGAGTGAATTCCGGCGACATCTGCCCACAAGGAGACTCTGGTCCTCCCAGTTCTCTCAGAGTGCTGCGTGATTCCCGTAGGATGAGAAGCGGGCAACCGTGTCTGGCTTTTGCCTGGTCATCTAGGTTCATTTCATCTGCACGTCCATTGTCCTCGTGGAGGGGCTGTTGCTGGGTGGAACGGCCTCTCGCCTCGGATCTTTGGGCTGCCAGGAACTTCAGGGGGCACAAGGCTCTTGGAGTGGGCTGACTTCAGTCCAGGTCGTGGGTCGTGGTCTCTTTGTAGGGCCCGGGTTTGTCTGCACTCTGCTGGAGGCTCTTGATTCCTCTGGCAAGAATCCGTGAACTTGACTTGGACTCCAGCACAAACCTTCTCGTTCTCCCAGGCGGGCCTTGCTTTTGTCTTGCTCTCACGGGGGATCCACAGTGCCCCTCAACAGCACTGGTGGACAACCACTTCAATCTTGCAATCGCCGCAGACGGCCTCTGAGACCCTCTCTCCAACTCACGTGCCCCCGTGGGATGCCAGTTCCAGGGGTGAGACCCCTTCTCCACCGTGTCCTTCCCTTGGTCGCGGTTCCCGCTTCTCTCCGACTGCCGTGCTGAGAAGCAGGAGTCCCTAAACAGCCCAGGATGAAGGGAGGCAGTGAGCTCAAGGGTCCCGCAATCTTCCGCTGACACCCTCCTCTGGGGTCTCAGGTATTCATCCATCAGCCGGAGAGCCCTCAACGACTCACCAGACTCCATTCCCAACCCTCTGGGATCCGATTCCTGCACAGAGCCGTTTTCGGGAATGAAGTCCGAAGAGCCCTTTCCAGCGCCCTCCTCGCAGTCTCCCATCGCCTCCTCCACCAGGGGGAGCCGACCACGGAGACGGCCTCGGGAGGCCCTTTGGGGGAGACTTTTCTCGGCCCGCAATGATGGTCGGAGGCAGCCTATTTCCTCAGCCCAGGCCGGCTCTGCCTGCACCATGTTCCTTGCTTAGGCAGGCTGACAACCATGCCAGCCTGGCGCCGGAGCCAGCCCCTCGAGTGCGCATGCGCCAGTGGCCGGGCACCTGGCGCGAGTGCTGAGCCCTGGCTTGCGTCACAGTGAAGGTCTTCGTTGCCTGGCGACGAGTCCCTGCGGCTTAGCGGAGAGGGGGGACCTCTGTGATGGGCGTCGGTGTTGGGCTCCCGCCTGCGTTCTCTTGGGGATCCACGGTATAGTCCCACCATCTAGGACAGGGCAGGGCAATCCAGCCTGAGGAAACGTCCAGGGAAGGCCCAGGGATCCACCGCGAAATCCCTAACCATCCAAAAGGATCCGCGCCATGCGTCAAGCCTGCCTGGACCCAGTGAGGGTCAGTCTCCTTAAACGTTGCCCCCTCCCCCCCGTGATTTCTGACGACAGCAGGCCTGTGTTCTCGGGGTGCTCTCTCCTGGGAGGGGCTTCCTGGCGGAGCAGAACCGCGCAGCCTGAGACGGTGCCCGGAGGTGTATTTGTGCGGGATTGTTTCGAGTGTTGGCTGCCCGTGTGTGTAGGCGGCACTGTGTGTGTGTGTGTGTGTGTGTGTGTGTGTGTGTGTGTGTCTGTGTGTGTTTGTGCTTGCACGCGCGCGCGTGCTTGTGTGGCTGTGCGCGCGCGTGTGTGTTTGGGCGTGTGTCTCTGTGGGCCTGTGTGCTGTGTGCGTGTACGTGGCGTCTGCCGATAGGAAGATGGCTCAAGCACTGCAGCCCTAATTTGTTTTTTCTTTTCGTGTACCCCTCCCGCCCCCGAGTCCACCGACCTTCTTGTCCGCCACTCTGTGAGGCTCTGCTTGGGTTCCGGAGCTCCGTGTCCTTTGTTTTTTTCCGTGGTTCCTGTATCCGGGGTGAACTGTGGGACTGGCTGAGACTCGCAGGAGCCCTAAGCACCTCCCCCGCCGCAAAGCAGCAACTCTGCTAGCAAGGAAGACGAGCACACCACCCCCGAGAACAGAAACCTCCGAGTGCCTCATTTTCCTGTGGCCAAGCCGGGGCCCGACCCTAGCAGTCCTGTGCGCAGGGCTCCTCGAATCCCCCTGGAATTCGGTTCCTAGCCGAGCAGCCGCTTCACGTCGTGAGGTCAGGAGGCGGGCACTCCTCCATCGTCTTGGGATTTCATTCCGGGGACGGAGAGGGTGGGCAGCAGTTTGCTCAGATGGGGTGAGGATGCAGTCTGGTGAGGTGTGCCTGGGGTCCCCCACCTTCATCTGCTAAACAGGTGCTTCCAGATGAATAGGGAAGGTACTTCCGACTCCACCCCCGCGTTCCCTTGGTGGCACTAGCGGTCCGCACCCTGGCCCGGTGCCCATGTGGGAGGACTCCAACGTGCTGGGGGATCAGTTGGAGCACAATCCCAGGCCATTCTGGCTAGCTTTCGATTTCGGCTGTCATTCCGGGAAACACGTGGGAGTGAGATGCACTGAGGCTGGCTGGGATGGGGCCTGCATAGGGGCCTCCTCTTTTCCTGACTCCCACGTTTCTCGTGGGCCTAGGGTTTCCTGGGTCTGGCTCCAAGACTTCCACAGTCAACGTTTCCCTGTTCACGGAGGACGACCGTCATGGGGACCGTTGTACGCGTGTTTCCTTCTAAACGCCGTCAGGGTGCAAGGACTCGGCTGCTGTGATCCTTTTGGAAGAGTGAATTCCGGCGACATCTGCCCACAAGGAGACTCTGGTCCTCCCAGTTCTCTCAGAGTGCTGCGTGATTCCCGTAGGATGAGAAGCGGGCAACCGTGTCTGGCTTTTGCCTGGTCATCTAGGTTCATTTCATCTGCACGTCCATTGTCCTCGTGGAGGGGCTGTTGCTGGGTGGAACGGCCTCTCGCCTCGGATCTTTGGGCTGCCAGGAACTTCAGGGGGCACAAGGCTCTTGGAGTGGGCTGACTTCAGTCCAGGTCGTGGGTCGTGGTCTCTTTGTAGGGCCCGGGTTTGTCTGCACTCTGCTGGAGGCTCTTGATTCCTCTGGCAAGAATCCGTGAACTTGACTTGGACTCCAGCACAAACCTTCTCGTTCTCCCAGGCGGGCCTTGCTTTTGTCTTGCTCTCACGGGGGATCCACAGTGCCCCTCAACAGCACTGGTGGACAACCACTTCAATCTTGCAATCGCCGCAGACGGCCTCTGAGACCCTCTCTCCAACTCACGTGCCCCCGTGGGATGCCAGTTCCAGGGGTGAGACCCCTTCTCCACCGTGTCCTTCCCTTGGTCGCGGTTCCCGCTTCTCTCCGACTGCCGTGCTGAGAAGCAGGAGTCCCTAAACAGCCCAGGATGAAGGGAGGCAGTGAGCTCAAGGGTCCCGCAATCTTCCGCTGACACCCTCCTCTGGGGTCTCAGGTATTCATCCATCAGCCGGAGAGCCCTCAACGACTCACCAGACTCCATTCCCAACCCTCTGGGATCCGATTCCTGCACAGAGCCGTTTTCGGGAATGAAGTCCGAAGAGCCCTTTCCAGCGCCCTCCTCGCAGTCTCCCATCGCCTCCTCCACCAGGGGGAGCCGACCACGGAGACGGCCTCGGGAGGCCCTTTGGGGGAGACTTTTCTCGGCCCGCAATGATGGTCGGAGGCAGCCTATTTCCTCAGCCCAGGCCGGCTCTGCCTGCACCATGTTCCTTGCTTAGGCAGGCTGACAACCATGCCAGCCTGGCGCCGGAGCCAGCCCCTCGAGTGCGCATGCGCCAGTGGCCGGGCACCTGGCGCGAGTGCTGAGCCCTGGCTTGCGTCACAGTGAAGGTCTTCGTTGCCTGGCGACGAGTCCCTGCGGCTTAGCGGAGAGGGGGGACCTCTGTGATGGGCGTCGGTGTTGGGCTCCCGCCTGCGTTCTCTTGGGGATCCACGGTATAGTCCCACCATCTAGGACAGGGCAGGGCAATCCAGCCTGAGGAAACGTCCAGGGAAGGCCCAGGGATCCACCGCGAAATCCCTAACCATCCAAAAGGATCCGCGCCATGCGTCAAGCCTGCCTGGACCCAGTGAGGGTCAGTCTCCTTAAACGTTGCCCCCTCCCCCCCGTGATTTCTGACGACAGCAGGCCTGTGTTCTCGGGGTGCTCTCTCCTGGGAGGGGCTTCCTGGCGGAGCAGAACCGCGCAGCCTGAGACGGTGCCCGGAGGTGTATTTGTGCGGGATTGTTTCGAGTGTTGGCTGCCCGTGTGTGTAGGCGGCACTCTGTGTGTGTGTGTGTGTGTGTGTGTGTGTGTGTGTGTGTGTGTGTGCGTCTGTGTGTGTTTGTGCTTGCACGCGCGCGCGTGCTTGTGTGGCTGTGCGCGCGCGTGTGTGTTTGGGCGTGTGTCTCTGTGGGCCTGTGTGCTGTGTGCGTGTACGTGGCGTCTGCCGATAGGAAGATGGCTCAAGCACTGCAGCCCTAATTTGTTTTTTCTTTTCGTGTACCCCTCCCGCCCCCGAGTCCACCGACCTTCTTGTCCGCCACTCTGTGAGGCTCTGCTTGGGTTCCGGAGCTCCGTGTCCTTTGTTTTTTTCCGTGGTTCCTGTATCCGGGGTGAACTGTGGGACTGGCTGAGACTCGCAGGAGCCCTAAGCACCTCCCCCGCCGCAAAGCAGCAACTCTGCTAGCAAGGAAGAGGAGCACACCACCCCCGAGAACAGAAACCTCCGAGTGCCTCATTTTCCTGTGGCCAAGCCGGGGCCCGACCCTAGCAGTCCTGTGCGCAGGGCTCCTCGAATCCCCCTGGAATTCGGTTCCTAGCCGAGCAGCCGCTTCACGTCGTGAGGTCAGGAGGCGGGCACTCCTCCATCGTCTTGGGATTTCATTCCGGGGACGGAGAGGGTGGGCAGCAGTTTGCTCAGATGGGGTGAGGATGCAGTCTGGTGAGGTGTGCCTGGGGTCCCCCACCTTCATCTGCTAAACAGGTGCTTCCAGATGAATAGGGAAGGTACTTCCGACTCCACCCCCGCGTTCCCTTGGTGGCACTAGCGGTCCGCACCCTGGCCCGGTGCCCATGTGGGAGGACTCCAACGTGCTGGGGGATCAGTTGGAGCACAATCCCAGGCCATTCTGGCTAGCTTTCGATTTCGGCTGTCATTCCGGGAAACACGTGGGAGTGAGATGCACTGAGGCTGGCTGGGATGGGGCCTGCATAGGGGCCTCCTCTTTTCCTGACTCCCACGTTTCTCGTGGGCCTAGGGTTTCCTGGGTCTGGCTCCAAGACTTCCACAGTCAACGTTTCCCTGTTCACGGAGGACGACCGTCATGGGGACCGTTGTACGCGTGTTTCCTTCTAAACGCCGTCAGGGTGCAAGGACTCGGCTGCTGTGATCCTTTTGGAAGAGTGAATTCCGGCGACATCTGCCCACAAGGAGACTCTGGTCCTCCCAGTTCTCTCAGAGTGCTGCGTGATTCCCGTAGGATGAGAAGCGGGCAACCGTGTCTGGCTTTTGCCTGGTCATCTAGGTTCATTTCATCTGCACGTCCATTGTCCTCGTGGAGGGGCTGTTGCTGGGTGGAACGGCCTCTCGCCTCGGATCTTTGGGCTGCCAGGAACTTCAGGGGGCACAAGGCTCTTGGAGTGGGCTGACTTCAGTCCAGGTCGTGGGTCGTGGTCTCTTTGTAGGGCCCGGGTTTGTCTGCACTCTGCTGGAGGCTCTTGATTCCTCTGGCAAGAATCCGTGAACTTGACTTGGACTCCAGCACAAACCTTCTCGTTCTCCCAGGCGGGCCTTGCTTTTGTCTTGCTCTCACGGGGGATCCACAGTGCCCCTCAACAGCACTGGTGGACAACCACTTCAATCTTGCAATCGCCGCAGACGGCCTCTGAGACCCTCTCTCCAACTCACGTGCCCCCGTGGGATGCCAGTTCCAGGGGTGAGACCCCTTCTCCACCGTGTCCTTCCCTTGGTCGCGGTTCCCGCTTCTCTCCGACTGCCGTGCTGAGAAGCAGGAGTCCCTAAACAGCCCAGGATGAAGGGAGGCAGTGAGCTCAAGGGTCCCGCAATCTTCCGCTGACACCCTCCTCTGGGGTCTCAGGTATTCATCCATCAGCCGGAGAGCCCTCAACGACTCACCAGACTCCATTCCCAACCCTCTGGGATCCGATTCCTGCACAGAGCCGTTTTCGGGAATGAAGTCCGAAGAGCCCTTTCCAGCGCCCTCCTCGCAGTCTCCCATCGCCTCCTCCACCAGGGGGAGCCGACCACGGAGACGGCCTGGGGAGGCCCTTTGGGGGAGACTTTTCTCGGCCCGCAATGATGGTCGGAGGCAGCCTATTTCCTCAGCCCAGGCCGGCTCTGCCTGCACCATGTTCCTTGCTTAGGCAGGCTGACAACCATGCCAGCCTGGCGCCGGAGCCAGCCCCTCGAGTGCGCATGCGCCAGTGGCCGGGCACCTGGCGCGAGTGCTGAGCCCTGGCTTGCGTCACAGTGAAGGTCTTCGTTGCCTGGCGACGAGTCCCTGCGGCTTAGCGGAGAGGGGGGACCTCTGTGATGGGCGTCGGTGTTGGGCTCCCGCCTGCGTTCTCTTGGGGATCCACGGTATAGTCCCACCATCTAGGACAGGGCAGGGCAATCCAGCCTGAGGAAACGTCCAGGGAAGGCCCAGGGATCCACCGCGAAATCCCTAACCATCCAAAAGGATCCGCGCCATGCGTCAAGCCTGCCTGGACCCAGTGAGGGTCAGTCTCCTTAAACGTTGCCCCCTCCCCCCCGTGATTTCTGACTACAGCAGGCCTGTGTTCTCGGGGTGCTCTCTCCTGGGAGGGGCTTCCTGGCAGAGCAGAACCGCGCAGCCTGAGACGGTGCCCGGAGGTGTATTTGTGCGGGATTGTTTCGAGTGTTGGCTGCCCGTGTGTGTAGGCGGCACTGTGTGTGTGTGTGTGTGTGTGTGTGTGTGTGTCTGTGTGTGTGTGTCTGTGTGTGTTTGTGCTTGCACGCGCGCGCGTGCTTGTGTGGCTGTGCGTGCGCGTGTGTGTTTGGGCGTGTGTCTCTGTGGGCCTGTGTGCTGTGTGCGTGTACGTGGCGTCTGCCGATAGGAAGATGGCTCAAGCACTGCAGCCCTAATTTGTTTTTTCTTTTCGTGTACCCCTCCCGCCCCCGAGTCCACCGACCTTCTTGTCCGCCACTCTGTGAGGCTCTGCTTGGGTTCCGGAGCTCCGTGTCCTTTGTTTTTTTCCGTGGTTCCTGTATCCGGGGTGAACTGTGGGACTGGCTGAGACTCGCAGGAGCCCTAAGCACCTCCCCCGCCGCAAAGCAGCAACTCTGCTAGCAAGGAAGAGGAGCACACCACCCCCGAGAACAGAAACCTCCGAGTGCCTCATTTTCCTGTGGCCAAGCCGGGGCCCGACCCTAGCAGTCCTGTGCGCAGGGCTCCTCGAATCCCCCTGGAATTCGGTTCCTAGCCGAGCAGCCGCTTCACGTCGTGAGGTCAGGAGGCGGGCACTCCTCCATCGTCTTGGGATTTCATTCCGGGGACGGAGAGGGTGGGCAGCAGTTTGCTCAGATGGGGTGAGGATGCAGTCTGGTGAGGTGTGCCTGGGGTCCCCCACCTTCATCTGCTAAACAGGTGCTTCCAGATGAATAGGGAAGGTACTTCCGACTCCACCCCCGCGTTCCCTTGGTGGCACTAGCGGTCCGCACCCTGGCCCGGTGCCCATGTGGGAGGACTCCAACGTGCTGGGGGATCAGTTGGAGCACAATCCCAGGCCATTCTGGCTAGCTTTCGATTTCGGCTGTCATTCCGGGAAACACGTGGGAGTGAGATGCACTGAGGCTGGCTGGGATGGGGCCTGCATAGGGGCCTCCTCTTTTCCTGACTCCCACGTTTCTCGTGGGCCTAGGGTTTCCTGGGTCTGGCTCCAAGACTTCCACAGTCAACGTTTCCCTGTTCACGGAGGACGACCGTCATGGGGACCGTTGTACGCGTGTTTCCTTCTAAACGCCGTCAGGGTGCAAGGACTCGGCTGCTGTGATCCTTTTGGAAGAGTGAATTCCGGCGACATCTGCCCACAAGGAGACTCTGGTCCTCCCAGTTCTCTCAGAGTGCTGCGTGATTCCCGTAGGATGAGAAGCGGGCAACCGTGTCTGGCTTTTGCCTGGTCATCTAGGTTCATTTCATCTGCACGTCCATTGTCCTCGTGGAGGGGCTGTTGCTGGGTGGAACGGCCTCTCGCCTCGGATCTTTGGGCTGCCAGGAACTTCAGGGGGCACAAGGCTCTTGGAGTGGGCTGACTTCAGTCCAGGTCGTGGGTCGTGGTCTCTTTGTAGGGCCCGGGTTTGTCTGCACTCTGCTGGAGGCTCTTGATTCCTCTGGCAAGAATCCGTGAACTTGACTTGGACTCCAGCACAAACCTTCTCGTTCTCCCAGGCGGGCCTTGCTTTTGTCTTGCTCTCACGGGGGATCCACAGTGCCCCTCAACAGCACTGGTGGACAACCACTTCAATCTTGCAATCGCCGCAGACGGCCTCTGAGACCCTCTCTCCAACTCACGTGCCCCCGTGGGATGCCAGTTCCAGGGGTGAGACCCCTTCTCCATCGTGTCCTTCCCTTGGTCGCGGTTCCCGCTTCTCTCCGACTGCCGTGCTGAGAAGCAGGAGTCCCTAAACAGCCCAGGATGAAGGGAGGCAGTGAGCTCAAGGGTCCCGCAATCTTCCGCTGACACCCTCCTCTGGGGTCTCAGGTATTCATCCATCAGCCGGAGAGCCCTCAACGACTCACCAGACTCCATTCCCAACCCTCTGGGATCCGATTCCTGCACAGAGCCGTTTTCGGGAATGAAGTCCGAAGAGCCCTTTCCAGCGCCCTCCTCGCAGTCTCCCATCGCCTCCTCCACCAGGGGGAGCCGACCACGGAGACGGCCTCGGGAGGCCCTTTGGGGGAGACTTTTCTCGGCCCGCAATGATGGTCGGAGGCAGCCTATTTCCTCAGCCCAGGCCGGCTCTGCCTGCACCATGTTCCTTGCTTAGGCAGGCTGACAACCATGCCAGCCTGGCGCCGGAGCCAGCCCCTCGAGTGCGCATGCGCCAGTGGCCGGGCACCTGGCGCGAGTGCTGAGCCCTGGCTTGCGTCACAGTGAAGGTCTTCGTTGCCTGGCGACGAGTCCCTGCGGCTTAGCGGAGAGGGGGGACCTCTGTGATGGGCGTCGGTGTTGGGCTCCCGCCTGCGTTCTCTTGGGGATCCACGGTATAGTCCCACCATCTAGGACAGGGCAGGGCAATCCAGCCTGAGGAAACGTCCAGGGAAGGCCCAGGGATCCACCGCGAAATCCCTAACCATCCAAAAGGATCCGCGCCATGCGTCAAGCCTGCCTGGACCCAGTGAGGGTCAGTCTCCTTAAACGTTGCCCCCTCCCCCCCGTGATTTCTGACGACAGCAGGCCTGTGTTCTCGGGGTGCTCTCTCCTGGGAGGGGCTTCCTGGCGGAGCAGAACCGCGCAGCCTGAGACGGTGCCCGGAGGTGTATTTGTGCGGGATTGTTTCGAGTGTTGGCTGCCCGTGTGTGTAGGCGGCACTCTGTGTGTGTGTGTGTGTGTGTGTGTGTGTGTGTGTGTGTGTGTGTGCGTCTGTGTGTGTTTGTGCTTGCACGCGCGCGCGTGCTTGTGTGGCTGTGCGCGCGCGTGTGTGTTTGGGCGTGTGTCTCTGTGGGCCTGTGTGCTGTGTGCGTGTACGTGGCGTCTGCCGATAGGAAGATGGCTCAAGCACTGCAGCCCTAATTTGTTTTTTCTTTTCGTGTACCCCTCCCGCCCCCGAGTCCACCGACCTTCTTGTCCGCCACTCTGTGAGGCTCTGCTTGGGTTCCGGAGCTCCGTGTCCTTTGTTTTTTTCCGTGGTTCCTGTATCCGGGGTGAACTGTGGGACTGGCTGAGACTCGCAGGAGCCCTAAGCACCTCCCCCGCCGCAAAGCAGCAACTCTGCTAGCAAGGAAGAGGAGCACACCACCCCCGAGAACAGAAACCTCCGAGTGCCTCATTTTCCTGTGGCCAAGCCGGGGCCCGACCCTAGCAGTCCTGTGCGCAGGGCTCCTCGAATCCCCCTGGAATTCGGTTCCTAGCCGAGCAGCCGCTTCACGTCGTGAGGTCAGGAGGCGGGCACTCCTCCATCGTCTTGGGATTTCATTCCGGGGACGGAGAGGGTGGGCAGCAGTTTGCTCAGATGGGGTGAGGATGCAGTCTGGTGAGGTGTGCCTGGGGTCCCCCACCTTCATCTGCTAAACAGGTGCTTCCAGATGAATAGGGAAGGTACTTCCGACTCCACCCCCGCGTTCCCTTGGTGGCACTAGCGGTCCGCACCCTGGCCCGGTGCCCATGTGGGAGGACTCCAACGTGCTGGGGGATCAGTTGGAGCACAATCCCAGGCCATTCTGGCTAGCTTTCGATTTCGGCTGTCATTCCGGGAAACACGTGGGAGTGAGATGCACTGAGGCTGGCTGGGATGGGGCCTGCATAGGGGCCTCCTCTTTTCCTGACTCCCACGTTTCTCGTGGGCCTAGGGTTTCCTGGGTCTGGCTCCAAGACTTCCACAGTCAACGTTTCCCTGTTCACGGAGGACGACCGTCATGGGGACCGTTGTACGCGTGTTTCCTTCTAAACGCCGTCAGGGTGCAAGGACTCGGCTGCTGTGATCCTTTTGGAAGAGTGAATTCCGGCGACATCTGCCCACAAGGAGACTCTGGTCCTCCCAGTTCTCTCAGAGTGCTGCGTGATTCCCGTAGGATGAGAAGCGGGCAACCGTGTCTGGCTTTTGCCTGGTCATCTAGGTTCATTTCATCTGCACGTCCATTGTCCTCGTGGAGGGGCTGTTGCTGGGTGGAACGGCCTCTCGCCTCGGATCTTTGGGCTGCCAGGAACTTCAGGGGGCACAAGGCTCTTGGAGTGGGCTGACTTCAGTCCAGGTCGTGGGTCGTGGTCTCTTTGTAGGGCCCGGGTTTGTCTGCACTCTGCTGGAGGCTCTTGATTCCTCTGGCAAGAATCCGTGAACTTGACTTGGACTCCAGCACAAACCTTCTCGTTCTCCCAGGCGGGCCTTGCTTTTGTCTTGCTCTCACGGGGGATCCACAGTGCCCCTCAACAGCACTGGTGGACAACCACTTCAATCTTGCAATCGCCGCAGACGGCCTCTGAGACCCTCTCTCCAACTCACGTGCCCCCGTGGGATGCCAGTTCCAGGGGTGAGACCCCTTCTCCACCGTGTCCTTCCCTTGGTCGCGGTTCCCGCTTCTCTCCGACTGCCGTGCTGAGAAGCAGGAGTCCCTAAACAGCCCAGGATGAAGGGAGGCAGTGAGCTCAAGGGTCCCGCAATCTTCCGCTGACACCCTCCTCTGGGGTCTCAGGTATTCATCCATCAGCCGGAGAGCCCTCAACGACTCACCAGACTCCATTCCCAACCCTCTGGGATCCGATTCCTGCACAGAGCCGTTTTCGGGAATGAAGTCCGAAGAGCCCTTTCCAGCGCCCTCCTCGCAGTCTCCCATCGCCTCCTCCACCAGGGGGAGCCGACCACGGAGACGGCCTCGGGAGGCCCTTTGGGGGAGACTTTTCTCGGCCCGCAATGATGGTCGGAGGCAGCCTATTTCCTCAGCCCAGGCCGGCTCTGCCTGCACCATGTTCCTTGCTTAGGCAGGCTGACAACCATGCCAGCCTGGCGCCGGAGCCAGCCCCTCGAGTGCGCATGCGCCAGTGGCCGGGCACCTGGCGCGAGTGCTGAGCCCTGGCTTGCGTCACAGTGAAGGTCTTCGTTGCCTGGCGACGAGTCCCTGCGGCTTAGCGGAGAGGGGGGACCTCTGTGATGGGCGTCGGTGTTGGGCTCCCGCCTGCGTTCTCTTGGGGATCCACGGTATAGTCCCACCATCTAGGACAGGGCAGGGCAATCCAGCCTGAGGAAACGTCCAGGGAAGGCCCAGGGATCCACCGCGAAATCCCTAACCATCCAAAAGGATCCGCGCCATGCGTCAAGCCTGCCTGGACCCAGTGAGGGTCAGTCTCCTTAAACGTTGCCCCCTCCCCCCCGTGATTTCTGACGACAGCAGGCCTGTGTTCTCGGGGTGCTCTCTCCTGGGAGGGGCTTCCTGGCGGAGCAGAACCGCGCAGCCTGAGACGGTGCCCGGAGGTGTATTTGTGCGGGATTGTTTCGAGTGTTGGCTGCCCGTGTGTGTAGGCGGCACTGTGTGTGTGTGTGTGTGTGTGTGTGTGTGTGTGTGTGTGTGTGTCTGTGTGTGTTTGTGCTTGCACGCGCGCGCGTGCTTGTGTGGCTGTGCGCGCGCGTGTGTGTTTGGGCGTGTGTCTCTGTGGGCCTGTGTGCTGTGTGCGTGTACGTGGCGTCTGCCGATAGGAAGATGGCTCAAGCACTGCAGCCCTAATTTGTTTTTTCTTTTCGTGTACCCCTCCCGCCCCCGAGTCCACCGACCTTCTTGTCCGCCACTCTGTGAGGCTCTGCTTGGGTTCCGGAGCTCCGTGTCCTTTGTTTTTTTCCGTGGTTCCTGTATCCGGGGTGAACTGTGGGACTGGCTGAGACTCGCAGGAGCCCTAAGCACCTCCCCCGCCGCAAAGCAGCAACTCTGCTAGCAAGGAAGAGGAGCACACCACCCCCGAGAACAGAAACCTCCGAGTGCCTCATTTTCCTGTGGCCAAGCCGGGGCCCGACCCTAGCAGTCCTGTGCGCAGGGCTCCTCGAATCCCCCTGGAATTCGGTTCCTAGCCGAGCAGCCGCTTCACGTCGTGAGGTCAGGAGGCGGGCACTCCTCCATCGTCTTGGGATTTCATTCCGGGGACGGAGAGGGTGGGCAGCAGTTTGCTCAGATGGGGTGAGGATGCAGTCTGGTGAGGTGTGCCTGGGGTCCCCCACCTTCATCTGCTAAACAGGTGCTTCCAGATGAATAGGGAAGGTACTTCCGACTCCACCCCCGCGTTCCCTTGGTGGCACTAGCGGTCCGCACCCTGGCCCGGTGCCCATGTGGGAGGACTCCAACGTGCTGGGGGATCAGTTGGAGCACAATCCCAGGCCATTCTGGCTAGCTTTCGATTTCGGCTGTCATTCCGGGAAACACGTGGGAGTGAGATGCACTGAGGCTGGCTGGGATGGGGCCTGCATAGGGGCCTCCTCTTTTCCTGACTCCCACGTTTCTCGTGGGCCTAGGGTTTCCTGGGTCTGGCTCCAAGACTTCCACAGTCAACGTTTCCCTGTTCACGGAGGACGACCGTCATGGGGACCGTTGTACGCGTGTTTCCTTCTAAACGCCGTCAGGGTGCAAGGACTCGGCTGCTGTGATCCTTTTGGAAGAGTGAATTCCGGCGACATCTGCCCACAAGGAGACTCTGGTCCTCCCAGTTCTCTCAGAGTGCTGCGTGATTCCCGTAGGATGAGAAGCGGGCAACCGTGTCTGGCTTTTGCCTGGTCATCTAGGTTCATTTCATCTGCACGTCCATTGTCCTCGTGGAGGGGCTGTTGCTGGGTGGAACGGCCTCTCGCCTCGGATCTTTGGGCTGCCAGGAACTTCAGGGGGCACAAGGCTCTTGGAGTGGGCTGACTTCAGTCCAGGTCGTGGGTCGTGGTCTCTTTGTAGGGCCCGGGTTTGTCTGCACTCTGCTGGAGGCTCTTGATTCCTCTGGCAAGAATCCGTGAACTTGACTTGGACTCCAGCACAAACCTTCTCGTTCTCCCAGGCGGGCCTTGCTTTTGTCTTGCTCTCACGGGGGATCCACAGTGCCCCTCAACAGCACTGGTGGACAACCACTTCAATCTTGCAATCGCCGCAGACGGCCTCTGAGACCCTCTCTCCAACTCACGTGCCCCCGTGGGATGCCAGTTCCAGGGGTGAGACCCCTTCTCCACCGTGTCCTTCCCTTGGTCGCGGTTCCCGCTTCTCTCCGACTGCCGTGCTGAGAAGCAGGAGTCCCTAAACAGCCCAGGATGAAGGGAGGCAGTGAGCTCAAGGGTCCCGCAATCTTCCGCTGACACCCTCCTCTGGGGTCTCAGGTATTCATCCATCAGCCGGAGAGCCCTCAACGACTCACCAGACTCCATTCCCAACCCTCTGGGATCCGATTCCTGCACAGAGCCGTTTTCGGGAATGAAGTCCGAAGAGCCCTTTCCAGCGCCCTCCTCGCAGTCTCCCATCGCCTCCTCCACCAGGGGGAGCCGACCACGGAGACGGCCTCGGGAGGCCCTTTGGGGGAGACTTTTCTCGGCCCGCAATGATGGTCGGAGGCAGCCTATTTCCTCAGCCCAGGCCGGCTCTGCCTGCACCATGTTCCTTGCTTAGGCAGGCTGACAACCATGCCAGCCTGGCGCCGGAGCCAGCCCCTCGAGTGCGCATGCGCCAGTGGCCGGGCACCTGGCGCGAGTGCTGAGCCCTGGCTTGCGTCACAGTGAAGGTCTTCGTTGCCTGGCGACGAGTCCCTGCGGCTTAGCGGAGAGGGGGGACCTCTGTGATGGGCGTCGGTGTTGGGCTCCCGCCTGCGTTCTCTTGGGGATCCACGGTATAGTCCCACCATCTAGGACAGGGCAGGGCAATCCAGCCTGAGGAAACGTCCAGGGAAGGCCCAGGGATCCACCGCGAAATCCCTAACCATCCAAAAGGATCCGCGCCATGCGTCAAGCCTGCCTGGACCCAGTGAGGGTCAGTCTCCTTAAACGTTGCCCCCTCCCCCCCGTGATTTCTGACGACAGCAGGCCTGTGTTCTCGGGGTGCTCTCTCCTGGGAGGGGCTTCCTGGCGGAGCAGAACCGCGCAGCCTGAGACGGTGCCCGGAGGTGTATTTGTGCGGGATTGTTTCGAGTGTTGGCTGCCCGTGTGTGTAGGCGGCACTGTGTGTGTGTGTGTGTGTGTGTGTGTGTGTGTGTGTGTGTGTGTCTGTGTGTGTTTGTGCTTGCACGCGCGCGCGTGCTTGTGTGGCTGTGCGCGCGCGTGTGTGTTTGGGCGTGTGTCTCTGTGGGCCTGTGTGCTGTGTGCGTGTACGTGGCGTCTGCCGATAGGAAGATGGCTCAAGCACTGCAGCCCTAATTTGTTTTTTCTTTTCGTGTACCCCTCCCGCCCCCGAGTCCACCGACCCTCTTGTCCGCCACTCTGTGAGGCTCTGCTTGGGTTCCGGAGCTCCGTGTCCTTTGTTTTTTTCCGTGGTTCCTGTATCCGGGGTGAACTGTGGGACTGGCTGAGACTCGCAGGAGCCCTAAGCACCTCCCCCGCCGCAAAGCAGCAACTCTGCTAGCAAGGAAGAGGAGCACACCACCCCCGAGAACAGAAACCTCCGAGTGCCTCATTTTCCTGTGGCCAAGCCGGGGCCCGACCCTAGCAGTCCTGTGCGCAGGGCTCCTCGAATCCCCCTGGAATTCGGTTCCTAGCCGAGCAGCCGCTTCACGTCGTGAGGTCAGGAGGCGGGCACTCCTCCATCGTCTTGGGATTTCATTCCGGGGACGGAGAGGGTGGGCAGCAGTTTGCTCAGATGGGGTGAGGATGCAGTCTGGTGAGGTGTGCCTGGGGTCCCCCACCTTCATCTGCTAAACAGGTGCTTCCAGATGAATAGGGAAGGTACTTCCGACTCCACCCCCGCGTTCCCTTGGTGGCACTAGCGGTCCGCACCCTGGCCCGGTGCCCATGTGGGAGGACTCCAACGTGCTGGGGGATCAGTTGGAGCACAATCCCAGGCCATTCTGGCTAGCTTTCGATTTCGGCTGTCATTCCGGGAAACACGTGGGAGTGAGATGCACTGAGGCTGGCTGGGATGGGGCCTGCATAGGGGCCTCCTCTTTTCCTGACTCCCACGTTTCTCGTGGGCCTAGGGTTTCCTGGGTCTGGCTCCAAGACTTCCACAGTCAACGTTTCCCTGTTCACGGAGGACGACCGTCATGGGGACCGTTGTACGCGTGTTTCCTTCTAAACGCCGTCAGGGTGCAAGGACTCGGCTGCTGTGATCCTTTTGGAAGAGTGAATTCCGGCGACATCTGCCCACAAGGAGACTCTGGTCCTCCCAGTTCTCTCAGAGTGCTGCGTGATTCCCGTAGGATGAGAAGCGGGCAACCGTGTCTGGCTTTTGCCTGGTCATCTAGGTTCATTTCATCTGCACGTCCATTGTCCTCGTGGAGGGGCTGTTGCTGGGTGGAACGGCCTCTCGCCTCGGATCTTTGGGCTGCCAGGAACTTCAGGGGGCACAAGGCTCTTGGAGTGGGCTGACTTCAGTCCAGGTCGTGGGTCGTGGTCTCTTTGTAGGGCCCGGGTTTGTCTGCACTCTGCTGGAGGCTCTTGATTCCTCTGGCAAGAATCCGTGAACTTGACTTGGACTCCAGCACAAACCTTCTCGTTCTCCCAGGCGGGCCTTGCTTTTGTCTTGCTCTCACGGGGGATCCACAGTGCCCCTCAACAGCACTGGTGGACAACCACTTCAATCTTGCAATCGCCGCAGACGGCCTCTGAGACCCTCTCTCCAACTCACGTGCCCCCGTGGGATGCCAGTTCCAGGGGTGAGACCCCTTCTCCACCGTGTCCTTCCCTTGGTCGCGGTTCCCGCTTCTCTCCGACTGCCGTGCTGAGAAGCAGGAGTCCCTAAACAGCCCAGGATGAAGGGAGGCAGTGAGCTCAAGGGTCCCGCAATCTTCCGCTGACACCCTCCTCTGGGGTCTCAGGTATTCATCCATCAGCCGGAGAGCCCTCAACGACTCACCAGACTCCATTCCCAACCCTCTGGGATCCGATTCCTGCACAGAGCCGTTTTCGGGAATGAAGTCCGAAGAGCCCTTTCCAGCGCCCTCCTCGCAGTCTCCCATCGCCTCCTCCACCAGGGGGAGCCGACCACGGAGACGGCCTCGGGAGGCCCTTTGGGGGAGACTTTTCTCGGCCCGCAATGATGGTCGGAGGCAGCCTATTTCCTCAGCCCAGGCCGGCTCTGCCTGCACCATGTTCCTTGCTTAGGCAGGCTGACAACCATGCCAGCCTGGCGCCGGAGCCAGCCCCTCGAGTGCGCATGCGCCAGTGGCCGGGCACCTGGCGCGAGTGCTGAGCCCTGGCTTGCGTCACAGTGAAGGTCTTCGTTGCCTGGCGACGAGTCCCTGCGGCTTAGCGGAGAGGGGGGACCTCTGTGATGGGCGTCGGTGTTGGGCTCCCGCCTGCGTTCTCTTGGGGATCCACGGTATAGTCCCACCATCTAGGACAGGGCAGGGCAATCCAGCCTGAGGAAACGTCCAGGGAAGGCCCAGGGATCCACCGCGAAATCCCTAACCATCCAAAAGGATCCGCGCCATGCGTCAAGCCTGCCTGGACCCAGTGAGGGTCAGTCTCCTTAAACGTTGCCCCCTCCCCCCCGTGATTTCTGACGACAGCAGGCCTGTGTTCTCGGGGTGCTCTCTCCTGGGAGGGGCTTCCTGGCGGAGCAGAACCGCGCAGCCTGAGACGGTGCCCGGAGGTGTATTTGTGCGGGATTGTTTCGAGTGTTGGCTGCCCGTGTGTGTAGGCGGCACTCTGTGTGTGTGTGTGTGTGTGTGTGTGTGTGTGTGTGTGTGTGTGCGTCTGTGTGTGTTTGTGCTTGCACGCGCGCGCGTGCTTGTGTGGCTGTGCGCGCGCGTGTGTGTTTGGGCGTGTGTCTCTGTGGGCCTGTGTGCTGTGTGCGTGTACGTGGCGTCTGCCGATAGGAAGATGGCTCAAGCACTGCAGCCCTAATTTGTTTTTTCTTTTCGTGTACCCCTCCCGCCCCCGAGTCCACCGACCTTCTTGTCCGCCACTCTGTGAGGCTCTGCTTGGGTTCCGGAGCTCCGTGTCCTTTGTTTTTTTCCGTGGTTCCTGTATCCGGGGTGAACTGTGGGACTGGCTGAGACTCGCAGGAGCCCTAAGCACCTCCCCCGCCGCAAAGCAGCAACTCTGCTAGCAAGGAAGAGGAGCACACCACCCCCGAGAACAGAAACCTCCGAGTGCCTCATTTTCCTGTGGCCAAGCCGGGGCCCGACCCTAGCAGTCCTGTGCGCAGGGCTCCTCGAATCCCCCTGGAATTCGGTTCCTAGCCGAGCAGCCGCTTCACGTCGTGAGGTCAGGAGGCGGGCACTCCTCCATCGTCTTGGGATTTCATTCCGGGGACGGAGAGGGTGGGCAGCAGTTTGCTCAGATGGGGTGAGGATGCAGTCTGGTGAGGTGTGCCTGGGGTCCCCCACCTTCATCTGCTAAACAGGTGCTTCCAGATGAATACGGAAGGTACTTCCGACTCCACCCCCGCGTTCCCTTGGTGGCACTAGCGGTCCGCACCCTGGCCCGGTGCCCATGTGGGAGGACTCCAACGTGCTGGGGGATCAGTTGGAGCACAATCCCAGGCCATTCTGGCTAGCTTTCGATTTCGGCTGTCATTCCGGGAAACACGTGGGAGTGAGATGCACTGAGGCTGGCTGGGATGGGGCCTGCATAGGGGCCTCCTCTTTTCCTGACTCCCACGTTTCTCGTGGGCCTAGGGTTTCCTGGGTCTGGCTCCAAGACTTCCACAGTCAACGTTTCCCTGTTCACGGAGGACGACCGTCATGGGGACCGTTGTACGCGTGTTTCCTTCTAAACGCCGTCAGGGTGCAAGGACTCGGCTGCTGTGATCCTTTTGGAAGAGTGAATTCCGGCGACATCTGCCCACAAGGAGACTCTGGTCCTCCCAGTTCTCTCAGAGTGCTGCGTGATTCCCGTAGGATGAGAAGCGGGCAACCGTGTCTGGCTTTTGCCTGGTCATCTAGGTTCATTTCATCTGCACGTCCATTGTCCTCGTGGAGGGGCTGTTGCTGGGTGGAACGGCCTCTCGCCTCGGATCTTTGGGCTGCCAGGAACTTCAGGGGGCACAAGGCTCTTGGAGTGGGCTGACTTCAGTCCAGGTCGTGGGTCGTGGTCTCTTTGTAGGGCCCGGGTTTGTCTGCACTCTGCTGGAGGCTCTTGATTCCTCTGGCAAGAATCCGTGAACTTGACTTGGACTCCAGCACAAACCTTCTCGTTCTCCCAGGCGGGCCTTGCTTTTGTCTTGCTCTCACGGGGGATCCACAGTGCCCCTCAACAGCACTGGTGGACAACCACTTCAATCTTGCAATCGCCGCAGACGGCCTCTGAGACCCTCTCTCCAACTCACGTGCCCCCGTGGGATGCCAGTTCCAGGGGTGAGACCCCTTCTCCACCGTGTCCTTCCCTTGGTCGCGGTTCCCGCTTCTCTCCGACTGCCGTGCTGAGAAGCAGGAGTCCCTAAACAGCCCAGGATGAAGGGAGGCAGTGAGCTCAAGGGTCCCGCAATCTTCCGCTGACACCCTCCTCTGGGGTCTCAGGTATTCATCCATCAGCCGGAGAGCCCTCAACGACTCACCAGACTCCATTCCCAACCCTCTGGGATCCGATTCCTGCACAGAGCCGTTTTCGGGAATGAAGTCCGAAGAGCCCTTTCCAGCGCCCTCCTCGCAGTCTCCCATCGCCTCCTCCACCAGGGGGAGCCGACCACGGAGACGGCCTCGGGAGGCCCTTTGGGGGAGACTTTTCTCGGCCCGCAATGATGGTCGGAGGCAGCCTATTTCCTCAGCCCAGGCCGGCTCTGCCTGCACCATGTTCCTTGCTTAGGCAGGCTGACAACCATGCCAGCCTGGCGCCGGAGCCAGCCCCTCGAGTGCGCATGCGCCAGTGGCCGGGCACCTGGCGCGAGTGCTGAGCCCTGGCTTGCGTCACAGTGAAGGTCTTCGTTGCCTGGCGACGAGTCCCTGCGGCTTAGCGGAGAGGGGGGACCTCTGTGATGGGCGTCGGTGTTGGGCTCCCGCCTGCGTTCTCTTGGGGATCCACGGTATAGTCCCACCATCTAGGACAGGGCAGGGCAATCCAGCCTGAGGAAACGTCCAGGGAAGGCCCAGGGATCCACCGCGAAATCCCTAACCATCCAAAAGGATCCGCGCCATGCGTCAAGCCTGCCTGGACCCAGTGAGGGTCAGTCTCCTTAAACGTTGCCCCCTCCCCCCCGTGATTTCTGACGACAGCAGGCCTGTGTTCTCGGGGTGCTCTCTCCTGGGAGGGGCTTCCTGGCGGAGCAGAACCGCGCAGCCTGAGACGGTGCCCGGAGGTGTATTTGTGCGGGATTGTTTCGAGTGTTGGCTGCCCGTGTGTGTAGGCGGCACTCTGTGTGTGTGTGTGTGTGTGTGTGTGTGTGTGTGTGTGTGTGTGTGTGCGTCTGTGTGTGTTTGTGCTTGCACGCGCGCGCGTGCTTGTGTGGCTGTGCGCGCGCGTGTGTGTTTGGGCGTGTGTCTCTGTGGGCCTGTGTGCTGTGTGCGTGTACGTGGCGTCTGCCGATAGGAAGATGGCTCAAGCACTGCAGCCCTAATTTGTTTTTTCTTTTCGTGTACCCCTCCCGCCCCCGAGTCCACCGACCTTCTTGTCCGCCACTCTGTGAGGCTCTGCTTGGGTTCCGGAGCTCCGTGTCCTTTGTTTTTTTCCGTGGTTCCTGTATCCGGGGTGAACTGTGGGACTGGCTGAGACTCGCAGGAGCCCTAAGCACCTCCCCCGCCGCAAAGCAGCAACTCTGCTAGCAAGGAAGAGGAGCACACCACCCCCGAGAACAGAAACCTCCGAGTGCCTCATTTTCCTGTGGCCAAGCCGGGGCCCGACCCTAGCAGTCCTGTGCGCAGGGCTCCTCGAATCCCCCTGGAATTCGGTTCCTAGCCGAGCAGCCGCTTCACGTCGTGAGGTCAGGAGGCGGGCACTCCTCCATCGTCTTGGGATTTCATTCCGGGGACGGAGAGGGTGGGCAGCAGTTTGCTCAGATGGGGTGAGGATGCAGTCTGGTGAGGTGTGCCTGGGGTCCCCCACCTTCATCTGCTAAACAGGTGCTTCCAGATGAATAGGGAAGGTACTTCCGACTCCACCCCCGCGTTCCCTTGGTGGCACTAGCGGTCCGCACCCTGGCCCGGTGCCCATGTGGGAGGACTCCAACGTGCTGGGGGATCAGTTGGAGCACAATCCCAGGCCATTCTGGCTAGCTTTCGATTTCGGCTGTCATTCCGGGAAACACGTGGGAGTGAGATGCACTGAGGCTGGCTGGGATGGGGCCTGCATAGGGGCCTCCTCTTTTCCTGACTCCCACGTTTCTCGTGGGCCTAGGGTTTCCTGGGTCTGGCTCCAAGACTTCCACAGTCAACGTTTCCCTGTTCACGGAGGACGACCGTCATGGGGACCGTTGTACGCGTGTTTCCTTCTAAACGCCGTCAGGGTGCAAGGACTCGGCTGCTGTGATCCTTTTGGAAGAGTGAATTCCGGCGACATCTGCCCACAAGGAGACTCTGGTCCTCCCAGTTCTCTCAGAGTGCTGCGTGATTCCCGTAGGATGAGAAGCGGGCAACCGTGTCTGGCTTTTGCCTGGTCATCTAGGTTCATTTCATCTGCACGTCCATTGTCCTCGTGGAGGGGCTGTTGCTGGGTGGAACGGCCTCTCGCCTCGGATCTTTGGGCTGCCAGGAACTTCAGGGGGCACAAGGCTCTTGGAGTGGGCTGACTTCAGTCCAGGTCGTGGGTCGTGGTCTCTTTGTAGGGCCCGGGTTTGTCTGCACTCTGCTGGAGGCTCTTGATTCCTCTGGCAAGAATCCGTGAACTTGACTTGGACTCCAGCACAAACCTTCTCGTTCTCCCAGGCGGGCCTTGCTTTTGTCTTGCTCTCACGGGGGATCCACAGTGCCCCTCAACAGCACTGGTGGACAACCACTTCAATCTTGCAATCGCCGCAGACGGCCTCTGAGACCCTCTCTCCAACTCACGTGCCCCCGTGGGATGCCAGTTCCAGGGGTGAGACCCCTTCTCCACCGTGTCCTTCCCTTGGTCGCGGTTCCCGCTTCTCTCCGACTGCCGTGCTGAGAAGCAGGAGTCCCTAAACAGCCCAGGATGAAGGGAGGCAGTGAGCTCAAGGGTCCCGCAATCTTCCGCTGACACCCTCCTCTGGGGTCTCAGGTATTCATCCATCAGCCGGAGAGCCCTCAACGACTCACCAGACTCCATTCCCAACCCTCTGGGATCCGATTCCTGCACAGAGCCGTTTTCGGGAATGAAGTCCGAAGAGCCCTTTCCAGCGCCCTCCTCGCAGTCTCCCATCGCCTCCTCCACCAGGGGGAGCCGACCACGGAGACGGCCTCGGGAGGCCCTTTGGGGGAGACTTTTCTCGGCCCGCAATGATGGTCGGAGGCAGCCTATTTCCTCAGCCCAGGCCGGCTCTGCCTGCACCATGTTCCTTGCTTAGGCAGGCTGACAACCATGCCAGCCTGGCGCCGGAGCCAGCCCCTCGAGTGCGCATGCGCCAGTGGCCGGGCACCTGGCGCGAGTGCTGAGCCCTGGCTTGCGTCACAGTGAAGGTCTTCGTTGCCTGGCGACGAGTCCCTGCGGCTTAGCGGAGAGGGGGGACCTCTGTGATGGGCGTCGGTGTTGGGCTCCCGCCTGCGTTCTCTTGGGGATCCACGGTATAGTCCCACCATCTAGGACAGGGCAGGGCAATCCAGCCTGAGGAAACGTCCAGGGAAGGCCCAGGGATCCACCGCGAAATCCCTAACCATCCAAAAGGATCCGCGCCATGCGTCAAGCCTGCCTGGACCCAGTGAGGGTCAGTCTCCTTAAACGTTGCCCCCTCCCCCCCGTGATTTCTGACGACAGCAGGCCTGTGTTCTCGGGGTGCTCTCTCCTGGGAGGGGCTTCCTGGCGGAGCAGAACCGCGCAGCCTGAGACGGTGCCCGGAGGTGTATTTGTGCGGGATTGTTTCGAGTGTTGGCTGCCCGTGTGTGTAGGCGGCACTGTGTGTGTGTGTGTGTGTGTGTGTGTGTGTGTCTGTGTGTGTTTGTGCTTGCACGCGCGCGCGTGCTTGTGTGGCTGTGCGCGCGCGTGTGTGTTTGGGCGTGTGTCTCTGTGGGCCTGTGTGCTGTGTGCGTGTACGTGGCGTCTGCCGATAGGAAGATGGCTCAAGCACTGCAGCCCTAATTTGTTTTTTCTTTTCGTGTACCCCTCCCGCCCCCGAGTCCACCGACCTTCTTGTCCGCCACTCTGTGAGGCTCTGCTTGGGTTCCGGAGCTCCGTGTCCTTTGTTTTTTTCCGTGGTTCCTGTATCCGGGGTGAACTGTGGGACTGGCTGAGACTCGCAGGAGCCCTAAGCACCTCCCCCGCCGCAAAGCAGCAACTCTGCTAGCAAGGAAGAGGAGCACACCACCCCCGAGAACAGAAACCTCCGAGTGCCTCATTTTCCTGTGGCCAAGCCGGGGCCCGACCCTAGCAGTCCTGTGCGCAGGGCTCCTCGAATCCCCCTGGAATTCGGTTCCTAGCCGAGCAGCCGCTTCACGTCGTGAGGTCAGGAGGCGGGCACTCCTCCATCGTCTTGGGATTTCATTCCGGGGACGGAGAGGGTGGGCAGCAGTTTGCTCAGATGGGGTGAGGATGCAGTCTGGTGAGGTGTGCCTGGGGTCCCCCACCTTCATCTGCTAAACAGGTGCTTCCAGATGAATACGGAAGGTACTTCCGACTCCACCCCCGCGTTCCCTTGGTGGCACTAGCGGTCCGCACCCTGGCCCGGTGCCCATGTGGGAGGACTCCAACGTGCTGGGGGATCAGTTGGAGCACAATCCCAGGCCATTCTGGCTAGCTTTCGATTTCGGCTGTCATTCCGGGAAACACGTGGGAGTGAGATGTACTGAGGCTGGCTGGGATGGGGCCTGCATAGGGGCCTCCTCTTTTCCTGACTCCCACGTTTCTCGTGGGCCTAGGGTTTCCTGGGTCTGGCTCCAAGACTTCCACAGTCAACGTTTCCCTGTTCACGGAGGACGACCGTCATGGGGACCGTTGTACGCGTGTTTCCTTCTAAACGCCGTCAGGGTGCAAGGACTCGGCTGCTGTGATCCTTTTGGAAGAGTGAATTCCGGCGACATCTGCCCACAAGGAGACTCTGGTCCTCCCAGTTCTCTCAGAGTGCTGCGTGATTCCCGTAGGATGAGAAGCGGGCAACCGTGTCTGGCTTTTGCCTGGTCATCTAGGTTCATTTCATCTGCACGTCCATTGTCCTCGTGGAGGGGCTGTTGCTGGGTGGAACGGCCTCTCGCCTCGGATCTTTGGGCTGCCAGGAACTTCAGGGGGCACAAGGCTCTTGGAGTGGGCTGACTTCAGTCCAGGTCGTGGGTCGTGGTCTCTTTGTAGGGCCCGGGTTTGTCTGCACTCTGCTGGAGGCTCTTGATTCCTCTGGCAAGAATCCGTGAACTTGACTTGGACTCCAGCACAAACCTTCTCGTTCTCCCAGGCGGGCCTTGCTTTTGTCTTGCTCTCACGGGGGATCCACAGTGCCCCTCAACAGCACTGGTGGACAACCACTTCAATCTTGCAATCGCCGCAGACGGCCTCTGAGACCCTCTCTCCAACTCACGTGCCCCCGTGGGATGCCAGTTCCAGGGGTGAGACCCCTTCTCCACCGTGTCCTTCCCTTGGTCGCGGTTCCCGCTTCTCTCCGACTGCCGTGCTGAGAAGCAGGAGTCCCTAAACAGCCCAGGATGAAGGGAGGCAGTGAGCTCAAGGGTCCCGCAATCTTCCGCTGACACCCTCCTCTGGGGTCTCAGGTATTCATCCATCAGCCGGAGAGCCCTCAACGACTCACCAGACTCCATTCCCAACCCTCTGGGATCCGATTCCTGCACAGAGCCGTTTTCGGGAATGAAGTCCGAAGAGCCCTTTCCAGCGCCCTCCTCGCAGTCTCCCATCGCCTCCTCCACCAGGGGGAGCCGACCACGGAGACGGCCTCGGGAGGCCCTTTGGGGGAGACTTTTCTCGGCCCGCAATGATGGTCGGAGGCAGCCTATTTCCTCAGCCCAGGCCGGCTCTGCCTGCACCATGTTCCTTGCTTAGGCAGGCTGACAACCATGCCAGCCTGGCGCCGGAGCCAGCCCCTCGAGTGCGCATGCGCCAGTGGCCGGGCACCTGGCGCGAGTGCTGAGCCCTGGCTTGTGTCACAGTGAAGGTCTTCGTTGCCTGGCGACGAGTCCCTGCGGCTTAGCGGAGAGGGGGGACCTCTGTGATGGGCGTCGGTGTTGGGCTCCCGCCTGCGTTCTCTTGGGGATCCACGGTATAGTCCCACCATCTAGGACAGGGCAGGGCAATCCAGCCTGAGGAAACGTCCAGGGAAGGCCCAGGGATCCACCGCGAAATCCCTAACCATCCAAAAGGATCCGCGCCATGCGTCAAGCCTGCCTGGACCCAGTGAGGGTCAGTCTCCTTAAACGTTGCCCCCTCCCCCCCGTGATTTCTGACGACAGCAGGCCTGTGTTCTCGGGGTGCTCTCTCCTGGGAGGGGCTTCCTGGCGGAGCAGAACCGCGCAGCCTGAGACGGTGCCCGGAGGTGTATTTGTGCGGGATTGTTTCGAGTGTTGGCTGCCCGTGTGTGTAGGCGGCACTCTGTGTGTGTGTGTGTGTGTGTGTGTGTGTGTGTGTGTGTGTGTCTGTGTGTGTTTGTGCTTGCACGCGCGCGCGTGCTTGTGTGGCTGTGCGCGCGCGTGTGTGTTTGGGCGTGTGTCTCTGTGGGCCTGTGTGCTGTGTGCGTGTACGTGGCGTCTGCCGATAGGAAGATGGCTCAAGCACTGCAGCCCTAATTTGTTTTTTCTTTTCGTGTACCCCTCCCGCCCCCGAGTCCACCGACCTTCTTGTCCGCCACTCTGTGAGGCTCTGCTTGGGTTCCGGAGCTCCGTGTCCTTTGTTTTTTTCCGTGGTTCCTGTATCCGGGGTGAACTGTGGGACTGGCTGAGACTCGCAGGAGCCCTAAGCACCTCCCCCGCCGCAAAGCAGCAACTCTGCTAGCAAGGAAGAGGAGCACACCACCCCCGAGAACAGAAACCTCCGAGTGCCTCATTTTCCTGTGGCCAAGCCGGGGCCCGACCCTAGCAGTCCTGTGCGCAGGGCTCCTCGAATCCCCCTGGAATTCGGTTCCTAGCCGAGCAGCCGCTTCACGTCGTGAGGTCAGGAGGCGGGCACTCCTCCATCGTCTTGGGATTTCATTCCGGGGACGGAGAGGGTGGGCAGCAGTTTGCTCAGATGGGGTGAGGATGCAGTCTGGTGAGGTGTGCCTGGGGTCCCCCACCTTCATCTGCTAAACAGGTGCTTCCAGATGAATAGGGAAGGTACTTCCGACTCCACCCCCGCGTTCCCTTGGTGGCACTAGCGGTCCGCACCCTGGCCCGGTGCCCATGTGGGAGGACTCCAACGTGCTGGGGGATCAGTTGGAGCACAATCCCAGGCCATTCTGGCTAGCTTTCGATTTCGGCTGTCATTCCGGGAAACACGTGGGAGTGAGATGCACTGAGGCTGGCTGGGATGGGGCCTGCATAGGGGCCTCCTCTTTTCCTGACTCCCACGTTTCTCGTGGGCCTAGGGTTTCCTGGGTCTGGCTCCAAGACTTCCACAGTCAACGTTTCCCTGTTCACGGAGGACGACCGTCATGGGGACCGTTGTACGCGTGTTTCCTTCTAAACGCCGTCAGGGTGCAAGGACTCGGCTGCTGTGATCCTTTTGGAAGAGTGAATTCCGGCGACATCTGCCCACAAGGAGACTCTGGTCCTCCCAGTTCTCTCAGAGTGCTGCGTGATTCCCGTAGGATGAGAAGCGGGCAACCGTGTCTGGCTTTTGCCTGGTCATCTAGGTTCATTTCATCTGCACGTCCATTGTCCTCGTGGAGGGGCTGTTGCTGGGTGGAACGGCCTCTCGCCTCGGATCTTTGGGCTGCCAGGAACTTCAGGGGGCACAAGGCTCTTGGAGTGGGCTGACTTCAGTCCAGGTCGTGGGTCGTGGTCTCTTTGTAGGGCCCGGGTTTGTCTGCACTCTGCTGGAGGCTCTTGATTCCTCTGGCAAGAATCCGTGAACTTGACTTGGACTCCAGCACAAACCTTCTCGTTCTCCCAGGCGGGCCTTGCTTTTGTCTTGCTCTCACGGGGGATCCACAGTGCCCCTCAACAGCACTGGTGGACAACCACTTCAATCTTGCAATCGCCGCAGACGGCCTCTGAGACCCTCTCTCCAACTCACGTGCCCCCGTGGGATGCCAGTTCCAGGGGTGAGACCCCTTCTCCACCGTGTCCTTCCCTTGGTCGCGGTTCCCGCTTCTCTCCGACTGCCGTGCTGAGAAGCAGGAGTCCCTAAACAGCCCAGGATGAAGGGAGGCAGTGAGCTCAAGGGTCCCGCAATCTTCCGCTGACACCCTCCTCTGGGGTCTCAGGTATTCATCCATCAGCCGGAGAGCCCTCAACGACTCACCAGACTCCATTCCCAACCCTCTGGGATCCGATTCCTGCACAGAGCCGTTTTCGGGAATGAAGTCCGAAGAGCCCTTTCCAGCGCCCTCCTCGCAGTCTCCCATCGCCTCCTCCACAAGGGGGAGCCGACCACGGAGACGGCCTCGGGAGGCCCTTTGGGGGAGACTTTTCTCGGCCCGCAATGATGGTCGGAGGCAGCCTATTTCCTCAGCCCAGGCCGGCTCTGCCTGCACCATGTTCCTTGCTTAGGCAGGCTGACAACCATGCCAGCCTGGCGCCGGAGCCAGCCCCTCGAGTGCGCATGCGCCAGTGGCCGGGCACCTGGCGCGAGTGCTGAGCCCTGGCTTGCGTCACAGTGAAGGTCTTCGTTGCCTGGCGACGAGTCCCTGCGGCTTAGCGGAGAGGGGGGACCTCTGTGATGGGCGTCGGTGTTGGGCTCCCGCCTGCGTTCTCTTGGGGATCCACGGTATAGTCCCACCATCTAGGACAGGGCAGGGCAATCCAGCCTGAGGAAACGTCCAGGGAAGGCCCAGGGATCCACCGCGAAATCCCTAACCATCCAAAAGGATCCGCGCCATGCGTCAAGCCTGCCTGGACCCAGTGAGGGTCAGTCTCCTTAAACGTTGCCCCCTCCCCCCCGTGATTTCTGACGACAGCAGGCCTGTGTTCTCGGGGTGCTCTCTCCTGGGAGGGGCTTCCTGGCGGAGCAGAACCGCGCAGCCTGAGACGGTGCCCGGAGGTGTATTTGTGCGGGATTGTTTCGAGTGTTGGCTGCCCGTGTGTGTAGGCGGCACTGTGTGTGTGTGTGTGTGTGTGTGTGTGTGTGTGTGTGTGTGTGTCTGTGTGTGTTTGTGCTTGCACGCACGCGCGTGCTTGTGTGGCTGTGCGCGCGCGTGTGTGTTTGGGCGTGTGTCTCTGTGGGCCTGTGTGCTGTGTGCGTGTACGTGGCGTCTGCCGATAGGAAGATGGCTCAAGCACTGCAGCCCTAATTTGTTTTTTCTTTTCGTGTACCCCTCCCGCCCCCGAGTCCACCGACCTTCTTGTCCGCCACTCTGTGAGGCTCTGCTTGGGTTCCGGAGCTCCGTGTCCTTTGTTTTTTTCCGTGGTTCCTGTATCCGGAGTGAACTGTGGGACTGGCTGAGACTCGCAGGAGCCCTAAGCACCTCCCCCGCCACAAAGCAGCAACTCTGCTAGCAAGGAAGAGGAGCACACCACCCCCGAGAACAGAAACCTCCGAGTGCCTCATTTTCCTGTGGCCAAGCCGGGGCCCGACCCTAGCAGTCCTGTGCGCAGGGCTCCTCGAATCCCCCTGGAATTCGGTTCCTAGCCGAGCAGCCGCTTCACGTCGTGAGGTCAGGAGGCGGGCACTCCTCCATCGTCTTGGGATTTCATTCCGGGGACGGAGAGGGTGGGCAGCAGTTTGCTCAGATGGGGTGAGGATGCAGTCTGGTGAGGTGTGCCTGGGGTCCCCCACCTTCATCTGCTAAACAGGTGCTTCCAGATGAATAGGGAAGGTACTTCCGACTCCACCCCCGCGTTCCCTTGGTGGCACTAGCGGTCCGCACCCTGGCCCGGTGCCCATGTGGGAGGACTCCAACGTGCTGGGGGATCAGTTGGAGCACAATCCCAGGCCATTCTGGCTAGCTTTCGATTTCGGCTGTCATTCCGGGAAACACGTGGGAGTGAGATGCACTGAGGCTGGCTGGGATGGGGCCTGCATAGGGGCCTCCTCTTTTCCTGACTCCCACGTTTCTCGTGGGCCTAGGGTTTCCTGGGTCTGGCTCCAAGACTTCCACAGTCAACGTTTCCCTGTTCACGGAGGACGACCGTCATGGGGACCGTTGTACGCGTGTTTCCTTCTAAACGCCGTCAGGGTGCAAGGACTCGGCTGCTGTGATCCTTTTGGAAGAGTGAATTCCGGCGACATCTGCCCACAAGGAGACTCTGGTCCTCCCAGTTCTCTCAGAGTGCTGCGTGATTCCCGTAGGATGAGAAGCGGGCAACCGTGTCTGGCTTTTGCCTGGTCATCTAGGTTCATTTCATCTGCACGTCCATTGTCCTCGTGGAGGGGCTGTTGCTGGGTGGAACGGCCTCTCGCCTCGGATCTTTGGGCTGCCAGGAACTTCAGGGGGCACAAGGCTCTTGGAGTGGGCTGACTTCAGTCCAGGTCGTGGGTCGTGGTCTCTTTGTAGGGCCCGGGTTTGTCTGCACTCTGCTGGAGGCTCTTGATTCCTCTGGCAAGAATCCGTGAACTTGACTTGGACTCCAGCACAAACCTTCTCGTTCTCCCAGGCGGGCCTTGCTTTTGTCTTGCTCTCACGGGGGATCCACAGTGCCCCTCAACAGCACTGGTGGACAACCACTTCAATCTTGCAATCGCCGCAGACGGCCTCTGAGACCCTCTCTCCAACTCACGTGCCCCCGTGGGATGCCAGTTCCAGGGGTGAGACCCCTTCTCCACCGTGTCCTTCCCTTGGTCGCGGTTCCCGCTTCTCTCCGACTGCCGTGCTGAGAAGCAGGAGTCCCTAAACAGCCCAGGATGAAGGGAGGCAGTGAGCTCAAGGGTCCCGCAATCTTCCGCTGACACCCTCCTCTGGGGTCTCAGGTATTCATCCATCAGCCGGAGAGCCCTCAACGACTCACCAGACTCCATTCCCAACCCTCTGGGATCCGATTCCTGCACAGAGCCGTTTTCGGGAATGAAGTCCGAAGAGCCCTTTCCAGCGCCCTCCTCGCAGTCTCCCATCGCCTCCTCCACCAGGGGGAGCCGACCACGGAGACGGCCTCGGGAGGCCCTTTGGGGGAGACTTTTCTCGGCCCGCAATGATGGTCGGAGGCAGCCTATTTCCTCAGCCCAGGCCGGCTCTGCCTGCACCATGTTCCTTGCTTAGGCAGGCTGACAACCATGCCAGCCTGGCGCCGGAGCCAGCCCCTCGAGTGCGCATGCGCCAGTGGCCGGGCACCTGGCGCGAGTGCTGAGCCCTGGCTTGCGTCACAGTGAAGGTCTTCGTTGCCTGGCGACGAGTCCCTGCGGCTTAGCGGAGAGGGGGGACCTCTGTGATGGGCGTCGGTGTTGGGCTCCCGCCTGCGTTCTCTTGGGGATCCACGGTATAGTCCCACCATCTAGGACAGGGCAGGGCAATCCAGCCTGAGGAAACGTCCAGGGAAGGCCCAGGGATCCACCGCGAAATCCCTAACCATCCAAAAGGATCCGTGCCATGCGTCAAGCCTGCCTGGACCCAGTGAGGGTCAGTCTCCTTAAACGTTGCCCCCTCCCCCCCGTGATTTCTGACGACAGCAGGCCTGTGTTCTCGGGGTGCTCTCTCCTGGGAGGGGCTTCCTGGCGGAGCAGAACCGCGCAGCCTGAGACGGTGCCCGGAGGTGTATTTGTGCGGGATTGTTTCGAGTGTTGGCTGCCCGTGTGTGTAGGCGGCACTGTGTGTGTGTGTGTGTGTGTGTGTGTGTGTGTGTGTGTGTGTGTCTGTGTGTGTTTGTGCTTGCACGCGCGCGCGTGCTTGTGTGGCTGTGCGCGCGCGTGTGTGTTTGGGCGTGTGTCTCTGTGGGCCTGTGTGCTGTGTGCGTGTACGTGGCGTCTGCCGATAGGAAGATGGCTCAAGCACTGCAGCCCTAATTTGTTTTTTCTTTTCGTGTACCCCTCCCGCCCCCGAGTCCACCGACCTTCTTGTCCGCCACTCTGTGAGGCTCTGCTTGGGTTCCGGAGCTCCGTGTCCTTTGTTTTTTTCCGTGGTTCCTGTATCCGGGGTGAACTGTGGGACTGGCTGAGACTCGCAGGAGCCCTAAGCACCTCCCCCGCCGCAAAGCAGCAACTCTGCTAGCAAGGAAGAGGAGCACACCACCCCCGAGAACAGAAACCTCCGAGTGCCTCATTTTCCTGTGGCCAAGCCGGGGCCCGACCCTAGCAGTCCTGTGCGCAGGGCTCCTCGAATCCCCCTGGAATTCGGTTCCTAGCCGAGCAGCCGCTTCACGTCGTGAGGTCAGGAGGCGGGCACTCCTCCATCGTCTTGGGATTTCATTCCGGGGACGGAGAGGGTGGGCAGCAGTTTGCTCAGATGGGGTGAGGATGCAGTCTGGTGAGGTGTGCCTGGGGTCCCCCACCTTCATCTGCTAAACAGGTGCTTCCAGATGAATAGGGAAGGTACTTCCGACTCCACCCCCGCGTTCCCTTGGTGGCACTAGCGGTCCGCACCCTGGCCCGGTGCCCATGTGGGAGGACTCCAACGTGCTGGGGGATCAGTTGGAGCACAATCCCAGGCCATTCTGGCTAGCTTTCGATTTCGGCTGTCATTCCGGGAAACACGTGGGAGTGAGATGCACTGAGGCTGGCTGGGATGGGGCCTGCATAGGGGCCTCCTCTTTTCCTGACTCCCACGTTTCTCGTGGGCCTAGGGTTTCCTGGGTCTGGCTCCAAGACTTCCACAGTCAACGTTTCCCTGTTCACGGAGGACGACCGTCATGGGGACCGTTGTACGCGTGTTTCCTTCTAAACGCCGTCAGGGTGCAAGGACTCGGCTGCTGTGATCCTTTTGGAAGAGTGAATTCCGGCGACATCTGCCCACAAGGAGACTCTGGTCCTCCCAGTTCTCTCAGAGTGCTGCGTGATTCCCGTAGGATGAGAAGCGGGCAACCGTGTCTGGCTTTTGCCTGGTCATCTAGGTTCATTTCATCTGCACGTCCATTGTCCTCGTGGAGGGGCTGTTGCTGGGTGGAACGGCCTCTCGCCTCGGATCTTTGGGCTGCCAGGAACTTCAGGGGGCACAAGGCTCTTGGAGTGGGCTGACTTCAGTCCAGGTCGTGGGTCGTGGTCTCTTTGTAGGGCCCGGGTTTGTCTGCACTCTGCTGGAGGCTCTTGATTCCTCTGGCAAGAATCCGTGAACTTGACTTGGACTCCAGCACAAACCTTCTCGTTCTCCCAGGCGGGCCTTGCTTTTGTCTTGCTCTCACGGGGGATCCACAGTGCCCCTCAACAGCACTGGTGGACAACCACTTCAATCTTGCAATCGCCGCAGACGGCCTCTGAGACCCTCTCTCCAACTCACGTGCCCCCGTGGGATGCCAGTTCCAGGGGTGAGACCCCTTCTCCACCGTGTCCTTCCCTTGGTCGCGGTTCCCGCTTCTCTCCGACTGCCGTGCTGAGAAGCAGGAGTCCCTAAACAGCCCAGGATGAAGGGAGGCAGTGAGCTCAAGGGTCCCGCAATCTTCCGCTGACACCCTCCTCTGGGGTCTCAGGTATTCATCCATCAGCCGGAGAGCCCTCAACGACTCACCAGACTCCATTCCCAACCCTCTGGGATCCGATTCCTGCACAGAGCCGTTTTCGGGAATGAAGTCCGAAGAGCCCTTTCCAGCGCCCTCCTCGCAGTCTCCCATCGCCTCCTCCACCAGGGGGAGCCGACCACGGAGACGGCCTCGGGAGGCCCTTTGGGGGAGACTTTTCTCGGCCCGCAATGATGGTCGGAGGCAGCCTATTTCCTCAGCCCAGGCCGGCTCTGCCTGCACCATGTTCCTTGCTTAGGCAGGCTGACAACCATGCCAGCCTGGCGCCGGAGCCAGCCCCTCGAGTGCGCATGCGCCAGTGGCCGGGCACCTGGCGCGAGTGCTGAGCCCTGGCTTGCGTCACAGTGAAGGTCTTCGTTGCCTGGCGACGAGTCCCTGCGGCTTAGCGGAGAGGGGGGACCTCTGTGATGGGCGTCGGTGTTGGGCTCCCGCCTGCGTTCTCTTGGGGATCCACGGTATAGTCCCACCATCTAGGACAGGGCAGGGCAATCCAGCCTGAGGAAACGTCCAGGGAAGGCCCAGGGATCCACCGCGAAATCCCTAACCATCCAAAAGGATCCGCGCCATGCGTCAAGCCTGCCTGGACCCAGTGAGGGTCAGTCTCCTTAAACGTTGCCCCCTCCCCCCCGTGATTTCTGACGACAGCAGGCCTGTGTTCTTGGGGTGCTCTCTCCTGGGAGGGGCTTCCTGGCGGAGCAGAACCGCGCAGCCTGAGACGGTGCCCGGAGGTGTATTTGTGCGGGATTGTTTCGAGTGTTGGCTGCCCGTGTGTGTAGGCGGCACTCTGTGTGTGTGTGTGTGTGTGTGTGTGTGTGTGTGTGTGTGCGTCTGTGTGTGTTTGTGCTTGCACGCGCGCGCGTGCTTGTGTGGCTGTGCGCGCGCGTGTGTGTTTGGGCGTGTGTCTCTGTGGGCCTGTGTGCTGTGTGCGTGTACGTGGCGTCTGCCGATAGGAAGATGGCTCAAGCACTGCAGCCCTAATTTGTTTTTTCTTTTCGTGTACCCCTCCCGCCCCCGAGTCCACCGACCTTCTTGTCCGCCACTCTGTGAGGCTCTGCTTGGGTTCCGGAGCTCCGTGTCCTTTGTTTTTTTCCGTGGTTCCTGTATCCGGGGTGAACTGTGGGACTGGCTGAGACTCGCAGGAGCCCTAAGCACCTCCCCCGCCGCAAAGCAGCAACTCTGCTAGCAAGGAAGAGGAGCACACCACCCCCGAGAACAGAAACCTCCGAGTGCCTCATTTTCCTGTGGCCAAGCCGGGGCCCGACCCTAGCAGTCCTGTGCGCAGGGCTCCTCGAATCCCCCTGGAATTCGGTTCCTAGCCGAGCAGCCGCTTCACGTCGTGAGGTCAGGAGGCGGGCACTCCTCCATCGTCTTGGGATTTCATTCCGGGGACGGAGAGGGTGGGCAGCAGTTTGCTCAGATGGGGTGAGGATGCAGTCTGGTGAGGTGTGCCTGGGGTCCCCCACCTTCATCTGCTAAACAGGTGCTTCCAGATGAATACGGAAGGTACTTCCGACTCCACCCCCGCGTTCCCTTGGTGGCACTAGCGGTCCGCACCCTGGCCCGGTGCCCATGTGGGAGGACTCCAACGTGCTGGGGGATCAGTTGGAGCACAATCCCAGGCCATTCTGGCTAGCTTTCGATTTCGGCTGTCATTCCGGGAAACACGTGGGAGTGAGATGCACTGAGGCTGGCTGGGATGGGGCCTGCATAGGGGCCTCCTCTTTTCCTGACTCCCACGTTTCTCGTGGGCCTAGGGTTTCCTGGGTCTGGCTCCAAGACTTCCACAGTCAACGTTTCCCTGTTCACGGAGGACGACCGTCATGGGGACCGTTGTACGCGTGTTTCCTTCTAAACACCGTCAGGGTGCAAGGACTCGGCTGCTGTGATCCTTTTGGAAGAGTGAATTCCGGCGACATCTGCCCACAAGGAGACTCTGGTCCTCCCAGTTCTCTCAGAGTGCTGCGTGATTCCCGTAGGATGAGAAGCGGGCAACCGTGTCTGGCTTTTGCCTGGTCATCTAGGTTCATTTCATCTGCACGTCCATTGTCCTCGTGGAGGGGCTGTTGCTGGGTGGAACGGCCTCTCGCCTCGGATCTTTGGGCTGCCAGGAACTTCAGGGGGCACAAGGCTCTTGGAGTGGGCTGACTTCAGTCCAGGTCGTGGGTCGTGGTCTCTTTGTAGGGCCCGGGTTTGTCTGCACTCTGCTGGAGGCTCTTGATTCCTCTGGCAAGAATCCGTGAACTTGACTTGGACTCCAGCACAAACCTTCTCGTTCTCCCAGGCGGGCCTTGCTTTTGTCTTGCTCTCACGGGGGATCCACAGTGCCCCTCAACAGCACTGGTGGACAACCACTTCAATCTTGCAATCGCCGCAGACGGCCTCTGAGACCCTCTCTCCAACTCACGTGCCCCCGTGGGATGCCAGTTCCAGGGGTGAGACCCCTTCTCCACCGTGTCCTTCCCTTGGTCGCGGTTCCCGCTTCTCTCCGACTGCCGTGCTGAGAAGCAGGAGTCCCTAAACAGCCCAGGATGAAGGGAGGCAGTGAGCTCAAGGGTCCCGCAATCTTCCGCTGACACCCTCCTCTGGGGTCTCAGGTATTCATCCATCAGCCGGAGAGCCCTCAACGACTCACCAGACTCCATTCCCAACCCTCTGGGATCCGATTCCTGCACAGAGCCGTTTTCGGGAATGAAGTCCGAAGAGCCCTTTCCAGCGCCCTCCTCGCAGTCTCCCATCGCCTCCTCCACCAGGGGGAGCCGACCACGGAGACGGCCTCGGGAGGCCCTTTGGGGGAGACTTTTCTCGGCCCGCAATGATGGTCGGAGGCAGCCTATTTCCTCAGCCCAGGCCGGCTCTGCCTGCACCATGTTCCTTGCTTAGGCAGGCTGACAACCATGCCAGCCTGGCGCCGGAGCCAGCCCCTCGAGTGCGCATGCGCCAGTGGCCGGGCACCTGGCGCGAGTGCTGAGCCCTGGCTTGCGTCACAGTGAAGGTCTTCGTTGCCTGGCGACGAGTCCCTGCGGCTTAGCGGAGAGGGGGGACCTCTGTGATGGGCGTCGGTGTTGGGCTCCCGCCTGCGTTCTCTTGGGGATCCACGGTATAGTCCCACCATCTAGGACAGGGCAGGGCAATCCAGCCTGAGGAAACGTCCAGGGAAGGCCCAGGGATCCACCGCGAAATCCCTAACCATCCAAAAGGATCCGCGCCATGCGTCAAGCCTGCCTGGACCCAGTGAGGGTCAGTCTCCTTAAACGTTGCCCCCTCCCCCCCGTGATTTCTGACGACAGCAGGCCTGTGTTCTCGGGGTGCTCTCTCCTGGGAGGGGCTTCCTGGCGGAGCAGAACCGCGCAGCCTGAGACGGTGCCCGGAGGTGTATTTGTGCGGGATTGTTTCGAGTGTTGGCTGCCCGTGTGTGTAGGCGGCACTGTGTGTGTGTGTGTGTGTGTGTGTGTGTGTGTCTGTGTGTGTTTGTGCTTGCACGCGCGCGCGTGCTTGTGTGGCTGTGCGCGCGCGTGTGTGTTTGGGCGTGTGTCTCTGTGGGCCTGTGTGCTGTGTGCGTGTACGTGGCGTCTGCCGATAGGAAGATGGCTCAAGCACTGCAGCCCTAATTTGTTTTTTCTTTTCGTGTACCCCTCCCGCCCCCGAGTCCACCGACCTTCTTGTCCGCCACTCTGTGAGGCTCTGCTTGGGTTCCGGAGCTCCGTGTCCTTTGTTTTTTTCCGTGGTTCCTGTATCCGGGGTGAACTGTGGGACTGGCTGAGACTCGCAGGAGCCCTAAGCACCTCCCCCGCCGCAAAGCAGCAACTCTGCTAGCAAGGAAGAGGAGCACACCACCCCCGAGAACAGAAACCTCCGAGTGCCTCATTTTCCTGTGGCCAAGCCGGGGCCCGACCCTAGCAGTCCTGTGCGCAGGGCTCCTCGAATCCCCCTGGAATTCGGTTCCTAGCCGAGCAGCCGCTTCACGTCGTGAGGTCAGGAGGCGGGCACTCCTCCATCGTCTTGGGATTTCATTCCGGGGACGGAGAGGGTGGGCAGCAGTTTGCTCAGATGGGGTGAGGATGCAGTCTGGTGAGGTGTGCCTGGGGTCCCCCACCTTCATCTGCTAAACAGGTGCTTCCAGATGAATAGGGAAGGTACTTCCGACTCCACCCCCGCGTTCCCTTGGTGGCACTAGCGGTCCGCACCCTGGCCCGGTGCCCATGTGGGAGGACTCCAACGTGCTGGGGGATCAGTTGGAGCACAATCCCAGGCCATTCTGGCTAGCTTTCGATTTCGGCTGTCATTCCGGGAAACACGTGGGAGTGAGATGCACTGAGGCTGGCTGGGATGGGGCCTGCATAGGGGCCTCCTCTTTTCCTGACTCCCACGTTTCTCGTGGGCCTAGGGTTTCCTGGGTCTGGCTCCAAGACTTCCACAGTCAACGTTTCCCTGTTCACGGAGGACGACCGTCATGGGGACCGTTGTACGCGTGTTTCCTTCTAAACGCCGTCAGGGTGCAAGGACTCGGCTGCTGTGATCCTTTTGGAAGAGTGAATTCCGGCGACATCTGCCCACAAGGAGACTCTGGTCCTCCCAGTTCTCTCAGAGTGCTGCGTGATTCCCGTAGGATGAGAAGCGGGCAACCGTGTCTGGCTTTTGCCTGGTCATCTAGGTTCATTTCATCTGCACGTCCATTGTCCTCGTGGAGGGGCTGTTGCTGGGTGGAACGGCCTCTCGCCTCGGATCTTTGGGCTGCCAGGAACTTCAGGGGGCACAAGGCTCTTGGAGTGGGCTGACTTCAGTCCAGGTCGTGGGTCGTGGTCTCTTTGTAGGGCCCGGGTTTGTCTGCACTCTGCTGGAGGCTCTTGATTCCTCTGGCAAGAATCCGTGAACTTGACTTGGACTCCAGCACAAACCTTCTCGTTCTCCCAGGCGGGCCTTGCTTTTGTCTTGCTCTCACGGGGGATCCACAGTGCCCCTCAACAGCACTGGTGGACAACCACTTCAATCTTGCAATCGCCGCAGACGGCCTCTGAGACCCTCTCTCCAACTCACGTGCCCCCGTGGGATGCCAGTTCCAGGGGTGAGACCCCTTCTCCACCGTGTCCTTCCCTTGGTCGCGGTTCCCGCTTCTCTCCGACTGCCGTGCTGAGAAGCAGGAGTCCCTAAACAGCCCAGGATGAAGGGAGGCAGTGAGCTCAAGGGTCCCGCAATCTTCCGCTGACACCCTCCTCTGGGGTCTCAGGTATTCATCCATCAGCCGGAGAGCCCTCAACGACTCACCAGACTCCATTCCCAACCCTCTGGGATCCGATTCCTGCACAGAGCCGTTTTCGGGAATGAAGTCCGAAGAGCCCTTTCCAGCGCCCTCCTCGCAGTCTCCCATCGCCTCCTCCACCAGGGGGAGCCGACCACGGAGACGGCCTCGGGAGGCCCTTTGGGGGAGACTTTTCTCGGCCCGCAATGATGGTCGGAGGCAGCCTATTTCCTCAGCCCAGGCCGGCTCTGCCTGCACCATGTTCCTTGCTTAGGCAGGCTGACAACCATGCCAGCCTGGCGCCGGAGCCAGCCCCTCGAGTGCGCATGCGCCAGTGGCCAGGCACCTGGCGCGAGTGCTGAGCCCTGGCTTGCGTCACAGTGAAGGTCTTCGTTGCCTGGCGACGAGTCCCTGCGGCTTAGCGGAGAGGGGGGACCTCTGTGATGGGCGTCGGTGTTGGGCTCCCGCCTGCGTTCTCTTGGGGATCCACGGTATAGTCCCACCATCTAGGACAGGGCAGGGCAATCCAGCCTGAGGAAACGTCCAGGGAAGGCCCAGGGATCCACCGCGAAATCCCTAACCATCCAAAAGGATCCGCGCCATGCGTCAAGCCTGCCTGGACCCAGTGAGGGTCAGTCTCCTTAAACGTTGCCCCCTCCCCCCCGTGATTTCTGACGACAGCAGGCCTGTGTTCTCGGGGTGCTCTCTCCTGGGAGGGGCTTCCTGGCGGAGCAGAACCGCGCAGCCTGAGACGGTGCCCGGAGGTGTATTTGTGCGGGATTGTTTCGAGTGTTGGCTGCCCGTGTGTGTAGGCGGCACTGTGTGTGTGTGTGTGTGTGTGTGTGTGTGTGTGTGTGTGTCTGTGTGTGTTTGTGCTTGCACGCGCGCGCGTGCTTGTGTGGCTGTGCGCGCGCGTGTGTGTTTGGGCGTGTGTCTCTGTGGGCCTGTGTGCTGTGTGCGTGTACGTGGCGTCTGCCGATAGGAAGATGGCTCAAGCACTGCAGCCCTAATTTGTTTTTTCTTTTCGTGTACCCCTCCCGCCCCCGAGTCCACCGACCTTCTTGTCCGCCACTCTGTGAGGCTCTGCTTGGGTTCCGGAGCTCCGTGTCCTTTGTTTTTTTCCGTGGTTCCTGTATCCGGAGTGAACTGTGGGACTGGCTGAGACTCGCAGGAGCCCTAAGCACCTCCCCCGCCGCAAAGCAGCAACTCTGCTAGCAAGGAAGAGGAGCACACCACCCCCGAGAACAGAAACCTCCGAGTGCCTCATTTTCCTGTGGCCAAGCCGGGGCCCGACCCTAGCAGTCCTGTGCGCAGGGCTCCTCGAATCCCCCTGGAATTCGGTTCCTAGCCGAGCAGCCGCTTCACGTCGTGAGGTCAGGAGGCGGGCACTCCTCCATCGTCTTGGGATTTCATTCCGGGGACGGAGAGGGTGGGCAGCAGTTTGCTCAGATGGGGTGAGGATGCAGTCTGGTGAGGTGTGCCTGGGGTCCCCCACCTTCATCTGCTAAACAGGTGCTTCCAGATGAATACGGAAGGTACTTCCGACTCCACCCCCGCGTTCCCTTGGTGGCACTAGCGGTCCGCACCCTGGCCCGGTGCCCATGTGGGAGGACTCCAACGTGCTGGGGGATCAGTTGGAGCACAATCCCAGGCCATTCTGGCTAGCTTTCGATTTCGGCTGTCATTCCGGGAAACACGTGGGAGTGAGATGCACTGAGGCTGGCTGGGATGGGGCCTGCATAGGGGCATCCTCTTTTCCTGACTCCCACGTTTCTCGTGGGCCTAGGGTTTCCTGGGTCTGGCTCCAAGACTTCCACAGTCAACGTTTCCCTGTTCACGGAGGACGACCGTCATGGGGACCGTTGTACGCGTGTTTCCTTCTAAACGCCGTCAGGGTGCAAGGACTCGGTTGCTGTGATCCTTTTGGAAGAGTGAATTCCGGCGACATCTGCCCACAAGGAGACTCTGGTCCTCCCAGTTCTCTCAGAGTGCTGCGTGATTCCCGTAGGATGAGAAGCGGGCAACCGTGTCTGGCTTTTGCCTGGTCATCTAGGTTCATTTCATCTGCACGTCCATTGTCCTCGTGGAGGGGCTGTTGCTGGGTGGAACGGCCTCTCGCCTCGGATCTTTGGGCTGCCAGGAACTTCAGGGGGCACAAGGCTCTTGGAGTGGGCTGACTTCAGTCCAGGTCGTGGGTCGTGGTCTCTTTGTAGGGCCCGGGTTTGTCTGCACTCTGCTGGAGGCTCTTGATTCCTCTGGCAAGAATCCGTGAACTTGACTTGGACTCCAGCACAAACCTTCTCGTTCTCCCAGGCGGGCCTTGCTTTTGTCTTGCTCTCACGGGGGATCCACAGTGCCCCTCAACAGCACTGGTGGACAACCACTTCAATCTTGCAATCGCCGCAGACGGCCTCTGAGACCCTCTCTCCAACTCACGTGCCCCCGTGGGATGCCAGTTCCAGGGGTGAGACCCCTTCTCCACCGTGTCCTTCCCTTGGTCGCGGTTCCCGCTTCTCTCCGACTGCCGTGCTGAGAAGCAGGAGTCCCTAAACAGCCCAGGATGAAGGGAGGCAGTGAGCTCAAGGGTCCCGCAATCTTCCGCTGACACCCTCCTCTGGGGTCTCAGGTATTCATCCATCAGCCGGAGAGCCCTCAACGACTCACCAGACTCCATTCCCAACCCTCTGGGATCCGATTCCTGCACAGAGCCGTTTTCGGGAATGAAGTCCGAAGAGCCCTTTCCAGCGCCCTCCTCGCAGTCTCCCATCGCCTCCTCCACCAGGGGGAGCCGACCACGGAGACGGCCTCGGGAGGCCCTTTGGGGGAGACTTTTCTCGGCCCGCAATGATGGTCGGAGGCAGCCTATTTCCTCAGCCCAGGCCGGCTCTGCCTGCACCATGTTCCTTGCTTAGGCAGGCTGACAACCATGCCAGCCTGGCGCCGGAGCCAGCCCCTCGAGTGCGCATGCGCCAGTGGCCGGGCACCTGGCGCGAGTGCTGAGCCCTGGCTTGCGTCACAGTGAAGGTCTTCGTTGCCTGGCGACGAGTCCCTGCGGCTTAGCGGAGAGGGGGGACCTCTGTGATGGGCGTCGGTGTTGGGCTCCCGCCTGCGTTCTCTTGGGGATCCACGGTATAGTCCCACCATCTAGGACAGGGCAGGGCAATCCAGCCTGAGGAAACGTCCAGGGAAGGCCCAGGGATCCACCGCGAAATCCCTAACCATCCAAAAGGATCCGCGCCATGCGTCAAGCCTGCCTGGACCCAGTGAGGGTCAGTCTCCTTAAACGTTGCCCCCTCCCCCCCGTGATTTCTGACGACAGCAGGCCTGTGTTCTCGGGGTGCTCTCTCCTGGGAGGGGCTTCCTGGCGGAGCAGAACCGCGCAGCCTGAGACGGTGCCCGGAGGTGTATTTGTGCGGGATTGTTTCGAGTGTTGGCTGCCCGTGTGTGTAGGCGGCACTGTGTGTGTGTGTGTGTGTGTGTGTGTGTGTGTGTGTGTGTGTGTGTCTGTGTGTGTTTGTGCTTGCACGCGCGCGCGTGCTTGTGTGGCTGTGCGCGCGCGTGTGTGTTTGGGCGTGTGTCTCTGTGGGCCTGTGTGCTGTGTGCGTGTACGTGGCGTCTGCCGATAGGAAGATGGCTCAAGCACTGCAGCCCTAATTTGTTTTTTCTTTTCGTGTACCCCTCCCGCCCCCGAGTCCACCGACCTTCTTGTCCGCCACTCTGTGAGGCTCTGCTTGGGTTCCGGAGCTCCGTGTCCTTTGTTTTTTTCCGTGGTTCCTGTATCCGGGGTGAACTGTGGGACTGGCTGAGACTCGCAGGAGCCCTAAGCACCTCCCCCGCCGCAAAGCAGCAACTCTGCTAGCAAGGAAGAGGAGCACACCACCCCCGAGAACAGAAACCTCCGAGTGCCTCATTTTCCTGTGGCCAAGCCGGGGCCCGACCCTAGCAGTCCTGTGCGCAGGGCTCCTCGAATCCCCCTGGAATTCGGTTCCTAGCCGAGCAGCCGCTTCACGTCGTGAGGTCAGGAGGCGGGCACTCCTCCATCGTCTTGGGATTTCATTCCGGGGACGGAGAGGGTGGGCAGCAGTTTGCTCAGATGGGGTGAGGATGCAGTCTGGTGAGGTGTGCCTGGGGTCCCCCACCTTCATCTGCTAAACAGGTGCTTCCAGATGAATAGGGAAGGTACTTCCGACTCCACCCCCGCGTTCCCTTGGTGGCACTAGCGGTCCGCACCCTGGCCCGGTGCCCATGTGGGAGGACTCCAACGTGCTGGGGGATCAGTTGGAGCACAATCCCAGGCCATTCTGGCTAGCTTTCGATTTCGGCTGTCATTCCGGGAAACACGTGGGAGTGAGATGCACTGAGGCTGGCTGGGATGGGGCCTGCATAGGGGCCTCCTCTTTTCCTGACTCCCACGTTTCTCGTGGGCCTAGGGTTTCCTGGGTCTGGCTCCAAGACTTCCACAGTCAACGTTTCCCTGTTCACGGAGGACGACCGTCATGGGGACCGTTGTACGCGTGTTTCCTTCTAAACGCCGTCAGGGTGCAAGGACTCGGCTGCTGTGATCCTTTTGGAAGAGTGAATTCCGGCGACATCTGCCCACAAGGAGACTCTGGTCCTCCCAGTTCTCTCAGAGTGCTGCGTGATTCCCGTAGGATGAGAAGCGGGCAACCGTGTCTGGCTTTTGCCTGGTCATCTAGGTTCATTTCATCTGCACGTCCATTGTCCTCGTGGAGGGGCTGTTGCTGGGTGGAACGGCCTCTCGCCTCGGATCTTTGGGCTGCCAGGAACTTCAGGGGGCACAAGGCTCTTGGAGTGGGCTGACTTCAGTCCAGGTCGTGGGTCGTGGTCTCTTTGTAGGGCCCGGGTTTGTCTGCACTCTGCTGGAGGCTCTTGATTCCTCTGGCAAGAATCCGTGAACTTGACTTGGACTCCAGCACAAACCTTCTCGTTCTCCCAGGCGGGCCTTGCTTTTGTCTTGCTCTCACGGGGGATCCACAGTGCCCCTCAACAGCACTGGTGGACAACCACTTCAATCTTGCAATCGCCGCAGACGGCCTCTGAGACCCTCTCTCCAACTCACGTGCCCCCGTGGGATGCCAGTTCCAGGGGTGAGACCCCTTCTCCACCGTGTCCTTCCCTTGGTCGCGGTTCCCGCTTCTCTCCGACTGCCGTGCTGAGAAGCAGGAGTCCCTAAACAGCCCAGGATGAAGGGAGGCAGTGAGCTCAAGGGTCCCGCAATCTTCCGCTGACACCCTCCTCTGGGGTCTCAGGTATTCATCCATCAGCCGGAGAGCCCTCAACGACTCACCAGACTCCATTCCCAACCCTCTGGGATCCGATTCCTGCACAGAGCCGTTTTCGGGAATGAAGTCCGAAGAGCCCTTTCCAGCGCCCTCCTCGCAGTCTCCCATCGCCTCCTCCACCAGGGGGAGCCGACCACGGAGACGGCCTCGGGAGGCCCTTTGGGGGAGACTTTTCTCGGCCCGCAATGATGGTCGGAGGCAGCCTATTTCCTCAGCCCAGGCCGGCTCTGCCTGCACCATGTTCCTTGCTTAGGCAGGCTGACAACCATGCCAGCCTGGCGCCGGAGCCAGCCCCTCGAGTGCGCATGCGCCAGTGGCCGGGCACCTGGCGCGAGTGCTGAGCCCTGGCTTGCGTCACAGTGAAGGTCTTCGTTGCCTGGCGACGAGTCCCTGCGGCTTAGCGGAGAGGGGGGACCTCTGTGATGGGCGTCGGTGTTGGGCTCCCGCCTGCGTTCTCTTGGGGATCCACGGTATAGTCCCACCATCTAGGACAGGGCAGGGCAATCCAGCCTGAGGAAACGTCCAGGGAAGGCCCAGGGATCCACCGCGAAATCCCTAACCATCCAAAAGGATCCGCGCCATGCGTCAAGCCTGCCTGGACCCAGTGAGGGTCAGTCTCCTTAAACGTTGCCCCCTCCCCCCCGTGATTTCTGACGACAGCAGGCCTGTGTTCTCGGGGTGCTCTCTCCTGGGAGGGGCTTCCTGGCGGAGCAGAACCGCGCAGCCTGAGACGGTGCCCGGAGGTGTATTTGTGCGGGATTGTTTCGAGTGTTGGCTGCCCGTGTGTGTAGGCGGCACTCTGTGTGTGTGTGTGTGTGTGTGTGTGTGTGTGTGTGTGCGTCTGTGTGTGTTTGTGCTTGCACGCGCGCGCGTGCTTGTGTGGCTGTGCGCGCGCGTGTGTGTTTGGGCGTGTGTCTCTGTGGGCCTGTGTGCTGTGTGCGTGTACGTGGCGTCTGCCGATAGGAAGATGGCTCAAGCACTGCAGCCCTAATTTGTTTTTTCTTTTCGTGTACCCCTCCCGCCCCCGAGTCCACCGACCTTCTTGTCCGCCACTCTGTGAGGCTCTGCTTGGGTTCCGGAGCTCCGTGTCCTTTGTTTTTTTCCGTGGTTCCTGTATCCGGGGTGAACTGTGGGACTGGCTGAGACTCGCAGGAGCCCTAAGCACCTCCCCCGCCGCAAAGCAGCAACTCTGCTAGCAAGGAAGAGGAGCACACCACCCCCGAGAACAGAAACCTCCGAGTGCCTCATTTTCCTGTGGCCAAGCCGGGGCCCGACCCTAGCAGTCCTGTGCGCAGGGCTCCTCGAATCCCCCTGGAATTCGGTTCCTAGCCGAGCAGCCGCTTCACGTCGTGAGGTCAGGAGGCGGGCACTCCTCCATCGTCTTGGGATTTCATTCCGGGGACGGAGAGGGTGGGCAGCAGTTTGCTCAGATGGGGTGAGGATGCAGTCTGGTGAGGTGTGCCTGGGGTCCCCCACCTTCATCTGCTAAACAGGTGCTTCCAGATGAATAGGGAAGGTACTTCCGACTCCACCCCCGCGTTCCCTTGGTGGCACTAGCGGTCCGCACCCTGGCCCGGTGCCCATGTGGGAGGACTCCAACGTGCTGGGGGATCAGTTGGAGCACAATCCCAGGCCATTCTGGCTAGCTTTCGATTTCGGCTGTCATTCCGGGAAACACGTGGGAGTGAGATGCACTGAGGCTGGCTGGGATGGGGCCTGCATAGGGGCCTCCTCTTTTCCTGACTCCCACGTTTCTCGTGGGCCTAGGGTTTCCTGGGTCTGGCTCCAAGACTTCCACAGTCAACGTTTCCCTGTTCACGGAGGACGACCGTCATGGGGACCGTTGTACGCGTGTTTCCTTCTAAACACCGTCAGGGTGCAAGGACTCGGCTGCTGTGATCCTTTTGGAAGAGTGAATTCCGGCGACATCTGCCCACAAGGAGACTCTGGTCCTCCCAGTTCTCTCAGAGTGCTGCGTGATTCCCGTAGGATGAGAAGCGGGCAACCGTGTCTGGCTTTTGCCTGGTCATCTAGGTTCATTTCATCTGCACGTCCATTGTCCTCGTGGAGGGGCTGTTGCTGGGTGGAACGGCCTCTCGCCTCGGATCTTTGGGCTGCCAGGAACTTCAGGGGGCACAAGGCTCTTGGAGTGGGCTGACTTCAGTCCAGGTCGTGGGTCGTGGTCTCTTTGTAGGGCCCGGGTTTGTCTGCACTCTGCTGGAGGCTCTTGATTCCTCTGGCAAGAATCCGTGAACTTGACTTGGACTCCAGCACAAACCTTCTCGTTCTCCCAGGCGGGCCTTGCTTTTGTCTTGCTCTCACGGGGGATCCACAGTGCCCCTCAACAGCACTGGTGGACAACCACTTCAATCTTGCAATCGCCGCAGACGGCCTCTGAGACCCTCTCTCCAACTCACGTGCCCCCGTGGGATGCCAGTTCCAGGGGTGAGACCCCTTCTCCACCGTGTCCTTCCCTTGGTCGCGGTTCCCGCTTCTCTCCGACTGCCGTGCTGAGAAGCAGGAGTCCCTAAACAGCCCAGGATGAAGGGAGGCAGTGAGCTCAAGGGTCCCGCAATCTTCCGCTGACACCCTCCTCTGGGGTCTCAGGTATTCATCCATCAGCCGGAGAGCCCTCAACGACTCACCAGACTCCATTCCCAACCCTCTGGGATCCGATTCCTGCACAGAGCCGTTTTCGGGAATGAAGTCCGAAGAGCCCTTTCCAGCGCCCTCCTCGCAGTCTCCCATCGCCTCCTCCACCAGGGGGAGCCGACCACGGAGACGGCCTCGGGAGGCCCTTTGGGGGAGACTTTTCTCGGCCCGCAATGATGGTCGGAGGCAGCCTATTTCCTCAGCCCAGGCCGGCTCTGCCTGCACCATGTTCCTTGCTTAGGCAGGCTGACAACCATGCCAGCCTGGCGCCGGAGCCAGCCCCTCGAGTGCGCATGCGCCAGTGGCCGGGCACCTGGCGCGAGTGCTGAGCCCTGGCTTGCGTCACAGTGAAGGTCTTCGTTGCCTGGCGACGAGTCCCTGCGGCTTAGCGGAGAGGGGGGACCTCTGTGATGGGCGTCGGTGTTGGGCTCCCGCCTGCGTTCTCTTGGGGATCCACGGTATAGTCCCACCATCTAGGACAGGGCAGGGCAATCCAGCCTGAGGAAACGTCCAGGGAAGGCCCAGGGATCCACCGCGAAATCCCTAACCATCCAAAAGGATCCGCGCCATGCGTCAAGCCTGCCTGGACCCAGTGAGGGTCAGTCTCCTTAAACGTTGCCCCCTCCCCCCCGTGATTTCTGACGACAGCAGGCCTGTGTTCTCGGGGTGCTCTCTCCTGGGAGGGGCTTCCTGGCGGAGCAGAACCGCGCAGCCTGAGACGGTGCCCGGAGGTGTATTTGTGCGGGATTGTTTCGAGTGTTGGCTGCCCGTGTGTGTAGGCGGCACTGTGTGTGTGTGTGTGTGTGTGTGTGTGTGTGTGTGTGTGTGTGTCTGTGTGTGTTTGTGCTTGCACGCGCGCGCGTGCTTGTGTGGCTGTGCGCGCGCGTGTGTGTTTGGGCGTGTGTCTCTGTGGGCCTGTGTGCTGTGTGCGTGTACGTGGCGTCTGCCGATAGGAAGATGGCTCAAGCACTGCAGCCCTAATTTGTTTTTTCTTTTCGTGTACCCCTCCCGCCCCCGAGTCCACCGACCTTCTTGTCCGCCACTCTGTGAGGCTCTGCTTGGGTTCCGGAGCTCCGTGTCCTTTGTTTTTTTCCGTGGTTCCTGTATCCGGGGTGAACTGTGGGACTGGCTGAGACTCGCAGGAGCCCTAAGCACCTCCCCCGCCGCAAAGCAGCAACTCTGCTAGCAAGGAAGAGGAGCACACCACCCCCGAGAACAGAAACCTCCGAGTGCCTCATTTTCCTGTGGCCAAGCCGGGGCCCGACCCTAGCAGTCCTGTGCGCAGGGCTCCTCGAATCCCCCTGGAATTCGGTTCCTAGCCGAGCAGCCGCTTCACGTCGTGAGGTCAGGAGGCGGGCACTCCTCCATCGTCTTGGGATTTCATTCCGGGGACGGAGAGGGTGGGCAGCAGTTTGCTCAGATGGGGTGAGGATGCAGTCTGGTGAGGTGTGCCTGGGGTCCCCCACCTTCATCTGCTAAACAGGTGCTTCCAGATGAATAGGGAAGGTACTTCCGACTCCACCCCCGCGTTCCCTTGGTGGCACTAGCGGTCCGCACCCTGGCCCGGTGCCCATGTGGGAGGACTCCAACGTGCTGGGGGATCAGTTGGAGCACAATCCCAGGCCATTCTGGCTAGCTTTCGATTTCGGCTGTCATTCCGGGAAACACGTGGGAGTGAGATGCACTGAGGCTGGCTGGGATGGGGCCTGCATAGGGGCCTCCTCTTTTCCTGACTCCCACGTTTCTCGTGGGCCTAGGGTTTCCTGGGTCTGGCTCCAAGACTTCCACAGTCAACGTTTCCCTGTTCACGGAGGACGACCGTCATGGGGACCGTTGTACGCGTGTTTCCTTCTAAACGCCGTCAGGGTGCAAGGACTCGGCTGCTGTGATCCTTTTGGAAGAGTGAATTCCGGCGACATCTGCCCACAAGGAGACTCTGGTCCTCCCAGTTCTCTCAGAGTGCTGCGTGATTCCCGTAGGATGAGAAGCGGGCAACCGTGTCTGGCTTTTGCCTGGTCATCTAGGTTCATTTCATCTGCACGTCCATTGTCCTCGTGGAGGGGCTGTTGCTGGGTGGAACGGCCTCTCGCCTCGGATCTTTGGGCTGCCAGGAACTTCAGGGGGCACAAGGCTCTTGGAGTGGGCTGACTTCAGTCCAGGTCGTGGGTCGTGGTCTCTTTGTAGGGCCCGGGTTTGTCTGCACTCTGCTGGAGGCTCTTGATTCCTCTGGCAAGAATCCGTGAACTTGACTTGGACTCCAGCACAAACCTTCTCGTTCTCCCAGGCGGGCCTTGCTTTTGTCTTGCTCTCACGGGGGATCCACAGTGCCCCTCAACAGCACTGGTGGACAACCACTTCAATCTTGCAATCGCCGCAGACGGCCTCTGAGACCCTCTCTCCAACTCACGTGCCCCCGTGGGATGCCAGTTCCAGGGGTGAGACCCCTTCTCCACCGTGTCCTTCCCTTGGTCGCGGTTCCCGCTTCTCTCCGACTGCCGTGCTGAGAAGCAGGAGTCCCTAAACAGCCCAGGATGAAGGGAGGCAGTGAGCTCAAGGGTCCCGCAATCTTCCGCTGACACCCTCCTCTGGGGTCTCAGGTATTCATCCATCAGCCGGAGAGCCCTCAACGACTCACCAGACTCCATTCCCAACCCTCTGGGATCCGATTCCTGCACAGAGCCGTTTTCGGGAATGAAGTCCGAAGAGCCCTTTCCAGCGCCCTCCTCGCAGTCTCCCATCGCCTCCTCCACCAGGGGGAGCCGACCACGGAGACGGCCTCGGGAGGCCCTTTGGGGGAGACTTTTCTCGGCCCGCAATGATGGTCGGAGGCAGCCTATTTCCTCAGCCCAGGCCGGCTCTGCCTGCACCATGTTCCTTGCTTAGGCAGGCTGACAACCATGCCAGCCTGGCGCCGGAGCCAGCCCCTCGAGTGCGCATGCGCCAGTGGCCAGGCACCTGGCGCGAGTGCTGAGCCCTGGCTTGCGTCACAGTGAAGGTCTTCGTTGCCTGGCGACGAGTCCCTGCGGCTTAGCGGAGAGGGGGGACCTCTGTGATGGGCGTCGGTGTTGGGCTCCCGCCTGCGTTCTCTTGGGGATCCACGGTATAGTCCCACCATCTAGGACAGGGCAGGGCAATCCAGCCTGAGGAAACGTCCAGGGAAGGCCCAGGGATCCACCGCGAAATCCCTAACCATCCAAAAGGATCCGCGCCATGCGTCAAGCCTGCCTGGACCCAGTGAGGGTCAGTCTCCTTAAACGTTGCCCCCTCCCCCCCGTGATTTCTGACGACAGCAGGCCTGTGTTCTCGGGGTGCTCTCTCCTGGGAGGGGCTTCCTGGCGGAGCAGAACCGCGCAGCCTGAGACGGTGCCCGGAGGTGTATTTGTGCGGGATTGTTTCGAGTGTTGGCTGCCCGTGTGTGTAGGCGGCACTGTGTGTGTGTGTGTGTGTGTGTGTGTGTGTGTGTGTGTGTGTCTGTGTGTGTTTGTGCTTGCACGCGCGCGCGTGCTTGTGTGGCTGTGCGCGCGCGTGTGTGTTTGGGCGTGTGTCTCTGTGGGCCTGTGTGCTGTGTGCGTGTACGTGGCGTCTGCCGATAGGAAGATGGCTCAAGCACTGCAGCCCTAATTTGTTTTTTCTTTTCGTGTACCCCTCCCGCCCCCGAGTCCACCGACCTTCTTGTCCGCCACTCTGTGAGGCTCTGCTTGGGTCCCGGAGCTCCGTGTCCTTTGTTTTTTTCCGTGGTTCCTGTATCCGGAGTGAACTGTGGGACTGGCTGAGACTCGCAGGAGCCCTAAGCACCTCCCCCGCCGCAAAGCAGCAACTCTGCTAGCAAGGAAGAGGAGCACACCACCCCCGAGAACAGAAACCTCCGAGTGCCTCATTTTCCTGTGGCCAAGCCGGGGCCCGACCCTAGCAGTCCTGTGCGCAGGGCTCCTCGAATCCCCCTGGAATTCGGTTCCTAGCCGAGCAGCCGCTTCACGTCGTGAGGTCAGGAGGCGGGCACTCCTCCATCGTCTTGGGATTTCATTCCGGGGACGGAGAGGGTGGGCAGCAGTTTGCTCAGATGGGGTGAGGATGCAGTCTGGTGAGGTGTGCCTGGGGTCCCCCACCTTCATCTGCTAAACAGGTGCTTCCAGATGAATACGGAAGGTACTTCCGACTCCACCCCCGCGTTCCCTTGGTGGCACTAGCGGTCCGCACCCTGGCCCGGTGCCCATGTGGGAGGACTCCAACGTGCTGGGGGATCAGTTGGAGCACAATCCCAGGCCATTCTGGCTAGCTTTCGATTTCGGCTGTCATTCCGGGAAACACGTGGGAGTGAGATGCACTGAGGCTGGCTGGGATGGGGCCTGCATAGGGGCCTCCTCTTTTCCTGACTCCCACGTTTCTCGTGGGCCTAGGGTTTCCTGGGTCTGGCTCCAAGACTTCCACAGTCAACGTTTCCCTGTTCACGGAGGACGACCGTCATGGGGACCGTTGTACGCGTGTTTCCTTCTAAACGCCGTCAGGGTGCAAGGACTCGGTTGCTGTGATCCTTTTGGAAGAGTGAATTCCGGCGACATCTGCCCACAAGGAGACTCTGGTCCTCCCAGTTCTCTCAGAGTGCTGCGTGATTCCCGTAGGATGAGAAGCGGGCAACCGTGTCTGGCTTTTGCCTGGTCATCTAGGTTCATTTCATCTGCACGTCCATTGTCCTCGTGGAGGGGCTGTTGCTGGGTGGAACGGCCTCTCGCCTCGGATCTTTGGGCTGCCAGGAACTTCAGGGGGCACAAGGCTCTTGGAGTGGGCTGACTTCAGTCCAGGTCGTGGGTCGTGGTCTCTTTGTAGGGCCCGGGTTTGTCTGCACTCTGCTGGAGGCTCTTGATTCCTCTGGCAAGAATCCGTGAACTTGACTTGGACTCCAGCACAAACCTTCTCGTTCTCCCAGGCGGGCCTTGCTTTTGTCTTGCTCTCACGGGGGATCCACAGTGCCCCTCAACAGCACTGGTGGACAACCACTTCAATCTTGCAATCGCCGCAGACGGCCTCTGAGACCCTCTCTCCAACTCACGTGCCCCCGTGGGATGCCAGTTCCAGGGGTGAGACCCCTTCTCCACCGTGTCCTTCCCTTGGTCGCGGTTCCCGCTTCTCTCCGACTGCCGTGCTGAGAAGCAGGAGTCCCTAAACAGCCCAGGATGAAGGGAGGCAGTGAGCTCAAGGGTCCCGCAATCTTCCGCTGACACCCTCCTCTGGGGTCTCAGGTATTCATCCATCAGCCGGAGAGCCCTCAACGACTCACCAGACTCCATTCCCAACCCTCTGGGATCCGATTCCTGCACAGAGCCGTTTTCGGGAATGAAGTCCGAAGAGCCCTTTCCAGCGCCCTCCTCGCAGTCTCCCATCGCCTCCTCCACCAGGGGGAGCCGACCACGGAGACGGCCTCGGGAGGCCCTTTGGGGGAGACTTTTCTCGGCCCGCAATGATGGTCGGAGGCAGCCTATTTCCTCAGCCCAGGCCGGCTCTGCCTGCACCATGTTCCTTGCTTAGGCAGGCTGACAACCATGCCAGCCTGGCGCCGGAGCCAGCCCCTCGAGTGCGCATGCGCCAGTGGCCGGGCACCTGGCGCGAGTGCTGAGCCCTGGCTTGCGTCACAGTGAAGGTCTTCGTTGCCTGGCGACGAGTCCCTGCGGCTTAGCGGAGAGGGGGGACCTCTGTGATGGGCGTCGGTGTTGGGCTCCCGCCTGCGTTCTCTTGGGGATCCACGGTATAGTCCCACCATCTAGGACAGGGCAGGGCAATCCAGCCTGAGGAAACGTCCAGGGAAGGCCCAGGGATCCACCGCGAAATCCCTAACCATCCAAAAGGATCCGCGCCATGCGTCAAGCCTGCCTGGACCCAGTGAGGGTCAGTCTCCTTAAACGTTGCCCCCTCCCCCCCGTGATTTCTGACGACAGCAGGCCTGTGTTCTCGGGGTGCTCTCTCCTGGGAGGGGCTTCCTGGCGGAGCAGAACCGCGCAGCCTGAGACGGTGCCCGGAGGTGTATTTGTGCGGGATTGTTTCGAGTGTTGGCTGCCCGTGTGTGTAGGCGGCACTGTGTGTGTGTGTGTGTGTGTGTGTGTGTGTGTGTGTGTGTGTGTGTGTCTGTGTGTGTTTGTGCTTGCACGCGCGCGCGTGCTTGTGTGGCTGTGCGCGCGCGTGTGTGTTTGGGCGTGTGTCTCTGTGGGCCTGTGTGCTGTGTGCGTGTACGTGGCGTCTGCCGATAGGAAGATGGCTCAAGCACTGCAGCCCTAATTTGTTTTTTCTTTTCGTGTACCCCTCCCGCCCCCGAGTCCACCGACCTTCTTGTCCGCCACTCTGTGAGGCTCTGCTTGGGTTCCGGAGCTCCGTGTCCTTTGTTTTTTTCCGTGGTTCCTGTATCCGGGGTGAACTGTGGGACTGGCTGAGACTCGCAGGAGCCCTAAGCACCTCCCCCGCCGCAAAGCAGCAACTCTGCTAGCAAGGAAGAGGAGCACACCACCCCCGAGAACAGAAACCTCCGAGTGCCTCATTTTCCTGTGGCCAAGCCGGGGCCCGACCCTAGCAGTCCTGTGCGCAGGGCTCCTCGAATCCCCCTGGAATTCGGTTCCTAGCCGAGCAGCCGCTTCACGTCGTGAGGTCAGGAGGCGGGCACTCCTCCATCGTCTTGGGATTTCATTCCGGGGACGGAGAGGGTGGGCAGCAGTTTGCTCAGATGGGGTGAGGATGCAGTCTGGTGAGGTGTGCCTGGGGTCCCCCACCTTCATCTGCTAAACAGGTGCTTCCAGATGAATAGGGAAGGTACTTCCGACTCCACCCCCGCGTTCCCTTGGTGGCACTAGCGGTCCGCACCCTGGCCCGGTGCCCATGTGGGAGGACTCCAACGTGCTGGGGGATCAGTTGGAGCACAATCCCAGGCCATTCTGGCTAGCTTTCGATTTCGGCTGTCATTCCGGGAAACACGTGGGAGTGAGATGCACTGAGGCTGGCTGGGATGGGGCCTGCATAGGGGCCTCCTCTTTTCCTGACTCCCACGTTTCTCGTGGGCCTAGGGTTTCCTGGGTCTGGCTCCAAGACTTCCACAGTCAACGTTTCCCTGTTCACGGAGGACGACCGTCATGGGGACCGTTGTACGCGTGTTTCCTTCTAAACGCCGTCAGGGTGCAAGGACTCGGCTGCTGTGATCCTTTTGGAAGAGTGAATTCCGGCGACATCTGCCCACAAGGAGACTCTGGTCCTCCCAGTTCTCTCAGAGTGCTGCGTGATTCCCGTAGGATGAGAAGCGGGCAACCGTGTCTGGCTTTTGCCTGGTCATCTAGGTTCATTTCATCTGCACGTCCATTGTCCTCGTGGAGGGGCTGTTGCTGGGTGGAACGGCCTCTCGCCTCGGATCTTTGGGCTGCCAGGAACTTCAGGGGGCACAAGGCTCTTGGAGTGGGCTGACTTCAGTCCAGGTCGTGGGTCGTGGTCTCTTTGTAGGGCCCGGGTTTGTCTGCACTCTGCTGGAGGCTCTTGATTCCTCTGGCAAGAATCCGTGAACTTGACTTGGACTCCAGCACAAACCTTCTCGTTCTCCCAGGCGGGCCTTGCTTTTGTCTTGCTCTCACGGGGGATCCACAGTGCCCCTCAACAGCACTGGTGGACAACCACTTCAATCTTGCAATCGCCGCAGACGGCCTCTGAGACCCTCTCTCCAACTCACGTGCCCCCGTGGGATGCCAGTTCCAGGGGTGAGACCCCTTCTCCACCGTGTCCTTCCCTTGGTCGCGGTTCCCGCTTCTCTCCGACTGCCGTGCTGAGAAGCAGGAGTCCCTAAACAGCCCAGGATGAAGGGAGGCAGTGAGCTCAAGGGTCCCGCAATCTTCCGCTGACACCCTCCTCTGGGGTCTCAGGTATTCATCCATCAGCCGGAGAGCCCTCAACGACTCACCAGACTCCATTCCCAACCCTCTGGGATCCGATTCCTGCACAGAGCCGTTTTCGGGAATGAAGTCCGAAGAGCCCTTTCCAGCGCCCTCCTCGCAGTCTCCCATCGCCTCCTCCACCAGGGGGAGCCGACCACGGAGACGGCCTCGGGAGGCCCTTTGGGGGAGACTTTTCTCGGCCCGCAATGATGGTCGGAGGCAGCCTATTTCCTCAGCCCAGGCCGGCTCTGCCTGCACCATGTTCCTTGCTTAGGCAGGCTGACAACCATGCCAGCCTGGCGCCGGAGCCAGCCCCTCGAGTGCGCATGCGCCAGTGGCCGGGCACCTGGCGCGAGTGCTGAGCCCTGGCTTGCGTCACAGTGAAGGTCTTCGTTGCCTGGCGACGAGTCCCTGCGGCTTAGCGGAGAGGGGGGACCTCTGTGATGGGCGTCGGTGTTGGGCTCCCGCCTGCGTTCTCTTGGGGATCCACGGTATAGTCCCACCATCTAGGACAGGGCAGGGCAATCCAGCCTGAGGAAACGTCCAGGGAAGGCCCAGGGATCCACCGCGAAATCCCTAACCATCCAAAAGGATCCGCGCCATGCGTCAAGCCTGCCTGGACCCAGTGAGGGTCAGTCTCCTTAAACGTTGCCCCCTCCCCCCCGTGATTTCTGACGACAGCAGGCCTGTGTTCTCGGGGTGCTCTCTCCTGGGAGGGGCTTCCTGGCGGAGCAGAACCGCGCAGCCTGAGACGGTGCCCGGAGGTGTATTTGTGCGGGATTGTTTCGAGTGTTGGCTGCCCGTGTGTGTAGGCGGCACTCTGTGTGTGTGTGTGTGTGTGTGTGTGTGTGTGTGTGTGCGTCTGTGTGTGTTTGTGCTTGCACGCGCGCGCGTGCTTGTGTGGCTGTGCGCGCGCGTGTGTGTTTGGGCGTGTGTCTCTGTGGGCCTGTGTGCTGTGTGCGTGTACGTGGCGTCTGCCGATAGGAAGATGGCTCAAGCACTGCAGCCCTAATTTGTTTTTTCTTTTCGTGTACCCCTCCCGCCCCCGAGTCCACCGACCTTCTTGTCCGCCACTCTGTGAGGCTCTGCTTGGGTTCCGGAGCTCCGTGTCCTTTGTTTTTTTCCGTGGTTCCTGTATCCGGGGTGAACTGTGGGACTGGCTGAGACTCGCAGGAGCCCTAAGCACCTCCCCCGCCGCAAAGCAGCAACTCTGCTAGCAAGGAAGAGGAGCACACCACCCCCGAGAACAGAAACCTCCGAGTGCCTCATTTTCCTGTGGCCAAGCCGGGGCCCGACCCTAGCAGTCCTGTGCGCAGGGCTCCTCGAATCCCCCTGGAATTCGGTTCCTAGCCGAGCAGCCGCTTCACGTCGTGAGGTCAGGAGGCGGGCACTCCTCCATCGTCTTGGGATTTCATTCCGGGGACGGAGAGGGTGGGCAGCAGTTTGCTCAGATGGGGTGAGGATGCAGTCTGGTGAGGTGTGCCTGGGGTCCCCCACCTTCATCTGCTAAACAGGTGCTTCCAGATGAATAGGGAAGGTACTTCCGACTCCACCCCCGCGTTCCCTTGGTGGCACTAGCGGTCCGCACCCTGGCCCGGTGCCCATGTGGGAGGACTCCAACGTGCTGGGGGATCAGTTGGAGCACAATCCCAGGCCATTCTGGCTAGCTTTCGATTTCGGCTGTCATTCCGGGAAACACGTGGGAGTGAGATGCACTGAGGCTGGCTGGGATGGGGCCTGCATAGGGGCCTCCTCTTTTCCTGACTCCCACGTTTCTCGTGGGCCTAGGGTTTCCTGGGTCTGGCTCCAAGACTTCCACAGTCAACGTTTCCCTGTTCACGGAGGACGACCGTCATGGGGACCGTTGTACGCGTGTTTCCTTCTAAACGCCGTCAGGGTGCAAGGACTCGGCTGCTGTGATCCTTTTGGAAGAGTGAATTCCGGCGACATCTGCCCACAAGGAGACTCTGGTCCTCCCAGTTCTCTCAGAGTGCTGCGTGATTCCCGTAGGATGAGAAGCGGGCAACCGTGTCTGGCTTTTGCCTGGTCATCTAGGTTCATTTCATCTGCACGTCCATTGTCCTCGTGGAGGGGCTGTTGCTGGGTGGAACGGCCTCTCGCCTCGGATCTTTGGGCTGCCAGGAACTTCAGGGGGCACAAGGCTCTTGGAGTGGGCTGACTTCAGTCCAGGTCGTGGGTCGTGGTCTCTTTGTAGGGCCCGGGTTTGTCTGCACTCTGCTGGAGGCTCTTGATTCCTCTGGCAAGAATCCGTGAACTTGACTTGGACTCCAGCACAAACCTTCTCGTTCTCCCAGGCGGGCCTTGCTTTTGTCTTGCTCTCACGGGGGATCCACAGTGCCCCTCAACAGCACTGGTGGACAACCACTTCAATCTTGCAATCGCCGCAGACGGCCTCTGAGACCCTCTCTCCAACTCACGTGCCCCCGTGGGATGCCAGTTCCAGGGGTGAGACCCCTTCTCCACCGTGTCCTTCCCTTGGTCGCGGTTCCCGCTTCTCTCCGACTGCCGTGCTGAGAAGCAGGAGTCCCTAAACAGCCCAGGATGAAGGGAGGCAGTGAGCTCAAGGGTCCCGCAATCTTCCGCTGACACCCTCCTCTGGGGTCTCAGGTATTCATCCATCAGCCGGAGAGCCCTCAACGACTCACCAGACTCCATTCCCAACCCTCTGGGATCCGATTCCTGCACAGAGCCGTTTTCGGGAATGAAGTCCGAAGAGCCCTTTCCAGCGCCCTCCTCGCAGTCTCCCATCGCCTCCTCCACCAGGGGGAGCCGACCACGGAGACGGCCTCGGGAGGCCCTTTGGGGGAGACTTTTCTCGGCCCGCAATGATGGTCGGAGGCAGCCTATTTCCTCAGCCCAGGCCGGCTCTGCCTGCACCATGTTCCTTGCTTAGGCAGGCTGACAACCATGCCAGCCTGGCGCCGGAGCCAGCCCCTCGAGTGCGCATGCGCCAGTGGCCGGGCACCTGGCGCGAGTGCTGAGCCCTGGCTTGCGTCACAGTGAAGGTCTTCGTTGCCTGGCGACGAGTCCCTGCGGCTTAGCGGAGAGGGGGGACCTCTGTGATGGGCGTCGGTGTTGGGCTCCCGCCTGCGTTCTCTTGGGGATCCACGGTATAGTCCCACCATCTAGGACAGGGCAGGGCAATCCAGCCTGAGGAAACGTCCAGGGAAGGCCCAGGGATCCACCGCGAAATCCCTAACCATCCAAAAGGATCCGCGCCATGCGTCAAGCCTGCCTGGACCCAGTGAGGGTCAGTCTCCTTAAACGTTGCCCCCTCCCCCCCGTGATTTCTGACGACAGCAGGCCTGTGTTCTCGGGGTGCTCTCTCCTGGGAGGGGCTTCCTGGCGGAGCAGAACCGCGCAGCCTGAGACGGTGCCCGGAGGTGTATTTGTGCGGGATTGTTTCGAGTGTTGGCTGCCCGTGTGTGTAGGCGGCACTGTGTGTGTGTGTGTGTGTGTGTGTGTGTGTGTGTGTGTGTGTGTCTGTGTGTGTTTGTGCTTGCACGCGCGCGCGTGCTTGTGTGGCTGTGCGCGCGCGTGTGTGTTTGGGCGTGTGTCTCTGTGGGCCTGTGTGCTGTGTGCGTGTACGTGGCGTCTGCCGATAGGAAGATGGCTCAAGCACTGCAGCCCTAATTTGTTTTTTCTTTTCGTGTACCCCTCCCGCCCCCGAGTCCACCGACCTTCTTGTCCGCCACTCTGTGAGGCTCTGCTTGGGTTCCGGAGCTCCGTGTCCTTTGTTTTTTTCCGTGGTTCCTGTATCCGGGGTGAACTGTGGGACTGGCTGAGACTCGCAGGAGCCCTAAGCACCTCCCCCGCCGCAAAGCAGCAACTCTGCTAGCAAGGAAGAGGAGCACACCACCCCCGAGAACAGAAACCTCCGAGTGCCTCATTTTCCTGTGGCCAAGCCGGGGCCCGACCCTAGCAGTCCTGTGCGCAGGGCTCCTCGAATCCCCCTGGAATTCGGTTCCTAGCCGAGCAGCCGCTTCACGTCGTGAGGTCAGGAGGCGGGCACTCCTCCATCGTCTTGGGATTTCATTCCGGGGACGGAGAGGGTGGGCAGCAGTTTGCTCAGATGGGGTGAGGATGCAGTCTGGTGAGGTGTGCCTGGGGTCCCCCACCTTCATCTGCTAAACAGGTGCTTCCAGATGAATAGGGAAGGTACTTCCGACTCCACCCCCGCGTTCCCTTGGTGGCACTAGCGGTCCGCACCCTGGCCCGGTGCCCATGTGGGAGGACTCCAACGTGCTGGGGGATCAGTTGGAGCACAATCCCAGGCCATTCTGGCTAGCTTTCGATTTCGGCTGTCATTCCGGGAAACACGTGGGAGTGAGATGCACTGAGGCTGGCTGGGATGGGGCCTGCATAGGGGCCTCCTCTTTTCCTGACTCCCACGTTTCTCGTGGGCCTAGGGTTTCCTGGGTCTGGCTCCAAGACTTCCACAGTCAACGTTTCCCTGTTCACGGAGGACGACCGTCATGGGGACCGTTGTACGCGTGTTTCCTTCTAAACGCCGTCAGGGTGCAAGGACTCGGCTGCTGTGATCCTTTTGGAAGAGTGAATTCCGGCGACATCTGCCCACAAGGAGACTCTGGTCCTCCCAGTTCTCTCAGAGTGCTGCGTGATTCCCGTAGGATGAGAAGCGGGCAACCGTGTCTGGCTTTTGCCTGGTCATCTAGGTTCATTTCATCTGCACGTCCATTGTCCTCGTGGAGGGGCTGTTGCTGGGTGGAACGGCCTCTCGCCTCGGATCTTTGGGCTGCCAGGAACTTCAGGGGGCACAAGGCTCTTGGAGTGGGCTGACTTCAGTCCAGGTCGTGGGTCGTGGTCTCTTTGTAGGGCCCGGGTTTGTCTGCACTCTGCTGGAGGCTCTTGATTCCTCTGGCAAGAATCCGTGAACTTGACTTGGACTCCAGCACAAACCTTCTCGTTCTCCCAGGCGGGCCTTGCTTTTGTCTTGCTCTCACGGGGGATCCACAGTGCCCCTCAACAGCACTGGTGGACAACCACTTCAATCTTGCAATCGCCGCAGACGGCCTCTGAGACCCTCTCTCCAACTCACGTGCCCCCGTGGGATGCCAGTTCCAGGGGTGAGACCCCTTCTCCACCGTGTCCTTCCCTTGGTCGCGGTTCCCGCTTCTCTCCGACTGCCGTGCTGAGAAGCAGGAGTCCCTAAACAGCCCAGGATGAAGGGAGGCAGTGAGCTCAAGGGTCCCGCAATCTTCCGCTGACACCCTCCTCTGGGGTCTCAGGTATTCATCCATCAGCCGGAGAGCCCTCAACGACTCACCAGACTCCATTCCCAACCCTCTGGGATCCGATTCCTGCACAGAGCCATTTTCGGGAATGAAGTCCGAAGAGCCCTTTCCAGCGCCCTCCTCGCAGTCTCCCATCGCCTCCTCCACCAGGGGGAGCCGACCACGGAGACGGCCTCGGGAGGCCCTTTGGGGGAGACTTTTCTCGGCCCGCAATGATGGTCGGAGGCAGCCTATTTCCTCAGCCCAGGCCGGCTCTGCCTGCACCATGTTCCTTGCTTAGGCAGGCTGACAACCATGCCAGCCTGGCGCCGGAGCCAGCCCCTCGAGTGCGCATGCGCCAGTGGCCGGGCACCTGGCGCGAGTGCTGAGCCCTGGCTTGCGTCACAGTGAAGGTCTTCGTTGCCTGGCGACGAGTCCCTGCGGCTTAGCGGAGAGGGGGGACCTCTGTGATGGGCGTCGGTGTTGGGCTCCCGCCTGCGTTCTCTTGGGGATCCACGGTATAGTCCCACCATCTAGGACAGGGCAGGGCAATCCAGCCTGAGGAAACGTCCAGGGAAGGCCCAGGGATCCACCGCGAAATCCCTAACCATCCAAAAGGATCCGCGCCATGCGTCAAGCCTGCCTGGACCCAGTGAGGGTCAGTCTCCTTAAACGTTGCCCCCTCCCCCCCGTGATTTCTGACGACAGCAGGCCTGTGTTCTCGGGGTGCTCTCTCCTGGGAGAAGCTTCCTGGCGGAGCAGAACCGCGCAGCCTGAGACGGTGCCCGGAGGTGTATTTGTGCGGGATTGTTTCGAGTGTTGGCTGCCCGTGTGTGTAGGCGGCACTGTGTGTGTGTGTGTGTGTGTGTGTGTGTGTGTGTGTGTGTGTGTCTGTGTGTGTTTGTGCTTGCACGCGCGCGCGTGCTTGTGTGGCTGTGCGCGCGCGTGTGTGTTTGGGCGTGTGTCTCTGTGGGCCTGTGTGCTGTGTGCGTGTACGTGGCGTCTGCCGATAGGAAGATGGCTCAAGCACTGCAGCCCTAATTTGTTTTTTCTTTTCGTGTACCCCTCCCGCCCCCGAGTCCACCGACCTTCTTGTCCGCCACTCTGTGAGGCTCTGCTTGGGTTCCGGAGCTCCGTGTCCTTTGTTTTTTTCCGTGGTTCCTGTATCCGGGGTGAACTGTGGGACTGGCTGAGACTCGCAGGAGCCCTAAGCACCTCCCCCGCCGCAAAGCAGCAACTCTGCTAGCAAGGAAGAGGAGCACACCACCCCCGAGAACAGAAACCTCCGAGTGCCTCATTTTCCTGTGGCCAAGCCGGGGCCCGACCCTAGCAGTCCTGTGCGCAGGGCTCCTCGAATCCCCCTGGAATTCGGTTCCTAGCCGAGCAGCCGCTTCACGTCGTGAGGTCAGGAGGCGGGCACTCCTCCATCGTCTTGGGATTTCATTCCGGGGACGGAGAGGGTGGGCAGCAGTTTGCTCAGATGGGGTGAGGATGCAGTCTGGTGAGGTGTGCCTGGGGTCCCCCACCTTCATCTGCTAAACAGGTGCTTCCAGATGAATAGGGAAGGTACTTCCGACTCCACCCCCGCGTTCCCTTGGTGGCACTAGCGGTCCGCACCCTGGCCCGGTGCCCATGTGGGAGGACTCCAACGTGCTGGGGGATCAGTTGGAGCACAATCCCAGGCCATTCTGGCTAGCTTTCGATTTCGGCTGTCATTCCGGGAAACACGTGGGAGTGAGATGCACTGAGGCTGGCTGGGATGGGGCCTGCATAGGGGCCTCCTCTTTTCCTGACTCCCACGTTTCTCGTGGGCCTAGGGTTTCCTGGGTCTGGCTCCAAGACTTCCACAGTCAACGTTTCCCTGTTCACGGAGGACGACCGTCATGGGGACCGTTGTACGCGTGTTTCCTTCTAAACGCCGTCAGGGTGCAAGGACTCGGCTGCTGTGATCCTTTTGGAAGAGTGAATTCCGGCGACATCTGCCCACAAGGAGACTCTGGTCCTCCCAGTTCTCTCAGAGTGCTGCGTGATTCCCGTAGGATGAGAAGCGGGCAACCGTGTCTGGCTTTTGCCTGGTCATCTAGGTTCATTTCATCTGCACGTCCATTGTCCTCGTGGAGGGGCTGTTGCTGGGTGGAACGGCCTCTCGCCTCGGATCTTTGGGCTGCCAGGAACTTCAGGGGGCACAAGGCTCTTGGAGTGGGCTGACTTCAGTCCAGGTCGTGGGTCGTGGTCTCTTTGTAGGGCCCGGGTTTGTCTGCACTCTGCTGGAGGCTCTTGATTCCTCTGGCAAGAATCCGTGAACTTGACTTGGACTCCAGCACAAACCTTCTCGTTCTCCCAGGCGGGCCTTGCTTTTGTCTTGCTCTCACGGGGGATCCACAGTGCCCCTCAACAGCACTGGTGGACAACCACTTCAATCTTGCAATCGCCGCAGACGGCCTCTGAGACCCTCTCTCCAACTCACGTGCCCCCGTGGGATGCCAGTTCCAGGGGTGAGACCCCTTCTCCACCGTGTCCTTCCCTTGGTCGCGGTTCCCGCTTCTCTCCGACTGCCGTGCTGAGAAGCAGGAGTCCCTAAACAGCCCAGGATGAAGGGAGGCAGTGAGCTCAAGGGTCCCGCAATCTTCCGCTGACACCCTCCTCTGGGGTCTCAGGTATTCATCCATCAGCCGGAGAGCCCTCAACGACTCACCAGACTCCATTCCCAACCCTCTGGGATCCGATTCCTGCACAGAGCCGTTTTCGGGAATGAAGTCCGAAGAGCCCTTTCCAGCGCCCTCCTCGCAGTCTCCCATCGCCTCCTCCACCAGGGGGAGCCGACCACGGAGACGGCCTCGGGAGGCCCTTTGGGGGAGACTTTTCTCGGCCCGCAATGATGGTCGGAGGCAGCCTATTTCCTCAGCCCAGGCCGGCTCTGCCTGCACCATGTTCCTTGCTTAGGCAGGCTGACAACCATGCCAGCCTGGCGCCGGAGCCAGCCCCTCGAGTGCGCATGCGCCAGTGGCCGGGCACCTGGCGCGAGTGCTGAGCCCTGGCTTGCGTCACAGTGAAGGTCTTCGTTGCCTGGCGACGAGTCCCTGCGGCTTAGCGGAGAGGGGGGACCTCTGTGATGGGCGTCGGTGTTGGGCTCCCGCCTGCGTTCTCTTGGGGATCCACGGTATAGTCCCACCATCTAGGACAGGGCAGGGCAATCCAGCCTGAGGAAACGTCCAGGGAAGGCCCAGGGATCCACCGCGAAATCCCTAACCATCCAAAAGGATCCGCGCCATGCGTCAAGCCTGCCTGGACCCAGTGAGGGTCAGTCTCCTTAAACGTTGCCCCCTCCCCCCCGTGATTTCTGACGACAGCAGGCCTGTGTTCTCGGGGTGCTCTCTCCTGGGAGGGGCTTCCTGGTGGAGCAGAACCGCGCAGCCTGAGACGGTGCCCGGAGGTGTATTTGTGCGGGATTGTTTCGAGTGTTGGCTGCCCGTGTGTGTAGGCGGCACTCTGTGTGTGTGTGTGTGTGTGTGTGTGTGTGTGTGTGTGTGCGTCTGTGTGTGTTTGTGCTTGCACGCGCGCACGTGCTTGTGTGGCTGTGCGCGCGCGTGTGTGTTTGGGCGTGTGTCTCTGTGGGCCTGTGTGCTGTGTGCGTGTACGTGGCGTCTGCCGATAGGAAGATGGCTCAAGCACTGCAGCCCTAATTTGTTTTTTCTTTTCGTGTACCCCTCCCGCCCCCGAGTCCACCGACCTTCTTGTCCGCCACTCTGTGAGACTCTGCTTGGGTTCCGGAGCTCCGTGTCCTTTGTTTTTTTCCGTGGTTCCTGTATCCGGGGTGAACTGTGGGACTGGCTGAGACTCGCAGGAGCCCTAAGCACCTCCCCCGCCGCAAAGCAGCAACTCTGCTAGCAAGGAAGAGGAGCACACCACCCCCGAGAACAGAAACCTCCGAGTGCCTCATTTTCCTGTGGCCAAGCCGGGGCCCGACCCTAGCAGTCCTGTGCGCAGGGCTCCTCGAATCCCCCTGGAATTCGGTTCCTAGCCGAGCAGCCGCTTCACGTCGTGAGGTCAGGAGGCGGGCACTCCTCCATCGTCTTGGGATTTCATTCCGGGGACGGAGAGGGTGGGCAGCAGTTTGCTCAGATGGGGTGAGGATGCAGTCTGGTGAGGTGTGCCTGGGGTCCCCCACCTTCATCTGCTAAACAGGTGCTTCCAGATGAATAGGGAAGGTACTTCCGACTCCACCCCCGCGTTCCCTTGGTGGCACTAGCGGTCCGCACCCTGGCCCGGTGCCCATGTGGGAGGACTCCAACGTGCTGGGGGATCAGTTGGAGCACAATCCCAGGCCATTCTGGCTAGCTTTCGATTTCGGCTGTCATTCCGGGAAACACGTGGGAGTGAGATGCACTGAGGCTGGCTGGGATGGGGCCTGCATAGGGGCCTCCTCTTTTCCTGACTCCCACGTTTCTCGTGGGCCTAGGGTTTCCTGGGTCTGGCTCCAAGACTTCCACAGTCAACGTTTCCCTGTTCACGGAGGACGACCGTCATGGGGACCGTTGTACGCGTGTTTCCTTCTAAACGCCGTCAGGGTGCAAGGACTCGGCTGCTGTGATCCTTTTGGAAGAGTGAATTCCGGCGACATCTGCCCACAAGGAGACTCTGGTCCTCCCAGTTCTCTCAGAGTGCTGCGTGATTCCCGTAGGATGAGAAGCGGGCAACCGTGTCTGGCTTTTGCCTGGTCATCTAGGTTCATTTCATCTGCACGTCCATTGTCCTCGTGGAGGGGCTGTTGCTGGGTGGAACGGCCTCTCGCCTCGGATCTTTGGGCTGCCAGGAACTTCAGGGGGCACAAGGCTCTTGGAGTGGGCTGACTTCAGTCCAGGTCGTGGGTCGTGGTCTCTTTGTAGGGCCCGGGTTTGTCTGCACTCTGCTGGAGGCTCTTGATTCCTCTGGCAAGAATCCGTGAACTTGACTTGGACTCCAGCACAAACCTTCTCGTTCTCCCAGGCGGGCCTTGCTTTTGTCTTGCTCTCACGGGGGATCCACAGTGCCCCTCAACAGCACTGGTGGACAACCACTTCAATCTTGCAATCGCCGCAGACGGCCTCTGAGACCCTCTCTCCAACTCACGTGCCCCCGTGGGATGCCAGTTCCAGGGGTGAGACCCCTTCTCCACCGTGTCCTTCCCTTGGTCGCGGTTCCCGCTTCTCTCCGACTGCCGTGCTGAGAAGCAGGAGTCCCTAAACAGCCCAGGATGAAGGGAGGCAGTGAGCTCAAGGGTCCCGCAATCTTCCGCTGACACCCTCCTCTGGGGTCTCAGGTATTCATCCATCAGCCGGAGAGCCCTCAACGACTCACCAGACTCCATTCCCAACCCTCTGGGATCCGATTCCTGCACAGAGCCGTTTTCGGGAATGAAGTCCGAAGAGCCCTTTCCAGCGCCCTCCTCGCAGTCTCCCATCGCCTCCTCCACCAGGGGGAGCCGACCACGGAGACGGCCTCGGGAGGCCCTTTGGGGGAGACTTTTCTCGGCCCGCAATGATGGTCGGAGGCAGCCTATTTCCTCAGCCCAGGCCGGCTCTGCCTGCACCATGTTCCTTGCTTAGGCAGGCTGACAACCATGCCAGCCTGGCGCCGGAGCCAGCCCCTCGAGTGCGCATGCGCCAGTGGCCGGGCACCTGGCGCGAGTGCTGAGCCCTGGCTTGCGTCACAGTGAAGGTCTTCGTTGCCTGGCGACGAGTCCCTGCGGCTTAGCGGAGAGGGGGGACCTCTGTGATGGGCGTCGGTGTTGGGCTCCCGCCTGCGTTCTCTTGGGGATCCACGGTATAGTCCCACCATCTAGGACAGGGCAGGGCAATCCAGCCTGAGGAAACGTCCAGGGAAGGCCCAGGGATCCACCGCGAAATCCCTAACCATCCAAAAGGATCCGCGCCATGCGTCAAGCCTGCCTGGACCCAGTGAGGGTCAGTCTCCTTAAACGTTGCCCCCTCCCCCCCGTGATTTCTGACGACAGCAGGCCTGTGTTCTCGGGGTGCTCTCTCCTGGGAGGGGCTTCCTGGCGGAGCAGAACCGCGCAGCCTGAGACGGTGCCCGGAGGTGTATTTGTGCGGGATTGTTTCGAGTGTTGGCTGCCCGTGTGTGTAGGCGGCACTCTGTGTGTGTGTGTGTGTGTGTGTGTGTGTGTGTGTGTGTGTGTGTGCGTCTGTGTGTGTTTGTGCTTGCACGCGCGCGCGTGCTTGTGTGGCTGTGCGCGCGCGTGTGTGTTTGGGCGTGTGTCTCTGTGGGCCTGTGTGCTGTGTGCGTGTACGTGGCGTCTGCCGATAGGAAGATGGCTCAAGCACTGCAGCCCTAATTTGTTTTTTCTTTTCGTGTACCCCTCCCGCCCCCGAGTCCACCGACCTTCTTGTCCGCCACTCTGTGAGGCTCTGCTTGGGTTCCGGAGCTCCGTGTCCTTTGTTTTTTTCCGTGGTTCCTGTATCCGGGGTGAACTGTGGGACTGGCTGAGACTCGCAGGAGCCCTAAGCACCTCCCCCGCCGCAAAGCAGCAACTCTGCTAGCAAGGAAGAGGAGCACACCACCCCCGAGAACAGAAACCTCCGAGTGCCTCATTTTCCTGTGGCCAAGCCGGGGCCCGACCCTAGCAGTCCTGTGCGCAGGGCTCCTCGAATCCCCCTGGAATTCGGTTCCTAGCCGAGCAGCCGCTTCACGTCGTGAGGTCAGGAGGCGGGCACTCCTCCATCGTCTTGGGATTTCATTCCGGGGACGGAGAGGGTGGGCAGCAGTTTGCTCAGATGGGGTGAGGATGCAGTCTGGTGAGGTGTGCCTGGGGTCCCCCACCTTCATCTGCTAAACAGGTGCTTCCAGATGAATAGGGAAGGTACTTCCGACTCCACCCCCGCGTTCCCTTGGTGGCACTAGCGGTCTGCACCCTGGCCCGGTGCCCATGTGGGAGGACTCCAACGTGCTGGGGGATCAGTTGGAGAACAATCCCAGGCCATTCTAGCTAGCTTTCGATTTCGGCTGTCATTCCGGGAAACACGTGGGAGTGAGATGCACTGAGGCTGGCTGGGATGGGGCCTGCATAGGGGCCTCCTCTTTTCCTGACTCCCACGTTTCTCGTGGGCCTAGGGTTTCCTGGGTCTGGCTCCAAGACTTCCACAGTCAACGTTTCCCTGTTCACGGAGGACGACCGTCATGGGGACCGTTGTACGCGTGTTTCCTTCTAAACGCCGTCAGGGTGCAAGGACTCGGCTGCTGTGATCCTTTTGGAAGAGTGAATTCCGGCGACATCTGCCCACAAGGAGACTCTGGTCCTCCCAGTTCTCTCAGAGTGCTGCGTGATTCCCGTAGGATGAGAAGCGGGCAACCGTGTCTGGCTTTTGCCTGGTCATCTAGGTTCATTTCATCTGCACGTCCATTGTCCTCGTGGAGGGGCTGTTGCTGGGTGGAACGGCCTCTCGCCTCGGATCTTTGGGCTGCCAGGAACTTCAGGGGGCACAAGGCTCTTGGAGTGGGCTGACTTCAGTCCAGGTCGTGGGTCGTGGTCTCTTTGTAGGGCCCGGGTTTGTCTGCACTCTGCTGGAGGCTCTTGATTCCTCTGGCAAGAATCCGTGAACTTGACTTGGACTCCAGCACAAACCTTCTCGTTCTCCCAGGCGGGCCTTGCTTTTGTCTTGCTCTCACGGGGGATCCACAGTGCCCCTCAACAGCACTGGTGGACAACCACTTCAATCTTGCAATCGCCGCAGACGGCCTCTGAGACCCTCTCTCCAACTCACGTGCCCCCGTGGGATGCCAGTTCCAGGGGTGAGACCCCTTCTCCACCGTGTCCTTCCCTTGGTCGCGGTTCCCGCTTCTCTCCGACTGCCGTGCTGAGAAGCAGGAGTCCCTAAACAGCCCAGGATGAAGGGAGGCAGTGAGCTCAAGGGTCCCGCAATCTTCCGCTGACACCCTCCTCTGGGGTCTCAGGTATTCATCCATCAGCCGGAGAGCCCTCAACGACTCACCAGACTCCATTCCCAACCCTCTGGGATCCGATTCCTGCACAGAGCCGTTTTCGGGAATGAAGTCCGAAGAGCCCTTTCCAGCGCCCTCCTCGCAGTCTCCCATCGCCTCCTCCACCAGGGGGAGCCGACCACGGAGACGGCCTCGGGAGGCCCTTTGGGGGAGACTTTTCTCGGCCCGCAATGATGGTCGGAGGCAGCCTATTTCCTCAGCCCAGGCCGGCTCTGCCTGCACCATGTTCCTTGCTTAGGCAGGCTGACAACCATGCCAGCCTGGCGCCGGAGCCAGCCCCTCGAGTGCGCATGCGCCAGTGGCCGGGCACCTGGCGCGAGTGCTGAGCCCTGGCTTGCGTCACAGTGAAGGTCTTCGTTGCCTGGCGACGAGTCCCTGCGGCTTAGCGGAGAGGGGGGACCTCTGTGATGGGCGTCGGTGTTGGGCTCCCGCCTGCGTTCTCTTGGGGATCCACGGTATAGTCCCACCATCTAGGACAGGGCAGGGCAATCCAGCCTGAGGAAACGTCCAGGGAAGGCCCAGGGATCCACCGCGAAATCCCTAACCATCCAAAAGGATCCGCGCCATGCGTCAAGCCTGCCTGGACCCAGTGAGGGTCAGTCTCCTTAAACGTTGCCCCCTCCCCCCCGTGATTTCTGACGACAGCAGGCCTGTGTTCTCGGGGTGCTCTCTCCTGGGAGGGGCTTCCTGGCGGAGCAGAACCGCGCAGCCTGAGACGGTGCCCGGAGGTGTATTTGTGCGGGATTGTTTCGAGTGTTGGCTGCCCGTGTGTGTAGGCGGCACTCTGTGTGTGTGTGTGTGTGTGTGTGTGTGTGTGTGTGTGTGTGTGTGCGTCTGTGTGTGTTTGTGCTTGCACGCGCGCGCGTGCTTGTGTGGCTGTGCGCGCGCGTGTGTGTTTGGGCGTGTGTCTCTGTGGGCCTGTGTGCTGTGTGCGTGTACGTGGCGTCTGCCGATAGGAAGATGGCTCAAGCACTGCAGCCCTAATTTGTTTTTTCTTTTCGTGTACCCCTCCCGCCCCCGAGTCCACCGACCTTCTTGTCCGCCACTCTGTGAGGCTCTGCTTGGGTTCCGGAGCTCCGTGTCCTTTGTTTTTTTCCGTGGTTCCTGTATCCGGGGTGAACTGTGGGACTGGCTGAGACTCGCAGGAGCCCTAAGCACCTCCCCCGCCGCAAAGCAGCAACTCTGCTAGCAAGGAAGACGAGCACACCACCCCCGAGAACAGAAACCTCCGAGTGCCTCATTTTCCTGTGGCCAAGCCGGGGCCCGACCCTAGCAGTCCTGTGCGCAGGGCTCCTCGAATCCCCCTGGAATTCGGTTCCTAGCCGAGCAGCCGCTTCACGTCGTGAGGTCAGGAGGCGGGCACTCCTCCATCGTCTTGGGATTTCATTCCGGGGACGGAGAGGGTGGGCAGCAGTTTGCTCAGATGGGGTGAGGATGCAGTCTGGTGAGGTGTGCCTGGGGTCCCCCACCTTCATCTGCTAAACAGGTGCTTCCAGATGAATACGGAAGGTACTTCCGACTCCACCCCCGCGTTCCCTTGGTGGCACTAGCGGTCCGCACCCTGGCCCGGTGCCCATGTGGGAGGACTCCAACGTGCTGGGGGATCAGTTGGAGCACAATCCCAGGCCATTCTGGCTAGCTTTCGATTTCGGCTGTCATTCCGGGAAACACGTGGGAGTGAGATGCACTGAGGCTGGCTGGGATGGGGCCTGCATAGGGGCCTCCTCTTTTCCTGACTCCCACGTTTCTCGTGGGCCTAGGGTTTCCTGGGTCTGGCTCCAAGACTTCCACAGTCAACGTTTCCCTGTTCACGGAGGACGACCGTCATGGGGACCGTTGTACGCGTGTTTCCTTCTAAACGCCGTCAGGGTGCAAGGACTCGGCTGCTGTGATCCTTTTGGAAGAGTGAATTCCGGCGACATCTGCCCACAAGGAGACTCTGGTCCTCCCAGTTCTCTCAGAGTGCTGCGTGATTCCCGTAGGATGAGAAGCGGGCAACCGTGTCTGGCTTTTGCCTGGTCATCTAGGTTCATTTCATCTGCACGTCCATTGTCCTCGTGGAGGGGCTGTTGCTGGGTGGAACGGCCTCTCGCCTCGGATCTTTGGGCTGCCAGGAACTTCAGGGGGCACAAGGCTCTTGGAGTGGGCTGACTTCAGTCCAGGTCGTGGGTCGTGGTCTCTTTGTAGGGCCCGGGTTTGTCTGCACTCTGCTGGAGGCTCTTGATTCCTCTGGCAAGAATCCGTGAACTTGACTTGGACTCCAGCACAAACCTTCTCGTTCTCCCAGGCGGGCCTTGCTTTTGTCTTGCTCTCACGGGGGATCCACAGTGCCCCTCAACAGCACTGGTGGACAACCACTTCAATCTTGCAATCGCCGCAGACGGCCTCTGAGACCCTCTCTCCAACTCACGTGCCCCCGTGGGATGCCAGTTCCAGGGGTGAGACCCCTTCTCCACCGTGTCCTTCCCTTGGTCGCGGTTCCCGCTTCTCTCCGACTGCCGTGCTGAGAAGCAGGAGTCCCTAAACAGCCCAGGATGAAGGGAGGCAGTGAGCTCAAGGGTCCCGCAATCTTCCGCTGACACCCTCCTCTGGGGTCTCAGGTATTCATCCATCAGCCGGAGAGCCCTCAACGACTCACCAGACTCCATTCCCAACCCTCTGGGATCCGATTCCTGCACAGAGCCGTTTTCGGGAATGAAGTCCGAAGAGCCCTTTCCAGCGCCCTCCTCGCAGTCTCCCATCGCCTCCTCCACCAGGGGGAGCCGACCACGGAGACGGCCTCGGGAGGCCCTTTGGGGGAGACTTTTCTCGGCCCGCAATGATGGTCGGAGGCAGCCTATTTCCTCAGCCCAGGCCGGCTCTGCCTGCACCATGTTCCTTGCTTAGGCAGGCTGACAACCATGCCAGCCTGGCGCCGGAGCCAGCCCCTCGAGTGCGCATGCGCCAGTGGCCGGGCACCTGGCGCGAGTGCTGAGCCCTGGCTTGCGTCACAGTGAAGGTCTTCGTTGCCTGGCGACGAGTCCCTGCGGCTTAGCGGAGAGGGGGGACCTCTGTGATGGGCGTCGGTGTTGGGCTCCCGCCTGCGTTCTCTTGGGGATCCACGGTATAGTCCCACCATCTAGGACAGGGCAGGGCAATCCAGCCTGAGGAAACGTCCAGGGAAGGCCCAGGGATCCACCGCGAAATCCCTAACCATCCAAAAGGATCCGCGCCATGCGTCAAGCCTGCCTGGACCCAGTGAGGGTCAGTCTCCTTAAACGTTGCCCCCTCCCCCCCATGATTTCTGACGACAGCAGGCCTGTGTTCTCGGGGTGCTCTCTCCTGGGAGGGGCTTCCTGGCGGAGCAGAACCGCGCAGCCTGAGACGGTGCCCGGAGGTGTATTTGTGCGGGATTGTTTCGAGTGTTGGCTGCCCGTGTGTGTAGGCGGCACTGTGTGTGTGTGTGTGTGTGTGTGTGTGTGTGTGTGTGTGTGTCTGTGTGTGTTTGTGCTTGCACGCGCGCGCGTGCTTGTGTGGCTGTGCGCGCGCGTGTGTGTTTGGGCGTGTGTCTCTGTGGGCCTGTGTGCTGTGTGCGTGTACGTGGCGTCTGCCGATAGGAAGATGGCTCAAGCACTGCAGCCCTAATTTGTTTTTTCTTTTCGTGTACCCCTCCCGCCCCCGAGTCCACCGACCTTCTTGTCCGCCACTCTGTGAGGCTCTGCTTGGGTTCCGGAGCTCCGTGTCCTTTGTTTTTTTCCGTGGTTCCTGTATCCGGAGTGAACTGTGGGACTGGCTGAGACTCGCAGGAGCCCTAAGCACCTCCCCCGCCGCAAAGCAGCAACTCTGCTAGCAAGGAAGAGGAGCACACCACCCCCGAGAACAGAAACCTCCGAGTGCCTCATTTTCCTGTGGCCAAGCCGGGGCCCGACCCTAGCAGTCCTGTGCGCAGGGCTCCTCGAATCCCCCTGGAATTCGGTTCCTAGCCGAGCAGCCGCTTCACGTCGTGAGGTCAGGAGGCGGGCACTCCTCCATCGTCTTGGGATTTCATTCCGGGGACGGAGAGGGTGGGCAGCAGTTTGCTCAGATGGGGTGAGGATGCAGTCTGGTGAGGTGTGCCTGGGGTCCCCCACCTTCATCTGCTAAACAGGTGCTTCCAGATGAATACGGAAGGTACTTCCGACTCCACCCCCGCGTTCCCTTGGTGGCACTAGCGGTCCGCACCCTGGCCCGGTGCCCATGTGGGAGGACTCCAACGTGCTGGGGGATCAGTTGGAGCACAATCCCAGGCCATTCTGGCTAGCTTTCGATTTCGGCTGTCATTCCGGGAAACACGTGGGAGTGAGATGCACTGAGGCTGGCTGGGATGGGGCCTGCATAGGGGCCTCCTCTTTTCCTGACTCCCACGTTTCTCGTGGGCCTAGGGTTTCCTGGGTCTGGCTCCAAGACTTCCACAGTCAACGTTTCCCTGTTCACGGAGGACGACCGTCATGGGGACCGTTGTACGCGTGTTTCCTTCTAAACGCCGTCAGGGTGCAAGGACTCGGCTGCTGTGATCCTTTTGGAAGAGTGAATTCCGGCGACATCTGCCCACAAGGAGACTCTGGTCCTCCCAGTTCTCTCAGAGTGCTGCGTGATTCCCGTAGGATGAGAAGCGGGCAACCGTGTCTGGCTTTTGCCTGGTCATCTAGGTTCATTTCATCTGCACGTCCATTGTCCTCGTGGAGGGGCTGTTGCTGGGTGGAACGGCCTCTCGCCTCGGATCTTTGGGCTGCCAGGAACTTCAGGGGGCACAAGGCTCTTGGAGTGGGCTGACTTCAGTCCAGGTCGTGGGTCGTGGTCTCTTTGTAGGGCCCGGGTTTGTCTGCACTCTGCTGGAGGCTCTTGATTCCTCTGGCAAGAATCCGTGAACTTGACTTGGACTCCAGCACAAACCTTCTCGTTCTCCCAGGCGGGCCTTGCTTTTGTCTTGCTCTCACGGGGGATCCACAGTGCCCCTCAACAGCACTGGTGGACAACCACTTCAATCTTGCAATCGCCGCAGACGGCCTCTGAGACCCTCTCTCCAACTCACGTGCCCCCGTGGGATGCCAGTTCCAGGGGTGAGACCCCTTCTCCACCGTGTCCTTCCCTTGGTCGCGGTTCCCGCTTCTCTCCGACTGCCGTGCTGAGAAGCAGGAGTCCCTAAACAGCCCAGGATGAAGGGAGGCAGTGAGCTCAAGGGTCCCGCAATCTTCCGCTGACACCCTCCTCTGGGGTCTCAGGTATTCATCCATCAGCCGGAGAGCCCTCAACGACTCACCAGACTCCATTCCCAACCCTCTGGGATCCGATTCCTGCACAGAGCCGTTTTCGGGAATGAAGTCCGAAGAGCCCTTTCCAGCGCCCTCCTCGCAGTCTCCCATCGCCTCCTCCACCAGGGGGAGCCGACCACGGAGACGGCCTCGGGAGGCCCTTTGGGGGAGACTTTTCTCGGCCCGCAATGATGGTCGGAGGCAGCCTATTTCCTCAGCCCAGGCCGGCTCTGCCTGCACCATGTTCCTTGCTTAGGCAGGCTGACAACCATGCCAGCCTGGCGCCGGAGCCAGCCCCTCGAGTGCGCATGCGCCAGTGGCCGGGCACCTGGCGCGAGTGCTGAGCCCTGGCTTGCGTCACAGTGAAGGTCTTCGTTGCCTGGCGACGAGTCCCTGCGGCTTAGCGGAGAGGGGGGACCTCTGTGATGGGCGTCGGTGTTGGGCTCCCGCCTGCGTTCTCTTGGGGATCCACGGTATAGTCCCACCATCTAGGACAGGGCAGGGCAATCCAGCCTGAGGAAACGTCCAGGGAAGGCCCAGGGATCCACCGCGAAATCCCTAACCATCCAAAAGGATCCGCGCCATGCGTCAAGCCTGCCTGGACCCAGTGAGGGTCAGTCTCCTTAAACGTTGCCCCCTCCCCCCCGTGATTTCTGACGACAGCAGGCCTGTGTTCTCGGGGTGCTCTCTCCTGGGAGGGGCTTCCTGGCGGAGCAGAACCGCGCAGCCTGAGACGGTGCCCGGAGGTGTATTTGTGCGGGATTGTTTCGAGTGTTGGCTGCCCGTGTGTGTAGGCGGCACTGTGTGTGTGTGTGTGTGTGTGTGTGTGTGTGTGTGTGTCTGTGTGTGTTTGTGCTTGCACGCGCGCGCGTGCTTGTGTGGCTGTGCGCGCGCGTGTGTGTTTGGGCGTGTGTCTCTGTGGGCCTGTGTGCTGTGTGCGTGTACGTGGCGTCTGCCGATAGGAAGATGGCTCAAGCACTGCAGCCCTAATTTGTTTTTTCTTTTCGTGTACCCCTCCCGCCCCCGAGTCCACCGACCTTCTTGTCCGCCACTCTGTGAGGCTCTGCTTGGGTTCCGGAGCTCCGTGTCCTTTGTTTTTTTCCGTGGTTCCTGTATCCGGGGTGAACTGTGGGACTGGCTGAGACTCGCAGGAGCCCTAAGCACCTCCCCCGCCGCAAAGCAGCAACTCTGCTAGCAAGGAAGAGGAGCACACCACCCCCGAGAACAGAAACCTCCGAGTGCCTCATTTTCCTGTGGCCAAGCCGGGGCCCGACCCTAGCAGTCCTGTGCGCAGGGCTCCTCGAATCCCCCTGGAATTCGGTTCCTAGCCGAGCAGCCGCTTCACGTCGTGAGGTCAGGAGGCGGGCACTCCTCCATCGTCTTGGGATTTCATTCCGGGGACGGAGAGGGTGGGCAGCAGTTTGCTCAGATGGGGTGAGGATGCAGTCTGGTGAGGTGTGCCTGGGGTCCCCCACCTTCATCTGCTAAACAGGTGCTTCCAGATGAATAGGGAAGGTACTTCCGACTCCACCCCCGCGTTCCCTTGGTGGCACTAGCGGTCCGCACCCTGGCCCGGTGCCCATGTGGGAGGACTCCAACGTGCTGGGGGATCAGTTGGAGCACAATCCCAGGCCATTCTGGCTAGCTTTCGATTTCGGCTGTCATTCCGGGAAACACGTGGGAGTGAGATGCACTGAGGCTGGCTGGGATGGGGCCTGCATAGGGGCCTCCTCTTTTCCTGACTCCCACGTTTCTCGTGGGCCTAGGGTTTCCTGGGTCTGGCTCCAAGACTTCCACAGTCAACGTTTCCCTGTTCACGGAGGACGACCGTCATGGGGACCGTTGTACGCGTGTTTCCTTCTAAACGCCGTCAGGGTGCAAGGACTCGGCTGCTGTGATCCTTTTGGAAGAGTGAATTCCGGCGACATCTGCCCACAAGGAGACTCTGGTCCTCCCAGTTCTCTCAGAGTGCTGCGTGATTCCCGTAGGATGAGAAGCGGGCAACCGTGTCTGGCTTTTGCCTGGTCATCTAGGTTCATTTCATCTGCACGTCCATTGTCCTCGTGGAGGGGCTGTTGCTGGGTGGAACGGCCTCTCGCCTCGGATCTTTGGGCTGCCAGGAACTTCAGGGGGCACAAGGCTCTTGGAGTGGGCTGACTTCAGTCCAGGTCGTGGGTCGTGGTCTCTTTGTAGGGCCCGGGTTTGTCTGCACTCTGCTGGAGGCTCTTGATTCCTCTGGCAAGAATCCGTGAACTTGACTTGGACTCCAGCACAAACCTTCTCGTTCTCCCAGGCGGGCCTTGCTTTTGTCTTGCTCTCACGGGGGATCCACAGTGCCCCTCAACAGCACTGGTGGACAACCACTTCAATCTTGCAATCGCCGCAGACGGCCTCTGAGACCCTCTCTCCAACTCACGTGCCCCCGTGGGATGCCAGTTCCAGGGGTGAGACCCCTTCTCCACCGTGTCCTTCCCTTGGTCGCGGTTCCCGCTTCTCTCCGACTGCCGTGCTGAGAAGCAGGAGTCCCTAAACAGCCCAGGATGAAGGGAGGCAGTGAGCTCAAGGGTCCCGCAATCTTCCGCTGACACCCTCCTCTGGGGTCTCAGGTATTCATCCATCAGCCGGAGAGCCCTCAACGACTCACCAGACTCCATTCCCAACCCTCTGGGATCCGATTCCTGCACAGAGCCGTTTTCGGGAATGAAGTCCGAAGAGCCCTTTCCAGCGCCCTCCTCGCAGTCTCCCATCGCCTCCTCCACCAGGGGGAGCCGACCACGGAGACGGCCTCGGGAGGCCCTTTGGGGGAGACTTTTCTCGGCCCGCAATGATGGTCGGAGGCAGCCTATTTCCTCAGCCCAGGCCGGCTCTGCCTGCACCATGTTCCTTGCTTAGGCAGGCTGACAACCATGCCAGCCTGGCGCCGGAGCCAGCCCCTCGAGTGCGCATGCGCCAGTGGCCGGGCACCTGGCGCGAGTGCTGAGCCCTGGCTTGCGTCACAGTGAAGGTCTTCGTTGCCTGGCGACGAGTCCCTGCGGCTTAGCGGAGAGGGGGGACCTCTGTGATGGGCGTCGGTGTTGGGCTCCCGCCTGCGTTCTCTTGGGGATCCACGGTATAGTCCCACCATCTAGGACAGGGCAGGGCAATCCAGCCTGAGGAAACGTCCAGGGAAGGCCCAGGGATCCACCGCGAAATCCCTAACCATCCAAAAGGATCCGCGCCATGCGTCAAGCCTGCCTGGACCCAGTGAGGGTCAGTCTCCTTAAACGTTGCCCCCTCCCCCCCGTGATTTCTGACGACAGCAGGCCTGTGTTCTCGGGGTGCTCTCTCCTGGGAGGGGCTTCCTGGCGGAGCAGAACCGCGCAGCCTGAGACGGTGCCCGGAGGTGTATTTGTGCGGGATTGTTTCGAGTGTTGGCTGCCCGTGTGTGTAGGCGGCACTCTGTGTGTGTGTGTGTGTGTGTGTGTGTGTGTGTGTGTGTGCGTCTGTGTGTGTTTGTGCTTGCACGCGCGCGCGTGCTTGTGTGGCTGTGCGCGCGCGTGTGTGTTTGGGCGTGTGTCTCTGTGGGCCTGTGTGCTGTGTGCGTGTACGTGGCGTCTGCCGATAGGAAGATGGCTCAAGCACTGCAGCCCTAATTTGTTTTTTCTTTTCGTGTACCCCTCCCGCCCCCGAGTCCACCGACCTTCTTGTCCGCCACTCTGTGAGGCTCTGCTTGGGTTCCGGAGCTCCGTGTCCTTTGTTTTTTTCCGTGGTTCCTGTATCCGGGGTGAACTGTGGGACTGGCTGAGACTCGCAGGAGCCCTAAGCACCTCCCCCGCCGCAAAGCAGCAACTCTGCTAGCAAGGAAGAGGAGCACACCACCCCCGAGAACAGAAACCTCCGAGTGCCTCATTTTCCTGTGGCCAAGCCGGGGCCCGACCCTAGCAGTCCTGTGCGCAGGGCTCCTCGAATCCCCCTGGAATTCGGTTCCTAGCCGAGCAGCCGCTTCACGTCGTGAGGTCAGGAGGCGGGCACTCCTCCATCGTCTTGGGATTTCATTCCGGGGACGGAGAGGGTGGGCAGCAGTTTGCTCAGATGGGGTGAGGATGCAGTCTGGTGAGGTGTGCCTGGGGTCCCCCACCTTCATCTGCTAAACAGGTGCTTCCAGATGAATAGGGAAGGTACTTCCGACTCCACCCCCGCGTTCCCTTGGTGGCACTAGCGGTCCGCACCCTGGCCCGGTGCCCATGTGGGAGGACTCCAACGTGCTGGGGGATCAGTTGGAGCACAATCCCAGGCCATTCTGGCTAGCTTTCGATTTCGGCTGTCATTCCGGGAAACACGTGGGAGTGAGATGCACTGAGGCTGGCTGGGATGGGGCCTGCATAGGGGCCTCCTCTTTTCCTGACTCCCACGTTTCTCGTGGGCCTAGGGTTTCCTGGGTCTGGCTCCAAGACTTCCACAGTCAACGTTTCCCTGTTCACGGAGGACGACCGTCATGGGGACCGTTGTACGCGTGTTTCCTTCTAAACGCCGTCAGGGTGCAAGGACTCGGCTGCTGTGATCCTTTTGGAAGAGTGAATTCCGGCGACATCTGCCCACAAGGAGACTCTGGTCCTCCCAGTTCTCTCAGAGTGCTGCGTGATTCCCGTAGGATGAGAAGCGGGCAACCGTGTCTGGCTTTTGCCTGGTCATCTAGGTTCATTTCATCTGCACGTCCATTGTCCTCGTGGAGGGGCTGTTGCTGGGTGGAACGGCCTCTCGCCTCGGATCTTTGGGCTGCCAGGAACTTCAGGGGGCACAAGGCTCTTGGAGTGGGCTGACTTCAGTCCAGGTCGTGGGTCGTGGTCTCTTTGTAGGGCCCGGGTTTGTCTGCACTCTGCTGGAGGCTCTTGATTCCTCTGGCAAGAATCCGTGAACTTGACTTGGACTCCAGCACAAACCTTCTCGTTCTCCCAGGCGGGCCTTGCTTTTGTCTTGCTCTCACGGGGGATCCACAGTGCCCCTCAACAGCACTGGTGGACAACCACTTCAATCTTGCAATCGCCGCAGACGGCCTCTGAGACCCTCTCTCCAACTCACGTGCCCCCGTGGGATGCCAGTTCCAGGGGTGAGACCCCTTCTCCACCGTGTCCTTCCCTTGGTCGCGGTTCCCGCTTCTCTCCGACTGCCGTGCTGAGAAGCAGGAGTCCCTAAACAGCCCAGGATGAAGGGAGGCAGTGAGCTCAAGGGTCCCGCAATCTTCCGCTGACACCCTCCTCTGGGGTCTCAGGTATTCATCCATCAGCCGGAGAGCCCTCAACGACTCACCAGACTCCATTCCCAACCCTCTGGGATCCGATTCCTGCACAGAGCCGTTTTCGGGAATGAAGTCCGAAGAGCCCTTTCCAGCGCCCTCCTCGCAGTCTCCCATCGCCTCCTCCACCAGGGGGAGCCGACCACGGAGACGGCCTCGGGAGGCCCTTTGGGGGAGACTTTTCTCGGCCCGCAATGATGGTCGGAGGCAGCCTATTTCCTCAGCCCAGGCCGGCTCTGCCTGCACCATGTTCCTTGCTTAGGCAGGCTGACAACCATGCCAGCCTGGCGCCGGAGCCAGCCCCTCGAGTGCGCATGCGCCAGTGGCCGGGCACCTGGCGCGAGTGCTGAGCCCTGGCTTGCGTCACAGTGAAGGTCTTCGTTGCCTGGCGACGAGTCCCTGCGGCTTAGCGGAGAGGGGGGACCTCTGTGATGGGCGTCGGTGTTGGGCTCCCGCCTGCGTTCTCTTGGGGATCCACGGTATAGTCCCACCATCTAGGACAGGGCAGGGCAATCCAGCCTGAGGAAACGTCCAGGGAAGGCCCAGGGATCCACCGCGAAATCCCTAACCATCCAAAAGGATCCGCGCCATGCGTCAAGCCTGCCTGGACCCAGTGAGGGTCAGTCTCCTTAAACGTTGCCCCCTCCCCCCCGTGATTTCTGACGACAGCAGGCCTGTGTTCTCGGGGTGCTCTCTCCTGGGAGGGGCTTCCTGGCGGAGCAGAACCGCGCAGCCTGAGACGGTGCCCGGAGGTGTATTTGTGCGGGATTGTTTCGAGTGTTGGCTGCCCGTGTGTGTAGGCGGCACTCTGTGTGTGTGTGTGTGTGTGTGTGTGTGTGTGTGTGCGCGTCTGTGTGTGTTTGTGCTTGCACGCGCGCGCGTGCTTGTGTGGCTGTGCGCGCGCGTGTGTGTTTGGGCGTGTGTCTCTGTGGGCCTGTGTGCTGTGTGCGTGTACGTGGCGTCTGCCGATAGGAAGATGGCTCAAGCACTGCAGCCCTAATTTGTTTTTTCTTTTCGTGTACCCCTCCCGCCCCCGAGTCCACCGACCTTCTTGTCCGCCACTCTGTGAGGCTCTGCTTGGGTTCCGGAGCTCCGTGTCCTTTGTTTTTTTCCGTGGTTCCTGTATCCGGGGTGAACTGTGGGACTGGCTGAGACTCGCAGGAGCCCTAAGCACCTCCCCCGCCGCAAAGCAGCAACTCTGCTAGCAAGGAAGAGGAGCACACCACCCCCGAGAACAGAAACCTCCGAGTGCCTCATTTTCCTGTGGCCAAGCCGGGGCCCGACCCTAGCAGTCCTGTGCGCAGGGCTCCTCGAATCCCCCTGGAATTCGGTTCCTAGCCGAGCAGCCGCTTCACGTCGTGAGGTCAGGAGGCGGGCACTCCTCCATCGTCTTGGGATTTCATTCCGGGGACGGAGAGGGTGGGCAGCAGTTTGCTCAGATGGGGTGAGGATGCAGTCTGGTGAGGTGTGCCTGGGGTCCCCCACCTTCATCTGCTAAACAGGTGCTTCCAGATGAATACGGAAGGTACTTCCGACTCCACCCCCGCGTTCCCTTGGTGGCACTAGCGGTCCGCACCCTGGCCCGGTGCCCATGTGGGAGGACTCCAACGTGCTGGGGGATCAGTTGGAGCACAATCCCAGGCCATTCTGGCTAGCTTTCGATTTCGGCTGTCATTCCGGGAAACACGTGGGAGTGAGATGCACTGAGGCTGGCTGGGATGGGGCCTGCATAGGGGCCTCCTCTTTTCCTGACTCCCACGTTTCTCGTGGGCCTAGGGTTTCCTGGGTCTGGCTCCAAGACTTCCACAGTCAACGTTTCCCTGTTCACGGAGGACGACCGTCATGGGGACCGTTGTACGCGTGTTTCCTTCTAAACGCCGTCAGGGTGCAAGGACTCGGCTGCTGTGATCCTTTTGGAAGAGTGAATTCCGGCGACATCTGCCCACAAGGAGACTCTGGTCCTCCCAGTTCTCTCAGAGTGCTGCGTGATTCCCGTAGGATGAGAAGCGGGCAACCGTGTCTGGCTTTTGCCTGGTCATCTAGGTTCATTTCATCTGCACGTCCATTGTCCTCGTGGAGGGGCTGTTGCTGGGTGGAACGGCCTCTCGCCTCGGATCTTTGGGCTGCCAGGAACTTCAGGGGGCACAAGGCTCTTGGAGTGGGCTGACTTCAGTCCAGGTCGTGGGTCGTGGTCTCTTTGTAGGGCCCGGGTTTGTCTGCACTCTGCTGGAGGCTCTTGATTCCTCTGGCAAGAATCCGTGAACTTGACTTGGACTCCAGCACAAACCTTCTCGTTCTCCCAGGCGGGCCTTGCTTTTGTCTTGCTCTCACGGGGGATCCACAGTGCCCCTCAACAGCACTGGTGGACAACCACTTCAATCTTGCAATCGCCGCAGACGGCCTCTGAGACCCTCTCTCCAACTCACGTGCCCCCGTGGGATGCCAGTTCCAGGGGTGAGACCCCTTCTCCACCGTGTCCTTCCCTTGGTCGCGGTTCCCGCTTCTCTCCGACTGCCGTGCTGAGAAGCAGGAGTCCCTAAACAGCCCAGGATGAAGGGAGGCAGTGAGCTCAAGGGTCCCGCAATCTTCCGCTGACACCCTCCTCTGGGGTCTCAGGTATTCATCCATCAGCCGGAGAGCCCTCAACGACTCACCAGACTCCATTCCCAACCCTCTGGGATCCGATTCCTGCACAGAGCCGTTTTCGGGAATGAAGTCCGAAGAGCCCTTTCCAGCGCCCTCCTCGCAGTCTCCCATCGCCTCCTCCACCAGGGGGAGCCGACCACGGAGACGGCCTCGGGAGGCCCTTTGGGGGAGACTTTTCTCGGCCCGCAATGATGGTCGGAGGCAGCCTATTTCCTCAGCCCAGGCCGGCTCTGCCTGCACCATGTTCCTTGCTTAGGCAGGCTGACAACCATGCCAGCCTGGCGCCGGAGCCAGCCCCTCGAGTGCGCATGCGCCAGTGGCCGGGCACCTGGCGCGAGTGCTGAGCCCTGGCTTGCGTCACAGTGAAGGTCTTCGTTGCCTGGCGACGAGTCCCTGCGGCTTAGCGGAGAGGGGGGACCTCTGTGATGGGCGTCGGTGTTGGGCTCCCGCCTGCGTTCTCTTGGGGATCCACGGTATAGTCCCACCATCTAGGACAGGGCAGGGCAATCCAGCCTGAGGAAACGTCCAGGGAAGGCCCAGGGATCCACCGCGAAATCCCTAACCATCCAAAAGGATCCGCGCCATGCGTCAAGCCTGCCTGGACCCAGTGAGGGTCAGTCTCCTTAAACGTTGCCCCCTCCCCCCCGTGATTTCTGACGACAGCAGGCCTGTGTTCTCGGGGTGCTCTCTCCTGGGAGGGGCTTCCTGGCGGAGCAGAACCGCGCAGCCTGAGACGGTGCCCGGAGGTGTATTTGTGCGGGATTGTTTCGAGTGTTGGCTGCCCGTGTGTGTAGGCGGCACTCTGTGTGTGTGTGTGTGTGTGTGTGTGTGTGTGTGTGTGTGCGTCTGTGTGTGTTTGTGCTTGCACGCGCGCGCGTGCTTGTGTGGCTGTGCGCGCGCGTGTGTGTTTGGGCGTGTGTCTCTGTGGGCCTGTGTGCTGTGTGCGTGTACGTGGCGTCTGCCGATAGGAAGATGGCTCAAGCACTGCAGCCCTAATTTGTTTTTTCTTTTCGTGTACCCCTCCCGCCCCCGAGTCCACCGACCTTCTTGTCCGCCACTCTGTGAGGCTCTGCTTGGGTTCCGGAGCTCCGTGTCCTTTGTTTTTTTCCGTGGTTCCTGTATCCGGGGTGAACTGTGGGACTGGCTGAGACTCGCAGGAGCCCTAAGCACCTCCCCCGCCGCAAAGCAGCAACTCTGCTAGCAAGGAAGAGGAGCACACCACCCCCGAGAACAGAAACCTCCGAGTGCCTCATTTTCCTGTGGCCAAGCCGGGGCCCGACCCTAGCAGTCCTGTGCGCAGGGCTCCTCGAATCCCCCTGGAATTCGGTTCCTAGCCGAGCAGCCGCTTCACGTCGTGAGGTCAGGAGGCGGGCACTCCTCCATCGTCTTGGGATTTCATTCCGGGGACGGAGAGGGTGGGCAGCAGTTTGCTCAGATGGGGTGAGGATGCAGTCTGGTGAGGTGTGCCTGGGGTCCCCCACCTTCATCTGCTAAACAGGTGCTTCCAGATGAATAGGGAAGGTACTTCCGACTCCACCCCCGCGTTCCCTTGGTGGCACTAGCGGTCCGCACCCTGGCCCGGTGCCCATGTGGGAGGACTCCAACGTGCTGGGGGATCAGTTGGAGCACAATCCCAGGCCATTCTGGCTAGCTTTCGATTTCGGCTGTCATTCCGGGAAACACGTGGGAGTGAGATGCACTGAGGCTGGCTGGGATGGGGCCTGCATAGGGGCCTCCTCTTTTCCTGACTCCCACGTTTCTCGTGGGCCTAGGGTTTCCTGGGTCTGGCTCCAAGACTTCCACAGTCAACGTTTCCCTGTTCACGGAGGACGACCGTCATGGGGACCGTTGTACGCGTGTTTCCTTCTAAACGCCGTCAGGGTGCAAGGACTCGGCTGCTGTGATCCTTTTGGAAGAGTGAATTCCGGCGACATCTGCCCACAAGGAGACTCTGGTCCTCCCAGTTCTCTCAGAGTGCTGCGTGATTCCCGTAGGATGAGAAGCGGGCAACCGTGTCTGGCTTTTGCCTGGTCATCTAGGTTCATTTCATCTGCACGTCCATTGTCCTCGTGGAGGGGCTGTTGCTGGGTGGAACGGCCTCTCGCCTCGGATCTTTGGGCTGCCAGGAACTTCAGGGGGCACAAGGCTCTTGGAGTGGGCTGACTTCAGTCCAGGTCGTGGGTCGTGGTCTCTTTGTAGGGCCCGGGTTTGTCTGCACTCTGCTGGAGGCTCTTGATTCCTCTGGCAAGAATCCGTGAACTTGACTTGGACTCCAGCACAAACCTTCTCGTTCTCCCAGGCGGGCCTTGCTTTTGTCTTGCTCTCACGGGGGATCCACAGTGCCCCTCAACAGCACTGGTGGACAACCACTTCAATCTTGCAATCGCCGCAGACGGCCTCTGAGACCCTCTCTCCAACTCACGTGCCCCCGTGGGATGCCAGTTCCAGGGGTGAGACCCCTTCTCCACCGTGTCCTTCCCTTGGTCGCGGTTCCCGCTTCTCTCCGACTGCCGTGCTGAGAAGCAGGAGTCCCTAAACAGCCCAGGATGAAGGGAGGCAGTGAGCTCAAGGGTCCCGCAATCTTCCGCTGACACCCTCCTCTGGGGTCTCAGGTATTCATCCATCAGCCGGAGAGCCCTCAACGACTCACCAGACTCCATTCCCAACCCTCTGGGATCCGATTCCTGCACAGAGCCGTTTTCGGGAATGAAGTCCGAAGAGCCCTTTCCAGCGCCCTCCTCGCAGTCTCCCATCGCCTCCTCCACCAGGGGGAGCCGACCACGGAGACGGCCTCGGGAGGCCCTTTGGGGGAGACTTTTCTCGGCCCGCAATGATGGTCGGAGGCAGCCTATTTCCTCAGCCCAGGCCGGCTCTGCCTGCACCATGTTCCTTGCTTAGGCAGGCTGACAACCATGCCAGCCTGGCGCCGGAGCCAGCCCCTCGAGTGCGCATGCGCCAGTGGCCGGGCACCTGGCGCGAGTGCTGAGCCCTGGCTTGCGTCACAGTGAAGGTCTTCGTTGCCTGGCGACGAGTCCCTGCGGCTTAGCGGAGAGGGGGGACCTCTGTGATGGGCGTCGGTGTTGGGCTCCCGCCTGCGTTCTCTTGGGGATCCACGGTATAGTCCCACCATCTAGGACAGGGCAGGGCAATCCAGCCTGAGGAAACGTCCAGGGAAGGCCCAGGGATCCACCGCGAAATCCCTAACCATCCAAAAGGATCCGCGCCATGCGTCAAGCCTGCCTGGACCCAGTGAGGGTCAGTCTCCTTAAACGTTGCCCCCTCCCCCCCGTGATTTCTGACGACAGCAGGCCTGTGTTCTCGGGGTGCTCTCTCCTGGGAGGGGCTTCCTGGCGGAGCAGAACCGCGCAGCCTGAGACGGTGCCCGGAGGTGTATTTGTGCGGGATTGTTTCGAGTGTTGGCTGCCCGTGTGTGTAGGCGGCACTCTGTGTGTGTGTGTGTGTGTGTGTGTGTGTGTGTGTGCGTCTGTGTGTGTTTGTGCTTGCACGCGCGCGCGTGCTTGTGTGGCTGTGCGCGCGCGTGTGTGTTTGGGCGTGTGTCTCTGTGGGCCTGTGTGCTGTGTGCGTGTACGTGGCGTCTGCCGATAGGAAGATGGCTCAAGCACTGCAGCCCTAATTTGTTTTTTCTTTTCGTGTACCCCTCCCGCCCCCGAGTCCACCGACCTTCTTGTCCGCCACTCTGTGAGGCTCTGCTTGGGTTCCGGAGCTCCGTGTCCTTTGTTTTTTTCCGTGGTTCCTGTATCCGGGGTGAACTGTGGGACTGGCTGAGACTCGCAGGAGCCCTAAGCACCTCCCCCGCCGCAAAGCAGCAACTCTGCTAGCAAGGAAGAGGAGCACACCACCCCCGAGAACAGAAACCTCCGAGTGCCTCATTTTCCTGTGGCCAAGCCGGGGCCCGACCCTAGCAGTCCTGTGCGCAGGGCTCCTCGAATCCCCCTGGAATTCGGTTCCTAGCCGAGCAGCCGCTTCACGTCGTGAGGTCAGGAGGCGGGCACTCCTCCATCGTCTTGGGATTTCATTCCGGGGACGGAGAGGGTGGGCAGCAGTTTGCTCAGATGGGGTGAGGATGCAGTCTGGTGAGGTGTGCCTGGGGTCCCCCACCTTCATCTGCTAAACAGGTGCTTCCAGATGAATACGGAAGGTACTTCCGACTCCACCCCCGCGTTCCCTTGGTGGCACTAGCGGTCCGCACCCTGGCCCGGTGCCCATGTGGGAGGACTCCAACGTGCTGGGGGATCAGTTGGAGCACAATCCCAGGCCATTCTGGCTAGCTTTCGATTTCGGCTGTCATTCCGGGAAACACGTGGGAGTGAGATGCACTGAGGCTGGCTGGGATGGGGCCTGCATAGGGGCCTCCTCTTTTCCTGACTCCCACGTTTCTCGTGGGCCTAGGGTTTCCTGGGTCTGGCTCCAAGACTTCCACAGTCAACGTTTCCCTGTTCACGGAGGACGACCGTCATGGGGACCGTTGTACGCGTGTTTCCTTCTAAACGCCGTCAGGGTGCAAGGACTCGGCTGCTGTGATCCTTTTGGAAGAGTGAATTCCGGCGACATCTGCCCACAAGGAGACTCTGGTCCTCCCAGTTCTCTCAGAGTGCTGCGTGATTCCCGTAGGATGAGAAGCGGGCAACCGTGTCTGGCTTTTGCCTGGTCATCTAGGTTCATTTCATCTGCACGTCCATTGTCCTCGTGGAGGGGCTGTTGCTGGGTGGAACGGCCTCTCGCCTCGGATCTTTGGGCTGCCAGGAACTTCAGGGGATACAATGCTCTTGGAGTGGGCTGACTTCAGTCCAGGTCGTGGGTCGTGGTCTCTTTGTAGGGCCCGGGTTTGTCTGCACTCTGCTGGAGGCTCTTGATTCCTCTGGCAAGAATCCGTGAACTTGACTTGGACTCCAGCACAAACCTTCTCGTTCTCCCAGGCGGGCCTTGCTTTTGTCTTGCTCTCACGGGGGATCCACAGTGCCCCTCAACAGCACTGGTGGACAACCACTTCAATCTTGCAATCGCCGCAGACGGCCTCTGAGACCCTCTCTCCAACTCACGTGCCCCCGTGGGATGCCAGTTCCAGGGGTGAGACCCCTTCTCCACCGTGTCCTTCCCTTGGTCGCGGTTCCCGCTTCTCTCCGACTGCCGTGCTGAGAAGCAGGAGTCCCTAAACAGCCCAGGATGAAGGGAGGCAGTGAGCTCAAGGGTCCCGCAATCTTCCGCTGACACCCTCCTCTGGGGTCTCAGGTATTCATCCATCAGCCGGAGAGCCCTCAACGACTCACCAGACTCCATTCCCAACCCTCTGGGATCCGATTCCTGCACAGAGCCGTTTTCGGGAATGAAGTCCGAAGAGCCCTTTCCAGCGCCCTCCTCGCAGTCTCCCATCGCCTCCTCCACCAGGGGGAGCCGACCACGGAGACGGCCTCGGGAGGCCCTTTGGGGGAGACTTTTCTCGGCCCGCAATGATGGTCGGAGGCAGCCTATTTCCTCAGCCCAGGCCGGCTCTGCCTGCACCATGTTCCTTGCTTAGGCAGGCTGACAACCATGCCAGCCTGGCGCCGGAGCCAGCCCCTCGAGTGCGCATGCGCCAGTGGCCGGGCACCTGGCGCGAGTGCTGAGCCCTGGCTTGCGTCACAGTGAAGGTCTTCGTTGCCTGGCGACGAGTCCCTGCGGCTTAGCGGAGAGGGGGGACCTCTGTGATGGGCGTCGGTGTTGGGCTCCCGCCTGCGTTCTCTTGGGGATCCACGGTATAGTCCCACCATCTAGGACAGGGCAGGGCAATCCAGCCTGAGGAAACGTCCAGGGAAGGCCCAGGGATCCACCGCGAAATCCCTAACCATCCAAAAGGATCCGCGCCATGCGTCAAGCCTGCCTGGACCCAGTGAGGGTCAGTCTCCTTAAACGTTGCCCCCTCCCCCCCGTGATTTCTGACGACAGCAGGCCTGTGTTCTCGGGGTGCTCTCTCCTGGGAGGGGCTTCCTGGCGGAGCAGAACCGCGCAGCCTGAGACGGTGCCCGGAGGTGTATTTGTGCGGGATTGTTTCGAGTGTTGGCTGCCCGTGTGTGTAGGCGGCACTCTGTGTGTGTGTGTGTGTGTGTGTGTGTGTGTGTGTGCGTCTGTGTGTGTTTGTGCTTGCACGCGCGCGCGTGCTTGTGTGGCTGTGCGCGCGCGTGTGTGTTTGGGCGTGTGTCTCTGTGGGCCTGTGTGCTGTGTGCGTGTACGTGGCGTCTGCCGATAGGAAGATGGCTCAAGCACTGCAGCCCTAATTTGTTTTTTCTTTTCGTGTACCCCTCCCGCCCCCGAGTCCACCGACCTTCTTGTCCGCCACTCTGTGAGGCTCTGCTTGGGTTCCGGAGCTCCGTGTCCTTTGTTTTTTTCCGTGGTTCCTGTATCCGGGGTGAACTGTGGGACTGGCTGAGACTCGCAGGAGCCCTAAGCACCTCCCCCGCCGCAAAGCAGCAACTCTGCTAGCAAGGAAGAGGAGCACACCACCCCCGAGAACAGAAACCTCCGAGTGCCTCATTTTCCTGTGGCCAAGCCGGGGCCCGACCCTAGCAGTCCTGTGCGCAGGGCTCCTCGAATCCCCCTGGAATTCGGTTCCTAGCCGAGCAGCCGCTTCACGTCGTGAGGTCAGGAGGCGGGCACTCCTCCATCGTCTTGGGATTTCATTCCGGGGACGGAGAGGGTGGGCAGCAGTTTGCTCAGATGGGGTGAGGATGCAGTCTGGTGAGGTGTGCCTGGGGTCCCCCACCTTCATCTGCTAAACAGGTGCTTCCAGATGAATAGGGAAGGTACTTCCGACTCCACCCCCGCGTTCCCTTGGTGGCACTAGCGGTCCGCACCCTGGCCCGGTGCCCATGTGGGAGGACTCCAACGTGCTGGGGGATCAGTTGGAGCACAATCCCAGGCCATTCTGGCTAGCTTTCGATTTCGGCTGTCATTCCGGGAAACACGTGGGAGTGAGATGCACTGAGGCTGGCTGGGATGGGGCCTGCATAGGGGCCTCCTCTTTTCCTGACTCCCACGTTTCTCGTGGGCCTAGGGTTTCCTGGGTCTGGCTCCAAGACTTCCACAGTCAACGTTTCCCTGTTCACGGAGGACGACCGTCATGGGGACCGTTGTACGCGTGTTTCCTTCTAAACGCCGTCAGGGTGCAAGGACTCGGCTGCTGTGATCCTTTTGGAAGAGTGAATTCCGGCGACATCTGCCCACAAGGAGACTCTGGTCCTCCCAGTTCTCTCAGAGTGCTGCGTGATTCCCGTAGGATGAGAAGCGGGCAACCGTGTCTGGCTTTTGCCTGGTCATCTAGGTTCATTTCATCTGCACGTCCATTGTCCTCGTGGAGGGGCTGTTGCTGGGTGGAACGGCCTCTCGCCTCGGATCTTTGGGCTGCCAGGAACTTCAGGGGGCACAAGGCTCTTGGAGTGGGCTGACTTCAGTCCAGGTCGTGGGTCGTGGTCTCTTTGTAGGGCCCGGGTTTGTCTGCACTCTGCTGGAGGCTCTTGATTCCTCTGGCAAGAATCCGTGAACTTGACTTGGACTCCAGCACAAACCTTCTCGTTCTCCCAGGCGGGCCTTGCTTTTGTCTTGCTCTCACGGGGGATCCACAGTGCCCCTCAACAGCACTGGTGGACAACCACTTCAATCTTGCAATCGCCGCAGACGGCCTCTGAGACCCTCTCTCCAACTCACGTGCCCCCGTGGGATGCCAGTTCCAGGGGTGAGACCCCTTCTCCACCGTGTCCTTCCCTTGGTCGCGGTTCCCGCTTCTCTCCGACTGCCGTGCTGAGAAGCAGGAGTCCCTAAACAGCCCAGGATGAAGGGAGGCAGTGAGCTCAAGGGTCCCGCAATCTTCCGCTGACACCCTCCTCTGGGGTCTCAGGTATTCATCCATCAGCCGGAGAGCCCTCAACGACTCACCAGACTCCATTCCCAACCCTCTGGGATCCGATTCCTGCACAGAGCCGTTTTCGGGAATGAAGTCCGAAGAGCCCTTTCCAGCGCCCTCCTCGCAGTCTCCCATCGCCTCCTCCACCAGGGGGAGCCGACCACGGAGACGGCCTCGGGAGGCCCTTTGGGGGAGACTTTTCTCGGCCCGCAATGATGGTCGGAGGCAGCCTATTTCCTCAGCCCAGGCCGGCTCTGCCTGCACCATGTTCCTTGCTTAGGCAGGCTGACAACCATGCCAGCCTGGCGCCGGAGCCAGCCCCTCGAGTGCGCATGCGCCAGTGGCCGGGCACCTGGCGCGAGTGCTGAGCCCTGGCTTGCGTCACAGTGAAGGTCTTCGTTGCCTGGCGACGAGTCCCTGCGGCTTAGCGGAGAGGGGGGACCTCTGTGATGGGCGTCGGTGTTGGGCTCCCGCCTGCGTTCTCTTGGGGATCCACGGTATAGTCCCACCATCTAGGACAGGGCAGGGCAATCCAGCCTGAGGAAACGTCCAGGGAAGGCCCAGGGATCCACCGCGAAATCCCTAACCATCCAAAAGGATCCGCGCCATGCGTCAAGCCTGCCTGGACCCAGTGAGGGTCAGTCTCCTTAAACGTTGCCCCCTCCCCCCCGTGATTTCTGACGACAGCAGGCCTGTGTTCTCGGGGTGCTCTCTCCTGGGAGGGGCTTCCTGGCGGAGCAGAACCGCGCAGCCTGAGACGGTGCCCGGAGGTGTATTTGTGCGGGATTGTTTCGAGTGTTGGCTGCCCGTGTGTGTAGGCGGCACTCTGTGTGTGTGTGTGTGTGTGTGTGTGTGTGTGTGTGCGTCTGTGTGTGTTTGTGCTTGCACGCGCGCGCGTGCTTGTGTGGCTGTGCGCGCGCGTGTGTGTTTGGGCGTGTGTCTCTGTGGGCCTGTGTGCTGTGTGCGTGTACGTGGCGTCTGCCGATAGGAAGATGGCTCAAGCACTGCAGCCCTAATTTGTTTTTTCTTTTCGTGTACCCCTCCCGCCCCCGAGTCCACCGACCTTCTTGTCCGCCACTCTGTGAGGCTCTGCTTGGGTTCCGGAGCTCCGTGTCCTTTGTTTTTTTCCGTGGTTCCTGTATCCGGGGTGAACTGTGGGACTGGCTGAGACTCGCAGGAGCCCTAAGCACCTCCCCCGCCGCAAAGCAGCAACTCTGCTAGCAAGGAAGAGGAGCACACCACCCCCGAGAACAGAAACCTCCGAGTGCCTCATTTTCCTGTGGCCAAGCCGGGGCCCGACCCTAGCAGTCCTGTGCGCAGGGCTCCTCGAATCCCCCTGGAATTCGGTTCCTAGCCGAGCAGCCGCTTCACGTCGTGAGGTCAGGAGGCGGGCACTCCTCCATCGTCTTGGGATTTCATTCCGGGGACGGAGAGGGTGGGCAGCAGTTTGCTCAGATGGGGTGAGGATGCAGTCTGGTGAGGTGTGCCTGGGGTCCCCCACCTTCATCTGCTAAACAGGTGCTTCCAGATGAATACGGAAGGTACTTCCGACTCCACCCCCGCGTTCCCTTGGTGGCACTAGCGGTCCGCACCCTGGCCCGGTGCCCATGTGGGAGGACTCCAACGTGCTGGGGGATCAGTTGGAGCACAATCCCAGGCCATTCTGGCTAGCTTTCGATTTCGGCTGTCATTCCGGGAAACACGTGGGAGTGAGATGCACTGAGGCTGGCTGGGATGGGGCCTGCATAGGGGCCTCCTCTTTTCCTGACTCCCACGTTTCTCGTGGGCCTAGGGTTTCCTGGGTCTGGCTCCAAGACTTCCACAGTCAACGTTTCCCTGTTCACGGAGGACGACCGTCATGGGGACCGTTGTACGCGTGTTTCCTTCTAAACGCCGTCAGGGTGCAAGGACTCGGCTGCTGTGATCCTTTTGGAAGAGTGAATTCCGGCGACATCTGCCCACAAGGAGACTCTGGTCCTCCCAGTTCTCTCAGAGTGCTGCGTGATTCCCGTAGGATGAGAAGCGGGCAACCGTGTCTGGCTTTTGCCTGGTCATCTAGGTTCATTTCATCTGCACGTCCATTGTCCTCGTGGAGGGGCTGTTGCTGGGTGGAACGGCCTCTCGCCTCGGATCTTTGGGCTGCCAGGAACTTCAGGGGGCACAAGGCTCTTGGAGTGGGCTGACTTCAGTCCAGGTCGTGGGTCGTGGTCTCTTTGTAGGGCCCGGGTTTGTCTGCACTCTGCTGGAGGCTCTTGATTCCTCTGGCAAGAATCCGTGAACTTGACTTGGACTCCAGCACAAACCTTCTCGTTCTCCCAGGCGGGCCTTGCTTTTGTCTTGCTCTCACGGGGGATCCACAGTGCCCCTCAACAGCACTGGTGGACAACCACTTCAATCTTGCAATCGCCGCAGACGGCCTCTGAGACCCTCTCTCCAACTCACGTGCCCCCGTGGGATGCCAGTTCCAGGGGTGAGACCCCTTCTCCACCGTGTCCTTCCCTTGGTCGCGGTTCCCGCTTCTCTCCGACTGCCGTGCTGAGAAGCAGGAGTCCCTAAACAGCCCAGGATGAAGGGAGGCAGTGAGCTCAAGGGTCCCGCAATCTTCCGCTGACACCCTCCTCTGGGGTCTCAGGTATTCATCCATCAGCCGGAGAGCCCTCAACGACTCACCAGACTCCATTCCCAACCCTCTGGGATCCGATTCCTGCACAGAGCCGTTTTCGGGAATGAAGTCCGAAGAGCCCTTTCCAGCGCCCTCCTCGCAGTCTCCCATCGCCTCCTCCACCAGGGGGAGCCGACCACGGAGACGGCCTCGGGAGGCCCTTTGGGGGAGACTTTTCTCGGCCCGCAATGATGGTCGGAGGCAGCCTATTTCCTCAGCCCAGGCCGGCTCTGCCTGCACCATGTTCCTTGCTTAGGCAGGCTGACAACCATGCCAGCCTGGCGCCGGAGCCAGCCCCTCGAGTGCGCATGCGCCAGTGGCCGGGCACCTGGCGCGAGTGCTGAGCCCTGGCTTGCGTCACAGTGAAGGTCTTCGTTGCCTGGCGACGAGTCCCTGCGGCTTAGCGGAGAGGGGGGACCTCTGTGATGGGCGTCGGTGTTGGGCTCCCGCCTGCGTTCTCTTGGGGATCCACGGTATAGTCCCACCATCTAGGACAGGGCAGGGCAATCCAGCCTGAGGAAACGTCCAGGGAAGGCCCAGGGATCCACCGCGAAATCCCTAACCATCCAAAAGGATCCGCGCCATGCGTCAAGCCTGCCTGGACCCAGTGAGGGTCAGTCTCCTTAAACGTTGCCCCCTCCCCCCCGTGATTTCTGACGACAGCAGGCCTGTGTTCTCGGGGTGCTCTCTCCTGGGAGGGGCTTCCTGGCGGAGCAGAACCGCGCAGCCTGAGACGGTGCCCGGAGGTGTATTTGTGCGGGATTGTTTCGAGTGTTGGCTGCCCGTGTGTGTAGGCGGCACTCTGTGTGTGTGTGTGTGTGTGTGTGTGTGTGTGTGTGTGTGCGTCTGTGTGTGTTTGTGCTTGCACGCGCGCGCGTGCTTGTGTGGCTGTGCGCGCGCGTGTGTGTTTGGGCGTGTGTCTCTGTGGGCCTGTGTGCTGTGTGCGTGTACGTGGCGTCTGCCGATAGGAAGATGGCTCAAGCACTGCAGCCCTAATTTGTTTTTTCTTTTCGTGTACCCCTCCCGCCCCCGAGTCCACCGACCTTCTTGTCCGCCACTCTGTGAGGCTCTGCTTGGGTTCCGGAGCTCCGTGTCCTTTGTTTTTTTCCGTGGTTCCTGTATCCGGGGTGAACTGTGGGACTGGCTGAGACTCGCAGGAGCCCTAAGCACCTCCCCCGCCGCAAAGCAGCAACTCTGCTAGCAAGGAAGAGGAGCACACCACCCCCGAGAACAGAAACCTCCGAGTGCCTCATTTTCCTGTGGCCAAGCCGGGGCCCGACCCTAGCAGTCCTGTGCGCAGGGCTCCTCGAATCCCCCTGGAATTCGGTTCCTAGCCGAGCAGCCGCTTCACGTCGTGAGGTCAGGAGGCGGGCACTCCTCCATCGTCTTGGGATTTCATTCCGGGGACGGAGAGGGTGGGCAGCAGTTTGCTCAGATGGGGTGAGGATGCAGTCTGGTGAGGTGTGCCTGGGGTCCCCCACCTTCATCTGCTAAACAGGTGCTTCCAGATGAATAGGGAAGGTACTTCCGACTCCACCCCCGCGTTCCCTTGGTGGCACTAGCGGTCCGCACCCTGGCCCGGTGCCCATGTGGGAGGACTCCAACGTGCTGGGGGATCAGTTGGAGCACAATCCCAGGCCATTCTGGCTAGCTTTCGATTTCGGCTGTCATTCCGGGAAACACGTGGGAGTGAGATGCACTGAGGCTGGCTGGGATGGGGCCTGCATAGGGGCCTCCTCTTTTCCTGACTCCCACGTTTCTCGTGGGCCTAGGGTTTCCTGGGTCTGGCTCCAAGACTTCCACAGTCAACGTTTCCCTGTTCACGGAGGACGACCGTCATGGGGACCGTTGTACGCGTGTTTCCTTCTAAACGCCGTCAGGGTGCAAGGACTCGGCTGCTGTGATCCTTTTGGAAGAGTGAATTCCGGCGACATCTGCCCACAAGGAGACTCTGGTCCTCCCAGTTCTCTCAGAGTGCTGCGTGATTCCCGTAGGATGAGAAGCGGGCAACCGTGTCTGGCTTTTGCCTGGTCATCTAGGTTCATTTCATCTGCACGTCCATTGTCCTCGTGGAGGGGCTGTTGCTGGGTGGAACGGCCTCTCGCCTCGGATCTTTGGGCTGCCAGGAACTTCAGGGGGCACAAGGCTCTTGGAGTGGGCTGACTTCAGTCCAGGTCGTGGGTCGTGGTCTCTTTGTAGGGCCCGGGTTTGTCTGCACTCTGCTGGAGGCTCTTGATTCCTCTGGCAAGAATCCGTGAACTTGACTTGGACTCCAGCACAAACCTTCTCGTTCTCCCAGGCGGGCCTTGCTTTTGTCTTGCTCTCACGGGGGATCCACAGTGCCCCTCAACAGCACTGGTGGACAACCACTTCAATCTTGCAATCGCCGCAGACGGCCTCTGAGACCCTCTCTCCAACTCACGTGCCCCCGTGGGATGCCAGTTCCAGGGGTGAGACCCCTTCTCCACCGTGTCCTTCCCTTGGTCGCGGTTCCCGCTTCTCTCCGACTGCCGTGCTGAGAAGCAGGAGTCCCTAAACAGCCCAGGATGAAGGGAGGCAGTGAGCTCAAGGGTCCCGCAATCTTCCGCTGACACCCTCCTCTGGGGTCTCAGGTATTCATCCATCAGCCGGAGAGCCCTCAACGACTCACCAGACTCCATTCCCAACCCTCTGGGATCCGATTCCTGCACAGAGCCGTTTTCGGGAATGAAGTCCGAAGAGCCCTTTCCAGCGCCCTCCTCGCAGTCTCCCATCGCCTCCTCCACCAGGGGGAGCCGACCACGGAGACGGCCTCGGGAGGCCCTTTGGGGGAGACTTTTCTCGGCCCGCAATGATGGTCGGAGGCAGCCTATTTCCTCAGCCCAGGCCGGCTCTGCCTGCACCATGTTCCTTGCTTAGGCAGGCTGACAACCATGCCAGCCTGGCGCCGGAGCCAGCCCCTCGAGTGCGCATGCGCCAGTGGCCGGGCACCTGGCGCGAGTGCTGAGCCCTGGCTTGCGTCACAGTGAAGGTCTTCGTTGCCTGGCGACGAGTCCCTGCGGCTTAGCGGAGAGGGGGGACCTCTGTGATGGGCGTCGGTGTTGGGCTCCCGCCTGCGTTCTCTTGGGGATCCACGGTATAGTCCCACCATCTAGGACAGGGCAGGGCAATCCAGCCTGAGGAAACGTCCAGGGAAGGCCCAGGGATCCACCGCGAAATCCCTAACCATCCAAAAGGATCCGCGCCATGCGTCAAGCCTGCCTGGACCCAGTGAGGGTCAGTCTCCTTAAACGTTGCCCCCTCCCCCCCGTGATTTCTGACGACAGCAGGCCTGTGTTCTCGGGGTGCTCTCTCCTGGGAGGGGCTTCCTGGCGGAGCAGAACCGCGCAGCCTGAGACGGTGCCCGGAGGTGTATTTGTGCGGGATTGTTTCGAGTGTTGGCTGCCCGTGTGTGTAGGCGGCACTCTGTGTGTGTGTGTGTGTGTGTGTGTGTGTGTGTGTGTGTGTGTGCGTGCGTCTGTGTGTGTTTGTGCTTGCACGCGCGCGCGTGCTTGTGTGGCTGTGCGCGCGCGTGTGTGTTTGGGCGTGTGTCTCTGTGGGCCTGTGTGCTGTGTGCGTGTACGTGGCGTCTGCCGATAGGAAGATGGCTCAAGCACTGCAGCCCTAATTTGTTTTTTCTTTTCGTGTACCCCTCCCGCCCCCGAGTCCACCGACCTTCTTGTCCGCCACTCTGTGAGGCTCTGCTTGGGTTCCGGAGCTCCGTGTCCTTTGTTTTTTTCCGTGGTTCCTGTATCCGGGGTGAACTGTGGGACTGGCTGAGACTCGCAGGAGCCCTAAGCACCTCCCCCGCCGCAAAGCAGCAACTCTGCTAGCAAGGAAGAGGAGCACACCACCCCCGAGAACAGAAACCTCCGAGTGCCTCATTTTCCTGTGGCCAAGCCGGGGCCCGACCCTAGCAGTCCTGTGCGCAGGGCTCCTCGAATCCCCCTGGAATTCGGTTCCTAGCCGAGCAGCCGCTTCACGTCGTGAGGTCAGGAGGCGGGCACTCCTCCATCGTCTTGGGATTTCATTCCGGGGACGGAGAGGGTGGGCAGCAGTTTGCTCAGATGGGGTGAGGATGCAGTCTGGTGAGGTGTGCCTGGGGTCCCCCACCTTCATCTGCTAAACAGGTGCTTCCAGATGAATAGGGAAGGTACTTCCGACTCCACCCCCGCGTTCCCTTGGTGGCACTAGCGGTCCGCACCCTGGCCCGGTGCCCATGTGGGAGGACTCCAACGTGCTGGGGGATCAGTTGGAGCACAATCCCAGGCCATTCTGGCTAGCTTTCGATTTCGGCTGTCATTCCGGGAAACACGTGGGAGTGAGATGCACTGAGGCTGGCTGGGATGGGGCCTGCATAGGGGCCTCCTCTTTTCCTGACTCCCACGTTTCTCGTGGGCCTAGGGTTTCCTGGGTCTGGCTCCAAGACTTCCACAGTCAACGTTTCCCTGTTCACGGAGGACGACCGTCATGGGGACCGTTGTACGCGTGTTTCCTTCTAAACGCCGTCAGGGTGCAAGGACTCGGCTGCTGTGATCCTTTTGGAAGAGTGAATTCCGGCGACATCTGCCCACAAGGAGACTCTGGTCCTCCCAGTTCTCTCAGAGTGCTGCGTGATTCCCGTAGGATGAGAAGCGGGCAACCGTGTCTGGCTTTTGCCTGGTCATCTAGGTTCATTTCATCTGCACGTCCATTGTCCTCGTGGAGGGGCTGTTGCTGGGTGGAACGGCCTCTCGCCTCGGATCTTTGGGCTGCCAGGAACTTCAGGGGGCACAAGGCTCTTGGAGTGGGCTGACTTCAGTCCAGGTCGTGGGTCGTGGTCTCTTTGTAGGGCCCGGGTTTGTCTGCACTCTGCTGGAGGCTCTTGATTCCTCTGGCAAGAATCCGTGAACTTGACTTGGACTCCAGCACAAACCTTCTCGTTCTCCCAGGCGGGCCTTGCTTTTGTCTTGCTCTCACGGGGGATCCACAGTGCCCCTCAACAGCACTGGTGGACAACCACTTCAATCTTGCAATCGCCGCAGACGGCCTCTGAGACCCTCTCTCCAACTCACGTGCCCCCGTGGGATGCCAGTTCCAGGGGTGAGACCCCTTCTCCACCGTGTCCTTCCCTTGGTCGCGGTTCCCGCTTCTCTCCGACTGCCGTGCTGAGAAGCAGGAGTCCCTAAACAGCCCAGGATGAAGGGAGGCAGTGAGCTCAAGGGTCCCGCAATCTTCCGCTGACACCCTCCTCTGGGGTCTCAGGTATTCATCCATCAGCCGGAGAGCCCTCAACGACTCACCAGACTCCATTCCCAACCCTCTGGGATCCGATTCCTGCACAGAGCCGTTTTCGGGAATGAAGTCCGAAGAGCCCTTTCCAGCGCCCTCCTCGCAGTCTCCCATCGCCTCCTCCACCAGGGGGAGCCGACCACGGAGACGGCCTCGGGAGGCCCTTTGGGGGAGACTTTTCTCGGCCCGCAATGATGGTCGGAGGCAGCCTATTTCCTCAGCCCAGGCCGGCTCTGCCTGCACCATGTTCCTTGCTTAGGCAGGCTGACAACCATGCCAGCCTGGCGCCGGAGCCAGCCCCTCGAGTGCGCATGCGCCAGTGGCCGGGCACCTGGCGCGAGTGCTGAGCCCTGGCTTGCGTCACAGTGAAGGTCTTCGTTGCCTGGCGACGAGTCCCTGCGGCTTAGCGGAGAGGGGGGACCTCTGTGATGGGCGTCGGTGTTGGGCTCCCGCCTGCGTTCTCTTGGGGATCCACGGTATAGTCCCACCATCTAGGACAGGGCAGGGCAATCCAGCCTGAGGAAACGTCCAGGGAAGGCCCAGGGATCCACCGCGAAATCCCTAACCATCCAAAAGGATCCGCGCCATGCGTCAAGCCTGCCTGGACCCAGTGAGGGTCAGTCTCCTTAAACGTTGCCCCCTCCCCCCCGTGATTTCTGACGACAGCAGGCCTGTGTTCTCGGGGTGCTCTCTCCTGGGAGGGGCTTCCTGGCGGAGCAGAACCGCGCAGCCTGAGACGGTGCCCGGAGGTGTATTTGTGCGGGATTGTTTCGAGTGTTGGCTGCCCGTGTGTGTAGGCGGCACTGTGTGTGTGTGTGTGTGTGTGTGTGTGTGTGTGTGTGTGTGTCTGTGTGTGTTTGTGCTTGCACGCGCGCGCGTGCTTGTGTGGCTGTGCGCGCGCGTGTGTGTTTGGGCGTGTGTCTCTGTGGGCCTGTGTGCTGTGTGCGTGTACGTGGCGTCTGCCGATAGGAAGATGGCTCAAGCACTGCAGCCCTAATTTGTTTTTTCTTTTCGTGTACCCCTCCCGCCCCCGAGTCCACCGACCTTCTTGTCCGCCACTCTGTGAGGCTCTGCTTGGGTTCCGGAGCTCCGTGTCCTTTGTTTTTTTCCGTGGTTCCTGTATCCGGGGTGAACTGTGGGACTGGCTGAGACTCGCAGGAGCCCTAAGCACCTCCCCCGCCGCAAAGCAGCAACTCTGCTAGCAAGGAAGAGGAGCACACCACCCCCGAGAACAGAAACCTCCGAGTGCCTCATTTTCCTGTGGCCAAGCCGGGGCCCGACCCTAGCAGTCCTGTGCGCAGGGCTCCTCGAATCCCCCTGGAATTCGGTTCCTAGCCGAGCAGCCGCTTCACGTCGTGAGGTCAGGAGGCGGGCACTCCTCCATCGTCTTGGGATTTCATTCCGGGGACGGAGAGGGTGGGCAGCAGTTTGCTCAGATGGGGTGAGGATGCAGTCTGGTGAGGTGTGCCTGGGGTCCCCCACCTTCATCTGCTAAACAGGTGCTTCCAGATGAATACGGAAGGTACTTCCGACTCCACCCCCGCGTTCCCTTGGTGGCACTAGCGGTCCGCACCCTGGCCCGGTGCCCATGTGGGAGGACTCCAACGTGCTGGGGGATCAGTTGGAGCACAATCCCAGGCCATTCTGGCTAGCTTTCGATTTCGGCTGTCATTCCGGGAAACACGTGGGAGTGAGATGCACTGAGGCTGGCTGGGATGGGGCCTGCATAGGGGCCTCCTCTTTTCCTGACTCCCACGTTTCTCGTGGGCCTAGGGTTTCCTGGGTCTGGCTCCAAGACTTCCACAGTCAACGTTTCCCTGTTCACGGAGGACGACCGTCATGGGGACCGTTGTACGCGTGTTTCCTTCTAAACGCCGTCAGGGTGCAAGGACTCGGCTGCTGTGATCCTTTTGGAAGAGTGAATTCCGGCGACATCTGCCCACAAGGAGACTCTGGTCCTCCCAGTTCTCTCAGAGTGCTGCGTGATTCCCGTAGGATGAGAAGCGGGCAACCGTGTCTGGCTTTTGCCTGGTCATCTAGGTTCATTTCATCTGCACGTCCATTGTCCTCGTGGAGGGGCTGTTGCTGGGTGGAACGGCCTCTCGCCTCGGATCTTTGGGCTGCCAGGAACTTCAGGGGGCACAAGGCTCTTGGAGTGGGCTGACTTCAGTCCAGGTCGTGGGTCGTGGTCTCTTTGTAGGGCCCGGGTTTGTCTGCACTCTGCTGGAGGCTCTTGATTCCTCTGGCAAGAATCCGTGAACTTGACTTGGACTCCAGCACAAACCTTCTCGTTCTCCCAGGCGGGCCTTGCTTTTGTCTTGCTCTCACGGGGGATCCACAGTGCCCCTCAACAGCACTGGTGGACAACCACTTCAATCTTGCAATCGCCGCAGACGGCCTCTGAGACCCTCTCTCCAACTCACGTGCCCCCGTGGGATGCCAGTTCCAGGGGTGAGACCCCTTCTCCACCGTGTCCTTCCCTTGGTCGCGGTTCCCGCTTCTCTCCGACTGCCGTGCTGAGAAGCAGGAGTCCCTAAACAGCCCAGGATGAAGGGAGGCAGTGAGCTCAAGGGTCCCGCAATCTTCCGCTGACACCCTCCTCTGGGGTCTCAGGTATTCATCCATCAGCCGGAGAGCCCTCAACGACTCACCAGACTCCATTCCCAACCCTCTGGGATCCGATTCCTGCACAGAGCCGTTTTCGGGAATGAAGTCCGAAGAGCCCTTTCCAGCGCCCTCCTCGCAGTCTCCCATCGCCTCCTCCACCAGGGGGAGCCGACCACGGAGACGGCCTCGGGAGGCCCTTTGGGGGAGACTTTTCTCGGCCCGCAATGATGGTCGGAGGCAGCCTATTTCCTCAGCCCAGGCCGGCTCTGCCTGCACCATGTTCCTTGCTTAGGCAGGCTGACAACCATGCCAGCCTGGCGCCGGAGCCAGCCCCTCGAGTGCGCATGCGCCAGTGGCCGGGCACCTGGCGCGAGTGCTGAGCCCTGGCTTGCGTCACAGTGAAGGTCTTCGTTGCCTGGCGACGAGTCCCTGCGGCTTAGCGGAGAGGGGGGACCTCTGTGATGGGCGTCGGTGTTGGGCTCCCGCCTGCGTTCTCTTGGGGATCCACGGTATAGTCCCACCATCTAGGACAGGGCAGGGCAATCCAGCCTGAGGAAACGTCCAGGGAAGGCCCAGGGATCCACCGCGAAATCCCTAACCATCCAAAAGGATCCGCGCCATGCGTCAAGCCTGCCTGGACCCAGTGAGGGTCAGTCTCCTTAAACGTTGCCCCCTCCCCCCCGTGATTTCTGACGACAGCAGGCCTGTGTTCTCGGGGTGCTCTCTCCTGGGAGGGGCTTCCTGGCGGAGCAGAACCGCGCAGCCTGAGACGGTGCCCGGAGGTGTATTTGTGCGGGATTGTTTCGAGTGTTGGCTGCCCGTGTGTGTAGGCGGCACTCTGTGTGTGTGTGTGTGTGTGTGTGTGTGTGTGTGTGTGTGTGTGCGTCTGTGTGTGTTTGTGCTTGCACGCGCGCGCGTGCTTGTGTGGCTGTGCGCGCGCGTGTGTGTTTGGGCGTGTGTCTCTGTGGGCCTGTGTGCTGTGTGCGTGTACGTGGCGTCTGCCGATAGGAAGATGGCTCAAGCACTGCAGCCCTAATTTGTTTTTTCTTTTCGTGTACCCCTCCCGCCCCCGAGTCCACCGACCTTCTTGTCCGCCACTCTGTGAGGCTCTGCTTGGGTTCCGGAGCTCCGTGTCCTTTGTTTTTTTCCGTGGTTCCTGTATCCGGGGTGAACTGTGGGACTGGCTGAGACTCGCAGGAGCCCTAAGCACCTCCCCCGCCGCAAAGCAGCAACTCTGCTAGCAAGGAAGAGGAGCACACCACCCCCGAGAACAGAAACCTCCGAGTGCCTCATTTTCCTGTGGCCAAGCCGGGGCCCGACCCTAGCAGTCCTGTGCGCAGGGCTCCTCGAATCCCCCTGGAATTCGGTTCCTAGCCGAGCAGCCGCTTCACGTCGTGAGGTCAGGAGGCGGGCACTCCTCCATCGTCTTGGGATTTCATTCCGGGGACGGAGAGGGTGGGCAGCAGTTTGCTCAGATGGGGTGAGGATGCAGTCTGGTGAGGTGTGCCTGGGGTCCCCCACCTTCATCTGCTAAACAGGTGCTTCCAGATGAATAGGGAAGGTACTTCCGACTCCACCCCCGCGTTCCCTTGGTGGCACTAGCGGTCCGCACCCTGGCCCGGTGCCCATGTGGGAGGACTCCAACGTGCTGGGGGATCAGTTGGAGCACAATCCCAGGCCATTCTGGCTAGCTTTCGATTTCGGCTGTCATTCCGGGAAACACGTGGGAGTGAGATGCACTGAGGCTGGCTGGGATGGGGCCTGCATAGGGGCCTCCTCTTTTCCTGACTCCCACGTTTCTCGTGGGCCTAGGGTTTCCTGGGTCTGGCTCCAAGACTTCCACAGTCAACGTTTCCCTGTTCACGGAGGACGACCGTCATGGGGACCGTTGTACGCGTGTTTCCTTCTAAACGCCGTCAGGGTGCAAGGACTCGGCTGCTGTGATCCTTTTGGAAGAGTGAATTCCGGCGACATCTGCCCACAAGGAGACTCTGGTCCTCCCAGTTCTCTCAGAGTGCTGCGTGATTCCCGTAGGATGAGAAGCGGGCAACCGTGTCTGGCTTTTGCCTGGTCATCTAGGTTCATTTCATCTGCACGTCCATTGTCCTCGTGGAGGGGCTGTTGCTGGGTGGAACGGCCTCTCGCCTCGGATCTTTGGGCTGCCAGGAACTTCAGGGGGCACAAGGCTCTTGGAGTGGGCTGACTTCAGTCCAGGTCGTGGGTCGTGGTCTCTTTGTAGGGCCCGGGTTTGTCTGCACTCTGCTGGAGGCTCTTGATTCCTCTGGCAAGAATCCGTGAACTTGACTTGGACTCCAGCACAAACCTTCTCGTTCTCCCAGGCGGGCCTTGCTTTTGTCTTGCTCTCACGGGGGATCCACAGTGCCCCTCAACAGCACTGGTGGACAACCACTTCAATCTTGCAATCGCCGCAGACGGCCTCTGAGACCCTCTCTCCAACTCACGTGCCCCCGTGGGATGCCAGTTCCAGGGGTGAGACCCCTTCTCCACCGTGTCCTTCCCTTGGTCGCGGTTCCCGCTTCTCTCCGACTGCCGTGCTGAGAAGCAGGAGTCCCTAAACAGCCCAGGATGAAGGGAGGCAGTGAGCTCAAGGGTCCCGCAATCTTCCGCTGACACCCTCCTCTGGGGTCTCAGGTATTCATCCATCAGCCGGAGAGCCCTCAACGACTCACCAGACTCCATTCCCAACCCTCTGGGATCCGATTCCTGCACAGAGCCGTTTTTGGGAATGAAGTCCGAAGAGCCCTTTCCAGCGCCCTCCTCGCAGTCTCCCATCGCCTCCTCCACCAGGGGGAGCCGACCACGGAGACGGCCTCGGGAGGCCCTTTGGGGGAGACTTTTCTCGGCCCGCAATGATGGTCGGAGGCAGCCTATTTCCTCAGCCCAGGCCGGCTCTGCCTGCACCATGTTCCTTGCTTAGGCAGGCTGACAACCATGCCAGCCTGGCGCCGGAGCCAGCCCCTCGAGTGCGCATGCGCCAGTGGCCGGGCACCTGGCGCGAGTGCTGAGCCCTGGCTTGCGTCACAGTGAAGGTCTTCGTTGCCTGGCGACGAGTCCCTGCGGCTTAGCGGAGAGGGGGGACCTCTGTGATGGGCGTCGGTGTTGGGCTCCCGCCTGCGTTCTCTTGGGGATCCACGGTATAGTCCCACCATCTAGGACAGGGCAGGGCAATCCAGCCTGAGGAAACGTCCAGGGAAGGCCCAGGGATCCACCGCGAAATCCCTAACCATCCAAAAGGATCCGCGCCATGCGTCAAGCCTGCCTGGACCCAGTGAGGGTCAGTCTCCTTAAACGTTGCCCCCTCCCCCCCGTGATTTCTGACGACAGCAGGCCTGTGTTCTCGGGGTGCTCTCTCCTGGGAGGGGCTTCCTGGCGGAGCAGAACCGCGCAGCCTGAGACGGTGCCCGGAGGTGTATTTGTGCGGGATTGTTTCGAGTGTTGGCTGCCCGTGTGTGTAGGCGGCACTCTGTGTGTGTGTGTGTGTGTGTGTGTGTGTGTGTGTGTGTGCGTCTGTGTGTGTTTGTGCTTGCACGCGCGCGCGTGCTTGTGTGGCTGTGCGCGCGCGTGTGTGTTTGGGCGTGTGTCTCTGTGGGCCTGTGTGCTGTGTGCGTGTACGTGGCGTCTGCCGATAGGAAGATGGCTCAAGCACTGCAGCCCTAATTTGTTTTTTCTTTTCGTGTACCCCTCCCGCCCCCGAGTCCACCGACCTTCTTGTCCGCCACTCTGTGAGGCTCTGCTTGGGTTCCGGAGCTCCGTGTCCTTTGTTTTTTTCCGTGGTTCCTGTATCCGGGGTGAACTGTGGGACTGGCTGAGACTCGCAGGAGCCCTAAGCACCTCCCCCGCCGCAAAGCAGCAACTCTGCTAGCAAGGAAGAGGAGCACACCACCCCCGAGAACAGAAACCTCCGAGTGCCTCATTTTCCTGTGGCCAAGCCGGGGCCCGACCCTAGCAGTCCTGTGCGCAGGGCTCCTCGAATCCCCCTGGAATTCGGTTCCTAGCCGAGCAGCCGCTTCACGTCGTGAGGTCAGGAGGCGGGCACTCCTCCATCGTCTTGGGATTTCATTCCGGGGACGGAGAGGGTGGGCAGCAGTTTGCTCAGATGGGGTGAGGATGCAGTCTGGTGAGGTGTGCCTGGGGTCCCCCACCTTCATCTGCTAAACAGGTGCTTCCAGATGAATAGGGAAGGTACTTCCGACTCCACCCCCGCGTTCCCTTGGTGGCACTAGCGGTCCGCACCCTGGCCCGGTGCCCATGTGGGAGGACTCCAACGTGCTGGGGGATCAGTTGGAGCACAATCCCAGGCCATTCTGGCTAGCTTTCGATTTCGGCTGTCATTCCGGGAAACACGTGGGAGTGAGATGCACTGAGGCTGGCTGGGATGGGGCCTGCATAGGGGCCTCCTCTTTTCCTGACTCCCACGTTTCTCGTGGGCCTAGGGTTTCCTGGGTCTGGCTCCAAGACTTCCACAGTCAACGTTTCCCTGTTCACGGAGGACGACCGTCATGGGGACCGTTGTACGCGTGTTTCCTTCTAAACGCCGTCAGGGTGCAAGGACTCGGCTGCTGTGATCCTTTTGGAAGAGTGAATTCCGGCGACATCTGCCCACAAGGAGACTCTGGTCCTCCCAGTTCTCTCAGAGTGCTGCGTGATTCCCGTAGGATGAGAAGCGGGCAACCGTGTCTGGCTTTTGCCTGGTCATCTAGGTTCATTTCATCTGCACGTCCATTGTCCTCGTGGAGGGGCTGTTGCTGGGTGGAACGGCCTCTCGCCTCGGATCTTTGGGCTGCCAGGAACTTCAGGGGGCACAAGGCTCTTGGAGTGGGCTGACTTCAGTCCAGGTCGTGGGTCGTGGTCTCTTTGTAGGGCCCGGGTTTGTCTGCACTCTGCTGGAGGCTCTTGATTCCTCTGGCAAGAATCCGTGAACTTGACTTGGACTCCAGCACAAACCTTCTCGTTCTCCCAGGCGGGCCTTGCTTTTGTCTTGCTCTCACGGGGGATCCACAGTGCCCCTCAACAGCACTGGTGGACAACCACTTCAATCTTGCAATCGCCGCAGACGGCCTCTGAGACCCTCTCTCCAACTCACGTGCCCCCGTGGGATGCCAGTTCCAGGGGTGAGACCCCTTCTCCACCGTGTCCTTCCCTTGGTCGCGGTTCCCGCTTCTCTCCGACTGCCGTGCTGAGAAGCAGGAGTCCCTAAACAGCCCAGGATGAAGGGAGGCAGTGAGCTCAAGGGTCCCGCAATCTTCCGCTGACACCCTCCTCTGGGGTCTCAGGTATTCATCCATCAGCCGGAGAGCCCTCAACGACTCACCAGACTCCATTCCCAACCCTCTGGGATCCGATTCCTGCACAGAGCCGTTTTCGGGAATGAAGTCCGAAGAGCCCTTTCCAGCGCCCTCCTCGCAGTCTCCCATCGCCTCCTCCACCAGGGGGAGCCGACCACGGAGACGGCCTCGGGAGGCCCTTTGGGGGAGACTTTTCTCGGCCCGCAATGATGGTCGGAGGCAGCCTATTTCCTCAGCCCAGGCCGGCTCTGCCTGCACCATGTTCCTTGCTTAGGCAGGCTGACAACCATGCCAGCCTGGCGCCGGAGCCAGCCCCTCGAGTGCGCATGCGCCAGTGGCCGGGCACCTGGCGCGAGTGCTGAGCCCTGGCTTGCGTCACAGTGAAGGTCTTCGTTGCCTGGCGACGAGTCCCTGCGGCTTAGCGGAGAGGGGGGACCTCTGTGATGGGCGTCGGTGTTGGGCTCCCGCCTGCGTTCTCTTGGGGATCCACGGTATAGTCCCACCATCTAGGACAGGGCAGGGCAATCCAGCCTGAGGAAACGTCCAGGGAAGGCCCAGGGATCCACCGCGAAATCCCTAACCATCCAAAAGGATCCGCGCCATGCGTCAAGCCTGCCTGGACCCAGTGAGGGTCAGTCTCCTTAAACGTTGCCCCCTCCCCCCCGTGATTTCTGACGACAGCAGGCCTGTGTTCTCGGGGTGCTCTCTCCTGGGAGGGGCTTCCTGGCGGAGCAGAACCGCGCAGCCTGAGACGGTGCCCGGAGGTGTATTTGTGCGGGATTGTTTCGAGTGTTGGCTGCCCGTGTGTGTAGGCGGCACTCTGTGTGTGTGTGTGTGTGTGTGTGTGTGTGTGTGTGTGTGTGTGTGCGTCTGTGTGTGTTTGTGCTTGCACGCGCGCGCGTGCTTGTGTGGCTGTGCGCGCGCGTGTGTGTTTGGGCGTGTGTCTCTGTGGGCCTGTGTGCTGTGTGCGTGTACGTGGCGTCTGCCGATAGGAAGATGGCTCAAGCACTGCAGCCCTAATTTGTTTTTTCTTTTCGTGTACCCCTCCCGCCCCCGAGTCCACCGACCTTCTTGTCCGCCACTCTGTGAGGCTCTGCTTGGGTTCCGGAGCTCCGTGTCCTTTGTTTTTTTCCGTGGTTCCTGTATCCGGGGTGAACTGTGGGACTGGCTGAGACTCGCAGGAGCCCTAAGCACCTCCCCCGCCGCAAAGCAGCAACTCTGCTAGCAAGGAAGAGGAGCACACCACCCCCGAGAACAGAAACCTCCGAGTGCCTCATTTTCCTGTGGCCAAGCCGGGGCCCGACCCTAGCAGTCCTGTGCGCAGGGCTCCTCGAATCCCCCTGGAATTCGGTTCCTAGCCGAGCAGCCGCTTCACGTCGTGAGGTCAGGAGGCGGGCACTCCTCCATCGTCTTGGGATTTCATTCCGGGGACGGAGAGGGTGGGCAGCAGTTTGCTCAGATGGGGTGAGGATGCAGTCTGGTGAGGTGTGCCTGGGGTCCCCCACCTTCATCTGCTAAACAGGTGCTTCCAGATGAATAGGGAAGGTACTTCCGACTCCACCCCCGCGTTCCCTTGGTGGCACTAGCGGTCCGCACCCTGGCCCGGTGCCCATGTGGGAGGACTCCAACGTGCTGGGGGATCAGTTGGAGCACAATCCCAGGCCATTCTGGCTAGCTTTCGATTTCGGCTGTCATTCCGGGAAACACGTGGGAGTGAGATGCACTGAGGCTGGCTGGGATGGGGCCTGCATAGGGGCCTCCTCTTTTCCTGACTCCCACGTTTCTCGTGGGCCTAGGGTTTCCTGGGTCTGGCTCCAAGACTTCCACAGTCAACGTTTCCCTGTTCACGGAGGACGACCGTCATGGGGACCGTTGTACGCGTGTTTCCTTCTAAACGCCGTCAGGGTGCAAGGACTCGGCTGCTGTGATCCTTTTGGAAGAGTGAATTCCGGCGACATCTGCCCACAAGGAGACTCTGGTCCTCCCAGTTCTCTCAGAGTGCTGCGTGATTCCCGTAGGATGAGAAGCGGGCAACCGTGTCTGGCTTTTGCCTGGTCATCTAGGTTCATTTCATCTGCACGTCCATTGTCCTCGTGGAGGGGCTGTTGCTGGGTGGAACGGCCTCTCGCCTCGGATCTTTGGGCTGCCAGGAACTTCAGGGGGCACAAGGCTCTTGGAGTGGGCTGACTTCAGTCCAGGTCGTGGGTCGTGGTCTCTTTGTAGGGCCCGGGTTTGTCTGCACTCTGCTGGAGGCTCTTGATTCCTCTGGCAAGAATCCGTGAACTTGACTTGGACTCCAGCACAAACCTTCTCGTTCTCCCAGGCGGGCCTTGCTTTTGTCTTGCTCTCACGGGGGATCCACAGTGCCCCTCAACAGCACTGGTGGACAACCACTTCAATCTTGCAATCGCCGCAGACGGCCTCTGAGACCCTCTCTCCAACTCACGTGCCCCCGTGGGATGCCAGTTCCAGGGGTGAGACCCCTTCTCCACCGTGTCCTTCCCTTGGTCGCGGTTCCCGCTTCTCTCCGACTGCCGTGCTGAGAAGCAGGAGTCCCTAAACAGCCCAGGATGAAGGGAGGCAGTGAGCTCAAGGGTCCCGCAATCTTCCGCTGACACCCTCCTCTGGGGTCTCAGGTATTCATCCATCAGCCGGAGAGCCCTCAACGACTCACCAGACTCCATTCCCAACCCTCTGGGATCCGATTCCTGCACAGAGCCGTTTTCGGGAATGAAGTCCGAAGAGCCCTTTCCAGCGCCCTCCTCGCAGTCTCCCATCGCCTCCTCCACCAGGGGGAGCCGACCACGGAGACGGCCTCGGGAGGCCCTTTGGGGGAGACTTTTCTCGGCCCGCAATGATGGTCGGAGGCAGCCTATTTCCTCAGCCCAGGCCGGCTCTGCCTGCACCATGTTCCTTGCTTAGGCAGGCTGACAACCATGCCAGCCTGGCGCCGGAGCCAGCCCCTCGAGTGCGCATGCGCCAGTGGCCGGGCACCTGGCGCGAGTGCTGAGCCCTGGCTTGCGTCACAGTGAAGGTCTTCGTTGCCTGGCGACGAGTCCCTGCGGCTTAGCGGAGAGGGGGGACCTCTGTGATGGGCGTCGGTGTTGGGCTCCCGCCTGCGTTCTCTTGGGGATCCACGGTATAGTCCCACCATCTAGGACAGGGCAGGGCAATCCAGCCTGAGGAAACGTCCAGGGAAGGCCCAGGGATCCACCGCGAAATCCCTAACCATCCAAAAGGATCCGCGCCATGCGTCAAGCCTGCCTGGACCCAGTGAGGGTCAGTCTCCTTAAACGTTGCCCCCTCCCCCCCGTGATTTCTGACGACAGCAGGCCTGTGTTCTCGGGGTGCTCTCTCCTGGGAGGGGCTTCCTGGCGGAGCAGAACCGCGCAGCCTGAGACGGTGCCCGGAGGTGTATTTGTGCGGGATTGTTTCGAGTGTTGGCTGCCCGTGTGTGTAGGCGGCACTCTGTGTGTGTGTGTGTGTGTGTGTGTGTGTGTGTGTGTGTGTGTGTGCGTCTGTGTGTGTTTGTGCTTGCACGCGCGCGCGTGCTTGTGTGGCTGTGCGCGCGCGTGTGTGTTTGGGCGTGTGTCTCTGTGGGCCTGTGTGCTGTGTGCGTGTACGTGGCGTCTGCCGATAGGAAGATGGCTCAAGCACTGCAGCCCTAATTTGTTTTTTCTTTTCGTGTACCCCTCCCGCCCCCGAGTCCACCGACCTTCTTGTCCGCCACTCTGTGAGGCTCTGCTTGGGTTCCGGAGCTCCGTGTCCTTTGTTTTTTTCCGTGGTTCCTGTATCCGGGGTGAACTGTGGGACTGGCTGAGACTCGCAGGAGCCCTAAGCACCTCCCCCGCCGCAAAGCAGCAACTCTGCTAGCAAGGAAGAGGAGCACACCACCCCCGAGAACAGAAACCTCCGAGTGCCTCATTTTCCTGTGGCCAAGCCGGGGCCCGACCCTAGCAGTCCTGTGCGCAGGGCTCCTCGAATCCCCCTGGAATTCGGTTCCTAGCCGAGCAGCCGCTTCACGTCGTGAGGTCAGGAGGCGGGCACTCCTCCATCGTCTTGGGATTTCATTCCGGGGACGGAGAGGGTGGGCAGCAGTTTGCTCAGATGGGGTGAGGATGCAGTCTGGTGAGGTGTGCCTGGGGTCCCCCACCTTCATCTGCTAAACAGGTGCTTCCAGATGAATAGGGAAGGTACTTCCGACTCCACCCCCGCGTTCCCTTGGTGGCACTAGCGGTCCGCACCCTGGCCCGGTGCCCATGTGGGAGGACTCCAACGTGCTGGGGGATCAGTTGGAGCACAATCCCAGGCCATTCTGGCTAGCTTTCGATTTCGGCTGTCATTCCGGGAAACACGTGGGAGTGAGATGCACTGAGGCTGGCTGGGATGGGGCCTGCATAGGGGCCTCCTCTTTTCCTGACTCCCACGTTTCTCGTGGGCCTAGGGTTTCCTGGGTCTGGCTCCAAGACTTCCACAGTCAACGTTTCCCTGTTCACGGAGGACGACCGTCATGGGGACCGTTGTACGCGTGTTTCCTTCTAAACGCCGTCAGGGTGCAAGGACTCGGCTGCTGTGATCCTTTTGGAAGAGTGAATTCCGGCGACATCTGCCCACAAGGAGACTCTGGTCCTCCCAGTTCTCTCAGAGTGCTGCGTGATTCCCGTAGGATGAGAAGCGGGCAACCGTGTCTGGCTTTTGCCTGGTCATCTAGGTTCATTTCATCTGCACGTCCATTGTCCTCGTGGAGGGGCTGTTGCTGGGTGGAACGGCCTCTCGCCTCGGATCTTTGGGCTGCCAGGAACTTCAGGGGGCACAAGGCTCTTGGAGTGGGCTGACTTCAGTCCAGGTCGTGGGTCGTGGTCTCTTTGTAGGGCCCGGGTTTGTCTGCACTCTGCTGGAGGCTCTTGATTCCTCTGGCAAGAATCCGTGAACTTGACTTGGACTCCAGCACAAACCTTCTCGTTCTCCCAGGCGGGCCTTGCTTTTGTCTTGCTCTCACGGGGGATCCACAGTGCCCCTCAACAGCACTGGTGGACAACCACTTCAATCTTGCAATCGCCGCAGACGGCCTCTGAGACCCTCTCTCCAACTCACGTGCCCCCGTGGGATGCCAGTTCCAGGGGTGAGACCCCTTCTCCACCGTGTCCTTCCCTTGGTCGCGGTTCCCGCTTCTCTCCGACTGCCGTGCTGAGAAGCAGGAGTCCCTAAACAGCCCAGGATGAAGGGAGGCAGTGAGCTCAAGGGTCCCGCAATCTTCCGCTGACACCCTCCTCTGGGGTCTCAGGTATTCATCCATCAGCCGGAGAGCCCTCAACGACTCACCAGACTCCATTCCCAACCCTCTGGGATCCGATTCCTGCACAGAGCCGTTTTCGGGAATGAAGTCCGAAGAGCCCTTTCCAGCGCCCTCCTCGCAGTCTCCCATCGCCTCCTCCACCAGGGGGAGCCGACCACGGAGACGGCCTCGGGAGGCCCTTTGGGGGAGACTTTTCTCGGCCCGCAATGATGGTCGGAGGCAGCCTATTTCCTCAGCCCAGGCCGGCTCTGCCTGCACCATGTTCCTTGCTTAGGCAGGCTGACAACCATGCCAGCCTGGCGCCGGAGCCAGCCCCTCGAGTGCGCATGCGCCAGTGGCCGGGCACCTGGCGCGAGTGCTGAGCCCTGGCTTGCGTCACAGTGAAGGTCTTCGTTGCCTGGCGACGAGTCCCTGCGGCTTAGCGGAGAGGGGGGACCTCTGTGATGGGCGTCGGTGTTGGGCTCCCGCCTGCGTTCTCTTGGGGATCCACGGTATAGTCCCACCATCTAGGACAGGGCAGGGCAATCCAGCCTGAGGAAACGTCCAGGGAAGGCCCAGGGATCCACCGCGAAATCCCTAACCATCCAAAAGGATCCGCGCCATGCGTCAAGCCTGCCTGGACCCAGTGAGGGTCAGTCTCCTTAAACGTTGCCCCCTCCCCCCCGTGATTTCTGACGACAGCAGGCCTGTGTTCTCGGGGTGCTCTCTCCTGGGAGGGGCTTCCTGGCGGAGCAGAACCGCGCAGCCTGAGACGGTGCCCGGAGGTGTATTTGTGCGGGATTGTTTCGAGTGTTGGCTGCCCGTGTGTGTAGGCGGCACTCTGTGTGTGTGTGTGTGTGTGTGTGTGTGTGTGTGTGTGTGTGTGTGTGTGTGCGTCTGTGTGTGTTTGTGCTTGCACGCGCGCGCGTGCTTGTGTGGCTGTGCGCGCGCGTGTGTGTTTGGGCGTGTGTCTCTGTGGGCCTGTGTGCTGTGTGCGTGTACGTGGCGTCTGCCGATAGGAAGATGGCTCAAGCACTGCAGCCCTAATTTGTTTTTTCTTTTCGTGTACCCCTCCCGCCCCCGAGTCCACCGACCTTCTTGTCCGCCACTCTGTGAGGCTCTGCTTGGGTTCCGGAGCTCCGTGTCCTTTGTTTTTTTCCGTGGTTCCTGTATCCGGGGTGAACTGTGGGACTGGCTGAGACTCGCAGGAGCCCTAAGCACCTCCCCCGCCACAAAGCAGCAACTCTGCTAGCAAGGAAGAGGAGCACACCACCCCCGAGAACAGAAACCTCCGAGTGCCTCATTTTCCTGTGGCCAAGCCGGGGCCCGACCCTAGCAGTCCTGTGCGCAGGGCTCCTCGAATCCCCCTGGAATTCGGTTCCTAGCCGAGCAGCCGCTTCACGTCGTGAGGTCAGGAGGCGGGCACTCCTCCATCGTCTTGGGATTTCATTCCGGGGACGGAGAGGGTGGGCAGCAGTTTGCTCAGATGGGGTGAGGATGCAGTCTGGTGAGGTGTGCCTGGGGTCCCCCACCTTCATCTGCTAAACAGGTGCTTCCAGATGAATAGGGAAGGTACTTCCGACTCCACCCCCGCGTTCCCTTGGTGGCACTAGCGGTCCGCACCCTGGCCCGGTGCCCATGTGGGAGGACTCCAACGTGCTGGGGGATCAGTTGGAGCACAATCCCAGGCCATTCTGGCTAGCTTTCGATTTCGGCTGTCATTCCGGGAAACACGTGGGAGTGAGATGCACTGAGGCTGGCTGGGATGGGGCCTGCATAGGGGCCTCCTCTTTTCCTGACTCCCACGTTTCTCGTGGGCCTAGGGTTTCCTGGGTCTGGCTCCAAGACTTCCACAGTCAACGTTTCCCTGTTCACGGAGGACGACCGTCATGGGGACCGTTGTACGCGTGTTTCCTTCTAAACGCCGTCAGGGTGCAAGGACTCGGCTGCTGTGATCCTTTTGGAAGAGTGAATTCCGGCGACATCTGCCCACAAGGAGACTCTGGTCCTCCCAGTTCTCTCAGAGTGCTGCGTGATTCCCGTAGGATGAGAAGCGGGCAACCGTGTCTGGCTTTTGCCTGGTCATCTAGGTTCATTTCATCTGCACGTCCATTGTCCTCGTGGAGGGGCTGTTGCTGGGTGGAACGGCCTCTCGCCTCGGATCTTTGGGCTGCCAGGAACTTCAGGGGGCACAAGGCTCTTGGAGTGGGCTGACTTCAGTCCAGGTCGTGGGTCGTGGTCTCTTTGTAGGGCCCGGGTTTGTCTGCACTCTGCTGGAGGCTCTTGATTCCTCTGGCAAGAATCCGTGAACTTGACTTGGACTCCAGCACAAACCTTCTCGTTCTCCCAGGCGGGCCTTGCTTTTGTCTTGCTCTCACGGGGGATCCACAGTGCCCCTCAACAGCACTGGTGGACAACCACTTCAATCTTGCAATCGCCGCAGACGGCCTCTGAGACCCTCTCTCCAACTCACGTGCCCCCGTGGGATGCCAGTTCCAGGGGTGAGACCCCTTCTCCACCGTGTCCTTCCCTTGGTCGCGGTTCCCGCTTCTCTCCGACTGCCGTGCTGAGAAGCAGGAGTCCCTAAACAGCCCAGGATGAAGGGAGGCAGTGAGCTCAAGGGTCCCGCAATCTTCCGCTGACACCCTCCTCTGGGGTCTCAGGTATTCATCCATCAGCCGGAGAGCCCTCAACGACTCACCAGACTCCATTCCCAACCCTCTGGGATCCGATTCCTGCACAGAGCCGTTTTCGGGAATGAAGTCCGAAGAGCCCTTTCCAGCGCCCTCCTCGCAGTCTCCCATCGCCTCCTCCACCAGGGGGAGCCGACCACGGAGACGGCCTCGGGAGGCCCTTTGGGGGAGACTTTTCTCGGCCCGCAATGATGGTCGGAGGCAGCCTATTTCCTCAGCCCAGGCCGGCTCTGCCTGCACCATGTTCCTTGCTTAGGCAGGCTGACAACCATGCCAGCCTGGCGCCGGAGCCAGCCCCTCGAGTGCGCATGCGCCAGTGGCCGGGCACCTGGCGCGAGTGCTGAGCCCTGGCTTGCGTCACAGTGAAGGTCTTCGTTGCCTGGCGACGAGTCCCTGCGGCTTAGCGGAGAGGGGGGACCTCTGTGATGGGCGTCGGTGTTGGGCTCCCGCCTGCGTTCTCTTGGGGATCCACGGTATAGTCCCACCATCTAGGACAGGGCAGGGCAATCCAGCCTGAGGAAACGTCCAGGGAAGGCCCAGGGATCCACCGCGAAATCCCTAACCATCCAAAAGGATCCGCGCCATGCGTCAAGCCTGCCTGGACCCAGTGAGGGTCAGTCTCCTTAAACGTTGCCCCCTCCCCCCCGTGATTTCTGACGACAGCAGGCCTGTGTTCTCGGGGTGCTCTCTCCTGGGAGGGGCTTCCTGGCGGAGCAGAACCGCGCAGCCTGAGACGGTGCCCGGAGGTGTATTTGTGCGGGATTGTTTCGAGTGTTGGCTGCCCGTGTGTGTAGGCGGCACTCTGTGTGTGTGTGTGTGTGTGTGTGTGTGTGTGTGTGTGTGTGTGTGCGTCTGTGTGTGTTTGTGCTTGCACGCGCGCGCGTGCTTGTGTGGCTGTGCGCGCGCGTGTGTGTTTGGGCGTGTGTCTCTGTGGGCCTGTGTGCTGTGTGCGTGTACGTGGCGTCTGCCGATAGGAAGATGGCTCAAGCACTGCAGCCCTAATTTGTTTTTTCTTTTCGTGTACCCCTCCCGCCCCCGAGTCCACCGACCTTCTTGTCCGCCACTCTGTGAGGCTCTGCTTGGGTTCCGGAGCTCCGTGTCCTTTGTTTTTTTCCGTGGTTCCTGTATCCGGGGTGAACTGTGGGACTGGCTGAGACTCGCAGGAGCCCTAAGCACCTCCCCCGCCGCAAAGCAGCAACTCTGCTAGCAAGGAAGAGGAGCACACCACCCCCGAGAACAGAAACCTCCGAGTGCCTCATTTTCCTGTGGCCAAGCCGGGGCCCGACCCTAGCAGTCCTGTGCGCAGGGCTCCTCGAATCCCCCTGGAATTCGGTTCCTAGCCGAGCAGCCGCTTCACGTCGTGAGGTCAGGAGGCGGGCACTCCTCCATCGTCTTGGGATTTCATTCCGGGGACGGAGAGGGTGGGCAGCAGTTTGCTCAGATGGGGTGAGGATGCAGTCTGGTGAGGTGTGCCTGGGGTCCCCCACCTTCATCTGCTAAACAGGTGCTTCCAGATGAATAGGGAAGGTACTTCCGACTCCACCCCCGCGTTCCCTTGGTGGCACTAGCGGTCCGCACCCTGGCCCGGTGCCCATGTGGGAGGACTCCAACGTGCTGGGGGATCAGTTGGAGCACAATCCCAGGCCATTCTGGCTAGCTTTCGATTTCGGCTGTCATTCCGGGAAACACGTGGGAGTGAGATGCACTGAGGCTGGCTGGGATGGGGCCTGCATAGGGGCCTCCTCTTTTCCTGACTCCCACGTTTCTCGTGGGCCTAGGGTTTCCTGGGTCTGGCTCCAAGACTTCCACAGTCAACGTTTCCCTGTTCACGGAGGACGACCGTCATGGGGACCGTTGTACGCGTGTTTCCTTCTAAACGCCGTCAGGGTGCAAGGACTCGGCTGCTGTGATCCTTTTGGAAGAGTGAATTCCGGCGACATCTGCCCACAAGGAGACTCTGGTCCTCCCAGTTCTCTCAGAGTGCTGCGTGATTCCCGTAGGATGAGAAGCGGGCAACCGTGTCTGGCTTTTGCCTGGTCATCTAGGTTCATTTCATCTGCACGTCCATTGTCCTCGTGGAGGGGCTGTTGCTGGGTGGAACGGCCTCTCGCCTCGGATCTTTGGGCTGCCAGGAACTTCAGGGGGCACAAGGCTCTTGGAGTGGGCTGACTTCAGTCCAGGTCGTGGGTCGTGGTCTCTTTGTAGGGCCCGGGTTTGTCTGCACTCTGCTGGAGGCTCTTGATTCCTCTGGCAAGAATCCGTGAACTTGACTTGGACTCCAGCACAAACCTTCTCGTTCTCCCAGGCGGGCCTTGCTTTTGTCTTGCTCTCACGGGGGATCCACAGTGCCCCTCAACAGCACTGGTGGACAACCACTTCAATCTTGCAATCGCCGCAGACGGCCTCTGAGACCCTCTCTCCAACTCACGTGCCCCCGTGGGATGCCAGTTCCAGGGGTGAGACCCCTTCTCCACCGTGTCCTTCCCTTGGTCGCGGTTCCCGCTTCTCTCCGACTGCCGTGCTGAGAAGCAGGAGTCCCTAAACAGCCCAGGATGAAGGGAGGCAGTGAGCTCAAGGGTCCCGCAATCTTCCGCTGACACCCTCCTCTGGGGTCTCAGGTATTCATCCATCAGCCGGAGAGCCCTCAACGACTCACCAGACTCCATTCCCAACCCTCTGGGATCCGATTCCTGCACAGAGCCGTTTTCGGGAATGAAGTCCGAAGAGCCCTTTCCAGCGCCCTCCTCGCAGTCTCCCATCGCCTCCTCCACCAGGGGGAGCCGACCACGGAGACGGCCTCGGGAGGCCCTTTGGGGGAGACTTTTCTCGGCCCGCAATGATGGTCGGAGGCAGCCTATTTCCTCAGCCCAGGCCGGCTCTGCCTGCACCATGTTCCTTGCTTAGGCAGGCTGACAACCATGCCAGCCTGGCGCCGGAGCCAGCCCCTCGAGTGCGCATGCGCCAGTGGCCGGGCACCTGGCGCGAGTGCTGAGCCCTGGCTTGCGTCACAGTGAAGGTCTTCGTTGCCTGGCGACGAGTCCCTGCGGCTTAGCGGAGAGGGGGGACCTCTGTGATGGGCGTCGGTGTTGGGCTCCCGCCTGCGTTCTCTTGGGGATCCACGGTATAGTCCCACCATCTAGGACAGGGCAGGGCAATCCAGCCTGAGGAAACGTCCAGGGAAGGCCCAGGGATCCACCGCGAAATCCCTAACCATCCAAAAGGATCCGCGCCATGCGTCAAGCCTGCCTGGACCCAGTGAGGGTCAGTCTCCTTAAACGTTGCCCCCTCCCCCCCGTGATTTCTGACGACAGCAGGCCTGTGTTCTCGGGGTGCTCTCTCCTGGGAGGGGCTTCCTGGCGGAGCAGAACCGCGCAGCCTGAGACGGTGCCCGGAGGTGTATTTGTGCGGGATTGTTTCGAGTGTTGGCTGCCCGTGTGTGTAGGCGGCACTCTGTGTGTGTGTGTGTGTGTGTGTGTGTGTGTGTGTGTGTGCGTCTGTGTGTGTTTGTGCTTGCACGCGCGCGCGTGCTTGTGTGGCTGTGCGCGCGCGTGTGTGTTTGGGCGTGTGTCTCTGTGGGCCTGTGTGCTGTGTGCGTGTACGTGGCGTCTGCCGATAGGAAGATGGCTCAAGCACTGCAGCCCTAATTTGTTTTTTCTTTTCGTGTACCCCTCCCGCCCCCGAGTCCACCGACCTTCTTGTCCGCCACTCTGTGAGGCTCTGCTTGGGTTCCGGAGCTCCGTGTCCTTTGTTTTTTTCCGTGGTTCCTGTATCCGGGGTGAACTGTGGGACTGGCTGAGACTCGCAGGAGCCCTAAGCACCTCCCCCGCCGCAAAGCAGCAACTCTGCTAGCAAGGAAGAGGAGCACACCACCCCCGAGAACAGAAACCTCCGAGTGCCTCATTTTCCTGTGGCCAAGCCGGGGCCCGACCCTAGCAGTCCTGTGCGCAGGGCTCCTCGAATCCCCCTGGAATTCGGTTCCTAGCCGAGCAGCCGCTTCACGTCGTGAGGTCAGGAGGCGGGCACTCCTCCATCGTCTTGGGATTTCATTCCGGGGACGGAGAGGGTGGGCAGCAGTTTGCTCAGATGGGGTGAGGATGCAGTCTGGTGAGGTGTGCCTGGGGTCCCCCACCTTCATCTGCTAAACAGGTGCTTCCAGATGAATAGGGAAGGTACTTCCGACTCCACCCCCGCGTTCCCTTGGTGGCACTAGCGGTCCGCACCCTGGCCCGGTGCCCATGTGGGAGGACTCCAACGTGCTGGGGGATCAGTTGGAGCACAATCCCAGGCCATTCTGGCTAGCTTTCGATTTCGGCTGTCATTCCGGGAAACACGTGGGAGTGAGATGCACTGAGGCTGGCTGGGATGGGGCCTGCATAGGGGCCTCCTCTTTTCCTGACTCCCACGTTTCTCGTGGGCCTAGGGTTTCCTGGGTCTGGCTCCAAGACTTCCACAGTCAACGTTTCCCTGTTCACGGAGGACGACCGTCATGGGGACCGTTGTACGCGTGTTTCCTTCTAAACGCCGTCAGGGTGCAAGGACTCGGCTGCTGTGATCCTTTTGGAAGAGTGAATTCCGGCGACATCTGCCCACAAGGAGACTCTGGTCCTCCCAGTTCTCTCAGAGTGCTGCGTGATTCCCGTAGGATGAGAAGCGGGCAACCGTGTCTGGCTTTTGCCTGGTCATCTAGGTTCATTTCATCTGCACGTCCATTGTCCTCGTGGAGGGGCTGTTGCTGGGTGGAACGGCCTCTCGCCTCGGATCTTTGGGCTGCCAGGAACTTCAGGGGGCACAAGGCTCTTGGAGTGGGCTGACTTCAGTCCAGGTCGTGGGTCGTGGTCTCTTTGTAGGGCCCGGGTTTGTCTGCACTCTGCTGGAGGCTCTTGATTCCTCTGGCAAGAATCCGTGAACTTGACTTGGACTCCAGCACAAACCTTCTCGTTCTCCCAGGCGGGCCTTGCTTTTGTCTTGCTCTCACGGGGGATCCACAGTGCCCCTCAACAGCACTGGTGGACAACCACTTCAATCTTGCAATCGCCGCAGACGGCCTCTGAGACCCTCTCTCCAACTCACGTGCCCCCGTGGGATGCCAGTTCCAGGGGTGAGACCCCTTCTCCACCGTGTCCTTCCCTTGGTCGCGGTTCCCGCTTCTCTCCGACTGCCGTGCTGAGAAGCAGGAGTCCCTAAACAGCCCAGGATGAAGGGAGGCAGTGAGCTCAAGGGTCCCGCAATCTTCCGCTGACACCCTCCTCTGGGGTCTCAGGTATTCATCCATCAGCCGGAGAGCCCTCAACGACTCACCAGACTCCATTCCCAACCCTCTGGGATCCGATTCCTGCACAGAGCCGTTTTCGGGAATGAAGTCCGAAGAGCCCTTTCCAGCGCCCTCCTCGCAGTCTCCCATCGCCTCCTCCACCAGGGGGAGCCGACCACGGAGACGGCCTCGGGAGGCCCTTTGGGGGAGACTTTTCTCGGCCCGCAATGATGGTCGGAGGCAGCCTATTTCCTCAGCCCAGGCCGGCTCTGCCTGCACCATGTTCCTTGCTTAGGCAGGCTGACAACCATGCCAGCCTGGCGCCGGAGCCAGCCCCTCGAGTGCGCATGCGCCAGTGGCCGGGCACCTGGCGCGAGTGCTGAGCCCTGGCTTGCGTCACAGTGAAGGTCTTCGTTGCCTGGCGACGAGTCCCTGCGGCTTAGCGGAGAGGGGGGACCTCTGTGATGGGCGTCGGTGTTGGGCTCCCGCCTGCGTTCTCTTGGGGATCCACGGTATAGTCCCACCATCTAGGACAGGGCAGGGCAATCCAGCCTGAGGAAACGTCCAGGGAAGGCCCAGGGATCCACCGCGAAATCCCTAACCATCCAAAAGGATCCGCGCCATGCGTCAAGCCTGCCTGGACCCAGTGAGGGTCAGTCTCCTTAAACGTTGCCCCCTCCCCCCCGTGATTTCTGACGACAGCAGGCCTGTGTTCTCGGGGTGCTCTCTCCTGGGAGGGGCTTCCTGGCGGAGCAGAACCGCGCAGCCTGAGACGGTGCCCGGAGGTGTATTTGTGCGGGATTGTTTCGAGTGTTGGCTGCCCGTGTGTGTAGGCGGCACTCTGTGTGTGTGTGTGTGTGTGTGTGTGTGTGTGTGTGTGTGTGCGTCTGTGTGTGTTTGTGCTTGCACGCGCGCGCGTGCTTGTGTGGCTGTGCGCGCGCGTGTGTGTTTGGGCGTGTGTCTCTGTGGGCCTGTGTGCTGTGTGCGTGTACGTGGCGTCTGCCGATAGGAAGATGGCTCAAGCACTGCAGCCCTAATTTGTTTTTTCTTTTCGTGTACCCCTCCCGCCCCCGAGTCCACCGACCTTCTTGTCCGCCACTCTGTGAGGCTCTGCTTGGGTTCCGGAGCTCCGTGTCCTTTGTTTTTTTCCGTGGTTCCTGTATCCGGGGTGAACTGTGGGACTGGCTGAGACTCGCAGGAGCCCTAAGCACCTCCCCCGCCGCAAAGCAGCAACTCTGCTAGCAAGGAAGAGGAGCACACCACCCCCGAGAACAGAAACCTCCGAGTGCCTCATTTTCCTGTGGCCAAGCCGGGGCCCGACCCTAGCAGTCCTGTGCGCAGGGCTCCTCGAATCCCCCTGGAATTCGGTTCCTAGCCGAGCAGCCGCTTCACGTCGTGAGGTCAGGAGGCGGGCACTCCTCCATCGTCTTGGGATTTCATTCCGGGGACGGAGAGGGTGGGCAGCAGTTTGCTCAGATGGGGTGAGGATGCAGTCTGGTGAGGTGTGCCTGGGGTCCCCCACCTTCATCTGCTAAACAGGTGCTTCCAGATGAATACGGAAGGTACTTCCGACTCCACCCCCGCGTTCCCTTGGTGGCACTAGCGGTCCGCACCCTGGCCCGGTGCCCATGTGGGAGGACTCCAACGTGCTGGGGGATCAGTTGGAGCACAATCCCAGGCCATTCTGGCTAGCTTTCGATTTCGGCTGTCATTCCGGGAAACACGTGGGAGTGAGATGCACTGAGGCTGGCTGGGATGGGGCCTGCATAGGGGCCTCCTCTTTTCCTGACTCCCACGTTTCTCGTGGGCCTAGGGTTTCCTGGGTCTGGCTCCAAGACTTCCACAGTCAACGTTTCCCTGTTCACGGAGGACGACCGTCATGGGGACCGTTGTACGCGTGTTTCCTTCTAAACGCCGTCAGGGTGCAAGGACTCGGCTGCTGTGATCCTTTTGGAAGAGTGAATTCCGGCGACATCTGCCCACAAGGAGACTCTGGTCCTCCCAGTTCTCTCAGAGTGCTGCGTGATTCCCGTAGGATGAGAAGCGGGCAACCGTGTCTGGCTTTTGCCTGGTCATCTAGGTTCATTTCATCTGCACGTCCATTGTCCTCGTGGAGGGGCTGTTGCTGGGTGGAACGGCCTCTCGCCTCGGATCTTTGGGCTGCCAGGAACTTCAGGGGGCACAAGGCTCTTGGAGTGGGCTGACTTCAGTCCAGGTCGTGGGTCGTGGTCTCTTTGTAGGGCCCGGGTTTGTCTGCACTCTGCTGGAGGCTCTTGATTCCTCTGGCAAGAATCCGTGAACTTGACTTGGACTCCAGCACAAACCTTCTCGTTCTCCCAGGCGGGCCTTGCTTTTGTCTTGCTCTCACGGGGGATCCACAGTGCCCCTCAACAGCACTGGTGGACAACCACTTCAATCTTGCAATCGCCGCAGACGGCCTCTGAGACCCTCTCTCCAACTCACGTGCCCCCGTGGGATGCCAGTTCCAGGGGTGAGACCCCTTCTCCACCGTGTCCTTCCCTTGGTCGCGGTTCCCGCTTCTCTCCGACTGCCGTGCTGAGAAGCAGGAGTCCCTAAACAGCCCAGGATGAAGGGAGGCAGTGAGCTCAAGGGTCCCGCAATCTTCCGCTGACACCCTCCTCTGGGGTCTCAGGTATTCATCCATCAGCCGGAGAGCCCTCAACGACTCACCAGACTCCATTCCCAACCCTCTGGGATCCGATTCCTGCACAGAGCCGTTTTCGGGAATGAAGTCCGAAGAGCCCTTTCCAGCGCCCTCCTCGCAGTCTCCCATCGCCTCCTCCACCAGGGGGAGCCGACCACGGAGACGGCCTCGGGAGGCCCTTTGGGGGAGACTTTTCTCGGCCCGCAATGATGGTCGGAGGCAGCCTATTTCCTCAGCCCAGGCCGGCTCTGCCTGCACCATGTTCCTTGCTTAGGCAGGCTGACAACCATGCCAGCCTGGCGCCGGAGCCAGCCCCTCGAGTGCGCATGCGCCAGTGGCCGGGCACCTGGCGCGAGTGCTGAGCCCTGGCTTGCGTCACAGTGAAGGTCTTCGTTGCCTGGCGACGAGTCCCTGCGGCTTAGCGGAGAGGGGGGACCTCTGTGATGGGCGTCGGTGTTGGGCTCCCGCCTGCGTTCTCTTGGGGATCCACGGTATAGTCCCACCATCTAGGACAGGGCAGGGCAATCCAGCCTGAGGAAACGTCCAGGGAAGGCCCAGGGATCCACCGCGAAATCCCTAACCATCCAAAAGGATCCGCGCCATGCGTCAAGCCTGCCTGGACCCAGTGAGGGTCAGTCTCCTTAAACGTTGCCCCCTCCCCCCCGTGATTTCTGACGACAGCAGGCCTGTGTTCTCGGGGTGCTCTCTCCTGGGAGGGGCTTCCTGGCGGAGCAGAACCGCGCAGCCTGAGACGGTGCCCGGAGGTGTATTTGTGCGGGATTGTTTCGAGTGTTGGCTGCCCGTGTGTGTAGGCGGCACTCTGTGTGTGTGTGTGTGTGTGTGTGTGTGTGTGTGTGTGTGTGTGTGCGTCTGTGTGTGTTTGTGCTTGCACGCGCGCGCGTGCTTGTGTGGCTGTGCGCGCGCGTGTGTGTTTGGGCGTGTGTCTCTGTGGGCCTGTGTGCTGTGTGCGTGTACGTGGCGTCTGCCGATAGGAAGATGGCTCAAGCACTGCAGCCCTAATTTGTTTTTTCTTTTCGTGTACCCCTCCCGCCCCCGAGTCCACCGACCTTCTTGTCCGCCACTCTGTGAGGCTCTGCTTGGGTTCCGGAGCTCCGTGTCCTTTGTTTTTTTCCGTGGTTCCTGTATCCGGGGTGAACTGTGGGACTGGCTGAGACTCGCAGGAGCCCTAAGCACCTCCCCCGCCGCAAAGCAGCAACTCTGCTAGCAAGGAAGAGGAGCACACCACCCCCGAGAACAGAAACCTCCGAGTGCCTCATTTTCCTGTGGCCAAGCCGGGGCCCGACCCTAGCAGTCCTGTGCGCAGGGCTCCTCGAATCCCCCTGGAATTCGGTTCCTAGCCGAGCAGCCGCTTCACGTCGTGAGGTCAGGAGGCGGGCACTCCTCCATCGTCTTGGGATTTCATTCCGGGGACGGAGAGGGTGGGCAGCAGTTTGCTCAGATGGGGTGAGGATGCAGTCTGGTGAGGTGTGCCTGGGGTCCCCCACCTTCATCTGCTAAACAGGTGCTTCCAGATGAATAGGGAAGGTACTTCCGACTCCACCCCCGCGTTCCCTTGGTGGCACTAGCGGTCCGCACCCTGGCCCGGTGCCCATGTGGGAGGACTCCAACGTGCTGGGGGATCAGTTGGAGCACAATCCCAGGCCATTCTGGCTAGCTTTCGATTTCGGCTGTCATTCCGGGAAACACGTGGGAGTGAGATGCACTGAGGCTGGCTGGGATGGGGCCTGCATAGGGGCCTCCTCTTTTCCTGACTCCCACGTTTCTCGTGGGCCTAGGGTTTCCTGGGTCTGGCTCCAAGACTTCCACAGTCAACGTTTCCCTGTTCACGGAGGACGACCGTCATGGGGACCGTTGTACGCGTGTTTCCTTCTAAACGCCGTCAGGGTGCAAGGACTCGGCTGCTGTGATCCTTTTGGAAGAGTGAATTCCGGCGACATCTGCCCACAAGGAGACTCTGGTCCTCCCAGTTCTCTCAGAGTGCTGCGTGATTCCCGTAGGATGAGAAGCGGGCAACCGTGTCTGGCTTTTGCCTGGTCATCTAGGTTCATTTCATCTGCACGTCCATTGTCCTCGTGGAGGGGCTGTTGCTGGGTGGAACGGCCTCTCGCCTCGGATCTTTGGGCTGCCAGGAACTTCAGGGGGCACAAGGCTCTTGGAGTGGGCTGACTTCAGTCCAGGTCGTGGGTCGTGGTCTCTTTGTAGGGCCCGGGTTTGTCTGCACTCTGCTGGAGGCTCTTGATTCCTCTGGCAAGAATCCGTGAACTTGACTTGGACTCCAGCACAAACCTTCTCGTTCTCCCAGGCGGGCCTTGCTTTTGTCTTGCTCTCACGGGGGATCCACAGTGCCCCTCAACAGCACTGGTGGACAACCACTTCAATCTTGCAATCGCCGCAGACGGCCTCTGAGACCCTCTCTCCAACTCACGTGCCCCCGTGGGATGCCAGTTCCAGGGGTGAGACCCCTTCTCCACCGTGTCCTTCCCTTGGTCGCGGTTCCCGCTTCTCTCCGACTGCCGTGCTGAGAAGCAGGAGTCCCTAAACAGCCCAGGATGAAGGGAGGCAGTGAGCTCAAGGGTCCCGCAATCTTCCGCTGACACCCTCCTCTGGGGTCTCAGGTATTCATCCATCAGCCGGAGAGCCCTCAACGACTCACCAGACTCCATTCCCAACCCTCTGGGATCCGATTCCTGCACAGAGCCGTTTTCGGGAATGAAGTCCGAAGAGCCCTTTCCAGCGCCCTCCTCGCAGTCTCCCATCGCCTCCTCCACCACGGGGAGCCGACCACGGAGACGGCCTCGGGAGGCCCTTTGGGGGAGACTTTTCTCGGCCCGCAATGATGGTCGGAGGCAGCCTATTTCCTCAGCCCAGGCCGGCTCTGCCTGCACCATGTTCCTTGCTTAGGCAGGCTGACAACCATGCCAGCCTGGCGCCGGAGCCAGCCCCTCGAGTGCGCATGCGCCAGTGGCCGGGCACCTGGCGCGAGTGCTGAGCCCTGGCTTGCGTCACAGTGAAGGTCTTCGTTGCCTGGCGACGAGTCCCTGCGGCTTAGCGGAGAGGGGGGACCTCTGTGATGGGCGTCGGTGTTGGGCTCCCGCCTGCGTTCTCTTGGGGATCCACGGTATAGTCCCACCATCTAGGACAGGGCAGGGCAATCCAGCCTGAGGAAACGTCCAGGGAAGGCCCAGGGATCCACCGCGAAATCCCTAACCATCCAAAAGGATCCGCGCCATGCGTCAAGCCTGCCTGGACCCAGTGAGGGTCAGTCTCCTTAAACGTTGCCCCCTCCCCCCCGTGATTTCTGACGACAGCAGGCCTGTGTTCTCGGGGTGCTCTCTCCTGGGAGGGGCTTCCTGGCGGAGCAGAACCGCGCAGCCTGAGACGGTGCCCGGAGGTGTATTTGTGCGGGATTGTTTCGAGTGTTGGCTGCCCGTGTGTGTAGGCGGCACTCTGTGTGTGTGTGTGTGTGTGTGTGTGTGTGTGTGTGTGTGTGTGCGTCTGTGTGTGTTTGTGCTTGCACGCGCGCGCGTGCTTGTGTGGCTGTGCGCGCGCGTGTGTGTTTGGGCGTGTGTCTCTGTGGGCCTGTGTGCTGTGTGCGTGTACGTGGCGTCTGCCGATAGGAAGATGGCTCAAGCACTGCAGCCCTAATTTGTTTTTTCTTTTCGTGTACCCCTCCCGCCCCCGAGTCCACCGACCTTCTTGTCCGCCACTCTGTGAGGCTCTGCTTGGGTTCCGGAGCTCCGTGTCCTTTGTTTTTTTCCGTGGTTCCTGTATCCGGGGTGAACTGTGGGACTGGCTGAGACTCGCAGGAGCCCTAAGCACCTCCCCCGCCGCAAAGCAGCAACTCTGCTAGCAAGGAAGAGGAGCACACCACCCCCGAGAACAGAAACCTCCGAGTGCCTCATTTTCCTGTGGCCAAGCCGGGGCCCGACCCTAGCAGTCCTGTGCGCAGGGCTCCTCGAATCCCCCTGGAATTCGGTTCCTAGCCGAGCAGCCGCTTCACGTCGTGAGGTCAGGAGGCGGGCACTCCTCCATCGTCTTGGGATTTCATTCCGGGGACGGAGAGGGTGGGCAGCAGTTTGCTCAGATGGGGTGAGGATGCAGTCTGGTGAGGTGTGCCTGGGGTCCCCCACCTTCATCTGCTAAACAGGTGCTTCCAGATGAATAGGGAAGGTACTTCCGACTCCACCCCCGCGTTCCCTTGGTGGCACTAGCGGTCCGCACCCTGGCCCGGTGCCCATGTGGGAGGACTCCAACGTGCTGGGGGATCAGTTGGAGCACAATCCCAGGCCATTCTGGCTAGCTTTCGATTTCGGCTGTCATTCCGGGAAACACGTGGGAGTGAGATGCACTGAGGCTGGCTGGGATGGGGCCTGCATAGGGGCCTCCTCTTTTCCTGACTCCCACGTTTCTCGTGGGCCTAGGGTTTCCTGGGTCTGGCTCCAAGACTTCCACAGTCAACGTTTCCCTGTTCACGGAGGACGACCGTCATGGGGACCGTTGTACGCGTGTTTCCTTCTAAACGCCGTCAGGGTGCAAGGACTCGGCTGCTGTGATCCTTTTGGAAGAGTGAATTCCGGCGACATCTGCCCACAAGGAGACTCTGGTCCTCCCAGTTCTCTCAGAGTGCTGCGTGATTCCCGTAGGATGAGAAGCGGGCAACCGTGTCTGGCTTTTGCCTGGTCATCTAGGTTCATTTCATCTGCACGTCCATTGTCCTCGTGGAGGGGCTGTTGCTGGGTGGAACGGCCTCTCGCCTCGGATCTTTGGGCTGCCAGGAACTTCAGGGGGCACAAGGCTCTTGGAGTGGGCTGACTTCAGTCCAGGTCGTGGGTCGTGGTCTCTTTGTAGGGCCCGGGTTTGTCTGCACTCTGCTGGAGGCTCTTGATTCCTCTGGCAAGAATCCGTGAACTTGACTTGGACTCCAGCACAAACCTTCTCGTTCTCCCAGGCGGGCCTTGCTTTTGTCTTGCTCTCACGGGGGATCCACAGTGCCCCTCAACAGCACTGGTGGACAACCACTTCAATCTTGCAATCGCCGCAGACGGCCTCTGAGACCCTCTCTCCAACTCACGTGCCCCCGTGGGATGCCAGTTCCAGGGGTGAGACCCCTTCTCCACCGTGTCCTTCCCTTGGTCGCGGTTCCCGCTTCTCTCCGACTGCCGTGCTGAGAAGCAGGAGTCCCTAAACAGCCCAGGATGAAGGGAGGCAGTGAGCTCAAGGGTCCCGCAATCTTCCGCTGACACCCTCCTCTGGGGTCTCAGGTATTCATCCATCAGCCGGAGAGCCCTCAACGACTCACCAGACTCCATTCCCAACCCTCTGGGATCCGATTCCTGCACAGAGCCGTTTTCGGGAATGAAGTCCGAAGAGCCCTTTCCAGCGCCCTCCTCGCAGTCTCCCATCGCCTCCTCCACCAGGGGGAGCCGACCACGGAGACGGCCTCGGGAGGCCCTTTGGGGGAGACTTTTCTCGGCCCGCAATGATGGTCGGAGGCAGCCTATTTCCTCAGCCCAGGCCGGCTCTGCCTGCACCATGTTCCTTGCTTAGGCAGGCTGACAACCATGCCAGCCTGGCGCCGGAGCCAGCCCCTCGAGTGCGCATGCGCCAGTGGCCGGGCACCTGGCGCGAGTGCTGAGCCCTGGCTTGCGTCACAGTGAAGGTCTTCGTTGCCTGGCGACGAGTCCCTGCGGCTTAGCGGAGAGGGGGGACCTCTGTGATGGGCGTCGGTGTTGGGCTCCCGCCTGCGTTCTCTTGGGGATCCACGGTATAGTCCCACCATCTAGGACAGGGCAGGGCAATCCAGCCTGAGGAAACGTCCAGGGAAGGCCCAGGGATCCACCGCGAAATCCCTAACCATCCAAAAGGATCCGCGCCATGCGTCAAGCCTGCCTGGACCCAGTGAGGGTCAGTCTCCTTAAACGTTGCCCCCTCCCCCCCGTGATTTCTGACGACAGCAGGCCTGTGTTCTCGGGGTGCTCTCTCCTGGGAGGGGCTTCCTGGCGGAGCAGAACCGCGCAGCCTGAGACGGTGCCCGGAGGTGTATTTGTGCGGGATTGTTTCGAGTGTTGGCTGCCCGTGTGTGTAGGCGGCACTCTGTGTGTGTGTGTGTGTGTGTGTGTGTGTGTGTGTGTGTGCGTCTGTGTGTGTTTGTGCTTGCACGCGCGCGCGTGCTTGTGTGGCTGTGCGCGCGCGTGTGTGTTTGGGCGTGTGTCTCTGTGGGCCTGTGTGCTGTGTGCGTGTACGTGGCGTCTGCCGATAGGAAGATGGCTCAAGCACTGCAGCCCTAATTTGTTTTTTCTTTTCGTGTACCCCTCCCGCCCCCGAGTCCACCGACCTTCTTGTCCGCCACTCTGTGAGGCTCTGCTTGGGTTCCGGAGCTCCGTGTCCTTTGTTTTTTTCCGTGGTTCCTGTATCCGGGGTGAACTGTGGGACTGGCTGAGACTCGCAGGAGCCCTAAGCACCTCCCCCGCCGCAAAGCAGCAACTCTGCTAGCAAGGAAGAGGAGCACACCACCCCCGAGAACAGAAACCTCCGAGTGCCTCATTTTCCTGTGGCCAAGCCGGGGCCCGACCCTAGCAGTCCTGTGCGCAGGGCTCCTCGAATCCCCCTGGAATTCGGTTCCTAGCCGAGCAGCCGCTTCACGTCGTGAGGTCAGGAGGCGGGCACTCCTCCATCGTCTTGGGATTTCATTCCGGGGACGGAGAGGGTGGGCAGCAGTTTGCTCAGATGGGGTGAGGATGCAGTCTGGTGAGGTGTGCCTGGGGTCCCCCACCTTCATCTGCTAAACAGGTGCTTCCAGATGAATAGGGAAGGTACTTCCGACTCCACCCCCGCGTTCCCTTGGTGGCACTAGCGGTCCGCACCCTGGCCCGGTGCCCATGTGGGAGGACTCCAACGTGCTGGGGGATCAGTTGGAGCACAATCCCAGGCCATTCTGGCTAGCTTTCGATTTCGGCTGTCATTCCGGGAAACACGTGGGAGTGAGATGCACTGAGGCTGGCTGGGATGGGGCCTGCATAGGGGCCTCCTCTTTTCCTGACTCCCACGTTTCTCGTGGGCCTAGGGTTTCCTGGGTCTGGCTCCAAGACTTCCACAGTCAACGTTTCCCTGTTCACGGAGGACGACCGTCATGGGGACCGTTGTACGCGTGTTTCCTTCTAAACGCCGTCAGGGTGCAAGGACTCGGCTGCTGTGATCCTTTTGGAAGAGTGAATTCCGGCGACATCTGCCCACAAGGAGACTCTGGTCCTCCCAGTTCTCTCAGAGTGCTGCGTGATTCCCGTAGGATGAGAAGCGGGCAACCGTGTCTGGCTTTTGCCTGGTCATCTAGGTTCATTTCATCTGCACGTCCATTGTCCTCGTGGAGGGGCTGTTGCTGGGTGGAACGGCCTCTCGCCTCGGATCTTTGGGCTGCCAGGAACTTCAGGGGGCACAAGGCTCTTGGAGTGGGCTGACTTCAGTCCAGGTCGTGGGTCGTGGTCTCTTTGTAGGGCCCGGGTTTGTCTGCACTCTGCTGGAGGCTCTTGATTCCTCTGGCAAGAATCCGTGAACTTGACTTGGACTCCAGCACAAACCTTCTCGTTCTCCCAGGCGGGCCTTGCTTTTGTCTTGCTCTCACGGGGGATCCACAGTGCCCCTCAACAGCACTGGTGGACAACCACTTCAATCTTGCAATCGCCGCAGACGGCCTCTGAGACCCTCTCTCCAACTCACGTGCCCCCGTGGGATGCCAGTTCCAGGGGTGAGACCCCTTCTCCACCGTGTCCTTCCCTTGGTCGCGGTTCCCGCTTCTCTCCGACTGCCGTGCTGAGAAGCAGGAGTCCCTAAACAGCCCAGGATGAAGGGAGGCAGTGAGCTCAAGGGTCCCGCAATCTTCCGCTGACACCCTCCTCTGGGGTCTCAGGTATTCATCCATCAGCCGGAGAGCCCTCAACGACTCACCAGACTCCATTCCCAACCCTCTGGGATCCGATTCCTGCACAGAGCCGTTTTCGGGAATGAAGTCCGAAGAGCCCTTTCCAGCGCCCTCCTCGCAGTCTCCCATCGCCTCCTCCACCAGGGGGAGCCGACCACGGAGACGGCCTCGGGAGGCCCTTTGGGGGAGACTTTTCTCGGCCCGCAATGATGGTCGGAGGCAGCCTATTTCCTCAGCCCAGGCCGGCTCTGCCTGCACCATGTTCCTTGCTTAGGCAGGCTGACAACCATGCCAGCCTGGCGCCGGAGCCAGCCCCTCGAGTGCGCATGCGCCAGTGGCCGGGCACCTGGCGCGAGTGCTGAGCCCTGGCTTGCGTCACAGTGAAGGTCTTCGTTGCCTGGCGACGAGTCCCTGCGGCTTAGCGGAGAGGGGGGACCTCTGTGATGGGCGTCGGTGTTGGGCTCCCGCCTGCGTTCTCTTGGGGATCCACGGTATAGTCCCACCATCTAGGACAGGGCAGGGCAATCCAGCCTGAGGAAACGTCCAGGGAAGGCCCAGGGATCCACCGCGAAATCCCTAACCATCCAAAAGGATCCGCGCCATGCGTCAAGCCTGCCTGGACCCAGTGAGGGTCAGTCTCCTTAAACGTTGCCCCCTCCCCCCCGTGATTTCTGACGACAGCAGGCCTGTGTTCTCGGGGTGCTCTCTCCTGGGAGGGGCTTCCTGGCGGAGCAGAACCGCGCAGCCTGAGACGGTGCCCGGAGGTGTATTTGTGCGGGATTGTTTCGAGTGTTGGCTGCCCGTGTGTGTAGGCGGCACTCTGTGTGTGTGTGTGTGTGTGTGTGTGTGTGTGTGTGTGTGTGTGTGTGCGTCTGTGTGTGTTTGTGCTTGCACGCGCGCGCGTGCTTGTGTGGCTGTGCGCGCGCGTGTGTGTTTGGGCGTGTGTCTCTGTGGGCCTGTGTGCTGTGTGCGTGTACGTGGCGTCTGCCGATAGGAAGATGGCTCAAGCACTGCAGCCCTAATTTGTTTTTTCTTTTCGTGTACCCCTCCCGCCCCCGAGTCCACCGACCTTCTTGTCCGCCACTCTGTGAGGCTCTGCTTGGGTTCCGGAGCTCCGTGTCCTTTGTTTTTTTCCGTGGTTCCTGTATCCGGGGTGAACTGTGGGACTGGCTGAGACTCGCAGGAGCCCTAAGCACCTCCCCCGCCGCAAAGCAGCAACTCTGCTAGCAAGGAAGAGGAGCACACCACCCCCGAGAACAGAAACCTCCGAGTGCCTCATTTTCCTGTGGCCAAGCCGGGGCCCGACCCTAGCAGTCCTGTGCGCAGGGCTCCTCGAATCCCCCTGGAATTCGGTTCCTAGCCGAGCAGCCGCTTCACGTCGTGAGGTCAGGAGGCGGGCACTCCTCCATCGTCTTGGGATTTCATTCCGGGGACGGAGAGGGTGGGCAGCAGTTTGCTCAGATGGGGTGAGGATGCAGTCTGGTGAGGTGTGCCTGGGGTCCCCCACCTTCATCTGCTAAACAGGTGCTTCCAGATGAATAGGGAAGGTACTTCCGACTCCACCCCCGCGTTCCCTTGGTGGCACTAGCGGTCCGCACCCTGGCCCGGTGCCCATGTGGGAGGACTCCAACGTGCTGGGGGATCAGTTGGAGCACAATCCCAGGCCATTCTGGCTAGCTTTCGATTTCGGCTGTCATTCCGGGAAACACGTGGGAGTGAGATGCACTGAGGCTGGCTGGGATGGGGCCTGCATAGGGGCCTCCTCTTTTCCTGACTCCCACGTTTCTCGTGGGCCTAGGGTTTCCTGGGTCTGGCTCCAAGACTTCCACAGTCAACGTTTCCCTGTTCACGGAGGACGACCGTCATGGGGACCGTTGTACGCGTGTTTCCTTCTAAACGCCGTCAGGGTGCAAGGACTCGGCTGCTGTGATCCTTTTGGAAGAGTGAATTCCGGCGACATCTGCCCACAAGGAGACTCTGGTCCTCCCAGTTCTCTCAGAGTGCTGCGTGATTCCCGTAGGATGAGAAGCGGGCAACCGTGTCTGGCTTTTGCCTGGTCATCTAGGTTCATTTCATCTGCACGTCCATTGTCCTCGTGGAGGGGCTGTTGCTGGGTGGAACGGCCTCTCGCCTCGGATCTTTGGGCTGCCAGGAACTTCAGGGGGCACAAGGCTCTTGGAGTGGGCTGACTTCAGTCCAGGTCGTGGGTCGTGGTCTCTTTGTAGGGCCCGGGTTTGTCTGCACTCTGCTGGAGGCTCTTGATTCCTCTGGCAAGAATCCGTGAACTTGACTTGGACTCCAGCACAAACCTTCTCGTTCTCCCAGGCGGGCCTTGCTTTTGTCTTGCTCTCACGGGGGATCCACAGTGCCCCTCAACAGCACTGGTGGACAACCACTTCAATCTTGCAATCGCCGCAGACGGCCTCTGAGACCCTCTCTCCAACTCACGTGCCCCCGTGGGATGCCAGTTCCAGGGGTGAGACCCCTTCTCCACCGTGTCCTTCCCTTGGTCGCGGTTCCCGCTTCTCTCCGACTGCCGTGCTGAGAAGCAGGAGTCCCTAAACAGCCCAGGATGAAGGGAGGCAGTGAGCTCAAGGGTCCCGCAATCTTCCGCTGACACCCTCCTCTGGGGTCTCAGGTATTCATCCATCAGCCGGAGAGCCCTCAACGACTCACCAGACTCCATTCCCAACCCTCTGGGATCCGATTCCTGCACAGAGCCGTTTTCGGGAATGAAGTCCGAAGAGCCCTTTCCAGCGCCCTCCTCGCAGTCTCCCATCGCCTCCTCCACCACGGGGAGCCGACCACGGAGACGGCCTCGGGAGGCCCTTTGGGGGAGACTTTTCTCGGCCCGCAATGATGGTCGGAGGCAGCCTATTTCCTCAGCCCAGGCCGGCTCTGCCTGCACCATGTTCCTTGCTTAGGCAGGCTGACAACCATGCCAGCCTGGCGCCGGAGCCAGCCCCTCGAGTGCGCATGCGCCAGTGGCCGGGCACCTGGCGCGAGTGCTGAGCCCTGGCTTGCGTCACAGTGAAGGTCTTCGTTGCCTGGCGACGAGTCCCTGCGGCTTAGCGGAGAGGGGGGACCTCTGTGATGGGCGTCGGTGTTGGGCTCCCGCCTGCGTTCTCTTGGGGATCCACGGTATAGTCCCACCATCTAGGACAGGGCAGGGCAATCCAGCCTGAGGAAACGTCCAGGGAAGGCCCAGGGATCCACCGCGAAATCCCTAACCATCCAAAAGGATCCGCGCCATGCGTCAAGCCTGCCTGGACCCAGTGAGGGTCAGTCTCCTTAAACGTTGCCCCCTCCCCCCCGTGATTTCTGACGACAGCAGGCCTGTGTTCTCGGGGTGCTCTCTCCTGGGAGGGGCTTCCTGGCGGAGCAGAACCGCGCAGCCTGAGACGGTGCCCGGAGGTGTATTTGTGCGGGATTGTTTCGAGTGTTGGCTGCCCGTGTGTGTAGGCGGCACTCTGTGTGTGTGTGTGTGTGTGTGTGTGTGTGTGTGTGTGTGTGTGTGCGTCTGTGTGTGTTTGTGCTTGCACGCGCGCGCGTGCTTGTGTGGCTGTGCGCGCGCGTGTGTGTTTGGGCGTGTGTCTCTGTGGGCCTGTGTGCTGTGTGCGTGTACGTGGCGTCTGCCGATAGGAAGATGGCTCAAGCACTGCAGCCCTAATTTGTTTTTTCTTTTCGTGTACCCCTCCCGCCCCCGAGTCCACCGACCTTCTTGTCCGCCACTCTGTGAGGCTCTGCTTGGGTTCCGGAGCTCCGTGTCCTTTGTTTTTTTCCGTGGTTCCTGTATCCGGGGTGAACTGTGGGACTGGCTGAGACTCGCAGGAGCCCTAAGCACCTCCCCCGCCGCAAAGCAGCAACTCTGCTAGCAAGGAAGAGGAGCACACCACCCCCGAGAACAGAAACCTCCGAGTGCCTCATTTTCCTGTGGCCAAGCCGGGGCCCGACCCTAGCAGTCCTGTGCGCAGGGCTCCTCGAATCCCCCTGGAATTCGGTTCCTAGCCGAGCAGCCGCTTCACGTCGTGAGGTCAGGAGGCGGGCACTCCTCCATCGTCTTGGGATTTCATTCCGGGGACGGAGAGGGTGGGCAGCAGTTTGCTCAGATGGGGTGAGGATGCAGTCTGGTGAGGTGTGCCTGGGGTCCCCCACCTTCATCTGCTAAACAGGTGCTTCCAGATGAATAGGGAAGGTACTTCCGACTCCACCCCCGCGTTCCCTTGGTGGCACTAGCGGTCCGCACCCTGGCCCGGTGCCCATGTGGGAGGACTCCAACGTGCTGGGGGATCAGTTGGAGCACAATCCCAGGCCATTCTGGCTAGCTTTCGATTTCGGCTGTCATTCCGGGAAACACGTGGGAGTGAGATGCACTGAGGCTGGCTGGGATGGGGCCTGCATAGGGGCCTCCTCTTTTCCTGACTCCCACGTTTCTCGTGGGCCTAGGGTTTCCTGGGTCTGGCTCCAAGACTTCCACAGTCAACGTTTCCCTGTTCACGGAGGACGACCGTCATGGGGACCGTTGTACGCGTGTTTCCTTCTAAACGCCGTCAGGGTGCAAGGACTCGGCTGCTGTGATCCTTTTGGAAGAGTGAATTCCGGCGACATCTGCCCACAAGGAGACTCTGGTCCTCCCAGTTCTCTCAGAGTGCTGCGTGATTCCCGTAGGATGAGAAGCGGGCAACCGTGTCTGGCTTTTGCCTGGTCATCTAGGTTCATTTCATCTGCACGTCCATTGTCCTCGTGGAGGGGCTGTTGCTGGGTGGAACGGCCTCTCGCCTCGGATCTTTGGGCTGCCAGGAACTTCAGGGGGCACAAGGCTCTTGGAGTGGGCTGACTTCAGTCCAGGTCGTGGGTCGTGGTCTCTTTGTAGGGCCCGGGTTTGTCTGCACTCTGCTGGAGGCTCTTGATTCCTCTGGCAAGAATCCGTGAACTTGACTTGGACTCCAGCACAAACCTTCTCGTTCTCCCAGGCGGGCCTTGCTTTTGTCTTGCTCTCACGGGGGATCCACAGTGCCCCTCAACAGCACTGGTGGACAACCACTTCAATCTTGCAATCGCCGCAGACGGCCTCTGAGACCCTCTCTCCAACTCACGTGCCCCCGTGGGATGCCAGTTCCAGGGGTGAGACCCCTTCTCCACCGTGTCCTTCCCTTGGTCGCGGTTCCCGCTTCTCTCCGACTGCCGTGCTGAGAAGCAGGAGTCCCTAAACAGCCCAGGATGAAGGGAGGCAGTGAGCTCAAGGGTCCCGCAATCTTCCGCTGACACCCTCCTCTGGGGTCTCAGGTATTCATCCATCAGCCGGAGAGCCCTCAACGACTCACCAGACTCCATTCCCAACCCTCTGGGATCCGATTCCTGCACAGAGCCGTTTTCGGGAATGAAGTCCGAAGAGCCCTTTCCAGCGCCCTCCTCGCAGTCTCCCATCGCCTCCTCCACCACGGGGAGCCGACCACGGAGACGGCCTCGGGAGGCCCTTTGGGGGAGACTTTTCTCGGCCCGCAATGATGGTCGGAGGCAGCCTATTTCCTCAGCCCAGGCCGGCTCTGCCTGCACCATGTTCCTTGCTTAGGCAGGCTGACAACCATGCCAGCCTGGCGCCGGAGCCAGCCCCTCGAGTGCGCATGCGCCAGTGGCCGGGCACCTGGCGCGAGTGCTGAGCCCTGGCTTGCGTCACAGTGAAGGTCTTCGTTGCCTGGCGACGAGTCCCTGCGGCTTAGCGGAGAGGGGGGACCTCTGTGATGGGCGTCGGTGTTGGGCTCCCGCCTGCGTTCTCTTGGGGATCCACGGTATAGTCCCACCATCTAGGACAGGGCAGGGCAATCCAGCCTGAGGAAACGTCCAGGGAAGGCCCAGGGATCCACCGCGAAATCCCTAACCATCCAAAAGGATCCGCGCCATGCGTCAAGCCTGCCTGGACCCAGTGAGGGTCAGTCTCCTTAAACGTTGCCCCCTCCCCCCCGTGATTTCTGACGACAGCAGGCCTGTGTTCTCGGGGTGCTCTCTCCTGGGAGGGGCTTCCTGGCGGAGCAGAACCGCGCAGCCTGAGACGGTGCCCGGAGGTGTATTTGTGCGGGATTGTTTCGAGTGTTGGCTGCCCGTGTGTGTAGGCGGCACTCTGTGTGTGTGTGTGTGTGTGTGTGTGTGTGTGTGTGTGTGTGTGTGCGTCTGTGTGTGTTTGTGCTTGCACGCGCGCGCGTGCTTGTGTGGCTGTGCGCGCGCGTGTGTGTTTGGGCGTGTGTCTCTGTGGGCCTGTGTGCTGTGTGCGTGTACGTGGCGTCTGCCGATAGGAAGATGGCTCAAGCACTGCAGCCCTAATTTGTTTTTTCTTTTCGTGTACCCCTCCCGCCCCCGAGTCCACCGACCTTCTTGTCCGCCACTCTGTGAGGCTCTGCTTGGGTTCCGGAGCTCCGTGTCCTTTGTTTTTTTCCGTGGTTCCTGTATCCGGGGTGAACTGTGGGACTGGCTGAGACTCGCAGGAGCCCTAAGCACCTCCCCCGCCGCAAAGCAGCAACTCTGCTAGCAAGGAAGAGGAGCACACCACCCCCGAGAACAGAAACCTCCGAGTGCCTCATTTTCCTGTGGCCAAGCCGGGGCCCGACCCTAGCAGTCCTGTGCGCAGGGCTCCTCGAATCCCCCTGGAATTCGGTTCCTAGCCGAGCAGCCGCTTCACGTCGTGAGGTCAGGAGGCGGGCACTCCTCCATCGTCTTGGGATTTCATTCCGGGGACGGAGAGGGTGGGCAGCAGTTTGCTCAGATGGGGTGAGGATGCAGTCTGGTGAGGTGTGCCTGGGGTCCCCCACCTTCATCTGCTAAACAGGTGCTTCCAGATGAATAGGGAAGGTACTTCCAACTCCACCCCCGCGTTCCCTTGGTGGCACTAGCGGTCCGCACCCTGGCCCGGTGCCCATGTGGGAGGACTCCAACGTGCTGGGGGATCAGTTGGAGCACAATCCCAGGCCATTCTGGCTAGCTTTCGATTTCGGCTGTCATTCCGGGAAACACGTGGGAGTGAGATGCACTGAGGCTGGCTGGGATGGGGCCTGCATAGGGGCCTCCTCTTTTCCTGACTCCCACGTTTCTCGTGGGCCTAGGGTTTCCTGGGTCTGGCTCCAAGACTTCCACAGTCAACGTTTCCCTGTTCACGGAGGACGACCGTCATGGGGACCGTTGTACGCGTGTTTCCTTCTAAACGCCGTCAGGGTGCAAGGACTCGGCTGCTGTGATCCTTTTGGAAGAGTGAATTCCGGCGACATCTGCCCACAAGGAGACTCTGGTCCTCCCAGTTCTCTCAGAGTGCTGCGTGATTCCCGTAGGATGAGAAGCGGGCAACCGTGTCTGGCTTTTGCCTGGTCATCTAGGTTCATTTCATCTGCACGTCCATTGTCCTCGTGGAGGGGCTGTTGCTGGGTGGAACGGCCTCTCGCCTCGGATCTTTGGGCTGCCAGGAACTTCAGGGGGCACAAGGCTCTTGGAGTGGGCTGACTTCAGTCCAGGTCGTGGGTCGTGGTCTCTTTGTAGGGCCCGGGTTTGTCTGCACTCTGCTGGAGGCTCTTGATTCCTCTGGCAAGAATCCGTGAACTTGACTTGGACTCCAGCACAAACCTTCTCGTTCTCCCAGGCGGGCCTTGCTTTTGTCTTGCTCTCACGGGGGATCCACAGTGCCCCTCAACAGCACTGGTGGACAACCACTTCAATCTTGCAATCGCCGCAGACGGCCTCTGAGACCCTCTCTCCAACTCACGTGCCCCCGTGGGATGCCAGTTCCAGGGGTGAGACCCCTTCTCCACCGTGTCCTTCCCTTGGTCGCGGTTCCCGCTTCTCTCCGACTGCCGTGCTGAGAAGCAGGAGTCCCTAAACAGCCCAGGATGAAGGGAGGCAGTGAGCTCAAGGGTCCCGCAATCTTCCGCTGACACCCTCCTCTGGGGTCTCAGGTATTCATCCATCAGCCGGAGAGCCCTCAACGACTCACCAGACTCCATTCCCAACCCTCTGGGATCCGATTCCTGCACAGAGCCGTTTTCGGGAATGAAGTCCGAAGAGCCCTTTCCAGCGCCCTCCTCGCAGTCTCCCATCGCCTCCTCCACCAGGGGGAGCCGACCACGGAGACGGCCTCGGGAGGCCCTTTGGGGGAGACTTTTCTCGGCCCGCAATGATGGTCGGAGGCAGCCTATTTCCTCAGCCCAGGCCGGCTCTGCCTGCACCATGTTCCTTGCTTAGGCAGGCTGACAACCATGCCAGCCTGGCGCCGGAGCCAGCCCCTCGAGTGCGCATGCGCCAGTGGCCGGGCACCTGGCGCGAGTGCTGAGCCCTGGCTTGCGTCACAGTGAAGGTCTTCGTTGCCTGGCGACGAGTCCCTGCGGCTTAGCGGAGAGGGGGGACCTCTGTGATGGGCGTCGGTGTTGGGCTCCCGCCTGCGTTCTCTTGGGGATCCACGGTATAGTCCCACCATCTAGGACAGGGCAGGGCAATCCAGCCTGAGGAAACGTCCAGGGAAGGCCCAGGGATCCACCGCGAAATCCCTAACCATCCAAAAGGATCCGCGCCATGCGTCAAGCCTGCCTGGACCCAGTGAGGGTCAGTCTCCTTAAACGTTGCCCCCTCCCCCCCGTGATTTCTGACGACAGCAGGCCTGTGTTCTCGGGGTGCTCTCTCCTGGGAGGGGCTTCCTGGCGGAGCAGAACCGCGCAGCCTGAGACGGTGCCCGGAGGTGTATTTGTGCGGGATTGTTTCGAGTGTTGGCTGCCCGTGTGTGTAGGCGGCACTCTGTGTGTGTGTGTGTGTGTGTGTGTGTGTGTGTGTGTGTGTGTGTGCGTCTGTGTGTGTTTGTGCTTGCACGCGCGCGCGTGCTTGTGTGGCTGTGCGCGCGCGTGTGTGTTTGGGCGTGTGTCTCTGTGGGCCTGTGTGCTGTGTGCGTGTACGTGGCGTCTGCCGATAGGAAGATGGCTCAAGCACTGCAGCCCTAATTTGTTTTTTCTTTTCGTGTACCCCTCCCGCCCCCGAGTCCACCGACCTTCTTGTCCGCCACTCTGTGAGGCTCTGCTTGGGTTCCGGAGCTCCGTGTCCTTTGTTTTTTTCCGTGGTTCCTGTATCCGGGGTGAACTGTGGGACTGGCTGAGACTCGCAGGAGCCCTAAGCACCTCCCCCGCCGCAAAGCAGCAACTCTGCTAGCAAGGAAGAGGAGCACACCACCCCCGAGAACAGAAACCTCCGAGTGCCTCATTTTCCTGTGGCCAAGCCGGGGCCCGACCCTAGCAGTCCTGTGCGCAGGGCTCCTCGAATCCCCCTGGAATTCGGTTCCTAGCCGAGCAGCCGCTTCACGTCGTGAGGTCAGGAGGCGGGCACTCCTCCATCGTCTTGGGATTTCATTCCGGGGACGGAGAGGGTGGGCAGCAGTTTGCTCAGATGGGGTGAGGATGCAGTCTGGTGAGGTGTGCCTGGGGTCCCCCACCTTCATCTGCTAAACAGGTGCTTCCAGATGAATAGGGAAGGTACTTCCGACTCCACCCCCGCGTTCCCTTGGTGGCACTAGCGGTCCGCACCCTGGCCCGGTGCCCATGTGGGAGGACTCCAACGTGCTGGGGGATCAGTTGGAGCACAATCCCAGGCCATTCTGGCTAGCTTTCGATTTCGGCTGTCATTCCGGGAAACACGTGGGAGTGAGATGCACTGAGGCTGGCTGGGATGGGGCCTGCATAGGGGCCTCCTCTTTTCCTGACTCCCACGTTTCTCGTGGGCCTAGGGTTTCCTGGGTCTGGCTCCAAGACTTCCACAGTCAACGTTTCCCTGTTCACGGAGGACGACCGTCATGGGGACCGTTGTACGCGTGTTTCCTTCTAAACGCCGTCAGGGTGCAAGGACTCGGCTGCTGTGATCCTTTTGGAAGAGTGAATTCCGGCGACATCTGCCCACAAGGAGACTCTGGTCCTCCCAGTTCTCTCAGAGTGCTGCGTGATTCCCGTAGGATGAGAAGCGGGCAACCGTGTCTGGCTTTTGCCTGGTCATCTAGGTTCATTTCATCTGCACGTCCATTGTCCTCGTGGAGGGGCTGTTGCTGGGTGGAACGGCCTCTCGCCTCGGATCTTTGGGCTGCCAGGAACTTCAGGGGGCACAAGGCTCTTGGAGTGGGCTGACTTCAGTCCAGGTCGTGGGTCGTGGTCTCTTTGTAGGGCCCGGGTTTGTCTGCACTCTGCTGGAGGCTCTTGATTCCTCTGGCAAGAATCCGTGAACTTGACTTGGACTCCAGCACAAACCTTCTCGTTCTCCCAGGCGGGCCTTGCTTTTGTCTTGCTCTCACGGGGGATCCACAGTGCCCCTCAACAGCACTGGTGGACAACCACTTCAATCTTGCAATCGCCGCAGACGGCCTCTGAGACCCTCTCTCCAACTCACGTGCCCCCGTGGGATGCCAGTTCCAGGGGTGAGACCCCTTCTCCACCGTGTCCTTCCCTTGGTCGCGGTTCCCGCTTCTCTCCGACTGCCGTGCTGAGAAGCAGGAGTCCCTAAACAGCCCAGGATGAAGGGAGGCAGTGAGCTCAAGGGTCCCGCAATCTTCCGCTGACACCCTCCTCTGGGGTCTCAGGTATTCATCCATCAGCCGGAGAGCCCTCAACGACTCACCAGACTCCATTCCCAACCCTCTGGGATCCGATTCCTGCACAGAGCCGTTTTCGGGAATGAAGTCCGAAGAGCCCTTTCCAGCGCCCTCCTCGCAGTCTCCCATCGCCTCCTCCACCAGGGGGAGCCGACCACGGAGACGGCCTCGGGAGGCCCTTTGGGGGAGACTTTTCTCGGCCCGCAATGATGGTCGGAGGCAGCCTATTTCCTCAGCCCAGGCCGGCTCTGCCTGCACCATGTTCCTTGCTTAGGCAGGCTGACAACCATGCCAGCCTGGCGCCGGAGCCAGCCCCTCGAGTGCGCATGCGCCAGTGGCCGGGCACCTGGCGCGAGTGCTGAGCCCTGGCTTGCGTCACAGTGAAGGTCTTCGTTGCCTGGCGACGAGTCCCTGCGGCTTAGCGGAGAGGGGGGACCTCTGTGATGGGCGTCGGTGTTGGGCTCCCGCCTGCGTTCTCTTGGGGATCCACGGTATAGTCCCACCATCTAGGACAGGGCAGGGCAATCCAGCCTGAGGAAACGTCCAGGGAAGGCCCAGGGATCCACCGCGAAATCCCTAACCATCCAAAAGGATCCGCGCCATGCGTCAAGCCTGCCTGGACCCAGTGAGGGTCAGTCTCCTTAAACGTTGCCCCCTCCCCCCCGTGATTTCTGACGACAGCAGGCCTGTGTTCTCGGGGTGCTCTCTCCTGGGAGGGGCTTCCTGGCGGAGCAGAACCGCGCAGCCTGAGACGGTGCCCGGAGGTGTATTTGTGCGGGATTGTTTCGAGTGTTGGCTGCCCGTGTGTGTAGGCGGCACTCTGTGTGTGTGTGTGTGTGTGTGTGTGTGTGTGTGTGTGTGTGTGTGTGCGTCTGTGTGTGTTTGTGCTTGCACGCGCGCGCGTGCTTGTGTGGCTGTGCGCGCGCGTGTGTGTTTGGGCGTGTGTCTCTGTGGGCCTGTGTGCTGTGTGCGTGTACGTGGCGTCTGCCGATAGGAAGATGGCTCAAGCACTGCAGCCCTAATTTGTTTTTTCTTTTCGTGTACCCCTCCCGCCCCCGAGTCCACCGACCTTCTTGTCCGCCACTCTGTGAGGCTCTGCTTGGGTTCCGGAGCTCCGTGTCCTTTGTTTTTTTCCGTGGTTCCTGTATCCGGGGTGAACTGTGGGACTGGCTGAGACTCGCAGGAGCCCTAAGCACCTCCCCCGCCGCAAAGCAGCAACTCTGCTAGCAAGGAAGAGGAGCACACCACCCCCGAGAACAGAAACCTCCGAGTGCCTCATTTTCCTGTGGCCAAGCCGGGGCCCGACCCTAGCAGTCCTGTGCGCAGGGCTCCTCGAATCCCCCTGGAATTCGGTTCCTAGCCGAGCAGCCGCTTCACGTCGTGAGGTCAGGAGGCGGGCACTCCTCCATCGTCTTGGGATTTCATTCCGGGGACGGAGAGGGTGGGCAGCAGTTTGCTCAGATGGGGTGAGGATGCAGTCTGGTGAGGTGTGCCTGGGGTCCCCCACCTTCATCTGCTAAACAGGTGCTTCCAGATGAATAGGGAAGGTACTTCCGACTCCACCCCCGCGTTCCCTTGGTGGCACTAGCGGTCCGCACCCTGGCCCGGTGCCCATGTGGGAGGACTCCAACGTGCTGGGGGATCAGTTGGAGCACAATCCCAGGCCATTCTGGCTAGCTTTCGATTTCGGCTGTCATTCCGGGAAACACGTGGGAGTGAGATGCACTGAGGCTGGCTGGGATGGGGCCTGCATAGGGGCCTCCTCTTTTCCTGACTCCCACGTTTCTCGTGGGCCTAGGGTTTCCTGGGTCTGGCTCCAAGACTTCCACAGTCAACGTTTCCCTGTTCACGGAGGACGACCGTCATGGGGACCGTTGTACGCGTGTTTCCTTCTAAACGCCGTCAGGGTGCAAGGACTCGGCTGCTGTGATCCTTTTGGAAGAGTGAATTCCGGCGACATCTGCCCACAAGGAGACTCTGGTCCTCCCAGTTCTCTCAGAGTGCTGCGTGATTCCCGTAGGATGAGAAGCGGGCAACCGTGTCTGGCTTTTGCCTGGTCATCTAGGTTCATTTCATCTGCACGTCCATTGTCCTCGTGGAGGGGCTGTTGCTGGGTGGAACGGCCTCTCGCCTCGGATCTTTGGGCTGCCAGGAACTTCAGGGGGCACAAGGCTCTTGGAGTGGGCTGACTTCAGTCCAGGTCGTGGGTCGTGGTCTCTTTGTAGGGCCCGGGTTTGTCTGCACTCTGCTGGAGGCTCTTGATTCCTCTGGCAAGAATCCGTGAACTTGACTTGGACTCCAGCACAAACCTTCTCGTTCTCCCAGGCGGGCCTTGCTTTTGTCTTGCTCTCACGGGGGATCCACAGTGCCCCTCAACAGCACTGGTGGACAACCACTTCAATCTTGCAATCGCCGCAGACGGCCTCTGAGACCCTCTCTCCAACTCACGTGCCCCCGTGGGATGCCAGTTCCAGGGGTGAGACCCCTTCTCCACCGTGTCCTTCCCTTGGTCGCGGTTCCCGCTTCTCTCCGACTGCCGTGCTGAGAAGCAGGAGTCCCTAAACAGCCCAGGATGAAGGGAGGCAGTGAGCTCAAGGGTCCCGCAATCTTCCGCTGACACCCTCCTCTGGGGTCTCAGGTATTCATCCATCAGCCGGAGAGCCCTCAACGACTCACCAGACTCCATTCCCAACCCTCTGGGATCCGATTCCTGCACAGAGCCGTTTTCGGGAATGAAGTCCGAAGAGCCCTTTCCAGCGCCCTCCTCGCAGTCTCCCATCGCCTCCTCCACCAGGGGGAGCCGACCACGGAGACGGCCTCGGGAGGCCCTTTGGGGGAGACTTTTCTCGGCCCGCAATGATGGTCGGAGGCAGCCTATTTCCTCAGCCCAGGCCGGCTCTGCCTGCACCATGTTCCTTGCTTAGGCAGGCTGACAACCATGCCAGCCTGGCGCCGGAGCCAGCCCCTCGAGTGCGCATGCGCCAGTGGCCGGGCACCTGGCGCGAGTGCTGAGCCCTGGCTTGCGTCACAGTGAAGGTCTTCGTTGCCTGGCGACGAGTCCCTGCGGCTTAGCGGAGAGGGGGGACCTCTGTGATGGGCGTCGGTGTTGGGCTCCCGCCTGCGTTCTCTTGGGGATCCACGGTATAGTCCCACCATCTAGGACAGGGCAGGGCAATCCAGCCTGAGGAAACGTCCAGGGAAGGCCCAGGGATCCACCGCGAAATCCCTAACCATCCAAAAGGATCCGCGCCATGCGTCAAGCCTGCCTGGACCCAGTGAGGGTCAGTCTCCTTAAACGTTGCCCCCTCCCCCCCGTGATTTCTGACGACAGCAGGCCTGTGTTCTCGGGGTGCTCTCTCCTGGGAGGGGCTTCCTGGCGGAGCAGAACCGCGCAGCCTGAGACGGTGCCCGGAGGTGTATTTGTGCGGGATTGTTTCGAGTGTTGGCTGCCCGTGTGTGTAGGCGGCACTCTGTGTGTGTGTGTGTGTGTGTGTGTGTGTGTGTGTGTGTGTGTGTGCGTCTGTGTGTGTTTGTGCTTGCACGCGCGCGCGTGCTTGTGTGGCTGTGCGCGCGCGTGTGTGTTTGGGCGTGTGTCTCTGTGGGCCTGTGTGCTGTGTGCGTGTACGTGGCGTCTGCCGATAGGAAGATGGCTCAAGCACTGCAGCCCTAATTTGTTTTTTCTTTTCGTGTACCCCTCCCGCCCCCGAGTCCACCGACCTTCTTGTCCGCCACTCTGTGAGGCTCTGCTTGGGTTCCGGAGCTCCGTGTCCTTTGTTTTTTTCCGTGGTTCCTGTATCCGGGGTGAACTGTGGGACTGGCTGAGACTCGCAGGAGCCCTAAGCACCTCCCCCGCCGCAAAGCAGCAACTCTGCTAGCAAGGAAGAGGAGCACACCACCCCCGAGAACAGAAACCTCCGAGTGCCTCATTTTCCTGTGGCCAAGCCGGGGCCCGACCCTAGCAGTCCTGTGCGCAGGGCTCCTCGAATCCCCCTGGAATTCGGTTCCTAGCCGAGCAGCCGCTTCACGTCGTGAGGTCAGGAGGCGGGCACTCCTCCATCGTCTTGGGATTTCATTCCGGGGACGGAGAGGGTGGGCAGCAGTTTGCTCAGATGGGGTGAGGATGCAGTCTGGTGAGGTGTGCCTGGGGTCCCCCACCTTCATCTGCTAAACAGGTGCTTCCAGATGAATAGGGAAGGTACTTCCGACTCCACCCCCGCGTTCCCTTGGTGGCACTAGCGGTCCGCACCCTGGCCCGGTGCCCATGTGGGAGGACTCCAACGTGCTGGGGGATCAGTTGGAGCACAATCCCAGGCCATTCTGGCTAGCTTTCGATTTCGGCTGTCATTCCGGGAAACACGTGGGAGTGAGATGCACTGAGGCTGGCTGGGATGGGGCCTGCATAGGGGCCTCCTCTTTTCCTGACTCCCACGTTTCTCGTGGGCCTAGGGTTTCCTGGGTCTGGCTCCAAGACTTCCACAGTCAACGTTTCCCTGTTCACGGAGGACGACCGTCATGGGGACCGTTGTACGCGTGTTTCCTTCTAAACGCCGTCAGGGTGCAAGGACTCGGCTGCTGTGATCCTTTTGGAAGAGTGAATTCCGGCGACATCTGCCCACAAGGAGACTCTGGTCCTCCCAGTTCTCTCAGAGTGCTGCGTGATTCCCGTAGGATGAGAAGCGGGCAACCGTGTCTGGCTTTTGCCTGGTCATCTAGGTTCATTTCATCTGCACGTCCATTGTCCTCGTGGAGGGGCTGTTGCTGGGTGGAACGGCCTCTCGCCTCGGATCTTTGGGCTGCCAGGAACTTCAGGGGGCACAAGGCTCTTGGAGTGGGCTGACTTCAGTCCAGGTCGTGGGTCGTGGTCTCTTTGTAGGGCCCGGGTTTGTCTGCACTCTGCTGGAGGCTCTTGATTCCTCTGGCAAGAATCCGTGAACTTGACTTGGACTCCAGCACAAACCTTCTCGTTCTCCCAGGCGGGCCTTGCTTTTGTCTTGCTCTCACGGGGGATCCACAGTGCCCCTCAACAGCACTGGTGGACAACCACTTCAATCTTGCAATCGCCGCAGACGGCCTCTGAGACCCTCTCTCCAACTCACGTGCCCCCGTGGGATGCCAGTTCCAGGGGTGAGACCCCTTCTCCACCGTGTCCTTCCCTTGGTCGCGGTTCCCGCTTCTCTCCGACTGCCGTGCTGAGAAGCAGGAGTCCCTAAACAGCCCAGGATGAAGGGAGGCAGTGAGCTCAAGGGTCCCGCAATCTTCCGCTGACACCCTCCTCTGGGGTCTCAGGTATTCATCCATCAGCCGGAGAGCCCTCAACGACTCACCAGACTCCATTCCCAACCCTCTGGGATCCGATTCCTGCACAGAGCCGTTTTCGGGAATGAAGTCCGAAGAGCCCTTTCCAGCGCCCTCCTCGCAGTCTCCCATCGCCTCCTCCACCAGGGGGAGCCGACCACGGAGACGGCCTCGGGAGGCCCTTTGGGGGAGACTTTTCTCGGCCCGCAATGATGGTCGGAGGCAGCCTATTTCCTCAGCCCAGGCCGGCTCTGCCTGCACCATGTTCCTTGCTTAGGCAGGCTGACAACCATGCCAGCCTGGCGCCGGAGCCAGCCCCTCGAGTGCGCATGCGCCAGTGGCCGGGCACCTGGCGCGAGTGCTGAGCCCTGGCTTGCGTCACAGTGAAGGTCTTCGTTGCCTGGCGACGAGTCCCTGCGGCTTAGCGGAGAGGGGGGACCTCTGTGATGGGCGTCGGTGTTGGGCTCCCGCCTGCGTTCTCTTGGGGATCCACGGTATAGTCCCACCATCTAGGACAGGGCAGGGCAATCCAGCCTGAGGAAACGTCCAGGGAAGGCCCAGGGATCCACCGCGAAATCCCTAACCATCCAAAAGGATCCGCGCCATGCGTCAAGCCTGCCTGGACCCAGTGAGGGTCAGTCTCCTTAAACGTTGCCCCCTCCCCCCCGTGATTTCTGACGACAGCAGGCCTGTGTTCTCGGGGTGCTCTCTCCTGGGAGGGGCTTCCTGGCGGAGCAGAACCGCGCAGCCTGAGACGGTGCCCGGAGGTGTATTTGTGCGGGATTGTTTCGAGTGTTGGCTGCCCGTGTGTGTAGGCGGCACTCTGTGTGTGTGTGTGTGTGTGTGTGTGTGTGTGTGTGTGTGTGTGCGTGCGTCTGTGTGTGTTTGTGCTTGCACGCGCGCGCGTGCTTGTGTGGCTGTGCGCGCGCGTGTGTGTTTGGGCGTGTGTCTCTGTGGGCCTGTGTGCTGTGTGCGTGTACGTGGCGTCTGCCGATAGGAAGATGGCTCAAGCACTGCAGCCCTAATTTGTTTTTTCTTTTCGTGTACCCCTCCCGCCCCCGAGTCCACCGACCTTCTTGTCCGCCACTCTGTGAGGCTCTGCTTGGGTTCCGGAGCTCCGTGTCCTTTGTTTTTTTCCGTGGTTCCTGTATCCGGGGTGAACTGTGGGACTGGCTGAGACTCGCAGGAGCCCTAAGCACCTCCCCCGCCGCAAAGCAGCAACTCTGCTAGCAAGGAAGAGGAGCACACCACCCCCGAGAACAGAAACCTCCGAGTGCCTCATTTTCCTGTGGCCAAGCCGGGGCCCGACCCTAGCAGTCCTGTGCGCAGGGCTCCTCGAATCCCCCTGGAATTCGGTTCCTAGCCGAGCAGCCGCTTCACGTCGTGAGGTCAGGAGGCGGGCACTCCTCCATCGTCTTGGGATTTCATTCCGGGGACGGAGAGGGTGGGCAGCAGTTTGCTCAGATGGGGTGAGGATGCAGTCTGGTGAGGTGTGCCTGGGGTCCCCCACCTTCATCTGCTAAACAGGTGCTTCCAGATGAATAGGGAAGGTACTTCCGACTCCACCCCCGCGTTCCCTTGGTGGCACTAGCGGTCCGCACCCTGGCCCGGTGCCCATGTGGGAGGACTCCAACGTGCTGGGGGATCAGTTGGAGCACAATCCCAGGCCATTCTGGCTAGCTTTCGATTTCGGCTGTCATTCCGGGAAACACGTGGGAGTGAGATGCACTGAGGCTGGCTGGGATGGGGCCTGCATAGGGGCCTCCTCTTTTCCTGACTCCCACGTTTCTCGTGGGCCTAGGGTTTCCTGGGTCTGGCTCCAAGACTTCCACAGTCAACGTTTCCCTGTTCACGGAGGACGACCGTCATGGGGACCGTTGTACGCGTGTTTCCTTCTAAACGCCGTCAGGGTGCAAGGACTCGGCTGCTGTGATCCTTTTGGAAGAGTGAATTCCGGCGACATCTGCCCACAAGGAGACTCTGGTCCTCCCAGTTCTCTCAGAGTGCTGCGTGATTCCCGTAGGATGAGAAGCGGGCAACCGTGTCTGGCTTTTGCCTGGTCATCTAGGTTCATTTCATCTGCACGTCCATTGTCCTCGTGGAGGGGCTGTTGCTGGGTGGAACGGCCTCTCGCCTCGGATCTTTGGGCTGCCAGGAACTTCAGGGGGCACAAGGCTCTTGGAGTGGGCTGACTTCAGTCCAGGTCGTGGGTCGTGGTCTCTTTGTAGGGCCCGGGTTTGTCTGCACTCTGCTGGAGGCTCTTGATTCCTCTGGCAAGAATCCGTGAACTTGACTTGGACTCCAGCACAAACCTTCTCGTTCTCCCAGGCGGGCCTTGCTTTTGTCTTGCTCTCACGGGGGATCCACAGTGCCCCTCAACAGCACTGGTGGACAACCACTTCAATCTTGCAATCGCCGCAGACGGCCTCTGAGACCCTCTCTCCAACTCACGTGCCCCCGTGGGATGCCAGTTCCAGGGGTGAGACCCCTTCTCCACCGTGTCCTTCCCTTGGTCGCGGTTCCCGCTTCTCTCCGACTGCCGTGCTGAGAAGCAGGAGTCCCTAAACAGCCCAGGATGAAGGGAGGCAGTGAGCTCAAGGGTCCCGCAATCTTCCGCTGACACCCTCCTCTGGGGTCTCAGGTATTCATCCATCAGCCGGAGAGCCCTCAACGACTCACCAGACTCCATTCCCAACCCTCTGGGATCCGATTCCTGCACAGAGCCGTTTTCGGGAATGAAGTCCGAAGAGCCCTTTCCAGCGCCCTCCTCGCAGTCTCCCATCGCCTCCTCCACCAGGGGGAGCCGACCACGGAGACGGCCTCGGGAGGCCCTTTGGGGGAGACTTTTCTCGGCCCGCAATGATGGTCGGAGGCAGCCTATTTCCTCAGCCCAGGCCGGCTCTGCCTGCACCATGTTCCTTGCTTAGGCAGGCTGACAACCATGCCAGCCTGGCGCCGGAGCCAGCCCCTCGAGTGCGCATGCGCCAGTGGCCGGGCACCTGGCGCGAGTGCTGAGCCCTGGCTTGCGTCACAGTGAAGGTCTTCGTTGCCTGGCGACGAGTCCCTGCGGCTTAGCGGAGAGGGGGGACCTCTGTGATGGGCGTCGGTGTTGGGCTCCCGCCTGCGTTCTCTTGGGGATCCACGGTATAGTCCCACCATCTAGGACAGGGCAGGGCAATCCAGCCTGAGGAAACGTCCAGGGAAGGCCCAGGGATCCACCGCGAAATCCCTAACCATCCAAAAGGATCCGCGCCATGCGTCAAGCCTGCCTGGACCCAGTGAGGGTCAGTCTCCTTAAACGTTGCCCCCTCCCCCCCGTGATTTCTGACGACAGCAGGCCTGTGTTCTCGGGGTGCTCTCTCCTGGGAGGGGCTTCCTGGCGGAGCAGAACCGCGCAGCCTGAGACGGTGCCCGGAGGTGTATTTGTGCGGGATTGTTTCGAGTGTTGGCTGCCCGTGTGTGTAGGCGGCACTCTGTGTGTGTGTGTGTGTGTGTGTGTGTGTGTGTGTGTGTGTGTGTGCGTCTGTGTGTGTTTGTGCTTGCACGCGCGCGCGTGCTTGTGTGGCTGTGCGCGCGCGTGTGTGTTTGGGCGTGTGTCTCTGTGGGCCTGTGTGCTGTGTGCGTGTACGTGGCGTCTGCCGATAGGAAGATGGCTCAAGCACTGCAGCCCTAATTTGTTTTTTCTTTTCGTGTACCCCTCCCGCCCCCGAGTCCACCGACCTTCTTGTCCGCCACTCTGTGAGGCTCTGCTTGGGTTCCGGAGCTCCGTGTCCTTTGTTTTTTTCCGTGGTTCCTGTATCCGGGGTGAACTGTGGGACTGGCTGAGACTCGCAGGAGCCCTAAGCACCTCCCCCGCCGCAAAGCAGCAACTCTGCTAGCAAGGAAGAGGAGCACACCACCCCCGAGAACAGAAACCTCCGAGTGCCTCATTTTCCTGTGGCCAAGCCGGGGCCCGACCCTAGCAGTCCTGTGCGCAGGGCTCCTCGAATCCCCCTGGAATTCGGTTCCTAGCCGAGCAGCCGCTTCACGTCGTGAGGTCAGGAGGCGGGCACTCCTCCATCGTCTTGGGATTTCATTCCGGGGACGGAGAGGGTGGGCAGCAGTTTGCTCAGATGGGGTGAGGATGCAGTCTGGTGAGGTGTGCCTGGGGTCCCCCACCTTCATCTGCTAAACAGGTGCTTCCAGATGAATAGGGAAGGTACTTCCGACTCCACCCCCGCGTTCCCTTGGTGGCACTAGCGGTCCGCACCCTGGCCCGGTGCCCATGTGGGAGGACTCCAACGTGCTGGGGGATCAGTTGGAGCACAATCCCAGGCCATTCTGGCTAGCTTTCGATTTCGGCTGTCATTCCGGGAAACACGTGGGAGTGAGATGCACTGAGGCTGGCTGGGATGGGGCCTGCATAGGGGCCTCCTCTTTTCCTGACTCCCACGTTTCTCGTGGGCCTAGGGTTTCCTGGGTCTGGCTCCAAGACTTCCACAGTCAACGTTTCCCTGTTCACGGAGGACGACCGTCATGGGGACCGTTGTACGCGTGTTTCCTTCTAAACGCCGTCAGGGTGCAAGGACTCGGCTGCTGTGATCCTTTTGGAAGAGTGAATTCCGGCGACATCTGCCCACAAGGAGACTCTGGTCCTCCCAGTTCTCTCAGAGTGCTGCGTGATTCCCGTAGGATGAGAAGCGGGCAACCGTGTCTGGCTTTTGCCTGGTCATCTAGGTTCATTTCATCTGCACGTCCATTGTCCTCGTGGAGGGGCTGTTGCTGGGTGGAACGGCCTCTCGCCTCGGATCTTTGGGCTGCCAGGAACTTCAGGGGGCACAAGGCTCTTGGAGTGGGCTGACTTCAGTCCAGGTCGTGGGTCGTGGTCTCTTTGTAGGGCCCGGGTTTGTCTGCACTCTGCTGGAGGCTCTTGATTCCTCTGGCAAGAATCCGTGAACTTGACTTGGACTCCAGCACAAACCTTCTCGTTCTCCCAGGCGGGCCTTGCTTTTGTCTTGCTCTCACGGGGGATCCACAGTGCCCCTCAACAGCACTGGTGGACAACCACTTCAATCTTGCAATCGCCGCAGACGGCCTCTGAGACCCTCTCTCCAACTCACGTGCCCCCGTGGGATGCCAGTTCCAGGGGTGAGACCCCTTCTCCACCGTGTCCTTCCCTTGGTCGCGGTTCCCGCTTCTCTCCGACTGCCGTGCTGAGAAGCAGGAGTCCCTAAACAGCCCAGGATGAAGGGAGGCAGTGAGCTCAAGGGTCCCGCAATCTTCCGCTGACACCCTCCTCTGGGGTCTCAGGTATTCATCCATCAGCCGGAGAGCCCTCAACGACTCACCAGACTCCATTCCCAACCCTCTGGGATCCGATTCCTGCACAGAGCCGTTTTCGGGAATGAAGTCCGAAGAGCCCTTTCCAGCGCCCTCCTCGCAGTCTCCCATCGCCTCCTCCACCAGGGGGAGCCGACCACGGAGACGGCCTCGGGAGGCCCTTTGGGGGAGACTTTTCTCGGCCCGCAATGATGGTCGGAGGCAGCCTATTTCCTCAGCCCAGGCCGGCTCTGCCTGCACCATGTTCCTTGCTTAGGCAGGCTGACAACCATGCCAGCCTGGCGCCGGAGCCAGCCCCTCGAGTGCGCATGCGCCAGTGGCCGGGCACCTGGCGCGAGTGCTGAGCCCTGGCTTGCGTCACAGTGAAGGTCTTCGTTGCCTGGCGACGAGTCCCTGCGGCTTAGCGGAGAGGGGGGACCTCTGTGATGGGCGTCGGTGTTGGGCTCCCGCCTGCGTTCTCTTGGGGATCCACGGTATAGTCCCACCATCTAGGACAGGGCAGGGCAATCCAGCCTGAGGAAACGTCCAGGGAAGGCCCAGGGATCCACCGCGAAATCCCTAACCATCCAAAAGGATCCGCGCCATGCGTCAAGCCTGCCTGGACCCAGTGAGGGTCAGTCTCCTTAAACGTTGCCCCCTCCCCCCCGTGATTTCTGACGACAGCAGGCCTGTGTTCTCGGGGTGCTCTCTCCTGGGAGGGGCTTCCTGGCGGAGCAGAACCGCGCAGCCTGAGACGGTGCCCGGAGGTGTATTTGTGCGGGATTGTTTCGAGTGTTGGCTGCCCGTGTGTGTAGGCGGCACTCTGTGTGTGTGTGTGTGTGTGTGTGTGTGTGTGTGTGTGTGTGTGTGTGCGTCTGTGTGTGTTTGTGCTTGCACGCGCGCGCGTGCTTGTGTGGCTGTGCGCGCGCGTGTGTGTTTGGGCGTGTGTCTCTGTGGGCCTGTGTGCTGTGTGCGTGTACGTGGCGTCTGCCGATAGGAAGATGGCTCAAGCACTGCAGCCCTAATTTGTTTTTTCTTTTCGTGTACCCCTCCCGCCCCCGAGTCCACCGACCTTCTTGTCCGCCACTCTGTGAGGCTCTGCTTGGGTTCCGGAGCTCCGTGTCCTTTGTTTTTTTCCGTGGTTCCTGTATCCGGGGTGAACTGTGGGACTGGCTGAGACTCGCAGGAGCCCTAAGCACCTCCCCCGCCGCAAAGCAGCAACTCTGCTAGCAAGGAAGAGGAGCACACCACCCCCGAGAACAGAAACCTCCGAGTGCCTCATTTTCCTGTGGCCAAGCCGGGGCCCGACCCTAGCAGTCCTGTGCGCAGGGCTCCTCGAATCCCCCTGGAATTCGGTTCCTAGCCGAGCAGCCGCTTCACGTCGTGAGGTCAGGAGGCGGGCACTCCTCCATCGTCTTGGGATTTCATTCCGGGGACGGAGAGGGTGGGCAGCAGTTTGCTCAGATGGGGTGAGGATGCAGTCTGGTGAGGTGTGCCTGGGGTCCCCCACCTTCATCTGCTAAACAGGTGCTTCCAGATGAATAGGGAAGGTACTTCCGACTCCACCCCCGCGTTCCCTTGGTGGCACTAGCGGTCCGCACCCTGGCCCGGTGCCCATGTGGGAGGACTCCAACGTGCTGGGGGATCAGTTGGAGCACAATCCCAGGCCATTCTGGCTAGCTTTCGATTTCGGCTGTCATTCCGGGAAACACGTGGGAGTGAGATGCACTGAGGCTGGCTGGGATGGGGCCTGCATAGGGGCCTCCTCTTTTCCTGACTCCCACGTTTCTCGTGGGCCTAGGGTTTCCTGGGTCTGGCTCCAAGACTTCCACAGTCAACGTTTCCCTGTTCACGGAGGACGACCGTCATGGGGACCGTTGTACGCGTGTTTCCTTCTAAACGCCGTCAGGGTGCAAGGACTCGGCTGCTGTGATCCTTTTGGAAGAGTGAATTCCGGCGACATCTGCCCACAAGGAGACTCTGGTCCTCCCAGTTCTCTCAGAGTGCTGCGTGATTCCCGTAGGATGAGAAGCGGGCAACCGTGTCTGGCTTTTGCCTGGTCATCTAGGTTCATTTCATCTGCACGTCCATTGTCCTCGTGGAGGGGCTGTTGCTGGGTGGAACGGCCTCTCGCCTCGGATCTTTGGGCTGCCAGGAACTTCAGGGGGCACAAGGCTCTTGGAGTGGGCTGACTTCAGTCCAGGTCGTGGGTCGTGGTCTCTTTGTAGGGCCCGGGTTTGTCTGCACTCTGCTGGAGGCTCTTGATTCCTCTGGCAAGAATCCGTGAACTTGACTTGGACTCCAGCACAAACCTTCTCGTTCTCCCAGGCGGGCCTTGCTTTTGTCTTGCTCTCACGGGGGATCCACAGTGCCCCTCAACAGCACTGGTGGACAACCACTTCAATCTTGCAATCGCCGCAGACGGCCTCTGAGACCCTCTCTCCAACTCACGTGCCCCCGTGGGATGCCAGTTCCAGGGGTGAGACCCCTTCTCCACCGTGTCCTTCCCTTGGTCGCGGTTCCCGCTTCTCTCCGACTGCCGTGCTGAGAAGCAGGAGTCCCTAAACAGCCCAGGATGAAGGGAGGCAGTGAGCTCAAGGGTCCCGCAATCTTCCGCTGACACCCTCCTCTGGGGTCTCAGGTATTCATCCATCAGCCGGAGAGCCCTCAACGACTCACCAGACTCCATTCCCAACCCTCTGGGATCCGATTCCTGCACAGAGCCGTTTTCGGGAATGAAGTCCGAAGAGCCCTTTCCAGCGCCCTCCTCGCAGTCTCCCATCGCCTCCTCCACCAGGGGGAGCCGACCACGGAGACGGCCTCGGGAGGCCCTTTGGGGGAGACTTTTCTCGGCCCGCAATGATGGTCGGAGGCAGCCTATTTCCTCAGCCCAGGCCGGCTCTGCCTGCACCATGTTCCTTGCTTAGGCAGGCTGACAACCATGCCAGCCTGGCGCCGGAGCCAGCCCCTCGAGTGCGCATGCGCCAGTGGCCGGGCACCTGGCGCGAGTGCTGAGCCCTGGCTTGCGTCACAGTGAAGGTCTTCGTTGCCTGGCGACGAGTCCCTGCGGCTTAGCGGAGAGGGGGGACCTCTGTGATGGGCGTCGGTGTTGGGCTCCCGCCTGCGTTCTCTTGGGGATCCACGGTATAGTCCCACCATCTAGGACAGGGCAGGGCAATCCAGCCTGAGGAAACGTCCAGGGAAGGCCCAGGGATCCACCGCGAAATCCCTAACCATCCAAAAGGATCCGCGCCATGCGTCAAGCCTGCCTGGACCCAGTGAGGGTCAGTCTCCTTAAACGTTGCCCCCTCCCCCCCGTGATTTCTGACGACAGCAGGCCTGTGTTCTCGGGGTGCTCTCTCCTGGGAGGGGCTTCCTGGCGGAGCAGAACCGCGCAGCCTGAGACGGTGCCCGGAGGTGTATTTGTGCGGGATTGTTTCGAGTGTTGGCTGCCCGTGTGTGTAGGCGGCACTCTGTGTGTGTGTGTGTGTGTGTGTGTGTGTGTGTGTGTGTGTGCGTCTGTGTGTGTTTGTGCTTGCACGCGCGCGCGTGCTTGTGTGGCTGTGCGCGCGCGTGTGTGTTTGGGCGTGTGTCTCTGTGGGCCTGTGTGCTGTGTGCGTGTACGTGGCGTCTGCCGATAGGAAGATGGCTCAAGCACTGCAGCCCTAATTTGTTTTTTCTTTTCGTGTACCCCTCCCGCCCCCGAGTCCACCGACCTTCTTGTCCGCCACTCTGTGAGGCTCTGCTTGGGTTCCGGAGCTCCGTGTCCTTTGTTTTTTTCCGTGGTTCCTGTATCCGGGGTGAACTGTGGGACTGGCTGAGACTCGCAGGAGCCCTAAGCACCTCCCCCGCCGCAAAGCAGCAACTCTGCTAGCAAGGAAGAGGAGCACACCACCCCCGAGAACAGAAACCTCCGAGTGCCTCATTTTCCTGTGGCCAAGCCGGGGCCCGACCCTAGCAGTCCTGTGCGCAGGGCTCCTCGAATCCCCCTGGAATTCGGTTCCTAGCCGAGCAGCCGCTTCACGTCGTGAGGTCAGGAGGCGGGCACTCCTCCATCGTCTTGGGATTTCATTCCGGGGACGGAGAGGGTGGGCAGCAGTTTGCTCAGATGGGGTGAGGATGCAGTCTGGTGAGGTGTGCCTGGGGTCCCCCACCTTCATCTGCTAAACAGGTGCTTCCAGATGAATAGGGAAGGTACTTCCGACTCCACCCCCGCGTTCCCTTGGTGGCACTAGCGGTCCGCACCCTGGCCCGGTGCCCATGTGGGAGGACTCCAACGTGCTGGGGGATCAGTTGGAGCACAATCCCAGGCCATTCTGGCTAGCTTTCGATTTCGGCTGTCATTCCGGGAAACACGTGGGAGTGAGATGCACTGAGGCTGGCTGGGATGGGGCCTGCATAGGGGCCTCCTCTTTTCCTGACTCCCACGTTTCTCGTGGGCCTAGGGTTTCCTGGGTCTGGCTCCAAGACTTCCACAGTCAACGTTTCCCTGTTCACGGAGGACGACCGTCATGGGGACCGTTGTACGCGTGTTTCCTTCTAAACGCCGTCAGGGTGCAAGGACTCGGCTGCTGTGATCCTTTTGGAAGAGTGAATTCCGGCGACATCTGCCCACAAGGAGACTCTGGTCCTCCCAGTTCTCTCAGAGTGCTGCGTGATTCCCGTAGGATGAGAAGCGGGCAACCGTGTCTGGCTTTTGCCTGGTCATCTAGGTTCATTTCATCTGCACGTCCATTGTCCTCGTGGAGGGGCTGTTGCTGGGTGGAACGGCCTCTCGCCTCGGATCTTTGGGCTGCCAGGAACTTCAGGGGGCACAAGGCTCTTGGAGTGGGCTGACTTCAGTCCAGGTCGTGGGTCGTGGTCTCTTTGTAGGGCCCGGGTTTGTCTGCACTCTGCTGGAGGCTCTTGATTCCTCTGGCAAGAATCCGTGAACTTGACTTGGACTCCAGCACAAACCTTCTCGTTCTCCCAGGCGGGCCTTGCTTTTGTCTTGCTCTCACGGGGGATCCACAGTGCCCCTCAACAGCACTGGTGGACAACCACTTCAATCTTGCAATCGCCGCAGACGGCCTCTGAGACCCTCTCTCCAACTCACGTGCCCCCGTGGGATGCCAGTTCCAGGGGTGAGACCCCTTCTCCACCGTGTCCTTCCCTTGGTCGCGGTTCCCGCTTCTCTCCGACTGCCGTGCTGAGAAGCAGGAGTCCCTAAACAGCCCAGGATGAAGGGAGGCAGTGAGCTCAAGGGTCCCGCAATCTTCCGCTGACACCCTCCTCTGGGGTCTCAGGTATTCATCCATCAGCCGGAGAGCCCTCAACGACTCACCAGACTCCATTCCCAACCCTCTGGGATCCGATTCCTGCACAGAGCCGTTTTCGGGAATGAAGTCCGAAGAGCCCTTTCCAGCGCCCTCCTCGCAGTCTCCCATCGCCTCCTCCACCAGGGGGAGCCGACCACGGAGACGGCCTCGGGAGGCCCTTTGGGGGAGACTTTTCTCGGCCCGCAATGATGGTCGGAGGCAGCCTATTTCCTCAGCCCAGGCCGGCTCTGCCTGCACCATGTTCCTTGCTTAGGCAGGCTGACAACCATGCCAGCCTGGCGCCGGAGCCAGCCCCTCGAGTGCGCATGCGCCAGTGGCCGGGCACCTGGCGCGAGTGCTGAGCCCTGGCTTGCGTCACAGTGAAGGTCTTCGTTGCCTGGCGACGAGTCCCTGCGGCTTAGCGGAGAGGGGGGACCTCTGTGATGGGCGTCGGTGTTGGGCTCCCGCCTGCGTTCTCTTGGGGATCCACGGTATAGTCCCACCATCTAGGACAGGGCAGGGCAATCCAGCCTGAGGAAACGTCCAGGGAAGGCCCAGGGATCCACCGCGAAATCCCTAACCATCCAAAAGGATCCGCGCCATGCGTCAAGCCTGCCTGGACCCAGTGAGGGTCAGTCTCCTTAAACGTTGCCCCCTCCCCCCCGTGATTTCTGACGACAGCAGGCCTGTGTTCTCGGGGTGCTCTCTCCTGGGAGGGGCTTCCTGGCGGAGCAGAACCGCGCAGCCTGAGACGGTGCCCGGAGGTGTATTTGTGCGGGATTGTTTCGAGTGTTGGCTGCCCGTGTGTGTAGGCGGCACTCTGTGTGTGTGTGTGTGTGTGTGTGTGTGTGTGTGTGTGTGTGCGTCTGTGTGTGTTTGTGCTTGCACGCGCGCGCGTGCTTGTGTGGCTGTGCGCGCGCGTGTGTGTTTGGGCGTGTGTCTCTGTGGGCCTGTGTGCTGTGTGCGTGTACGTGGCGTCTGCCGATAGGAAGATGGCTCAAGCACTGCAGCCCTAATTTGTTTTTTCTTTTCGTGTACCCCTCCCGCCCCCGAGTCCACCGACCTTCTTGTCCGCCACTCTGTGAGGCTCTGCTTGGGTTCCGGAGCTCCGTGTCCTTTGTTTTTTTCCGTGGTTCCTGTATCCGGGGTGAACTGTGGGACTGGCTGAGACTCGCAGGAGCCCTAAGCACCTCCCCCGCCGCAAAGCAGCAACTCTGCTAGCAAGGAAGAGGAGCACACCACCCCCGAGAACAGAAACCTCCGAGTGCCTCATTTTCCTGTGGCCAAGCCGGGGCCCGACCCTAGCAGTCCTGTGCGCAGGGCTCCTCGAATCCCCCTGGAATTCGGTTCCTAGCCGAGCAGCCGCTTCACGTCGTGAGGTCAGGAGGCGGGCACTCCTCCATCGTCTTGGGATTTCATTCCGGGGACGGAGAGGGTGGGCAGCAGTTTGCTCAGATGGGGTGAGGATGCAGTCTGGTGAGGTGTGCCTGGGGTCCCCCACCTTCATCTGCTAAACAGGTGCTTCCAGATGAATAGGGAAGGTACTTCCGACTCCACCCCCGCGTTCCCTTGGTGGCACTAGCGGTCCGCACCCTGGCCCGGTGCCCATGTGGGAGGACTCCAACGTGCTGGGGGATCAGTTGGAGCACAATCCCAGGCCATTCTGGCTAGCTTTCGATTTCGGCTGTCATTCCGGGAAACACGTGGGAGTGAGATGCACTGAGGCTGGCTGGGATGGGGCCTGCATAGGGGCCTCCTCTTTTCCTGACTCCCACGTTTCTCGTGGGCCTAGGGTTTCCTGGGTCTGGCTCCAAGACTTCCACAGTCAACGTTTCCCTGTTCACGGAGGACGACCGTCATGGGGACCGTTGTACGCGTGTTTCCTTCTAAACGCCGTCAGGGTGCAAGGACTCGGCTGCTGTGATCCTTTTGGAAGAGTGAATTCCGGCGACATCTGCCCACAAGGAGACTCTGGTCCTCCCAGTTCTCTCAGAGTGCTGCGTGATTCCCGTAGGATGAGAAGCGGGCAACCGTGTCTGGCTTTTGCCTGGTCATCTAGGTTCATTTCATCTGCACGTCCATTGTCCTCGTGGAGGGGCTGTTGCTGGGTGGAACGGCCTCTCGCCTCGGATCTTTGGGCTGCCAGGAACTTCAGGGGGCACAAGGCTCTTGGAGTGGGCTGACTTCAGTCCAGGTCGTGGGTCGTGGTCTCTTTGTAGGGCCCGGGTTTGTCTGCACTCTGCTGGAGGCTCTTGATTCCTCTGGCAAGAATCCGTGAACTTGACTTGGACTCCAGCACAAACCTTCTCGTTCTCCCAGGCGGGCCTTGCTTTTGTCTTGCTCTCACGGGGGATCCACAGTGCCCCTCAACAGCACTGGTGGACAACCACTTCAATCTTGCAATCGCCGCAGACGGCCTCTGAGACCCTCTCTCCAACTCACGTGCCCCCGTGGGATGCCAGTTCCAGGGGTGAGACCCCTTCTCCACCGTGTCCTTCCCTTGGTCGCGGTTCCCGCTTCTCTCCGACTGCCGTGCTGAGAAGCAGGAGTCCCTAAACAGCCCAGGATGAAGGGAGGCAGTGAGCTCAAGGGTCCCGCAATCTTCCGCTGACACCCTCCTCTGGGGTCTCAGGTATTCATCCATCAGCCGGAGAGCCCTCAACGACTCACCAGACTCCATTCCCAACCCTCTGGGATCCGATTCCTGCACAGAGCCGTTTTCGGGAATGAAGTCCGAAGAGCCCTTTCCAGCGCCCTCCTCGCAGTCTCCCATCGCCTCCTCCACCAGGGGGAGCCGACCACGGAGACGGCCTCGGGAGGCCCTTTGGGGGAGACTTTTCTCGGCCCGCAATGATGGTCGGAGGCAGCCTATTTCCTCAGCCCAGGCCGGCTCTGCCTGCACCATGTTCCTTGCTTAGGCAGGCTGACAACCATGCCAGCCTGGCGCCGGAGCCAGCCCCTCGAGTGCGCATGCGCCAGTGGCCGGGCACCTGGCGCGAGTGCTGAGCCCTGGCTTGCGTCACAGTGAAGGTCTTCGTTGCCTGGCGACGAGTCCCTGCGGCTTAGCGGAGAGGGGGGACCTCTGTGATGGGCGTCGGTGTTGGGCTCCCGCCTGCGTTCTCTTGGGGATCCACGGTATAGTCCCACCATCTAGGACAGGGCAGGGCAATCCAGCCTGAGGAAACGTCCAGGGAAGGCCCAGGGATCCACCGCGAAATCCCTAACCATCCAAAAGGATCCGCGCCATGCGTCAAGCCTGCCTGGACCCAGTGAGGGTCAGTCTCCTTAAACGTTGCCCCCTCCCCCCCGTGATTTCTGACGACAGCAGGCCTGTGTTCTCGGGGTGCTCTCTCCTGGGAGGGGCTTCCTGGCGGAGCAGAACCGCGCAGCCTGAGACGGTGCCCGGAGGTGTATTTGTGCGGGATTGTTTCGAGTGTTGGCTGCCCGTGTGTGTAGGCGGCACTCTGTGTGTGTGTGTGTGTGTGTGTGTGTGTGTGTGTGTGTGCGTCTGTGTGTGTTTGTGCTTGCACGCGCGCGCGTGCTTGTGTGGCTGTGCGCGCGCGTGTGTGTTTGGGCGTGTGTCTCTGTGGGCCTGTGTGCTGTGTGCGTGTACGTGGCGTCTGCCGATAGGAAGATGGCTCAAGCACTGCAGCCCTAATTTGTTTTTTCTTTTCGTGTACCCCTCCCGCCCCCGAGTCCACCGACCTTCTTGTCCGCCACTCTGTGAGGCTCTGCTTGGGTTCCGGAGCTCCGTGTCCTTTGTTTTTTTCCGTGGTTCCTGTATCCGGGGTGAACTGTGGGACTGGCTGAGACTCGCAGGAGCCCTAAGCACCTCCCCCGCCGCAAAGCAGCAACTCTGCTAGCAAGGAAGAGGAGCACACCACCCCCGAGAACAGAAACCTCCGAGTGCCTCATTTTCCTGTGGCCAAGCCGGGGCCCGACCCTAGCAGTCCTGTGCGCAGGGCTCCTCGAATCCCCCTGGAATTCGGTTCCTAGCCGAGCAGCCGCTTCACGTCGTGAGGTCAGGAGGCGGGCACTCCTCCATCGTCTTGGGATTTCATTCCGGGGACGGAGAGGGTGGGCAGCAGTTTGCTCAGATGGGGTGAGGATGCAGTCTGGTGAGGTGTGCCTGGGGTCCCCCACCTTCATCTGCTAAACAGGTGCTTCCAGATGAATAGGGAAGGTACTTCCGACTCCACCCCCGCGTTCCCTTGGTGGCACTAGCGGTCCGCACCCTGGCCCGGTGCCCATGTGGGAGGACTCCAACGTGCTGGGGGATCAGTTGGAGCACAATCCCAGGCCATTCTGGCTAGCTTTCGATTTCGGCTGTCATTCCGGGAAACACGTGGGAGTGAGATGCACTGAGGCTGGCTGGGATGGGGCCTGCATAGGGGCCTCCTCTTTTCCTGACTCCCACGTTTCTCGTGGGCCTAGGGTTTCCTGGGTCTGGCTCCAAGACTTCCACAGTCAACGTTTCCCTGTTCACGGAGGACGACCGTCATGGGGACCGTTGTACGCGTGTTTCCTTCTAAACGCCGTCAGGGTGCAAGGACTCGGCTGCTGTGATCCTTTTGGAAGAGTGAATTCCGGCGACATCTGCCCACAAGGAGACTCTGGTCCTCCCAGTTCTCTCAGAGTGCTGCGTGATTCCCGTAGGATGAGAAGCGGGCAACCGTGTCTGGCTTTTGCCTGGTCATCTAGGTTCATTTCATCTGCACGTCCATTGTCCTCGTGGAGGGGCTGTTGCTGGGTGGAACGGCCTCTCGCCTCGGATCTTTGGGCTGCCAGGAACTTCAGGGGGCACAAGGCTCTTGGAGTGGGCTGACTTCAGTCCAGGTCGTGGGTCGTGGTCTCTTTGTAGGGCCCGGGTTTGTCTGCACTCTGCTGGAGGCTCTTGATTCCTCTGGCAAGAATCCGTGAACTTGACTTGGACTCCAGCACAAACCTTCTCGTTCTCCCAGGCGGGCCTTGCTTTTGTCTTGCTCTCACGGGGGATCCACAGTGCCCCTCAACAGCACTGGTGGACAACCACTTCAATCTTGCAATCGCCGCAGACGGCCTCTGAGACCCTCTCTCCAACTCACGTGCCCCCGTGGGATGCCAGTTCCAGGGGTGAGACCCCTTCTCCACCGTGTCCTTCCCTTGGTCGCGGTTCCCGCTTCTCTCCGACTGCCGTGCTGAGAAGCAGGAGTCCCTAAACAGCCCAGGATGAAGGGAGGCAGTGAGCTCAAGGGTCCCGCAATCTTCCGCTGACACCCTCCTCTGGGGTCTCAGGTATTCATCCATCAGCCGGAGAGCCCTCAACGACTCACCAGACTCCATTCCCAACCCTCTGGGATCCGATTCCTGCACAGAGCCGTTTTCGGGAATGAAGTCCGAAGAGCCCTTTCCAGCGCCCTCCTCGCAGTCTCCCATCGCCTCCTCCACCAGGGGGAGCCGACCACGGAGACGGCCTCGGGAGGCCCTTTGGGGGAGACTTTTCTCGGCCCGCAATGATGGTCGGAGGCAGCCTATTTCCTCAGCCCAGGCCGGCTCTGCCTGCACCATGTTCCTTGCTTAGGCAGGCTGACAACCATGCCAGCCTGGCGCCGGAGCCAGCCCCTCGAGTGCGCATGCGCCAGTGGCCGGGCACCTGGCGCGAGTGCTGAGCCCTGGCTTGCGTCACAGTGAAGGTCTTCGTTGCCTGGCGACGAGTCCCTGCGGCTTAGCGGAGAGGGGGGACCTCTGTGATGGGCGTCGGTGTTGGGCTCCCGCCTGCGTTCTCTTGGGGATCCACGGTATAGTCCCACCATCTAGGACAGGGCAGGGCAATCCAGCCTGAGGAAACGTCCAGGGAAGGCCCAGGGATCCACCGCGAAATCCCTAACCATCCAAAAGGATCCGCGCCATGCGTCAAGCCTGCCTGGACCCAGTGAGGGTCAGTCTCCTTAAACGTTGCCCCCTCCCCCCCGTGATTTCTGACGACAGCAGGCCTGTGTTCTCGGGGTGCTCTCTCCTGGGAGGGGCTTCCTGGCGGAGCAGAACCGCGCAGCCTGAGACGGTGCCCGGAGGTGTATTTGTGCGGGATTGTTTCGAGTGTTGGCTGCCCGTGTGTGTAGGCGGCACTCTGTGTGTGTGTGTGTGTGTGTGTGTGTGTGTGTGTGTGTGTGTGTGTGTGCGTCTGTGTGTGTTTGTGCTTGCACGCGCGCGCGTGCTTGTGTGGCTGTGCGCGCGCGTGTGTGTTTGGGCGTGTGTCTCTGTGGGCCTGTGTGCTGTGTGCGTGTACGTGGCGTCTGCCGATAGGAAGATGGCTCAAGCACTGCAGCCCTAATTTGTTTTTTCTTTTCGTGTACCCCTCCCGCCCCCGAGTCCACCGACCTTCTTGTCCGCCACTCTGTGAGGCTCTGCTTGGGTTCCGGAGCTCCGTGTCCTTTGTTTTTTTCCGTGGTTCCTGTATCCGGGGTGAACTGTGGGACTGGCTGAGACTCGCAGGAGCCCTAAGCACCTCCCCCGCCGCAAAGCAGCAACTCTGCTAGCAAGGAAGAGGAGCACACCACCCCCGAGAACAGAAACCTCCGAGTGCCTCATTTTCCTGTGGCCAAGCCGGGGCCCGACCCTAGCAGTCCTGTGCGCAGGGCTCCTCGAATCCCCCTGGAATTCGGTTCCTAGCCGAGCAGCCGCTTCACGTCGTGAGGTCAGGAGGCGGGCACTCCTCCATCGTCTTGGGATTTCATTCCGGGGACGGAGAGGGTGGGCAGCAGTTTGCTCAGATGGGGTGAGGATGCAGTCTGGTGAGGTGTGCCTGGGGTCCCCCACCTTCATCTGCTAAACAGGTGCTTCCAGATGAATAGGGAAGGTACTTCCGACTCCACCCCCGCGTTCCCTTGGTGGCACTAGCGGTCCGCACCCTGGCCCGGTGCCCATGTGGGAGGACTCCAACGTGCTGGGGGATCAGTTGGAGCACAATCCCAGGCCATTCTGGCTAGCTTTCGATTTCGGCTGTCATTCCGGGAAACACGTGGGAGTGAGATGCACTGAGGCTGGCTGGGATGGGGCCTGCATAGGGGCCTCCTCTTTTCCTGACTCCCACGTTTCTCGTGGGCCTAGGGTTTCCTGGGTCTGGCTCCAAGACTTCCACAGTCAACGTTTCCCTGTTCACGGAGGACGACCGTCATGGGGACCGTTGTACGCGTGTTTCCTTCTAAACGCCGTCAGGGTGCAAGGACTCGGCTGCTGTGATCCTTTTGGAAGAGTGAATTCCGGCGACATCTGCCCACAAGGAGACTCTGGTCCTCCCAGTTCTCTCAGAGTGCTGCGTGATTCCCGTAGGATGAGAAGCGGGCAACCGTGTCTGGCTTTTGCCTGGTCATCTAGGTTCATTTCATCTGCACGTCCATTGTCCTCGTGGAGGGGCTGTTGCTGGGTGGAACGGCCTCTCGCCTCGGATCTTTGGGCTGCCAGGAACTTCAGGGGGCACAAGGCTCTTGGAGTGGGCTGACTTCAGTCCAGGTCGTGGGTCGTGGTCTCTTTGTAGGGCCCGGGTTTGTCTGCACTCTGCTGGAGGCTCTTGATTCCTCTGGCAAGAATCCGTGAACTTGACTTGGACTCCAGCACAAACCTTCTCGTTCTCCCAGGCGGGCCTTGCTTTTGTCTTGCTCTCACGGGGGATCCACAGTGCCCCTCAACAGCACTGGTGGACAACCACTTCAATCTTGCAATCGCCGCAGACGGCCTCTGAGACCCTCTCTCCAACTCACGTGCCCCCGTGGGATGCCAGTTCCAGGGGTGAGACCCCTTCTCCACCGTGTCCTTCCCTTGGTCGCGGTTCCCGCTTCTCTCCGACTGCCGTGCTGAGAAGCAGGAGTCCCTAAACAGCCCAGGATGAAGGGAGGCAGTGAGCTCAAGGGTCCCGCAATCTTCCGCTGACACCCTCCTCTGGGGTCTCAGGTATTCATCCATCAGCCGGAGAGCCCTCAACGACTCACCAGACTCCATTCCCAACCCTCTGGGATCCGATTCCTGCACAGAGCCGTTTTCGGGAATGAAGTCCGAAGAGCCCTTTCCAGCGCCCTCCTCGCAGTCTCCCATCGCCTCCTCCACCAGGGGGAGCCGACCACGGAGACGGCCTCGGGAGGCCCTTTGGGGGAGACTTTTCTCGGCCCGCAATGATGGTCGGAGGCAGCCTATTTCCTCAGCCCAGGCCGGCTCTGCCTGCACCATGTTCCTTGCTTAGGCAGGCTGACAACCATGCCAGCCTGGCGCCGGAGCCAGCCCCTCGAGTGCGCATGCGCCAGTGGCCGGGCACCTGGCGCGAGTGCTGAGCCCTGGCTTGCGTCACAGTGAAGGTCTTCGTTGCCTGGCGACGAGTCCCTGCGGCTTAGCGGAGAGGGGGGACCTCTGTGATGGGCGTCGGTGTTGGGCTCCCGCCTGCGTTCTCTTGGGGATCCACGGTATAGTCCCACCATCTAGGACAGGGCAGGGCAATCCAGCCTGAGGAAACGTCCAGGGAAGGCCCAGGGATCCACCGCGAAATCCCTAACCATCCAAAAGGATCCGCGCCATGCGTCAAGCCTGCCTGGACCCAGTGAGGGTCAGTCTCCTTAAACGTTGCCCCCTCCCCCCCGTGATTTCTGACGACAGCAGGCCTGTGTTCTCGGGGTGCTCTCTCCTGGGAGGGGCTTCCTGGCGGAGCAGAACCGCGCAGCCTGAGACGGTGCCCGGAGGTGTATTTGTGCGGGATTGTTTCGAGTGTTGGCTGCCCGTGTGTGTAGGCGGCACTCTGTGTGTGTGTGTGTGTGTGTGTGTGTGTGTGTGTGTGTGCGTCTGTGTGTGTTTGTGCTTGCACGCGCGCGCGTGCTTGTGTGGCTGTGCGCGCGCGTGTGTGTTTGGGCGTGTGTCTCTGTGGGCCTGTGTGCTGTGTGCGTGTACGTGGCGTCTGCCGATAGGAAGATGGCTCAAGCACTGCAGCCCTAATTTGTTTTTTCTTTTCGTGTACCCCTCCCGCCCCCGAGTCCACCGACCTTCTTGTCCGCCACTCTGTGAGGCTCTGCTTGGGTTCCGGAGCTCCGTGTCCTTTGTTTTTTTCCGTGGTTCCTGTATCCGGGGTGAACTGTGGGACTGGCTGAGACTCGCAGGAGCCCTAAGCACCTCCCCCGCCGCAAAGCAGCAACTCTGCTAGCAAGGAAGAGGAGCACACCACCCCCGAGAACAGAAACCTCCGAGTGCCTCATTTTCCTGTGGCCAAGCCGGGGCCCGACCCTAGCAGTCCTGTGCGCAGGGCTCCTCGAATCCCCCTGGAATTCGGTTCCTAGCCGAGCAGCCGCTTCACGTCGTGAGGTCAGGAGGCGGGCACTCCTCCATCGTCTTGGGATTTCATTCCGGGGACGGAGAGGGTGGGCAGCAGTTTGCTCAGATGGGGTGAGGATGCAGTCTGGTGAGGTGTGCCTGGGGTCCCCCACCTTCATCTGCTAAACAGGTGCTTCCAGATGAATAGGGAAGGTACTTCCGACTCCACCCCCGCGTTCCCTTGGTGGCACTAGCGGTCCGCACCCTGGCCCGGTGCCCATGTGGGAGGACTCCAACGTGCTGGGGGATCAGTTGGAGCACAATCCCAGGCCATTCTGGCTAGCTTTCGATTTCGGCTGTCATTCCGGGAAACACGTGGGAGTGAGATGCACTGAGGCTGGCTGGGATGGGGCCTGCATAGGGGCCTCCTCTTTTCCTGACTCCCACGTTTCTCGTGGGCCTAGGGTTTCCTGGGTCTGGCTCCAAGACTTCCACAGTCAACGTTTCCCTGTTCACGGAGGACGACCGTCATGGGGACCGTTGTACGCGTGTTTCCTTCTAAACGCCGTCAGGGTGCAAGGACTCGGCTGCTGTGATCCTTTTGGAAGAGTGAATTCCGGCGACATCTGCCCACAAGGAGACTCTGGTCCTCCCAGTTCTCTCAGAGTGCTGCGTGATTCCCGTAGGATGAGAAGCGGGCAACCGTGTCTGGCTTTTGCCTGGTCATCTAGGTTCATTTCATCTGCACGTCCATTGTCCTCGTGGAGGGGCTGTTGCTGGGTGGAACGGCCTCTCGCCTCGGATCTTTGGGCTGCCAGGAACTTCAGGGGGCACAAGGCTCTTGGAGTGGGCTGACTTCAGTCCAGGTCGTGGGTCGTGGTCTCTTTGTAGGGCCCGGGTTTGTCTGCACTCTGCTGGAGGCTCTTGATTCCTCTGGCAAGAATCCGTGAACTTGACTTGGACTCCAGCACAAACCTTCTCGTTCTCCCAGGCGGGCCTTGCTTTTGTCTTGCTCTCACGGGGGATCCACAGTGCCCCTCAACAGCACTGGTGGACAACCACTTCAATCTTGCAATCGCCGCAGACGGCCTCTGAGACCCTCTCTCCAACTCACGTGCCCCCGTGGGATGCCAGTTCCAGGGGTGAGACCCCTTCTCCACCGTGTCCTTCCCTTGGTCGCGGTTCCCGCTTCTCTCCGACTGCCGTGCTGAGAAGCAGGAGTCCCTAAACAGCCCAGGATGAAGGGAGGCAGTGAGCTCAAGGGTCCCGCAATCTTCCGCTGACACCCTCCTCTGGGGTCTCAGGTATTCATCCATCAGCCGGAGAGCCCTCAACGACTCACCAGACTCCATTCCCAACCCTCTGGGATCCGATTCCTGCACAGAGCCGTTTTCGGGAATGAAGTCCGAAGAGCCCTTTCCAGCGCCCTCCTCGCAGTCTCCCATCGCCTCCTCCACCAGGGGGAGCCGACCACGGAGACGGCCTCGGGAGGCCCTTTGGGGGAGACTTTTCTCGGCCCGCAATGATGGTCGGAGGCAGCCTATTTCCTCAGCCCAGGCCGGCTCTGCCTGCACCATGTTCCTTGCTTAGGCAGGCTGACAACCATGCCAGCCTGGCGCCGGAGCCAGCCCCTCGAGTGCGCATGCGCCAGTGGCCGGGCACCTGGCGCGAGTGCTGAGCCCTGGCTTGCGTCACAGTGAAGGTCTTCGTTGCCTGGCGACGAGTCCCTGCGGCTTAGCGGAGAGGGGGGACCTCTGTGATGGGCGTCGGTGTTGGGCTCCCGCCTGCGTTCTCTTGGGGATCCACGGTATAGTCCCACCATCTAGGACAGGGCAGGGCAATCCAGCCTGAGGAAACGTCCAGGGAAGGCCCAGGGATCCACCGCGAAATCCCTAACCATCCAAAAGGATCCGCGCCATGCGTCAAGCCTGCCTGGACCCAGTGAGGGTCAGTCTCCTTAAACGTTGCCCCCTCCCCCCCGTGATTTCTGACGACAGCAGGCCTGTGTTCTCGGGGTGCTCTCTCCTGGGAGGGGCTTCCTGGCGGAGCAGAACCGCGCAGCCTGAGACGGTGCCCGGAGGTGTATTTGTGCGGGATTGTTTCGAGTGTTGGCTGCCCGTGTGTGTAGGCGGCACTCTGTGTGTGTGTGTGTGTGTGTGTGTGTGTGTGTGTGTGTGTGTGTGTGTGCGTCTGTGTGTGTTTGTGCTTGCACGCGCGCGCGTGCTTGTGTGGCTGTGCGCGCGCGTGTGTGTTTGGGCGTGTGTCTCTGTGGGCCTGTGTGCTGTGTGCGTGTACGTGGCGTCTGCCGATAGGAAGATGGCTCAAGCACTGCAGCCCTAATTTGTTTTTTCTTTTCGTGTACCCCTCCCGCCCCCGAGTCCACCGACCTTCTTGTCCGCCACTCTGTGAGGCTCTGCTTGGGTTCCGGAGCTCCGTGTCCTTTGTTTTTTTCCGTGGTTCCTGTATCCGGGGTGAACTGTGGGACTGGCTGAGACTCGCAGGAGCCCTAAGCACCTCCCCCGCCGCAAAGCAGCAACTCTGCTAGCAAGGAAGAGGAGCACACCACCCCCGAGAACAGAAACCTCCGAGTGCCTCATTTTCCTGTGGCCAAGCCGGGGCCCGACCCTAGCAGTCCTGTGCGCAGGGCTCCTCGAATCCCCCTGGAATTCGGTTCCTAGCCGAGCAGCCGCTTCACGTCGTGAGGTCAGGAGGCGGGCACTCCTCCATCGTCTTGGGATTTCATTCCGGGGACGGAGAGGGTGGGCAGCAGTTTGCTCAGATGGGGTGAGGATGCAGTCTGGTGAGGTGTGCCTGGGGTCCCCCACCTTCATCTGCTAAACAGGTGCTTCCAGATGAATAGGGAAGGTACTTCCGACTCCACCCCCGCGTTCCCTTGGTGGCACTAGCGGTCCGCACCCTGGCCCGGTGCCCATGTGGGAGGACTCCAACGTGCTGGGGGATCAGTTGGAGCACAATCCCAGGCCATTCTGGCTAGCTTTCGATTTCGGCTGTCATTCCGGGAAACACGTGGGAGTGAGATGCACTGAGGCTGGCTGGGATGGGGCCTGCATAGGGGCCTCCTCTTTTCCTGACTCCCACGTTTCTCGTGGGCCTAGGGTTTCCTGGGTCTGGCTCCAAGACTTCCACAGTCAACGTTTCCCTGTTCACGGAGGACGACCGTCATGGGGACCGTTGTACGCGTGTTTCCTTCTAAACGCCGTCAGGGTGCAAGGACTCGGCTGCTGTGATCCTTTTGGAAGAGTGAATTCCGGCGACATCTGCCCACAAGGAGACTCTGGTCCTCCCAGTTCTCTCAGAGTGCTGCGTGATTCCCGTAGGATGAGAAGCGGGCAACCGTGTCTGGCTTTTGCCTGGTCATCTAGGTTCATTTCATCTGCACGTCCATTGTCCTCGTGGAGGGGCTGTTGCTGGGTGGAACGGCCTCTCGCCTCGGATCTTTGGGCTGCCAGGAACTTCAGGGGGCACAAGGCTCTTGGAGTGGGCTGACTTCAGTCCAGGTCGTGGGTCGTGGTCTCTTTGTAGGGCCCGGGTTTGTCTGCACTCTGCTGGAGGCTCTTGATTCCTCTGGCAAGAATCCGTGAACTTGACTTGGACTCCAGCACAAACCTTCTCGTTCTCCCAGGCGGGCCTTGCTTTTGTCTTGCTCTCACGGGGGATCCACAGTGCCCCTCAACAGCACTGGTGGACAACCACTTCAATCTTGCAATCGCCGCAGACGGCCTCTGAGACCCTCTCTCCAACTCACGTGCCCCCGTGGGATGCCAGTTCCAGGGGTGAGACCCCTTCTCCACCGTGTCCTTCCCTTGGTCGCGGTTCCCGCTTCTCTCCGACTGCCGTGCTGAGAAGCAGGAGTCCCTAAACAGCCCAGGATGAAGGGAGGCAGTGAGCTCAAGGGTCCCGCAATCTTCCGCTGACACCCTCCTCTGGGGTCTCAGGTATTCATCCATCAGCCGGAGAGCCCTCAACGACTCACCAGACTCCATTCCCAACCCTCTGGGATCCGATTCCTGCACAGAGCCGTTTTCGGGAATGAAGTCCGAAGAGCCCTTTCCAGCGCCCTCCTCGCAGTCTCCCATCGCCTCCTCCACCAGGGGGAGCCGACCACGGAGACGGCCTCGGGAGGCCCTTTGGGGGAGACTTTTCTCGGCCCGCAATGATGGTCGGAGGCAGCCTATTTCCTCAGCCCAGGCCGGCTCTGCCTGCACCATGTTCCTTGCTTAGGCAGGCTGACAACCATGCCAGCCTGGCGCCGGAGCCAGCCCCTCGAGTGCGCATGCGCCAGTGGCCGGGCACCTGGCGCGAGTGCTGAGCCCTGGCTTGCGTCACAGTGAAGGTCTTCGTTGCCTGGCGACGAGTGCCTGCGGCTTAGCGGAGAGGGGGGACCTCTGTGATGGGCGTCGGTGTTGGGCTCCCGCCTGCGTTCTCTTGGGGATCCACGGTATAGTCCCACCATCTAGGACAGGGCAGGGCAATCCAGCCTGAGGAAACGTCCAGGGAAGGCCCAGGGATCCACCGCGAAATCCCTAACCATCCAAAAGGATCCGCGCCATGCGTCAAGCCTGCCTGGACCCAGTGAGGGTCAGTCTCCTTAAACGTTGCCCCCTCCCCCCCGTGATTTCTGACGACAGCAGGCCTGTGTTCTCGGGGTGCTCTCTCCTGGGAGGGGCTTCCTGGCGGAGCAGAACCGCGCAGCCTGAGACGGTGCCCGGAGGTGTATTTGTGCGGGATTGTTTCGAGTGTTGGCTGCCCGTGTGTGTAGGCGGCACTCTGTGTGTGTGTGTGTGTGTGTGTGTGTGTGTGTGTGTGTGTGCGTGCGTCTGTGTGTGTTTGTGCTTGCACGCGCGCGCGTGCTTGTGTGGCTGTGCGCGCGCGTGTGTGTTTGGGCGTGTGTCTCTGTGGGCCTGTGTGCTGTGTGCGTGTACGTGGCGTCTGCCGATAGGAAGATGGCTCAAGCACTGCAGCCCTAATTTGTTTTTTCTTTTCGTGTACCCCTCCCGCCCCCGAGTCCACCGACCTTCTTGTCCGCCACTCTGTGAGGCTCTGCTTGGGTTCCGGAGCTCCGTGTCCTTTGTTTTTTTCCGTGGTTCCTGTATCCGGGGTGAACTGTGGGACTGGCTGAGACTCGCAGGAGCCCTAAGCACCTCCCCCGCCGCAAAGCAGCAACTCTGCTAGCAAGGAAGAGGAGCACACCACCCCCGAGAACAGAAACCTCCGAGTGCCTCATTTTCCTGTGGCCAAGCCGGGGCCCGACCCTAGCAGTCCTGTGCGCAGGGCTCCTCGAATCCCCCTGGAATTCGGTTCCTAGCCGAGCAGCCGCTTCACGTCGTGAGGTCAGGAGGCGGGCACTCCTCCATCGTCTTGGGATTTCATTCCGGGGACGGAGAGGGTGGGCAGCAGTTTGCTCAGATGGGGTGAGGATGCAGTCTGGTGAGGTGTGCCTGGGGTCCCCCACCTTCATCTGCTAAACAGGTGCTTCCAGATGAATAGGGAAGGTACTTCCGACTCCACCCCCGCGTTCCCTTGGTGGCACTAGCGGTCCGCACCCTGGCCCGGTGCCCATGTGGGAGGACTCCAACGTGCTGGGGGATCAGTTGGAGCACAATCCCAGGCCATTCTGGCTAGCTTTCGATTTCGGCTGTCATTCCGGGAAACACGTGGGAGTGAGATGCACTGAGGCTGGCTGGGATGGGGCCTGCATAGGGGCCTCCTCTTTTCCTGACTCCCACGTTTCTCGTGGGCCTAGGGTTTCCTGGGTCTGGCTCCAAGACTTCCACAGTCAACGTTTCCCTGTTCACGGAGGACGACCGTCATGGGGACCGTTGTACGCGTGTTTCCTTCTAAACGCCGTCAGGGTGCAAGGACTCGGCTGCTGTGATCCTTTTGGAAGAGTGAATTCCGGCGACATCTGCCCACAAGGAGACTCTGGTCCTCCCAGTTCTCTCAGAGTGCTGCGTGATTCCCGTAGGATGAGAAGCGGGCAACCGTGTCTGGCTTTTGCCTGGTCATCTAGGTTCATTTCATCTGCACGTCCATTGTCCTCGTGGAGGGGCTGTTGCTGGGTGGAACGGCCTCTCGCCTCGGATCTTTGGGCTGCCAGGAACTTCAGGGGGCACAAGGCTCTTGGAGTGGGCTGACTTCAGTCCAGGTCGTGGGTCGTGGTCTCTTTGTAGGGCCCGGGTTTGTCTGCACTCTGCTGGAGGCTCTTGATTCCTCTGGCAAGAATCCGTGAACTTGACTTGGACTCCAGCACAAACCTTCTCGTTCTCCCAGGCGGGCCTTGCTTTTGTCTTGCTCTCACGGGGGATCCACAGTGCCCCTCAACAGCACTGGTGGACAACCACTTCAATCTTGCAATCGCCGCAGACGGCCTCTGAGACCCTCTCTCCAACTCACGTGCCCCCGTGGGATGCCAGTTCCAGGGGTGAGACCCCTTCTCCACCGTGTCCTTCCCTTGGTCGCGGTTCCCGCTTCTCTCCGACTGCCGTGCTGAGAAGCAGGAGTCCCTAAACAGCCCAGGATGAAGGGAGGCAGTGAGCTCAAGGGTCCCGCAATCTTCCGCTGACACCCTCCTCTGGGGTCTCAGGTATTCATCCATCAGCCGGAGAGCCCTCAACGACTCACCAGACTCCATTCCCAACCCTCTGGGATCCGATTCCTGCACAGAGCCGTTTTCGGGAATGAAGTCCGAAGAGCCCTTTCCAGCGCCCTCCTCGCAGTCTCCCATCGCCTCCTCCACCAGGGGGAGCCGACCACGGAGACGGCCTCGGGAGGCCCTTTGGGGGAGACTTTTCTCGGCCCGCAATGATGGTCGGAGGCAGCCTATTTCCTCAGCCCAGGCCGGCTCTGCCTGCACCATGTTCCTTGCTTAGGCAGGCTGACAACCATGCCAGCCTGGCGCCGGAGCCAGCCCCTCGAGTGCGCATGCGCCAGTGGCCGGGCACCTGGCGCGAGTGCTGAGCCCTGGCTTGCGTCACAGTGAAGGTCTTCGTTGCCTGGCGACGAGTCCCTGCGGCTTAGCGGAGAGGGGGGACCTCTGTGATGGGCGTCGGTGTTGGGCTCCCGCCTGCGTTCTCTTGGGGATCCACGGTATAGTCCCACCATCTAGGACAGGGCAGGGCAATCCAGCCTGAGGAAACGTCCAGGGAAGGCCCAGGGATCCACCGCGAAATCCCTAACCATCCAAAAGGATCCGCGCCATGCGTCAAGCCTGCCTGGACCCAGTGAGGGTCAGTCTCCTTAAACGTTGCCCCCTCCCCCCCGTGATTTCTGACGACAGCAGGCCTGTGTTCTCGGGGTGCTCTCTCCTGGGAGGGGCTTCCTGGCGGAGCAGAACCGCGCAGCCTGAGACGGTGCCCGGAGGTGTATTTGTGCGGGATTGTTTCGAGTGTTGGCTGCCCGTGTGTGTAGGCGGCACTCTGTGTGTGTGTGTGTGTGTGTGTGTGTGTGTGTGTGTGTGTGTGCGTGCGTCTGTGTGTGTTTGTGCTTGCACGCGCGCGCGTGCTTGTGTGGCTGTGCGCGCGCGTGTGTGTTTGGGCGTGTGTCTCTGTGGGCCTGTGTGCTGTGTGCGTGTACGTGGCGTCTGCCGATAGGAAGATGGCTCAAGCACTGCAGCCCTAATTTGTTTTTTCTTTTCGTGTACCCCTCCCGCCCCCGAGTCCACCGACCTTCTTGTCCGCCACTCTGTGAGGCTCTGCTTGGGTTCCGGAGCTCCGTGTCCTTTGTTTTTTTCCGTGGTTCCTGTATCCGGGGTGAACTGTGGGACTGGCTGAGACTCGCAGGAGCCCTAAGCACCTCCCCCGCCGCAAAGCAGCAACTCTGCTAGCAAGGAAGAGGAGCACACCACCCCCGAGAACAGAAACCTCCGAGTGCCTCATTTTCCTGTGGCCAAGCCGGGGCCCGACCCTAGCAGTCCTGTGCGCAGGGCTCCTCGAATCCCCCTGGAATTCGGTTCCTAGCCGAGCAGCCGCTTCACGTCGTGAGGTCAGGAGGCGGGCACTCCTCCATCGTCTTGGGATTTCATTCCGGGGACGGAGAGGGTGGGCAGCAGTTTGCTCAGATGGGGTGAGGATGCAGTCTGGTGAGGTGTGCCTGGGGTCCCCCACCTTCATCTGCTAAACAGGTGCTTCCAGATGAATAGGGAAGGTACTTCCGACTCCACCCCCGCGTTCCCTTGGTGGCACTAGCGGTCCGCACCCTGGCCCGGTGCCCATGTGGGAGGACTCCAACGTGCTGGGGGATCAGTTGGAGCACAATCCCAGGCCATTCTGGCTAGCTTTCGATTTCGGCTGTCATTCCGGGAAACACGTGGGAGTGAGATGCACTGAGGCTGGCTGGGATGGGGCCTGCATAGGGGCCTCCTCTTTTCCTGACTCCCACGTTTCTCGTGGGCCTAGGGTTTCCTGGGTCTGGCTCCAAGACTTCCACAGTCAACGTTTCCCTGTTCACGGAGGACGACCGTCATGGGGACCGTTGTACGCGTGTTTCCTTCTAAACGCCGTCAGGGTGCAAGGACTCGGCTGCTGTGATCCTTTTGGAAGAGTGAATTCCGGCGACATCTGCCCACAAGGAGACTCTGGTCCTCCCAGTTCTCTCAGAGTGCTGCGTGATTCCCGTAGGATGAGAAGCGGGCAACCGTGTCTGGCTTTTGCCTGGTCATCTAGGTTCATTTCATCTGCACGTCCATTGTCCTCGTGGAGGGGCTGTTGCTGGGTGGAACGGCCTCTCGCCTCGGATCTTTGGGCTGCCAGGAACTTCAGGGGGCACAAGGCTCTTGGAGTGGGCTGACTTCAGTCCAGGTCGTGGGTCGTGGTCTCTTTGTAGGGCCCGGGTTTGTCTGCACTCTGCTGGAGGCTCTTGATTCCTCTGGCAAGAATCCGTGAACTTGACTTGGACTCCAGCACAAACCTTCTCGTTCTCCCAGGCGGGCCTTGCTTTTGTCTTGCTCTCACGGGGGATCCACAGTGCCCCTCAACAGCACTGGTGGACAACCACTTCAATCTTGCAATCGCCGCAGACGGCCTCTGAGACCCTCTCTCCAACTCACGTGCCCCCGTGGGATGCCAGTTCCAGGGGTGAGACCCCTTCTCCACCGTGTCCTTCCCTTGGTCGCGGTTCCCGCTTCTCTCCGACTGCCGTGCTGAGAAGCAGGAGTCCCTAAACAGCCCAGGATGAAGGGAGGCAGTGAGCTCAAGGGTCCCGCAATCTTCCGCTGACACCCTCCTCTGGGGTCTCAGGTATTCATCCATCAGCCGGAGAGCCCTCAACGACTCACCAGACTCCATTCCCAACCCTCTGGGATCCGATTCCTGCACAGAGCCGTTTTCGGGAATGAAGTCCGAAGAGCCCTTTCCAGCGCCCTCCTCGCAGTCTCCCATCGCCTCCTCCACCAGGGGGAGCCGACCACGGAGACGGCCTCGGGAGGCCCTTTGGGGGAGACTTTTCTCGGCCCGCAATGATGGTCGGAGGCAGCCTATTTCCTCAGCCCAGGCCGGCTCTGCCTGCACCATGTTCCTTGCTTAGGCAGGCTGACAACCATGCCAGCCTGGCGCCGGAGCCAGCCCCTCGAGTGCGCATGCGCCAGTGGCCGGGCACCTGGCGCGAGTGCTGAGCCCTGGCTTGCGTCACAGTGAAGGTCTTCGTTGCCTGGCGACGAGTCCCTGCGGCTTAGCGGAGAGGGGGGACCTCTGTGATGGGCGTCGGTGTTGGGCTCCCGCCTGCGTTCTCTTGGGGATCCACGGTATAGTCCCACCATCTAGGACAGGGCAGGGCAATCCAGCCTGAGGAAACGTCCAGGGAAGGCCCAGGGATCCACCGCGAAATCCCTAACCATCCAAAAGGATCCGCGCCATGCGTCAAGCCTGCCTGGACCCAGTGAGGGTCAGTCTCCTTAAACGTTGCCCCCTCCCCCCCGTGATTTCTGACGACAGCAGGCCTGTGTTCTCGGGGTGCTCTCTCCTGGGAGGGGCTTCCTGGCGGAGCAGAACCGCGCAGCCTGAGACGGTGCCCGGAGGTGTATTTGTGCGGGATTGTTTCGAGTGTTGGCTGCCCGTGTGTGTAGGCGGCACTCTGTGTGTGTGTGTGTGTGTGTGTGTGTGTGTGTGTGTGTGTGTGCGTGCGTCTGTGTGTGTTTGTGCTTGCACGCGCGCGCGTGCTTGTGTGGCTGTGCGCGCGCGTGTGTGTTTGGGCGTGTGTCTCTGTGGGCCTGTGTGCTGTGTGCGTGTACGTGGCGTCTGCCGATAGGAAGATGGCTCAAGCACTGCAGCCCTAATTTGTTTTTTCTTTTCGTGTACCCCTCCCGCCCCCGAGTCCACCGACCTTCTTGTCCGCCACTCTGTGAGGCTCTGCTTGGGTTCCGGAGCTCCGTGTCCTTTGTTTTTTTCCGTGGTTCCTGTATCCGGGGTGAACTGTGGGACTGGCTGAGACTCGCAGGAGCCCTAAGCACCTCCCCCGCCGCAAAGCAGCAACTCTGCTAGCAAGGAAGAGGAGCACACCACCCCCGAGAACAGAAACCTCCGAGTGCCTCATTTTCCTGTGGCCAAGCCGGGGCCCGACCCTAGCAGTCCTGTGCGCAGGGCTCCTCGAATCCCCCTGGAATTCGGTTCCTAGCCGAGCAGCCGCTTCACGTCGTGAGGTCAGGAGGCGGGCACTCCTCCATCGTCTTGGGATTTCATTCCGGGGACGGAGAGGGTGGGCAGCAGTTTGCTCAGATGGGGTGAGGATGCAGTCTGGTGAGGTGTGCCTGGGGTCCCCCACCTTCATCTGCTAAACAGGTGCTTCCAGATGAATAGGGAAGGTACTTCCGACTCCACCCCCGCGTTCCCTTGGTGGCACTAGCGGTCCGCACCCTGGCCCGGTGCCCATGTGGGAGGACTCCAACGTGCTGGGGGATCAGTTGGAGCACAATCCCAGGCCATTCTGGCTAGCTTTCGATTTCGGCTGTCATTCCGGGAAACACGTGGGAGTGAGATGCACTGAGGCTGGCTGGGATGGGGCCTGCATAGGGGCCTCCTCTTTTCCTGACTCCCACGTTTCTCGTGGGCCTAGGGTTTCCTGGGTCTGGCTCCAAGACTTCCACAGTCAACGTTTCCCTGTTCACGGAGGACGACCGTCATGGGGACCGTTGTACGCGTGTTTCCTTCTAAACGCCGTCAGGGTGCAAGGACTCGGCTGCTGTGATCCTTTTGGAAGAGTGAATTCCGGCGACATCTGCCCACAAGGAGACTCTGGTCCTCCCAGTTCTCTCAGAGTGCTGCGTGATTCCCGTAGGATGAGAAGCGGGCAACCGTGTCTGGCTTTTGCCTGGTCATCTAGGTTCATTTCATCTGCACGTCCATTGTCCTCGTGGAGGGGCTGTTGCTGGGTGGAACGGCCTCTCGCCTCGGATCTTTGGGCTGCCAGGAACTTCAGGGGGCACAAGGCTCTTGGAGTGGGCTGACTTCAGTCCAGGTCGTGGGTCGTGGTCTCTTTGTAGGGCCCGGGTTTGTCTGCACTCTGCTGGAGGCTCTTGATTCCTCTGGCAAGAATCCGTGAACTTGACTTGGACTCCAGCACAAACCTTCTCGTTCTCCCAGGCGGGCCTTGCTTTTGTCTTGCTCTCACGGGGGATCCACAGTGCCCCTCAACAGCACTGGTGGACAACCACTTCAATCTTGCAATCGCCGCAGACGGCCTCTGAGACCCTCTCTCCAACTCACGTGCCCCCGTGGGATGCCAGTTCCAGGGGTGAGACCCCTTCTCCACCGTGTCCTTCCCTTGGTCGCGGTTCCCGCTTCTCTCCGACTGCCGTGCTGAGAAGCAGGAGTCCCTAAACAGCCCAGGATGAAGGGAGGCAGTGAGCTCAAGGGTCCCGCAATCTTCCGCTGACACCCTCCTCTGGGGTCTCAGGTATTCATCCATCAGCCGGAGAGCCCTCAACGACTCACCAGACTCCATTCCCAACCCTCTGGGATCCGATTCCTGCACAGAGCCGTTTTCGGGAATGAAGTCCGAAGAGCCCTTTCCAGCGCCCTCCTCGCAGTCTCCCATCGCCTCCTCCACCAGGGGGAGCCGACCACGGAGACGGCCTCGGGAGGCCCTTTGGGGGAGACTTTTCTCGGCCCGCAATGATGGTCGGAGGCAGCCTATTTCCTCAGCCCAGGCCGGCTCTGCCTGCACCATGTTCCTTGCTTAGGCAGGCTGACAACCATGCCAGCCTGGCGCCGGAGCCAGCCCCTCGAGTGCGCATGCGCCAGTGGCCGGGCACCTGGCGCGAGTGCTGAGCCCTGGCTTGCGTCACAGTGAAGGTCTTCGTTGCCTGGCGACGAGTCCCTGCGGCTTAGCGGAGAGGGGGGACCTCTGTGATGGGCGTCGGTGTTGGGCTCCCGCCTGCGTTCTCTTGGGGATCCACGGTATAGTCCCACCATCTAGGACAGGGCAGGGCAATCCAGCCTGAGGAAACGTCCAGGGAAGGCCCAGGGATCCACCGCGAAATCCCTAACCATCCAAAAGGATCCGCGCCATGCGTCAAGCCTGCCTGGACCCAGTGAGGGTCAGTCTCCTTAAACGTTGCCCCCTCCCCCCCGTGATTTCTGACGACAGCAGGCCTGTGTTCTCGGGGTGCTCTCTCCTGGGAGGGGCTTCCTGGCGGAGCAGAACCGCGCAGCCTGAGACGGTGCCCGGAGGTGTATTTGTGCGGGATTGTTTCGAGTGTTGGCTGCCCGTGTGTGTAGGCGGCACTCTGTGTGTGTGTGTGTGTGTGTGTGTGTGTGTGTGTGTGTGTGTGTGCGTCTGTGTGTGTTTGTGCTTGCACGCGCGCGCGTGCTTGTGTGGCTGTGCGCGCGCGTGTGTGTTTGGGCGTGTGTCTCTGTGGGCCTGTGTGCTGTGTGCGTGTACGTGGCGTCTGCCGATAGGAAGATGGCTCAAGCACTGCAGCCCTAATTTGTTTTTTCTTTTCGTGTACCCCTCCCGCCCCCGAGTCCACCGACCTTCTTGTCCGCCACTCTGTGAGGCTCTGCTTGGGTTCTGGAGCTCCGTGTCCTTTGTTTTTTTCCGTGGTTCCTGTATCCGGGGTGAACTGTGGGACTGGCTGAGACTCGCAGGAGCCCTAAGCACCTCCCCCGCCGCAAAGCAGCAACTCTGCTAGCAAGGAAGAGGAGCACACCACCCCCGAGAACAGAAACCTCCGAGTGCCTCATTTTCCTGTGGCCAAGCCGGGGCCCGACCCTAGCAGTCCTGTGCGCAGGGCTCCTCGAATCCCCCTGGAATTCGGTTCCTAGCCGAGCAGCCGCTTCACGTCGTGAGGTCAGGAGGCGGGCACTCCTCCATCGTCTTGGGATTTCATTCCGGGGACGGAGAGGGTGGGCAGCAGTTTGCTCAGATGGGGTGAGGATGCAGTCTGGTGAGGTGTGCCTGGGGTCCCCCACCTTCATCTGCTAAACAGGTGCTTCCAGATGAATAGGGAAGGTACTTCCGACTCCACCCCCGCGTTCCCTTGGTGGCACTAGCGGTCCGCACCCTGGCCCGGTGCCCATGTGGGAGGACTCCAACGTGCTGGGGGATCAGTTGGAGCACAATCCCAGGCCATTCTGGCTAGCTTTCGATTTCGGCTGTCATTCCGGGAAACACGTGGGAGTGAGATGCACTGAGGCTGGCTGGGATGGGGCCTGCATAGGGGCCTCCTCTTTTCCTGACTCCCACGTTTCTCGTGGGCCTAGGGTTTCCTGGGTCTGGCTCCAAGACTTCCACAGTCAACGTTTCCCTGTTCACGGAGGACGACCGTCATGGGGACCGTTGTACGCGTGTTTCCTTCTAAACGCCGTCAGGGTGCAAGGACTCGGCTGCTGTGATCCTTTTGGAAGAGTGAATTCCGGCGACATCTGCCCACAAGGAGACTCTGGTCCTCCCAGTTCTCTCAGAGTGCTGCGTGATTCCCGTAGGATGAGAAGCGGGCAACCGTGTCTGGCTTTTGCCTGGTCATCTAGGTTCATTTCATCTGCACGTCCATTGTCCTCGTGGAGGGGCTGTTGCTGGGTGGAACGGCCTCTCGCCTCGGATCTTTGGGCTGCCAGGAACTTCAGGGGGCACAAGGCTCTTGGAGTGGGCTGACTTCAGTCCAGGTCGTGGGTCGTGGTCTCTTTGTAGGGCCCGGGTTTGTCTGCACTCTGCTGGAGGCTCTTGATTCCTCTGGCAAGAATCCGTGAACTTGACTTGGACTCCAGCACAAACCTTCTCGTTCTCCCAGGCGGGCCTTGCTTTTGTCTTGCTCTCACGGGGGATCCACAGTGCCCCTCAACAGCACTGGTGGACAACCACTTCAATCTTGCAATCGCCGCAGACGGCCTCTGAGACCCTCTCTCCAACTCACGTGCCCCCGTGGGATGCCAGTTCCAGGGGTGAGACCCCTTCTCCACCGTGTCCTTCCCTTGGTCGCGGTTCCCGCTTCTCTCCGACTGCCGTGCTGAGAAGCAGGAGTCCCTAAACAGCCCAGGATGAAGGGAGGCAGTGAGCTCAAGGGTCCCGCAATCTTCCGCTGACACCCTCCTCTGGGGTCTCAGGTATTCATCCATCAGCCGGAGAGCCCTCAACGACTCACCAGACTCCATTCCCAACCCTCTGGGATCCGATTCCTGCACAGAGCCGTTTTCGGGAATGAAGTCCGAAGAGCCCTTTCCAGCGCCCTCCTCGCAGTCTCCCATCGCCTCCTCCACCAGGGGGAGCCGACCACGGAGACGGCCTCGGGAGGCCCTTTGGGGGAGACTTTTCTCGGCCCGCAATGATGGTCGGAGGCAGCCTATTTCCTCAGCCCAGGCCGGCTCTGCCTGCACCATGTTCCTTGCTTAGGCAGGCTGACAACCATGCCAGCCTGGCGCCGGAGCCAGCCCCTCGAGTGCGCATGCGCCAGTGGCCGGGCACCTGGCGCGAGTGCTGAGCCCTGGCTTGCGTCACAGTGAAGGTCTTCGTTGCCTGGCGACGAGTCCCTGCGGCTTAGCGGAGAGGGGGGACCTCTGTGATGGGCGTCGGTGTTGGGCTCCCGCCTGCGTTCTCTTGGGGATCCACGGTATAGTCCCACCATCTAGGACAGGGCAGGGCAATCCAGCCTGAGGAAACGTCCAGGGAAGGCCCAGGGATCCACCGCGAAATCCCTAACCATCCAAAAGGATCCGCGCCATGCGTCAAGCCTGCCTGGACCCAGTGAGGGTCAGTCTCCTTAAACGTTGCCCCCTCCCCCCCGTGATTTCTGACGACAGCAGGCCTGTGTTCTCGGGGTGCTCTCTCCTGGGAGGGGCTTCCTGGCGGAGCAGAACCGCGCAGCCTGAGACGGTGCCCGGAGGTGTATTTGTGCGGGATTGTTTCGAGTGTTGGCTGCCCGTGTGTGTAGGCGGCACTCTGTGTGTGTGTGTGTGTGTGTGTGTGTGTGTGTGTGTGTGTGTGTGTGTGCGTCTGTGTGTGTTTGTGCTTGCACGCGCGCGCGTGCTTGTGTGGCTGTGCGCGCGCGTGTGTGTTTGGGCGTGTGTCTCTGTGGGCCTGTGTGCTGTGTGCGTGTACGTGGCGTCTGCCGATAGGAAGATGGCTCAAGCACTGCAGCCCTAATTTGTTTTTTCTTTTCGTGTACCCCTCCCGCCCCCGAGTCCACCGACCTTCTTGTCCGCCACTCTGTGAGGCTCTGCTTGGGTTCCGGAGCTCCGTGTCCTTTGTTTTTTTCCGTGGTTCCTGTATCCGGGGTGAACTGTGGGACTGGCTGAGACTCGCAGGAGCCCTAAGCACCTCCCCCGCCGCAAAGCAGCAACTCTGCTAGCAAGGAAGAGGAGCACACCACCCCCGAGAACAGAAACCTCCGAGTGCCTCATTTTCCTGTGGCCAAGCCGGGGCCCGACCCTAGCAGTCCTGTGCGCAGGGCTCCTCGAATCCCCCTGGAATTCGGTTCCTAGCCGAGCAGCCGCTTCACGTCGTGAGGTCAGGAGGCGGGCACTCCTCCATCGTCTTGGGATTTCATTCCGGGGACGGAGAGGGTGGGCAGCAGTTTGCTCAGATGGGGTGAGGATGCAGTCTGGTGAGGTGTGCCTGGGGTCCCCCACCTTCATCTGCTAAACAGGTGCTTCCAGATGAATAGGGAAGGTACTTCCGACTCCACCCCCGCGTTCCCTTGGTGGCACTAGCGGTCCGCACCCTGGCCCGGTGCCCATGTGGGAGGACTCCAACGTGCTGGGGGATCAGTTGGAGCACAATCCCAGGCCATTCTGGCTAGCTTTCGATTTCGGCTGTCATTCCGGGAAACACGTGGGAGTGAGATGCACTGAGGCTGGCTGGGATGGGGCCTGCATAGGGGCCTCCTCTTTTCCTGACTCCCACGTTTCTCGTGGGCCTAGGGTTTCCTGGGTCTGGCTCCAAGACTTCCACAGTCAACGTTTCCCTGTTCACGGAGGACGACCGTCATGGGGACCGTTGTACGCGTGTTTCCTTCTAAACGCCGTCAGGGTGCAAGGACTCGGCTGCTGTGATCCTTTTGGAAGAGTGAATTCCGGCGACATCTGCCCACAAGGAGACTCTGGTCCTCCCAGTTCTCTCAGAGTGCTGCGTGATTCCCGTAGGATGAGAAGCGGGCAACCGTGTCTGGCTTTTGCCTGGTCATCTAGGTTCATTTCATCTGCACGTCCATTGTCCTCGTGGAGGGGCTGTTGCTGGGTGGAACGGCCTCTCGCCTCGGATCTTTGGGCTGCCAGGAACTTCAGGGGGCACAAGGCTCTTGGAGTGGGCTGACTTCAGTCCAGGTCGTGGGTCGTGGTCTCTTTGTAGGGCCCGGGTTTGTCTGCACTCTGCTGGAGGCTCTTGATTCCTCTGGCAAGAATCCGTGAACTTGACTTGGACTCCAGCACAAACCTTCTCGTTCTCCCAGGCGGGCCTTGCTTTTGTCTTGCTCTCACGGGGGATCCACAGTGCCCCTCAACAGCACTGGTGGACAACCACTTCAATCTTGCAATCGCCGCAGACGGCCTCTGAGACCCTCTCTCCAACTCACGTGCCCCCGTGGGATGCCAGTTCCAGGGGTGAGACCCCTTCTCCACCGTGTCCTTCCCTTGGTCGCGGTTCCCGCTTCTCTCCGACTGCCGTGCTGAGAAGCAGGAGTCCCTAAACAGCCCAGGATGAAGGGAGGCAGTGAGCTCAAGGGTCCCGCAATCTTCCGCTGACACCCTCCTCTGGGGTCTCAGGTATTCATCCATCAGCCGGAGAGCCCTCAACGACTCACCAGACTCCATTCCCAACCCTCTGGGATCCGATTCCTGCACAGAGCCGTTTTCGGGAATGAAGTCCGAAGAGCCCTTTCCAGCGCCCTCCTCGCAGTCTCCCATCGCCTCCTCCACCAGGGGGAGCCGACCACGGAGACGGCCTCGGGAGGCCCTTTGGGGGAGACTTTTCTCGGCCCGCAATGATGGTCGGAGGCAGCCTATTTCCTCAGCCCAGGCCGGCTCTGCCTGCACCATGTTCCTTGCTTAGGCAGGCTGACAACCATGCCAGCCTGGCGCCGGAGCCAGCCCCTCGAGTGCGCATGCGCCAGTGGCCGGGCACCTGGCGCGAGTGCTGAGCCCTGGCTTGCGTCACAGTGAAGGTCTTCGTTGCCTGGCGACGAGTCCCTGCGGCTTAGCGGAGAGGGGGGACCTCTGTGATGGGCGTCGGTGTTGGGCTCCCGCCTGCGTTCTCTTGGGGATCCACGGTATAGTCCCACCATCTAGGACAGGGCAGGGCAATCCAGCCTGAGGAAACGTCCAGGGAAGGCCCAGGGATCCACCGCGAAATCCCTAACCATCCAAAAGGATCCGCGCCATGCGTCAAGCCTGCCTGGACCCAGTGAGGGTCAGTCTCCTTAAACGTTGCCCCCTCCCCCCCGTGATTTCTGACGACAGCAGGCCTGTGTTCTCGGGGTGCTCTCTCCTGGGAGGGGCTTCCTGGCGGAGCAGAACCGCGCAGCCTGAGACGGTGCCCGGAGGTGTATTTGTGCGGGATTGTTTCGAGTGTTGGCTGCCCGTGTGTGTAGGCGGCACTCTGTGTGTGTGTGTGTGTGTGTGTGTGTGTGTGTGTGTGTGTGTGTGTGCGTCTGTGTGTGTTTGTGCTTGCACGCGCGCGCGTGCTTGTGTGGCTGTGCGCGCGCGTGTGTGTTTGGGCGTGTGTCTCTGTGGGCCTGTGTGCTGTGTGCGTGTACGTGGCGTCTGCCGATAGGAAGATGGCTCAAGCACTGCAGCCCTAATTTGTTTTTTCTTTTCGTGTACCCCTCCCGCCCCCGAGTCCACCGACCTTCTTGTCCGCCACTCTGTGAGGCTCTGCTTGGGTTCCGGAGCTCCGTGTCCTTTGTTTTTTTCCGTGGTTCCTGTATCCGGGGTGAACTGTGGGACTGGCTGAGACTCGCAGGAGCCCTAAGCACCTCCCCCGCCGCAAAGCAGCAACTCTGCTAGCAAGGAAGAGGAGCACACCACCCCCGAGAACAGAAACCTCCGAGTGCCTCATTTTCCTGTGGCCAAGCCGGGGCCCGACCCTAGCAGTCCTGTGCGCAGGGCTCCTCGAATCCCCCTGGAATTCGGTTCCTAGCCGAGCAGCCGCTTCACGTCGTGAGGTCAGGAGGCGGGCACTCCTCCATCGTCTTGGGATTTCATTCCGGGGACGGAGAGGGTGGGCAGCAGTTTGCTCAGATGGGGTGAGGATGCAGTCTGGTGAGGTGTGCCTGGGGTCCCCCACCTTCATCTGCTAAACAGGTGCTTCCAGATGAATAGGGAAGGTACTTCCGACTCCACCCCCGCGTTCCCTTGGTGGCACTAGCGGTCCGCACCCTGGCCCGGTGCCCATGTGGGAGGACTCCAACGTGCTGGGGGATCAGTTGGAGCACAATCCCAGGCCATTCTGGCTAGCTTTCGATTTCGGCTGTCATTCCGGGAAACACGTGGGAGTGAGATGCACTGAGGCTGGCTGGGATGGGGCCTGCATAGGGGCCTCCTCTTTTCCTGACTCCCACGTTTCTCGTGGGCCTAGGGTTTCCTGGGTCTGGCTCCAAGACTTCCACAGTCAACGTTTCCCTGTTCACGGAGGACGACCGTCATGGGGACCGTTGTACGCGTGTTTCCTTCTAAACGCCGTCAGGGTGCAAGGACTCGGCTGCTGTGATCCTTTTGGAAGAGTGAATTCCGGCGACATCTGCCCACAAGGAGACTCTGGTCCTCCCAGTTCTCTCAGAGTGCTGCGTGATTCCCGTAGGATGAGAAGCGGGCAACCGTGTCTGGCTTTTGCCTGGTCATCTAGGTTCATTTCATCTGCACGTCCATTGTCCTCGTGGAGGGGCTGTTGCTGGGTGGAACGGCCTCTCGCCTCGGATCTTTGGGCTGCCAGGAACTTCAGGGGGCACAAGGCTCTTGGAGTGGGCTGACTTCAGTCCAGGTCGTGGGTCGTGGTCTCTTTGTAGGGCCCGGGTTTGTCTGCACTCTGCTGGAGGCTCTTGATTCCTCTGGCAAGAATCCGTGAACTTGACTTGGACTCCAGCACAAACCTTCTCGTTCTCCCAGGCGGGCCTTGCTTTTGTCTTGCTCTCACGGGGGATCCACAGTGCCCCTCAACAGCACTGGTGGACAACCACTTCAATCTTGCAATCGCCGCAGACGGCCTCTGAGACCCTCTCTCCAACTCACGTGCCCCCGTGGGATGCCAGTTCCAGGGGTGAGACCCCTTCTCCACCGTGTCCTTCCCTTGGTCGCGGTTCCCGCTTCTCTCCGACTGCCGTGCTGAGAAGCAGGAGTCCCTAAACAGCCCAGGATGAAGGGAGGCAGTGAGCTCAAGGGTCCCGCAATCTTCCGCTGACACCCTCCTCTGGGGTCTCAGGTATTCATCCATCAGCCGGAGAGCCCTCAACGACTCACCAGACTCCATTCCCAACCCTCTGGGATCCGATTCCTGCACAGAGCCGTTTTCGGGAATGAAGTCCGAAGAGCCCTTTCCAGCGCCCTCCTCGCAGTCTCCCATCGCCTCCTCCACCAGGGGGAGCCGACCACGGAGACGGCCTCGGGAGGCCCTTTGGGGGAGACTTTTCTCGGCCCGCAATGATGGTCGGAGGCAGCCTATTTCCTCAGCCCAGGCCGGCTCTGCCTGCACCATGTTCCTTGCTTAGGCAGGCTGACAACCATGCCAGCCTGGCGCCGGAGCCAGCCCCTCGAGTGCGCATGCGCCAGTGGCCGGGCACCTGGCGCGAGTGCTGAGCCCTGGCTTGCGTCACAGTGAAGGTCTTCGTTGCCTGGCGACGAGTCCCTGCGGCTTAGCGGAGAGGGGGGACCTCTGTGATGGGCGTCGGTGTTGGGCTCCCGCCTGCGTTCTCTTGGGGATCCACGGTATAGTCCCACCATCTAGGACAGGGCAGGGCAATCCAGCCTGAGGAAACGTCCAGGGAAGGCCCAGGGATCCACCGCGAAATCCCTAACCATCCAAAAGGATCCGCGCCATGCGTCAAGCCTGCCTGGACCCAGTGAGGGTCAGTCTCCTTAAACGTTGCCCCCTCCCCCCCGTGATTTCTGACGACAGCAGGCCTGTGTTCTCGGGGTGCTCTCTCCTGGGAGGGGCTTCCTGGCGGAGCAGAACCGCGCAGCCTGAGACGGTGCCCGGAGGTGTATTTGTGCGGGATTGTTTCGAGTGTTGGCTGCCCGTGTGTGTAGGCGGCACTCTGTGTGTGTGTGTGTGTGTGTGTGTGTGTGTGTGTGTGTGTGTGTGTGTGCGTCTGTGTGTGTTTGTGCTTGCACGCGCGCGCGTGCTTGTGTGGCTGTGCGCGCGCGTGTGTGTTTGGGCGTGTGTCTCTGTGGGCCTGTGTGCTGTGTGCGTGTACGTGGCGTCTGCCGATAGGAAGATGGCTCAAGCACTGCAGCCCTAATTTGTTTTTTCTTTTCGTGTACCCCTCCCGCCCCCGAGTCCACCGACCTTCTTGTCCGCCACTCTGTGAGGCTCTGCTTGGGTTCCGGAGCTCCGTGTCCTTTGTTTTTTTCCGTGGTTCCTGTATCCGGGGTGAACTGTGGGACTGGCTGAGACTCGCAGGAGCCCTAAGCACCTCCCCCGCCGCAAAGCAGCAACTCTGCTAGCAAGGAAGAGGAGCACACCACCCCCGAGAACAGAAACCTCCGAGTGCCTCATTTTCCTGTGGCCAAGCCGGGGCCCGACCCTAGCAGTCCTGTGCGCAGGGCTCCTCGAATCCCCCTGGAATTCGGTTCCTAGCCGAGCAGCCGCTTCACGTCGTGAGGTCAGGAGGCGGGCACTCCTCCATCGTCTTGGGATTTCATTCCGGGGACGGAGAGGGTGGGCAGCAGTTTGCTCAGATGGGGTGAGGATGCAGTCTGGTGAGGTGTGCCTGGGGTCCCCCACCTTCATCTGCTAAACAGGTGCTTCCAGATGAATAGGGAAGGTACTTCCGACTCCACCCCCGCGTTCCCTTGGTGGCACTAGCGGTCCGCACCCTGGCCCGGTGCCCATGTGGGAGGACTCCAACGTGCTGGGGGATCAGTTGGAGCACAATCCCCGGCCATTCTGGCCAGCTTTCGATTTCGGCTGTCATTCCGGGAAACACGTGGGAGTGGGATGCACTGAGGCTGGCTGGGATGTGGCCTGCACAGGGGCCTCCTCTTTTCCTGACTCCCACGCTTCTCGTGGGCCTAGGGTTTCCTGGGTCTGGCTCCAAGACTTCCACAGTCAACGTTTCCCTGTTCACGGAGGACGACCGTCATGGGGACCGTTGTACGCGTGTTTCCTTCTAAACGCCGTCAGGGTGCAAGGACTCGGCTGCTGTGATCCTTTTGGAAGAGTGAATTCCGGTGACATCTGCCCACAAGGAGACTCTGGTCCTCCCAGTTCTCTCAGAGTGCTGCGTGATTCCCGTAGGATGAGAAGCGGGCAACCGTGTCTGGCTTTTGCCTTGTTATCTAGGTTCATTTCATCTGCACGTCCATTGTCCTCGTGGAGGGGCTGTTGCTGGGTGGAACGGCCTCTTACCTCGGATCTTTTGGCTGCCAGGAACTTCAGGGGGCACAAGGCTCTTGGAGTGGGCTGACTTCCATCCAGGTCATGGGTGATGGTCTCTTTGTAGGGCCCGGGTTTGTCTGCACTCTGCTGGAGGCTCTTGATTCCTCTGGCAAGAATCCATTAACTTAACTTGGACTCCAGCCTCCCCAGAGAGGGATTAGCACAGTGATTCACCTGGGTACTCAGGAAGTTCCTTGCACAGCCAGGACTGAAACCCAGGCCCCGCCCTCTAGGAGGATCACATCAGGCAGGGGCTGGGTCTTGGCATGAGATTCTCCAGCGATGCCACCTGCCGGCCAAACAGGCCTTGGCAGCAGGGGTTGGATTTTTTGCTTTCTGAGTTGTCTTGATGCATGGGGCCGTTTATCTAACTTGGCTGACTTTTGAGTCCTGGGCCTGTAAACATATCCATTTAATTATTATACAAACGGTACATGTTCCGGGTAGCTGAGAGTACAGGCACCCACCACTGCATCTGACTAATTTTTGTATTTTGGATAGAGACGTGGTTTGCCATGTTGGCAAGGCTGGTCTTGAACTCCTGACCTCAAGTGATCGGCCCGTCTCAGCCTCCCAAAGTGCTGAGATTACAGGCATGAGCCGCTGTGCCTGACCACTTTCTCAGTTTTTGCTCAGCCATCTCGAACATGTGGCTTCTGTCCTCATGGTTGGCCATAATTGCAGCATGACCATTCCACCCTCAGCTTGTATCCACCTTACAGGCTGGAAGAGGGGGGAATGGGCTGAGCAGTGTGTCCACCATGTTTGTCTCTTTTCAGAAAGCTCTTCCGGGGGCCCCACTGGGCAAATTTGGCTTCCATATCATTGGTCATACTGCATCATGTGGCCACTCCTGGCTGCAAGGCAGTCTAGGGGAGTGAGTGCCTTTTGCTGGCTCATTGCCATCCCCATAAAGTCAGGGTTCTATCAATAAGGAAGAAAAGGAGCGAAGGCGTTGGGCAGTACTGAGCAGTGTCTGCCCCGGTAGTTCAAGAATTATTGATACAGTGGCTGGAAGACATCTTCCAAAACCTATGTTCTCTTTCTTTTTCCATTCTACCATCTTCAGTGTGTGGGCTTCCATCCTGAGACTTATTTTATCCCCTCAGTTTCAGGAGGGTGTCTCTTCCTTGAAGGCATGTGTTGATGCCCCCTCAAACAAAAGGGGGTTCTCCCACCAGGGAGGAGAGTTGAAAAGAGCTGTCTTTGGGCAGTTGACGATATCTGTTCCACCTCTATTCACCAAAACTTCTTCTGTCCCATCCTCTTTTCAGTTCAGCTCACTGCAATTTCATTTCCATCTCACAGCATGGATCAGTCACCTATGCCTACAAGAATACTGCCTGAGAAACCACCCCAACCTTTTATTCTCTTGAATAGGGAGTTGGCTGCAGATTGGGAGACCTTGGCCGGACCCATTAATATATTTCCTGTTCAGCTGGAGTTCGGCTGTCTTGGCTGGGCTGGCTCTGCTCTGCCTCACGGGTCCCTCATCCTTCTCCTGGGACCAATGGGCCATTCTGGGCATGGCTGTTGATAGTAGGGGCACAGGCACAACAGCCACGTGGAAGCGTGCAAGAAACCTTTTTTTTCTTTTTTTTATTTTTTTGAGATGGAGTCTCGCTCTTTTGCCCAGGCTGGAGTGCAGTGGTGTGATCTCGACTCACTGCAACCTCCACCTCCTGGGTTCAAGCGATTCTCCTGTCTCACTCTACCAAGTAGCTGGGATTACAGGTGCATGCCGCCATGCTTGGATAATTGTTTTGTATTTCTTTTTTTGAGATGGAGTCTTGCTCTGTCACCCAGGCTGGAGTGCAATGGTGCAGATCTCCGCTTACTGCAGCCTCTGCCTCCTGGGTTCAAGCAATTCTCCTGCCTCAGCCTCCTGAGTAGCTGGGATTACAGGTGTGCATCACCACGCCCAGCTAATTTTTTGTATTTTTAGTAGAGACAGGGTTTCACCATGTTGGCCAGGCTGGTTTTGAACTCCTGACCTCGTGAGCTGCCCGCCTCAGCCTCCCAAAGTGCTGGGATTACAGGTGTGAACCACCACGCCTGGCCCAATTGTTTTGTATTTTTAGTAGAGATGGGGCTTCACTATGTTGGCCAGGCTGGTATCGAACTCCTGACCTTGTGACCCACTGCCTCAGCCTCCCAAAGTGCTAGGATCACAGGCATGAGCCACCACACCCAGCCACATGCAAGAGATCTTAAAGCCTGGTCTCAAAATGACACACTGTCACTTTCATCTCATGCTATTGGCAAAAGCAAGTCCCATGACCTAACTGAAGTCAAGGCTGGGCAAATATACTCTATCCCTTTTGTGGGAGGAACCACAAAGTCACATGGGTGACTGTCTTCCTTACCATCGCTGTTTGCTGATGCTCCTCTGACCTCTCTGACTTTGCTTTGGTCTCATTTATGGGCTCCTCTTCTCTCTCCCTTAGAATACTGGGGGGCCCTAAGCATTCCATCCTAGCTCTTCTCTTCTGTCTCTATATGTGGTCTCTGGGCCACCTCACCCATTCTCTAGTTTTCAGTCACCACGTTGGCACTAATGACCCCCAAATCCATTAGTGGGCTCTCTCCTGAGTCCAGCTACTGACTGGGCATGCCACCTGAACATCTCACAGAACCAACAGATTTTTATCCTGCTTTGACCTCAGTACCCTCAGCCTCAGCTCCACCTCAGACTCCCTCCTCCTTTATTCCCACAGCACACAACCCCCTCCATGCAGCTGCCCAATCTGGGAACTTAGATGTCAGCGAGCCCCCCTGTCTCCATGATCCATTCATGCTGCAGCTGATGCTGACCATGACCACTGGCTGAGTACTTCTTGTGCGCCAAGGACAGGGCTAAGCCTCATCCCAATGTTATCTGATTTAATTCCTGGAACTTCCCCCCAGGGAGGGAGGCACTGATATCAAGTTGTCTGTATTCCACATGGCACATGCCCTAGTGGGACAGGTGACTTCTTTCAGAAGCTGCAGTGATCTCTCCCAAACCAATTGATTCTGTCAATCCCTAGTGAAAAATCCTACAGAATCCTCATTGTCCCAGAGACCTGGGCTAAACCCCCTGGTCTGAAGTGGTAAGGACCAAGCTTCTTTCATTTATTTACACACAAAAGGAAGTGATTGTGTTCACTCCATGTGCCAGTCAGCCTCTGGGCACTGGAGAAACATGGGAGACCCTGGGAACTTACGCGCAATGGCAAGAAAGAAAATAATAAATATCTAAAATGTCAGGTGTGATGAAGAGATATGAGGACAAATAAGGCAAGGCAAGGGGAGAATTATTTACGAAGGGTCACTATTTCAGGAGGGAATTCAGGGTCAGCCTCTCTGCTAAGAAGGGATTGCAATGAAGTAAGGGGGCAGCAAGTGCAAAGGCGCTGGGGTAGAAAGGGGCTTGGTGGCCGCCTGTGCAGTGAGTGTGAGAGGTGGAGGAGGCCACAGTATGGGTGTGGCTTCTTCCCTGAGTGAAGTGGGGAGCCATGGGAGGGTTTTGAGCAGAGGAGGGCCCTGCCTTGACTTTGATTTTCACAGAATCCCTTGGGCTGCATGTGGATAACAGTCTTCATGGGGGCCAGGAAGCGGAGAAGTCTGCAGCAGAAAGCGAGGTTTTGCAGGCCTCATGACACTTAGATCACAGAGAGTATTCAGAGGTTTGAGGGACATTCTCAAAAGGCACAGGAAAACCAAACAGGATATTCGGGTTAACCAGAAACTGCCTGAAGATGGATGGTGCCCGGCATGCCCTGCCCCCAGGCACCCCGGTCCACCGGCCTTTTCTGCAGCATCCTCGGCGGGTGTGGACACCGTGGTGCTGGTGTTGCTGGTGGGTTTCCCCTGTGCCTGCCTCCTGGCTGTTGAGGACAGTGCTGGGGAGAATGTGGGCACTTAGCACCCCAGCGTGGTCCGGGTGATGGTGACCCAGCTCCCACCAAAGACACTGACTTCTTTGACCCGAGAACAAACATTGACATTCTTAGTTCTGGAAAAAAAAAAAAAAAAGCCCTGCGTCCCCATGCTGTATCCCCCCGCCATCACCAAGCTCACTTGTCTCACTACACAGTCCTTCAAAGCACAACACAATGTATTTATGTCTGTGGTTTAGGTTCCTAAAACCTGTGACATCAGATAGGGCAATGTTCACAAAAACAAACTTCGCAGAAAGGGGAAAAAAATGACCAAAAAGAAGCCACTGGTTTCAACTTCGACTTCCTCTCCCCAGATAAAGGGTATCTAGCTGGTTGAGGTTTCACTGCATCCAGGCTGGGGAGTTAAAGGAAGGTCCAACAACTGCTTGCACCTCAGCATTTGATGTGTGACTCTCTGAGCCTGAAAAATCTCACCTGCAAAATGCAAATGCCAATCTCCACCTCTTGGGACTCATAAAAAAGTAAAAACATATAATAAAAATATACCAATAATTGCTCATCTTTGGATCAAATGTGTTCCATAGGTCATTTCCTTAGTAAATCCTCACATCGGCCTGTGTTTTGCCTTCATGTGGGGTGACTACTGAGAACATCTCCAGTTGACAGATGGGGAAACTGAGGCTTCAAGTAGGAAAAATAGGCAGTTATAAAACACTGCATGGCCACTTTCAGATTTTAGAAAATGCAAATATGTAATATATAAATTAAATAAATAAATAACAAAATATAAAAATACAATTAGGCAAAACAGTTTGGCCAGTTAAATGCCCGAAAGTCACAGTGGTTTCCTGGGTATCAGAGTGACCACTGAGACAGGAGTCCCACCACTGTCTCTTTCTCGTCATTCCTGTCTCGGCAAAATGTCTCCTCTGCTGAGAGGCCCTCCCCAAGCTCTTGCCTAAGGTGGCCCTCCAGTCCCTCTTGTTCCACTCACCTTATCTCTTTATGCCCTGACCATCGCTGAAATGCACCGTATTTTTTCATCTGTTTCTGGGCTTACTGCCTGTGTTCCCCACTAGAGCTTCAGATGCACAAAAGTGGGAACTTCACCCTGTCGCCAGAGCCTTGCCCAGTGCCTGGCACTAGTGGATCTCAATAAATATTCCTGGACCAACAGATGGTCTTTTCTTATTTTTTAAAAATGTACTTTGCACATTGGGCAAGGTGGCTCACACCTATAATCCCAGCACTTTGGGTGGCCGAGGTGGGAGGATCGCTTGAGTCTAGGAGTTCAACACCCACCTGGGCAACATAGTGAGACCGTATCTCTATAAAAAAATAAAGTATTAGCAGGGCGTGGTGGTACCTGCCTGTAGTTCCAGCTTCTCTGGAGGCTGAAGCGGGAGGATTACTTGAACCCAGGAGGTCAAGGCTGCAGTGAGCTGTAATCATGCCACTGCCTTCGAGCCTTGGGGACAGCTAGACTTTGTCTCAAAAATCAAAATAAAAAATAAATTGCTTTGCTTTTTAAAAAGGAAAGCACACCATATGAATTATTTTTCATTGTTGTTTTAAGTGCTGATCAAAAATGAGCTGGCAGGGGCCTCAGCAGGAAGGCACGGCCTCGGCGGGCTTATCTGGCTGAGTGTGAAGGAAGTGGGCACCCTGGCTTCCCACAGAGTGGGTCAAGCAGCTAACATCCCAGAGTTTCCCAGCCCAGCCTGCCCCCAGTTATCTGGCACTGGAGATCTCCTCGCCTGGGACAGAGTTATCTTTGAATGACAGTGTGTTCAGTCTCCCCTGTGGGGTGAGGCTGCCCTGAATCTCAGGGGACAACAGGGATCCCCTGGACCCAAACACAGCTCCCAGGAGCTGTTGCTTGGCCCATACAGTTCAAACAGGCTTGGAATTTTGGCATTATTTTAAAAATCAAGATATTTTGGAAGAAAACTAAAAAAAAAAAAAATCCTCCCAAAGGGTACGAAATAAGATGAGAATAATTGGAAGGGAAGATTTCACATCCTTAAGATGATAATTCTGCCAACGTACATAAGCTTAATGCAATTTAAAGTAGTGACCCACAGGGTTTTTTTAGTTGGATATAACAATCTTTGAGTTCACAAAGAAGAAAAGCATAAATAAAAGAACAATGGGAAGGATCAGGACAAAGATAATATTTCAACTCACTGGGGAAATTGAATATTTAATCCAGGACCCCAGAAGATCCCACTATCAGCAAAAAATAAAAATGGTCTTCCATCTTCTACTACAAATCCAGAGATTTCACATAAAACATCTGACTTGTCCAAAAGTCCTGACCACACTGGGCTCTCATTTTTTCAAGGCAGCAATGGATTGATGCTGAGTTGCATCTCAGGGACTCTCCACTTCACCACAGTCTCCAGCACTCCCTACTGCATCCCACCTGACTACCTTTAATCATCTGTGTGTCTTGCTTGGCCGTTTGTAGCCTCTGAACTCACTACACAACAGAAGGACTCGGGGAAACTTTGAAGTTGGATTTCTGCTGTTAGCCACCTTTGTCCTATTTTCATTTTTCTTAGTGGAAATGCGTATTTAGAGGAGGGATGTGGCTTGAGGCATGATTAAGAGCATGGACCTGGGCCAGGCGCGGTGGCTCATGTTTGTAATTCCAACGCTTTGGGAGACTAAGGTGGGTGGAACTCCTGAGGCCAGGAGTTCGAGACCAGCCTGGGTGACAGACTGAGACCCTGCCTCTAAAAAGAAAGAAGAAAGAGAAAGAAAGAAAGAAAGAAAGAAAGAAAGAAAGAAAGAAAGAAAGAAAGAAAGAAAGAAAGAAAGAAAGAAGAGAGAGAGAAGGAAGGAAGGAGAAAGGAAGGAAGGAAGGAAGGAAGGAAGGAAGGAAGGAAGGAAGGAAGGAAGGAAGGAAGGAAGGAAGGAAGGAAGGAAGGAAGGATGGAAGGAAAGAAGGAGGCAGGGAGGCAGGAAGGAGAAAGAGATAAAAACAAAGAAAGACAACCAAGATTAAGAATCAGTTCTTTGCCTCCCAAATCTTTCAGAATAAACTTCCAGCTTTTAGACAACCATTCTGTCTCATTTGGAACAGTTTCTTAAGATTTCTTTTTGAAAAATTCCAACTGGACTATAGCAATAACTAGAATCTTGAGCACTTAACTATGAACCAAACACTATTCTGATTGCATTCATCTATTTAGTCCTATGCATGACATGTTGTTTTTAATTCCATTTTAGAGATGAGAAAAGTAGGATTAGAATGACCAACTAATTTGTACAGGGTCTCAAGCTCCGGGGAATAGAACCAGGATTTGAATGAGAATGTTGGGTACACAGAGCCTTATTTTAAATTTCTAGGAATGTAATATCACTCTTCCCTGCTCAAACACATTCAGTTGCTTCCCATTACTTACGCTTTCTTCATCTAAAATCCTTAGCTGAATATTATTATTATTATCCTTATGATTATTATTATTATTTGAAATGGAATCTTACTCTGTCACCCAGGCTGGAGTGCAGTGGTGTGATCTCTGCTCATTGCAACCTCCACCTCCTGGGTTCAAGCGATTCTCCCGCCTCAGTCTACCAAGTAGCTGGGATCACAGGTGCCTGTTATCACACCTGGCTAATTTTTGTATCTTTAGTAGAGACAGGGTTTCACCATGTTGACCAGCCTGGTCTCTAACTCCTGACCTCAAGTGATCCATCCTCCTTGGCCTCCCCAAGTGCTGGGATTGCAGGTGTGAGCCACCACGCTCAGCCCTTTAACTGATTATCTAAATCAGAGTTTCTAAGTGGTCTTCTGTCTAACTCAGCACAGCCTGCCCAGCTCCCTCTCCCAAGAACAATCTAGAGAATCTATGGTGGGGAAATGTCAGGGTGGGGAAAAAAGCCATGAGAAATTGCTGGGAAGCAGAGGGCTGTTTACAGTCGAGATCACCTATGTGTGTGAGAAGGGGAAGGGTTGAGAGCTGCTATAGAGGCCGGTGCAGAATGTCCTGAAACTAAGAATTGAAGTTCTGGTCTTACTTCTCTCTTCTCTTCAACCCAGGCAGCAGGTGTCCTCCGGGAGAGCGTAGGGCAGGATTGAGTGAGGAAAACCTCAGAACACCATGGATGACAAATGCAAGAAGGACCCCACAGCCAACACTGCCCATAGATGAATCCCCACTGGGCAGCAATGGCCAGGTCAAGGCACCCTGCTGTGCCAGCTTTTTGTCTGGAGATTGCTCCAGAAGAGTTTGGCTCAACTTCAACTTCGACTATTCATGAATTAGAATTTTATTGTAATAATTTATTTTTTATCTATCCATCTATGTCAGTATGTATTCACAGATATTTACTTTATTCTATAGATTAGAATGCATCATTATTATTATTGATATTATTATTTCATTGCTCAGATTGTCCCAGATTTGCTCATTAGTGGCTTTTTTTTTCTTTTTTTTTCCTAAGATGGAGTCTCGCTCTGTCGCCAGGCTGGAGTGCAGTGGCCCAATCTCGGCTCGCTGCAACCTCTGCCTCCTGGGTTCAAGTGACTCTCCTGCCTCAGCCTCCTGAGTAGCTGGGATTACAGGCGCCCACCACCAAGCCTGGCTAATTTTTGTATTTTCAGTAGAAACGGGTTTCACCATGTTGGTCAGACTGGTCTCGAACTCCTGACCTCAGGTGATCCACCCACCTCAGCCTCCCAAAGTGCTGGGATTACAGGCATCAGCCACTGCGCCCGGCCTCATTAGGGGCTTCTTCAAGTTGTCTTCTGTGCTTTTTTCTCCCCTTGTGGCAATGGGGGAAAAATTTTTGTATTTTGGGTACACACAGGGTTTCACTATTTTGGCCAGCCTGGTCTCAAACTCCTGACCTCAATTGATGCACTTGCCTCAGCCTCCCAAAGTGCTGGTATTGCAGGGGTGAGCCACCATGCCCGGACTTAATCAGCAATTTTTATTTTATTTATTTTACATTAATTTTTTTAAGAGACAGGGTCTCATTTTGTTGCCCAGGCTTGAGTGCAGTGGCATGATCATAGTTGATGCAACCTCTAACTCCCGGACTCAAGTGATCTTCCCACCTTAGTCTCTGGAGTAGCTAGGACTACAGATGCCACCATGTTTGGCTAATTTTTAAAATTTTTCATAGAGATAGCATCTCCCTTTGTTTCCCAGGCTGGTCTTGAACTCCTGGCTTCAAGTAATCCTCTTGCCTCAGCCTCCAAAAGTGCTGGGATTACAGGCATGAGCCACTCCCCTGGCCTTTTGTACTTTGTTGATGTGCTGTCTCATTCTACATTTTCTTGAACATCACCTTAATTTCTGGCATCATAAAATGTTCCGGGCTCATATTATTACCTTTTTTTTCCCCGGTCCTAGAATCAACCATTTTTCCAAGAAGCTCTATTTTTTGTTTGGTTGTTTTTTTGGACAATGGTACATAGAAAACAAGATCTGAACGGTAGGTATATAAAAAGCATTTTGTAACATGTTGTGGAAAAATAGACAAAAAAATCAGATTATGGCAGTGTGTCTGCTAAGTTTAGCACAGTGTACTCACTAGACATCCAGTGAGTGTTTGATGTTAGTGTGGCTAGACTCGTAACCAAATATAGTCAATGACCAAAAAAAAAAAAATGCTTCATCTAAATAGTATGGGTAGGGTGACCCACTAGCTCTGCTTGCCAGGTATTGAGGAGTTTTTTGGGACACTGGACTTTCAGTATGAAAACCAGGAAAGTCCCAGGCAACCTGGGATGAGTTGGTCACCCTAATATGGAATAGGGTGGGTGAGGAAGGGAAGGAATCAATGTTGGCTGCATTCAGCAGGGGAGGCGTCTGGAGGGCGGAAGCATAGCTTGTGCGGCTCTCTGAGACATCAGGAGTTGCTAAGAATCCCTTTCTCTGCCCCTTAGGCATCTCAGACGCTGTCATTCTCCATGAGTAGCATTTGCAGTGTGGATCTCATCCACAGCCTCTGATTCTCTGCCCTCTCCTCACTGAGCTGTAAATAATAACTTTGGATCTTTCAACACTGCTCAGATAAGCTGTGATGGGAAACGGTCTGTGCCAGTGGAGCGCATGGTTCTGCCAGCAACAGCCTGTTGGAGCAGAAGGTGGGAAGTCCAGATATACAATTACTACTGGGCTTCCAACAGTATCCCCTCCAGGGTCTACAGAAGTGCAACTAAATCAACAAAGGCTTTATTTCGAGCGTCGCTGGCCATGGCTGCTGTGGCATCTCAGTTTTTCCTATCAAATATTTTCCACAAGGGCTGAGCGGGAGGCTGAAGGATCAGAGGAAGAAAGGTTTAGAGATGAATGCATCTTAGGCTTGAGCAGAAAGTCAGTCAAACATCTTGTTAAGTCCCCTGCCTTTATGCATAATTATATTATTGCCCCCATTCTGCAGATTCAGAAACTGAGGCTTCAGAACCATTAATGGTTATGCCCAAACTGCAGTATGATATGTGCTAGGGAAGAGATAAGAGAACTATTTCCTCTAAGACTAGCACTCATTTTCCCACACTAACGCTTCCTCAGTTATGCATAATGAGAAAGTCCTCATTAAAAAAAAAAATTTTAGCGAATCTAGATTTCCCCATCTTATTTGCACATGAAGCTCTTTCTTCACCTAATTCCTATTATGAGACCACAGACAGCTGAGTCTAAGAAAGTTGTCACGGGTGCGGAACTTGAGGTTTTTTAAAAAAAAGAAGTGAAAAATCGTGGACATTGTAGAAGTACTAAAATAAGTACTAAAGAAGTACTGGCCAGGCGCGGTGGCTCAAGCCTGTAATCCCAGCACTTTGGAAGGCCAAGACGGGTGGATCACAAGGTCAGGAGATCGAGACCATCCTGGCTAACACGGTGAAACCCCGTCTCTATTAAAAAAAATACAAAAACTAGCCGGGCGAGGTGGCAGGCGCCTGTAGTCCCAGCTACTCGGGAGGCTGAGGCAGGAGAATGGTGTAAACCCGGGAGGCGGAGCTTGCAGTGAGCTGAGATCCAGCCACTGCACTCTAGCCTGGGCGACAGAGTGAGACTCCATCTCAAAAAAAAAAAAAAAAAAAAAAAAAGCAGGACTAAAATACTGTAATGAGGGAATTGTTTGGGTTGATAACTCTATAGGATTGATACAACATAAGGGCATTTTGGTTGACTTAGCCATGGTTTACTTTAGACCACAAAATACCATTCCTATCTTTCAATGTGGCTGTTTCAGTGGTATTTGTTTCAATCCTAGTTTTCAGCCAGTGGGTGAAGGACAGCAGTCACATAAAGGCTTTCATTAAGAGATTTCTGTCTTGGCGCAGTGTAATCACAGCACTTTGGGAGGCCAAGGTAGGTGGATTGCTTGATCTCAGAAGTTTGAGACCAGACTGGGCAACATGGTGAAAACCTGTCTCTACAAAAAAAAAAAAAAAAAAAAAAATGCAAAAATGAACGAGGCATGGTGGTGTCCGCCTGTAGTCTCTGCTACTCAGGAGGCTGAGGTGGGAGGGTAGCTTGAGTCTGGAAGGTTGAGGCTGCAGTGAGCCATCATCATGCCACTGCACTCCAGCCTGGGCAACATAGCAAGACCCTGTCTCAAAAAAGAGAGAGAGTTTTAGAGACTCTGAGCACACACAGTGTTACTTTGGGATACAGGTGACCCCAAATTGTGTGAGGCAGAGTCACTGAGAGAGCCAATCTCCTCATCTTGACACAGTCTAGTGCAGGGCTGGCCCTTTGAGAATCACCTCTGACAAATACCTTGACACTTTTATACAAGGAACTCCTGCCTATCAGTGATAAAAAGAGAGCAATCCCATATTTTAAAAAAGAGAAGAACTGCTATGAAAAGGATATTTGTACAATGGGAAGCCACCAAGGTTTTGACCATAAGATGAGAGCCCAAGATTACGGGTAATTAGAAATAGACAAATGCAAATGCAAACCACAGTGAGCTACTTCTTCATGCCTACTGGACTAGGTGACAGTTGGAGAGCTGGTGGGGCTATGGGAGGCCACATGCTCTGTTGGTGGGTGGGTAGACTGGTACCACCATTGCCATGTTACTCATGCAAATTATATATATGCATTCACATGCCTTAGCAATTCCTTGCCTGGTATCTATCTCAGGGTCCATAATGGGACTTGTACAAGGAAGTTTTTTGCATTATGGTTTATGGTGGGGAAGTTGGAGGATTCCTGGGAATTCATTACTAGAAGTGGAGAGGTAGGGATAGCAGGGGTCATATAGTTTGGATACTTGTCCCCTCCAAATCACCTGTTGAAATATGATCCCCAATGTTAGAGGCGGGGCCTGCTGGGAGGTGATTGGGTCATGTTTTCATTCTCACACTGCCATAAAGATAGTAGCCGAGACTGGGTAATTTATAAATAAAAAAGGTTTAATTGGCTCACAGGTCAGCATGGCTGGGGAGGCCTCAGGAAACGTGGGAAGCCCTCCTGGCAGAAGGGGAAGCAATCTCCTTCTTCATAAGGTGGCAGGAGAGAGTGTGAGCATAGGAGAAACTTGCCTAACACTTATAAAACCATCAGATCTCATGAGAACTCACTGACTATCATGAGAACAGCATGGGGAACCCCCCCCCCACGATCCTGTCACCTCCCACCAGGTCTCTCCCTCAACATCTGAGGATTACAATTCAAGGTAAGATTTGGGTGGGGACACAAAGCCTAACCGTATCAGATCATGAATGTGGATTCCTCATGAATGACTTAGCACCGTCCTTTGGTGATAAGTGACTTCTCAGTTAGCTCATGTGAGATCTGGTTGTTTAACAGTTTGGAACCTCCCTCTTCTCCCTCTCTTGCTCTCTCTCTTGCCATGTGTTATGCCAGCTCCCTCTGTATCTTCTGCCATGTTTGGTAGCTTCTTGATGCCTCACCAGGAGCAGATGCTGGTACCATGCTTCTTGTATGGCCCACAGAACCATTAGAAAAATAAACCTATTTTCTTTATAAATTATCCAGCCCCAGGTATTTCTTTAAACAATGCAAGAACAGACTAACACAAGGGGTAATATTCAGCTAATAGGCATGATACAGCCACATGGGTTGTTGAAATAGTGAAACAGTGTCCTCATGTCATGTGGGTTGATAACTAGCTACTTCCCGGCCTACTAAATGCCTCTCCATCTGCCATGCAAACCTACCCTAACCTTTCCTGCTGCAGCAATTTAAGATTAAATTCTGAATTTCAGGAGCCTCTGGGACCCAGCTCTAGCCCAGCATTGAGGCAACCTCCTCATTAGGTCATGCCTATGTTGTTCAAGGGTTAAACATTTTTTACATTAACTGTGTGGAGGAGTCAGCCACAATAAATTTATACCATGGGCTACTAGGCAGTAGTTAGAAGCAATGAATATAGATACAAGCTTATATCTTTTTTTTTTTTTTTTTTTGAGATGGAGTCTCGCTCTGTCGCCCAGGCTGGAGTGCAGGGGCGCCATCTCGGCTCACTGCAAGCTCCATCTCTCGGGTTTATGCCATTCTCCTGCCTCAGCCTCCCGAGTAGTTGGGACTACAGGCGCCTGCCACCTGGCCCGGCTAGTTTTTTTGTATTTTTTAGTAGATGGGGTTTCACCATGTTAGCCAGGATGGTCTCGATCTTCTGACCTCGTGATCCGCCTATCTCGGCCTCCCAAAGTGCTGGGATTACAGGCTTGAGCCACCATGCCTGGCCACAAGCTTATATCTTTAAAAAAAAAAAAAACTAGTTCTTATGCAAGTGACTTGTTCTATATTAATGTCATTTACAGAAATTAAAAATTGCATGCACACAAAACTAAAATGTGCATTTTGTAAGAACACGTTCAAAAGGTGAGACACCCAAATGGTACATTAAAATGATTGCTTAGGGAAGAAAAGGGAACTGGAGTGAGTTATGGCAGTTAAAGGGAGTGAATGAATGAATGAATGAATGAATGAATGAAAACAAGATGGGCCATGCACAGGTCCAGAGGACATATCATGAAGTAAGGAGTATGACCAACTCAATCATCTTCCCCTGGTGTTCAAAGTGAGAAAGCATTAGCTAAAACATAACACCATGAGCCAGGCACTGTTGAAGCCACTTTGCATATAGTAACTCATTTGATCCTGACAACATTCCCAAGCCTGTCCAGGTCCTATTTGCCTTTGGATCCAGTCCTGGCCATTTTCCTCTCTCTGCTGTATCCTAGTAGTGTTAACATTGTTCCAGTGGCTTCTGGAGCAGCCAACATTGACCAACCAGAGCAGCAGAAGAAAAAGTGGGAGAGTGGTCCTGCAACTGGTTGGTAAGCCATCTAAAGGCATGCGTTGTGGACTGCGTTAATTTCATAGTGCTGCCATCAGATATACCACTGATTCAGTGGCTTAAATCAATACAAATGTATTATTGACAATTCGGTAGGTCAGAAAACTGAAATCGGTCCCACTGTGCTAAAATCAAGGTGTCAAGGAGACCATGTTCCCCTTTCTGGAGGCAGTAGGGCAGCGGTCCCCAAGCGTTCTGGCACCAGGGACCGAATTCGTGGAAGACAATTTTTTCATGGACCACAAGCAGTTAGTGGGGGTGGTAGTTTCTGGATGATTCAAGCACATTACATTACTGTGCACTTTATTTCTCTTATTCTATTATTACATTTTATTTCTATTATTACATTGTAATATATACTGAAATAATTATACAACTTGTCATAATGTAGAATCAGTGGAATCCCTAAGCTTGCTTTCCTGCAACTAGATGGTCCCATCTGGGGTTGATGGGAGACAGTGACAGATCATCAGGCGTTAGAATCCCATAAGGAGTGGGCAACCTAGATCCCTCGCATGCACAGTTCTCAATAGGGTTCATGATCCTGTGAGAATCTAATGCTACTGCTGATCTGACAGGAGGCGGAGCTCAGGCAGGAATGTGAGTGATGGGGAGCAGATGTAAATTCAGATGAAGCTTCACTTGCTTGCCCTCCACTCACTACTTGCTGCTCGGTCCAGTTCCTAACAGGCCATAGCCTGGGAGTTGAGGACCCCTGCCCTAGGGATCATCTATTTCCTTGTCCTTTTCAGCTTCTAGAGGCTGCTCACATCACATTTCTCAGTGCATAGCCCCTTTCTCTGTTTTCAAATCCAGGAACATTGCATCTCTCTCACCATTCTCCCATAATCACAGCTCCCTCTCTGATTCTTTTTTTTTTTTTTTCAGATGAGGTCTTGCTCTGTTGCCCAAGTTGGAGTACAGTGATGCCAAAATCCTAATCCCCAGAACGTGTGAGTATGTTATCTTACATGGACAAAATGATTTTGCAGATGTGATCAAAATTAAGGACTTTGAGATGAGGGTATCATCTCAGATTATCCAGGTGGGATATTATCCATAGCTCACTGCAGCCTCAACCCCCTGTGCTCAAGTGAGCCTCCCTTTTCAGCCTCCCAAGTATCTAGGAACTACAGGCATGCACCATGATGCCTGGCTAATTTTTAAATTTTTCTTTTGTAGAGACAGAGTCTTGTTATGTTGCCCAGTCTTCTTTCAAACTCTTAGGCTGAAGCAATCCTCCTGCCTCAGCTTCCCAAAGTTCTGAGATTACAAGCATAGGCCACTGTGCCCAGCCTCTCTCTCTGACTCTAAACTCAGCTAGAAAAGTTTCTTTTAAGGACTCGTGTGATTAGGTTGAGCCCACCTGGATAATCTGAGATGATATCCTCATCTCAAAGTCCTTAACCTTAATCACATCTGCAAAATCATTTTGTCCATGTAAGATAACATATTCAAATGTTCTGGGGATTAGGATTTGGGCATCTTTAGGGGACCATTATTCTGCCCACCAAAGAGATGAACAGAGATATTTTGGGGCGAAATGATGCCAAAGGAGAAAGCAAGGTAGAAAAGAAGGGATTTGCCGCTGATGTTGGTATCCATGTGACCTCATGTCTAATTCAAACATTGATGAAGTCAACACTTGAGCTGTACTTAGAAAAGAGTCATTTGCAGAAGATCAAAAAAAAAATCCTGGAAAAAGAATAAGATAATCAAAGGGGTTGAGGGAAGCAATTTCTAGACTCTCAGATTAACTGCACAGTGGGGAGGGTAGAGGTGGAGAGGGTGGTGTGGGAGAGTTGTAGGGGGCAGTGTGAGGGTGGGAGGAGTTGCAGGCTCCCAGATATACCTTGAAATGTGAAAATGAATGGGGTGAAGAGAAGAAAAAACCTGAAAAATATACATTTCCTTGTCTTTCATAAAAGAAAGCTAAGATAGCCTGGGTACGGTGGTTCACACCTATAATTTCAGCACTTTGGAAGGCCGAGGCATATGGATCACCTGAGATCAGGAGTTCGAGACCAGCCTGGCCAACATGGTGAAACCCCCATCTCTACAAAAAATACAAAAAAAAAAAAAATTAGCCAGGTGTGGTGGCGGGCACCTGTAATCCCAGCTACTCGGGAGGCTGAGGCAGGAGAATCGCGTGAACTTGGGAGACCGAGGCTGCAGTGAGCCAAGATCATGCCATTGCACTCCAGCCTGAGCAACAAGAGTGAAACTCCATTTCAGAAAAAAAAGAGAGAGAGAGAGAGAGACTTAAGATAACTAAGCTCTCCTCCCCCCCAAAAATTAGCAAAAACAGCTATTTTTTTTATTAGAGAGCTTAGTTATGGAGAGGTAATTTTGGTATTAATGTTTTAAGGGAATTCCTAGCAGAATCAAAAACTGCACGTTTATCTTTCAAATGAGTGACAAAGATGAAAACAAGTAGAGCATTGCCCAGACATCAGAAGGCCAAATAGAAGATTCAATAGCAGAGTATTAAAATACAGCATGAAATAGACTGACAGAGGCTGGATCCAGGAGGCACTTACCCCAATGATTTGTACCTAATGGTGTAAATTTCACTGCCAAGAAACAAAGACTCTCACACTACAGGACTGTATTTGTTTAACAAATTGTTGCTTGTGAAACATCTCGCTAAAGCTAAATGACCTCAAAAGTCTAAAAGCAAAGTTGAGAAAGGCAATATTAATTAAAACATAAAAGGTGACTTCTAGTGTAGAAAACAGTGACATAACATCCAAGCCAAAATTATTCACCATGACAAGCAGAAAAATTACCTATGATAAAAATCTATAATCAATAATACAATTTTGAGATTATCAAAGTTTTACTCTTTGAATCAATATAATAAATAAAATACAACCCTTGGGAAAGACAGGAAAATCATAACCAGAGAATAATTTTTTTCCTGTTTTTTTCTTTTTTGAGACAGGTTGGAGAATGATTTTCTCAGCCTAGAGAAAGATTTTACTTGTTGTATGTTAATGACAAATTAAGGATACAAAAATTAAATATGGATATAAGTGATATAAACAATAGCAATAAGTTAGATGGAATGAATAGGATAAGTTTTTTCTTTAATGAAAATATACCTTCTTTTCTTACATTTATGATTATTTATACAAATTGATTATATGATACACACTAAAAAGCACAAAGATTCAAAAAAGCAATCAATGAATATAGAATTTCAACAAACATTTTATTAAATAACAATTGTCTCGAAACTTAAGATTAAAACGACAGATTACTCAGAAAATAAGGAAACTTCTTTTTTTATTTTAAAACACTATAGAAACAGGCCGGGCGCGGTGACTCACCCCTGTAATCCCCGCACTTCAGGAGGCTGAGGCGGGAGGTCAGGAGTTCAAGACCAGCCTGGCCAACATGGTGAAACCCCGTCTCTGCTAAAAATACAAAAATTAACCAGGCATGGTGGCAGATGCCTATAATCCCAGCTATTCAGGAGGCTGAGGCAGGAGAATCACTTGAACCTGGGAGGCGGAGGTTGGAGTGAGCTGAGATCACACCACTGCACTCCAGCCTGGGCAACGGAGTATGACTCTGTCTCAGAAACACACACACACACACACACACACACACACACACACACACTAATCCTCACCACCGAAACCACTATAGAAACCTATATTCAGTCATGCGTCACATAATGACACTTGGACCAGTGATGAATTGTGTCTATGACAGTGCTCCCATGAGGAGATAATAATGTATTTTTGCTGTTTCTTTTCTATGTTTAGATACACAAATGTCATTGTGTTACAGTTGCCTACAGTATTCAGTGCAGTCATGTGCTGAATAGATTTGTAGCCAAGGAACAATGGGCTATACCACTAGGTGTGTGGTTGGCCCTACCATCTAGCCTTTTGTAAGCTCATTCTGTGATGTTCACACAGTGATGGAATTGCCGAACAAAGCATTTGTCAGAAAATATCTCTGTTCTCAAGTGATGAATGACTGCAATGTGGTCAAAGCAGGACTCCAAAATAAATTCTTAGCTTTGAATATTTCATAATAAAAGGTGAAAACAAAATGAAGCATTCTAACTAAAATTTAAAAATAAATAATTATAGTGTCTACTTAAACAACATGAAACCATGAAACTCAGCAATAAATATTTTAGAAAAGACTAACAGAATAACTAAAATGCTAGTTATTTTAGTATAAAATATTACACTAAATATAAAATAAAATGGTAATAAAATAATATTAATAATATTAATTAGTAAATAAATAGTAATTAATACTAAATAAAATAAACTAAATACAATACTAAAATAACTGGGGCCGGGGATGGTGCCTCACACCTGTAATCACCTTCGGGAGGCCTAGGCGGGTGAATCACTTGAGGTCAAGAGTTTGAGACCAGCCTCACCAACATGGTGAACTCTCTACTAAAAATACAAATGTTAGCCTGGCCTGGTGGTGCACACCTGTAATTCCAACTACTTGGGTGGCTGACACAGGAGAATTGCTTGAACCCAGGAGGCAGAGGTTGCAGTGAGCAGAGATCACACCACTGCACTCCAGCCTGGGCAACAGAGTAAGACTCCATCAAAAAAATAATAATAATAATAACTAAAACACTAGCAATTTTCAAAACATGAGAGAAAAAAAGGAGGTGTAACAATAGAAAATAATAATGCACTTTTATTGCATTATTATAAATGCAATTATGAGGTGTACATAATTATATTCTGAAATTATGAAACATCTTAATGAGATGTATTATTTTTACATAACATAAATTGATAATGGCAAATTGATATAAGATCAAATAAGAATTTGAAATTATACTAAGGAGCTTACACAGTATGGCTGGCGACATTAGCTAGCGCTCGCTCTACTCTCTCTAATGGGAAAGCAGCAGAGTACAAGAGACTGAACTGTGTCTGCCTCTATTTCCAAAAGACTCACGTTCAACTTTTGCTCACACAAAGCTGGGAAATTTTTATTAGTCCTTTAAAAAAAAGTTAATATAAAATTATAGCAAAAAAAAAAAAAGGAATCTGAACTTTAGTAAAACAGCTGGAACAATATGCAGCGGCAGCGGCAGCAGCGGCAGGAAAAGAGGTTTAATTTAGTTGATTTTCTGTGGTTGTTGGTTGTTCACTAATCTCATGGTGATGGAAGCTGCACATTTTTTCGAAGGGACCAAGAAGCTGCCGGAGGTTTGCTTCTCCTGGCAGCAGCCCGATGCGAACCAAGGATCTGGGGATCTTCACACTATCCCAAGATCTGAGTGGGACATACTTTTGAAGGATGTGCAATGTTCAATCATAAGTGTGACAAAAACTGATAAGCAGGAAGCTTATGTACTCAGTGAGAGTAGCATGTTTGTCTCCAAGAGATGTTTCATTCTGAAGACATGTGGTACCACCCTCTTGCTGAAAGCACTGGTTCCCCTGTTGAAACTTGCTAGGGATTACAGTGGGTTTGACTCAATTCAAAGCTTCTTTTATTCTCATAAGAATTTCATGAAGTCTTATCACAAAGTGTACCCACACCAGAATTTCCAGGAAGAAATAGAGTTTCTTAATGCAATCTTCCCAAATGGAACAGCATATTGTATGGAACGTATGAATTCTGTCTGTTGGTACTTACATACTCTGGATTTCCCAGAGAGTCGGGTAATCAGTCAGCCAGATCAAACCTTGAAAATTCTGATGAGTGAGCTTGACCCAGCAGTTATGGACCAGTTCTACATGAAAGATTGTGTTATTGCAAAGGATGTCACTCGTGAGAGTGGAATTCGTGACCTGATACCGGCTTCTGTCATTGATGCCACAATGTTCAATCCTTGTGGGTATTCGGTGAATGGGATGAAATCGGATGGAACTTATCGGACTATTCACATCAACTCCAGAAACAGAATTTTCTTATGTTAGCTTTGAAACACACTTAAATCAGACCTCGTAGGAAGACCTGGTCAGGAAAGTTGTAGAAGTCTTCAAGCCAGGAGAATTTGTGACCACCTTGTTTGGTTATCAGAGTTCTAAATGTCGCACAGAGCTTGCTTCGCCCCAGAAGATAGAAGGTTTTAAGCATCTTGATTGCCAGAGTGCTATGTTCAATGATTACAATTGTGTTTTTATCAGTTTTGCTAAGAACAGCAACAACATCAGAGTTGATTAAGAAAAAAGAAGAAAAAATACAAAAAGAGAACACATGAAGAAGGTGGTGGATGCTTTCTAGATGTCGATGCTGGGGGCAGTGCTTTCTATACCCACCACTCTGCAGGTGCAGAAAGCCCTCGATGTAATTACAGCATAATCATTTTGAATTGTGTGCATTTTTATATCAAGGAGTTAGATCTATCTTGCATGAATGCTGTCTTCAGAGTTTAGGTATTCTCTGCCACTCTTGCTGTGAAATTGAGGTGCATGTAGAAAAAACCTTTTACTATAGGAAACTTTACAACACTTGTGAAAGCAACTCTATTTGGTTTGTGCACAGTGTAATATTTCTCCAAGTATCACCCAAAATTCCCCACAGACAAGGCTTTCATCCTCATTAGGTGTTGGCCTCAGCCTAACCCTCTGGGACTGTTCTATTAAATTGCTGCCATGATTTTACATCCAGTTACCTCCACTTTCTAGAACACATTCTTCACTAATGTTATTGAAATCAATTTCTACTTCATACAGATGTTTTTTGAAACAGCGATTAAAGTTTTTCTTCCATGAGTTGAGTCCTTAAGAAAATGATTCCAGTTACACATTTTGCATATTTACTATTTTAACATTATTGGACCCTGCATTTGTAGTCCTTTGTTGTCTTCCCTCTTCCTGGTGTCTCCCCCAGGACCCCAAATAAAGCAATACACTGTTAACACTGTGGGTTTATGTACTAATTCTATACCCCAGATGGGGAATGGGGGAGATAGTCCCTGGGCTTAATATTCTTTAAAGGGCATGGCAATTTAGCCTCCTTTTTATTGTAATGTGCTCTTTTGGGAAACAGTTGATTAGCAGGGAAGACTCAGAGTTGTAGATTGAGATTAGGATGTACTAGCTGAACTGTGGAAAACATATACAATTCTCTGTTCCTCAGTAAATGAGATTAGCATCTAATGAGTAGCACACCTTTACTAACTTACTAAGTAGTAGTATAAAATGATTTTTATTTAGTTAACTGCCAGAGAGATTAAATGTAATTTTGCTCTGGAGTCAGTAAATCAAGTCAGCTGGGATCATTCACCTTAACTTTTCCTTTAGCAGCTATTTCCACTAGTTTCCACTAAGTAGTGTTCTATAAACTTTGATCCAAAGCAGAACCAATGTCTTTTCCATCTTGTGACTTGAAGTTCTGAGACTGTGATGCATGTGAGTGTTCTGACTTCATCTGTTCCTCTAAGGTGTTTCCCTCACCATGGCATTCATAGGATGAAATGAATGACTGCCCAGAATGAAAATTTGTCCACATTATTCAGATAAACATCATGAAGCAGAAGACATGAACAAATAAGTAGAACATAAATAAAATTGCAAAATACTCAATGGGAAATGACTAGTAATATAGGCTTTCAAGAGTTGGTACCTTTTAGCTATATTTGCAGATAATCTGGGATTTTAAGGAACTGAGAAAATAGCAAAGTTGACTGAATTTTATGTTTCTTGTCCTCTAAATATTTTGATAGTTTCTGGATTGATGCAGTGATGTTTTTGTTCCTTCCATATTTATAAATGAAACACCTTTTTAAAGTGTTTCTAAACCTAAAATCTACTTGGTTTGAAATCAAGTGGTTGGAACACTGCTTAACTTTTATTTGAAGCATGTTGTTGACTGAAAGTTTCATTAAGAAAGTTTTCAATCGGCCGGGTGCGGTGGCTCAAGCCTGTAATCCCAGCACTTTGGGAGGCCGAGACGGGCGGAGCACGAGGTCAGGAGATCGAGACTATCCTGGCTAACCCCGTCTCTACTAAAAAAATACAAAAAACTAGCTGGGCGGGGTGGCGGGCGCCTGTAGTCCCAGCTACTCGGGAGACTGAGCCAGGAGAATGGTGTGAACCCGGGAGGGGAGCTTGCAGTGAGCTGAGATCCGGCCACTGCACTCCAGCCTGGGCGACAGAGTGAGACTCCATCTCAAAAAAAAAAAAAAAAGAAAAGAAAGTTTTCAATCAGTTTGATTCTGTAATGAGCACAGCACCTAATATTTTGAAGAGCTCTGTTTTTAGGACCAATGCTTAAGGTGGACTTTGTTCGTAAACAATATCCCAATAGATTTGTTGACTTGAGGTCTGTTCTTTTTCCCTAATAGAATTAAGAATTCTAATGTTGAAAAACTGCACAAATTTGGGACAAAGCCTAGAAAACAGAAATGTAGATTGAATCATAATCTAAGTCATGGTATGATAGAAGAGGGAATGTTTTGGTGCCATAATTTCTCCTTTCACTAGTGTTGGACTTAAATCAGTTGAAATGTATTTCTACACCACAATTTATGCTTCAATAAAAGTTTGTCTCTTGACATTCAGAAACTTTTCTGTTGTCCTGTTTTTTAAAATAGTCTGCTTGACCAAATACTATATATCTGAAGTTTAAAATCAATATAACAATGTGTATTTGTGAGTTTGGAGTTAGAGAAAAGTTTAAAGTGTTAGGTCCCAACCTTTATTATAGACTAGATTCTTAAAACATTGGTTGAGGATGATCAAACTATGAATTTCCTTATTTCATTCATGGTTATTTCTGTTAAGCAGGAAAAATTTATAAGCTTGATCATTTTCTTTATTTTTTTAACTTAGGATCTTGTTCTGTTGTCCAGGCGGGAGTGCAGTGGTTGTTCACAGGTACGATTATAGCATACTGCTTCCTTGAACTCCTAGGCTCAAGCAGTCCTGCTGCAGCTTCCCAGGTAGCTGGGACTGCAGGCTTCTGCCATCACGCTTGGCTTTGTCATTTTCTTTATTTGGCAACATTTTAGTTCTACAGTCAAATGTGCAATAAGCTGAAAATCTTATGAAAATGTATTTTCTGATCTTTCTCAGAATATGCTTCAGTTAGAAAATATTTCCTCAATTTTCATTAAAAACAGATAGTGTTCCTAGAAAAGCAAAATATTACACATCTGTGCAATATATAATTCACAAGATTCATTTGCCACAAACAGGTGAGTGAATTTGGGGGTTCATCAGTAAGCAGTCATCAAGCTTCCATCATAGACACATAAGTGGAAATGTGATATTATTTTATTCTCTTGGACGGATAATTGCGATGGATTTGATGGGTTCCAGGCCTCGGGCTTTACAATCTCATCCACTTTGCCCTTCCTCTTGTCATAATGGAAGAGGTGCTGCTAGTTTTGATTCCATCCTTTCCTCCTTTCAGAGACTGTCCTGTGATTTCCTAAAACATTTCCATTAGTTTGTTTCAATTTTCTGATTTTCTTCCCTTAGGGCCCTCCACAGGCCTCTGTGCTAGTGCCTTGAATGATGGCAAGTGTCCAAAAAATTTTTCTTTTCTTTTTGAGACATTCTTGCTCTGTCACCCAGGCTGGAGTGCAGTGGCACGATCTCGGCTCATTGCAACCTCCGCCTCCCAGGTTCAAGTGATTCTCGTGCCTCAGTCACCCAAGTAACTGGGACTACAGGTATGCGCCACCACACCCAGCTAATTTTTGTAGTTTTAGTAGAGACAGAGTTTCACCATGTTGGCTAGGCTGGTCTTGTCTCCTGACCTTGAGCGGTCCACCTACCTTTGCCTCCCAGAGTGTTGGAATTACAGTCATGAGCCACCGTGCCTGGTCAAGTGTCCAAATTCTTATTCCAAAACTGAACTTTGGGCTGGGTGCCATGGCTCACACCTGCAATCTGAAAAGTTTGGGAGGCTGAGGTGGGAGGATTGCTTGGGCCCAGGAGTTTGAGGCCAGCCTGGGCAACATGGCAGGCCCCTGTCTCTACAATAAATAAAAGGAGGTTGAGGCTGCAGTGAGCTGTGTTCACAGGGCTGTACTCCAGTCCAAGCAAAAGTGAAACTCTGTCTTAAAACAAAAATCATGACTTGTGCAATAGCCACCGTTTTCCTGGATTCTCAACAGAATCCTATAGTGAAATTTGAAACGCAAAGCTTGAGGTATGTGACTTCAAGATAATAAGAAAACCATCAAACAGACTTCTCAAGGGGTGTCTGATAAATTGTTGGATATTTGGCCTAGGGACCCAGACGATTGATTTTAGATTTGTAAACATCTTAATATGGAGGTTTTTTGTTTGTTTGTTTGTTTGTTTGTTTTAGATGGAGTCTCACTCTGTCGCCAGGCTGCAGTGCAGTGGCACAATCTTAGCTCGCTGTAGCCTCCACCTTCTGTGTTCAGGTGGTTCTCCTGCCTCAGCCTCCTGGGTGGCTGGGATTGCAGGTGCGCGCCACCATGCCCAGCCAACTTTTTGTATTTTTAGTAGAGACAGGATTTTGCCATGTTGGCCAGGCTGGTCTTGGGCTCCCGACCTTGGGTGGTCCACCTGCCTCGGCCTCCTACAGTGCAGGGATTGCAGGCATAAGCCACCGCACCCAGTCCTAATATGGAGAATTTTCAAACATATAAAGTAAACAAAATGATACACTAATCGTTTATATACAAGTTCCAACACCACCATTCTAATTAGGCATATCTGTCTAGTGACTACATGCCCTTTTTAGATAAAATTTATTTAAATTGAAATACATAAATCTGACTGGGCGTGGCGGCTCACGCCTGTGATCCCAGCATTTTGGGAGGCTGGGGTGGGTCAGGAATTCGAGACCAGCCTGGCTAGCGTGGTGAATCCCTGTCTCTGCTGGAAGTACAGAAATTGGCCAGGAATGGTGGCGCATGCCTGTGGTCCCAGCTGCTCAGGAAGCTCAGGCAAAGGAATTGCTTGGGCCCAGAAGGCGGAGGTTGCGGTGAGTCGAGATTGCCACTGCACTCCAGCTTGGGTGACAGAGTGAGACTTCATCTCAAAAATACATATATATTATATATATATATACATAAATCTAAGCTATAATTTTGGTAAATTGTTCTCCTTCGCTCACACCTTACCACGACAAAAGGAGCTCACTTATCTCTACCCAGGCAATTAAGCAATCTCCACCACCACCATGCTCAAATGTTTTCATCATAGACTAGGGTTCATTTTTATTTCCTTCCCTGGAACTTTGTAATTCTTTCAGCATAAACATGGTTGAGGTTCAACAGTCCTTATTGCTGAGTAGGATTCTATTGTATAAATATACTGTAATTTGTTCATCTGTTTTCCTGTTGTTGAACATTTTATTGGTTTCTAGATTTTGGCAAGTGTTATTAAACTGCTATGAACATTTGCACACAAGTATTGTGACTTCTTTGCGTGTGGTGGTATCTTGTGGTTTCAGTCTGCATTTCTCTGACTAATGAACATGTTCTCATGTGTTTATTGGCTATTAATATGTCTTTGAGTTTGAGTGTGTATTTTTTAATTAGGTTGGTTTTTGTTACCAAGTTATAGGAACTCTTATGTATTTTTATTAAAATTCCTTGTCAGTTATTTTGCAAATATTTTTCCAAAAAAAAGAAATTATACTAAGGAATGAAACAAATGGGAAATATTTAATGTGGGTGTTTTCTGCTCCGTGTCTTTACACAAAGACAGAAAGCTATAAAATTTATCCTATAAGGTTCCTGTTCCCAATACCCTGACCAAGATAACCAAAAGTATTTTAGAATAATCTCACTTGTGAATACAAAACTATGTGATTAATAACAATGTCAGTAAGTAGAATTTAATGATACATTAAAATAATAATATAAAAGCATAAAGGGTTTATCCCAAGTATAGAAGTGATCAATATTAAGAAAAACATTAATATTACTATAGCTTATATTACATCTCTGAAAAATGAGTCTATAAATCAGTAAATGAGTAGATATTAAAGGATGTTTTATCAAGTCAATCCATTATTATTTTAAAGTCTTATAAAGACATGTAAGAGAATACTTCCTTAATATTATCAAGAGTATATTCTAAGCTATTAATAATAATTGACGCTATGCTCCAAGGAGAAATAAGCCCTCTAAGGATTTCTCTTCAAACAAAGCACCTAACAAAAGCCCCTGTCTACCTTTTTAGTTAATTCACTTTTGAAAGTTATGAGAACCGGCTTTGTGTATCTTGGCTATCAAGGAGGTTGGAGACTCAACTTTCATCTGAAAGAACTCTAAGTATCTGATATAATTTGAATGTTTGTCCCCTCCAAATTTCGTATCGAAATATGATCCCCAATGTTAGACATGTGTGGTCCTGGGATGGATCCCTGTGAATGGCTTAATGCCTGCTCCAAGGTAATGAGTGAGTTCTTGCTCTGTTAGTTCACTGAAGAGCTGGTTATTTATTTGTTTATTTATCTATCTATCTACCTATCTATTTTGTGACGGATTCTCGCTGTGTCACCCAGGCAGGAGTGCAGTGGCATGATCTCAGCTCACTGCAACCTCCACTTTCTGGGTTCGAGCAATTCACCCGCCTCAGTCTTATGAGTAGCTGGGGCTACAGGTGCCTTCCACCACGCATGGGTAATTTTTTATATTTTTAGTAGAGATGGGGTTTCACTGCATTAGCCAGGATCATTTCAATCTCCTGACCTTGTGATCCACCTGCCTCAGCCTCCCAAAGTGCAGGGATTACAGGTGTGAAGAACTGGTTGTTTAAAGAATCCTGGCACCTCCTCCTGTCTCTCTTGCTTCCTGTCTCTCCATGTGATACACTGGCTCCCCATTCACCTTCTGCCATGATTGGAAGCTTCCTGAGTTCCAATCTTTGCTGTCTCATTCTTATAAGCCACCTGTCCTAAATCCCTTCTCTCTCAGGGTGTACTGGCTATTCTGGACCTAGCTTTTAGAATAGTCTTTCTCTTTTGCAATAAATTACCCTATGGTGTAACTCCTTTGTTTGGTGTTTCTTGTTTAAAACTAAGACATCAAAAACTGAGGTCTCATAACAGACATCAACACTATCATGCTTTGCTTTGTATTCTTTATTATCACCATTTTCTTCTTTGATATGTCAATATTCACATTTTAAACACAGCCAACTGGTACTGAAGTCTACTATATAACATTGTTAAACCAAAAATTTAAATGATCACAAAATGATTTGTCATAAAAGCATGCATATTTCTCAACTTTCAGCTTTATCACACTTGCTATCCAAATTTTTAAAAAATTCCTGACACAGTCAAATACATTTATCAAATTTAACTTTTTATTTAATGATTTAGATGCAATTCCAAAGTGATTTATAGTCAAGTTTATTATTATATTTACTTTTGGCTAAATTTGGCTTTCCAGACTAAGGAAAAACTAAAGCACATTTTCAAAGGTTTGGAGGACTTATGTTTACTGGCATCAATTGCTCTGTAGTAACATAAATAAATCAAACCTCATCTTTTTATCAATGGTATTTTAATAGTTATATGTCTGAGCACAAGCATCAAGGACAGAACACTAAATAATGTTAAGTGCGTATTTAAACTGATAAAGTAGAAAGTGATCATCAGAGTCTAATAAAAATGATGGATGCAGCAACATAACATTTGACCAAACCATTCAGGGTATGTTTGACAAACAAGAAGGTTGCATAGGATCTGCACTTCACTATTAACATAAAGTGTTTCTGTGTGTGTGTGTGTGTGTGTGTGTGTAACTTTAGCTTTTTTTTCAACCTTACAACCACCATATTCACATCCACAGAATAAGAAAAAATAACTCCTTTTCCTAGAAGGCAGTGATTCATCTTTTATTTTATTACATCTGTTCCACATTGCTGTGTGAATGCTGTTGAAGTGAACCCTCTTTCGCCAGAAGACTATCTGGGTGAGTTTGAATAGATTGACTCTGGAGAGAACCAGCTCAGCACAATCACTTGAACTGTCCCTTTGATTTTCAGGCAGTTAAAATGCCTTTGAAGAGTGAAGATAAAGTGACTGCTGATTAAGCAGAGAGTTTTACATGGAAACTAGTTTGTCAATTGTTTATGGACTACAACTTTAAAAATGTAAAATGTGTAACATAAATACTGCACAACAAAATAGGATAGAAATGATGGAGTTGGTCACAAAGGGCAACCAAAACTTTATTACAGCAGTATAGAAAAATATACATCTATGGTCAGAGGAAGGTAACTTGAAGGATTTGAGACATGTTCTCTAGGAATCTAAAATTATTTTTAGTTATGTTTTCGATAAAAATGTTTTTTAAGCATTTTTAATTTTCAAAAAATATAAATGCATGTTTTGTCAGTTTAGCTTTTCAGAAGAATTTAAATAAAATGGAGTAAAATAATACATATAAAAACAACTTTTCTGGTAATAGATCAGTTTAATTTTCAGACTAAAAAAGTTAAATTTTACAAATCTTCAGCTGATTAATTTGATCAGAAGCGATTTTTTCTTACAAGTGGGAGAAATGACAAAGATGCAACTTTCGTGTTGAGTGGGAAAGGAGAATATTACCAGAAGCTAGATAATTGTTTCACTAATCAGTGTTGATTTGCATTACTATTTGCATAATCACTCAAATTATGTTAATAATAAATAGTGGCCTTGATCCAAAATTGTAGAGAAACTTATTTTTTTCAATCAGCCAAAATAGTTACCAAAAGAAGGGATAGAAATAAAGGTATTTAACAGTTATAATTTATATAAAAAATAAAAATACTTCCCGAAATGAAAAAGGGGAGAAAAAAGAGATATAAAAGCAAAAGAAAAGGAAGAAAGTGCTCACAATAGCTGAGGTATTGAATCAACCAAGTATCCATCAGCAAGTGAATGAATAAAGAAAATGTTATATATTTATGTAATTGAATGCTATCTGACGCTTAAAAAGAAGAAAGTCTTGTTATTTGCAACAACATGGATGAACCTGGAGGACATTATGCTAAGTAAAATACACTGGCACAGAAAAAAAATACCACATGATTTCATTTCTATGTAGAGTGTAAAAGAAAATTCAGACTCATAGAAGCAGGTGGTAGAATGATGATTGCGGGGATGCTAGGAGCGGAGGACATGTTGGTCAAAAGTAATCAGGGATTTTTTTACATCACTTACCTTAACAAATAAGTTATTCTTCTCTCAGTTTGAAGGGACTTGAATCATATCCTGAAGAATTGAATCATATCCTGAAGGATCAAAACTGAAGGAATAATATATTGGTTAAAGCAATATGCAGGTTGCATGCTAAAATGAGCAGAGCAGTAGGTCATCTGTAGATCGCAAGACCCTGATCTGAGAATGGGAAAACTCAGAGAGGTCCTTTGACAGTGCCTGGCCAAATAAGTGAGGACTGTATCAAAATCCCTGTGGCAGCATTATCCATGTTAACTGGGTTGTTTGGCCAAAGGGATCTTTGAAAGCAAATAGTTATTGAGTGTCAGGATGTAATGGTATACAGAAAAAGGCATCCTTTAGATCTAATACTGAGAACCATTTAGTTCCCTCAGGTATAGGGATTAGGTACCACTGCATGGATTGGAACTACAGCTTCATTAATGAGGCAAGGTGCTTCATTCCCTCTAGGTTTTTGCACTCCTAATTTTGGGGTGTTGCAGGAGCTGTTACAGGGTTTGAGGTAGCCCCACATTTTCTGTTTATTAATAATGGCTTCTGGCCATTTCCTAGCCTCTGGCTTTAGGGGCTATTGTCTCTGTTAGAAAAAGAAGTGGGATCCTTAAGATCAATCCAGACTGGCCAAACAGTTATAGCTTGACCAATTCTTCCTTGAGTTGCCCACACTTCTGGATTAATATTAGCTTCCACCAGGAGGAGACAAAGAATTTGTCCTGGAGCTATAAAGATGCTGGCCCCCATGTGAGCTAAAATGTCTCTACTTCATAAAGGAATAGGACTTTCAGCCATGATTAAAAAGGCATGTGTAAATAATAGGCCCCCCAAACTACAACTACAAGGACAGAGGAGGCCTGGACTAGAGAGGAGAAGAGAAAGGTTACCTCCAGTGTCTATGAGGTCCACCCTCCTTTCTTCAGTTTCTCTAATCACCTGGGGTTCCTATGCAGTAATTGCATTTTGAGCCACTGGAGCCAGGAATTTGAGCCCCAGGACCTGTCAGTCCTGCTGGACTACTGTGAGACTGGTTCTGAATCCAGTGACCTCCACTTCTTGGGGCAGTCCAGTCTCCAGTGATTCCCACCACAGGCTGCACAAGGTCAAGGTGGCTTCTTCTTGCTGCCTGGGCACTCCTTCCTAAAGTGCCCTGAGTTGCCACACCGGTAGCAACTAGTAAATGCCCCTTGGGGATCCTGGACTTTGCAAGTCTGCAGCGCAGCTATGTCCTTCTCTTGTGCTTTTTCTTTTGAGCCTCTTCCTTGTCCCTATTATAAAAGGCTGAGGTGGCTATCCTCAGGAGGTTTTCCAAGGTGCTATCTGGTCCTACAGCTTGTTTTTGCAGTTTTCTTCTAATATTAGGAACTGCCTGTGTAATAAACCTGCCCTTTAGGATGAGGATGAGCTGTCTCTCAACTGAATTAGTGGGGAAGGAGGTATGTTTTATTAGTGCCTCTCTCTGCCTTTCCATAAAGCCTGAGGGATTCTCATCTGGTTTTTGGTCTATCACGAACAGTTTAGAGTAATTCAAAAGTTTGGCCCTAGTTCTTTGTAGGCCCTCCAATACGCACATTACAAAATGTTTTCTTTTCCATTCATCTCTGGAGTCATTGGAGTTTCAGTCAGGGTTGTAAAGAGGTACTGCCTCTCTTCCTATTGGAAATGGTGGTTCCCCTAACTCTTCACCTTTTCTATTTTCTCTTTTTCTTTTTTGACTACTACAGGAGACATATTGCTCATCTCCAAAATTCTCTTCTACCTGCAGAGCTGTCTTTTTTTCAGCTGTGGCTAGGGTTTTGGCTTAGGAGCAGCATAACATCCCTTCATGAGCGTTCATACACCTGAGTTAAATTTTGGAAAGCTTCTATGTACTTATCGGGGTCATCAGAAAATTGGCCTAAGGTCCTGGTCCTGCAATGTGAAAGGAGCTTGAATCCTAGTGGCATCACCTCCGTTGGGCATTTTCTGTAAGGATAAGATTGAAGCTGGGGGATTGGGGAGTTTTGGAAATGGTGAAGCTGGAGGAGCTGATGGCATGGTTGCAGGGGGCCCAAAATGAGGGGAACAGGAAGGGCCCAGACACTTGATAGCTACCTCAGATGATTCCCCTGGAAGTTTATTCTCTAGTTTTGGGGAATCACTTTTTGGGGCCTGCCTGATACGACTGCTAAAAGAGCTGAGTTGATTGTTCAATGTTTGCAAAGGTCTAGGTTGTCTTGCAGGGAAAAGAACACCTGTACATAGGGATCTCAGACCATTTTCCCTCCCATCTACAGGAAAGATCTAATTGTTAAGTGGATTTAAAACCAAGGCTTCCCTCCATGGGCCAGGCTAGTTCAAGATGGTAAGAAGGCCAAGCCCTTGCACAAAAGAAAATTTGCTGGTTTTTTTTTTTTTAACAACAACAAAAAAAAAAACTCTTGTGGTCAAAGGCATCCCAATGCTTCAGAATGCATTCCAGAGTAGTGCAGGTCAAGGATGATCTGTTACCCATCTAGAAAGATAAGTGAGAAAAAGTCTTCTTTTTAGTCTCCTTTCTTTTCTTTGGAATGCCCCAGGGTGGAGGGGAAGACAGTGGGGTGTCCCACAAACTGTTTGTCCTCCTTTGTCCCGAGCCACAGCACTTGTTAAAGGTGTCACCCATGGATGCAGGTGTGACACTCAGCCATGGATCCAAAGGAACTAAGCAATGGAGTCAGTCATGCTTACCCATGCAGCTCTAGACCTTTACTGGGGATTTGCCTTTGACTTCCTTGGTTTATGTGATCTGTGTGACTCCCCAATAGATAAATCTCAGGAAAGACTATGTACCAGTTGTATTTGGGCAAGGCTTCTTTAATGGAGGAAATGTACTGGATTGAACTCTATGTTCTGCTATTATGGCCTGGACTAACATATTTATTCTTATAAATAAACGCAGTGACTCTAGTTAACTTCTGGACATAAAATCCCCTTACCATTTAAGTGTGTGTATATATATATATATATATATATATATAATTATAATTATTATTATTATTTTTTTAGTTGGAGTCTCACTCTGTTGCCCAGGCTGGAGTGCAGTGGCATGATCTCGCCTCACTGCAAGCTCCTCCTCCCAGGTTCATCCCATTCTCCCGCCTCAGCCTCCCAAGTAGCTGGGAGTACAGGCGCCTGCCACTGCGCCCGTCTAATTTTTTTTTTTTTTTCAGTAGAGACTGAGTTTCACCATGTTAGCCAGGATCGTCTCAATCTCCTGATCTCGTGATCCGCCCGCCTCGGCCTCCCAAAGTGATGGGATTACAGGCGTGAGCCACGGCACCCGGCCTTAAGTACAATTTTTACTGGAGGAAGAATAGATGACTTAAAAGAACGTAGGGACCAAATGGTAATTTTCCTGCTGATGGAAAAGTATTGAGACTAAAATTTGGTTTTGGAGGACATTTTCCTCCTCATTGTTGAGTTTTCCCATTCATAGAAGAAGCATAAAATTTGGTCTCTAGTAGAGGGGTGCAAAAAGGGAGAATTGGGAAACTAGATTATTTTAACAAAGGGCCGGTAACAAGGTGCCTCATGAAGAGGATTCCTATTCCACTAGGTGGCACTGTTGACCTTGAAATACCATGGGCTCTTCAGCCCAAGGTTAAAGAGAGAGATGCTCACTGGGTGGGAAAAGAAGACCCTCTGTTCCTAGAAAAATTACAAAATTGGCAATCCCTTGAGTTATGTTCCCAGTTACTATGGCATTTCCTGATCTTGCCTAACAGAACTATTTCCCTGAACTGTGAAAATTCCTGCAGCATTGCATATAGAGACTGGTTAGGAGACATGGTCTCCGACAGTAAAGAAGAGAAATTGCAATAGGAAAAGCTTGGAGATCCTGTTGCCAACACCAGTCGGGCTGGGGTTACTCCAGAAGTCTTTGGGTAACACCAGGGTGTGACCCTGGACAGGAACCATCTTGACCTCTTGATGTCGTCGAGCCCCACGCAATGGATAGGCTCTGCATGGCGGGAAACCAGTTTGAAACAATGCTAACGTTACCAGCACCCTGAGGGCACTTGGGGTTTGTTAAGTTCTCTACAGCAAAACTGTTGTCCAAATCTTGAGAATGATGGCCACGCTAAAGGTTTTTTTTAACTGGCCCAGTTTTTTAATTTTAAAATTGAGGACAGAAGGCCTCAAAATGAAAGGGAAAAGTTGGAATCCACTCCTATACTCACCCTTCTGATGAATCTACCTTGGATTCTGAATGGGATCCCACAATAAATAATTAAAGTATATTAAGTTTTCTCAGTGACTAAAATAAAATAGATTGAAATTGCTAATTAGTCACTTACACTGTGGTTTTAAATGTTATTTAATGAACACGTTAAGTTTCTTTTAAACTCATTTTTAACAACATATTTCTATTTATCCATAGGGGTGAATGTTTGTACACCAGGTCTTTTGAAATTCTATAAGCTAACATCTCTGAAACCTCTTGGCCTATAACCCAAGAAATGTTTTATTTCCAAATGTACAGCTAAAATAAATGACTCTACAGCATTATTTTTTATTTATTAACTACACTAGACAATAGAGTTAGTTTGCTACTCTACTCTTTTTGGGAAAAATGGTGAGTAGTTTAATCACATGTTTCTTAGAATAAGCCATTTAATTTTGAAAACGTGAGGCTGTGAAAATCATGCAAAATTACTGAATTAGGAAAAGAAAATATTTTTTAAAAAATAAAATTCTTATGGCCATAGCCCAAGAATGATGAGACAGAGAATGTGGGTTATTTAAAACCACACTGCTGTAAATGCTCATTCCATCAAAACCATTCTGATGAAAAAAAAGAAAGAATAATGGGCCAGAAGTACTTTTAGAATACTTTTCTGATGCTACTGAAATATCTAATTTTTATTTTTCTTTATTATTTGCCATATAGACATCTGTACTTCCACAAAAGATGCCATGAATTTCAAGATAATATGCTCACACATATATTCCCCTAGAAGGGCCCTGGTGTGTTTGCAATCAAGGTGCAGCCTTTCTGGCCTTCCTTGTGCTGCTGTGTTTGTGCAAAACAGGAAGGCAGGAAGTAAAGCAGAGTCAATCAAAACATGTCCAGTTTCTACAGCCACAGAACCTGAAATCTAGTGTTCTGTCATCTAGAAATAATGACAGTATTTCAAAGCTGAGAAAACTAAATTGATAAATACTTTATATTTTTAGTTTTTATATAGTTTATTTAAAAAATTATAGTTTCTGAATTATAAATTTGAACATGCACATATCTAAAAGTTTCATTTAAATGAAACTTTTCATCTGAAACATTCACCCATATGCATAAAAGAGACATAATTCTGTGTCTTTCACCCCTAATTTTGACTATTAACCCAAAACTGGAGAAATGCAATATGTCATTATACACCACAGAATATTTCATTATTTTTACTTTAGATTCAAGGGGTACATATGCAGATTTGTAACACAGGTATATTGCATGACGTTGATGTTTGGTGGACACTGAATAATTTCATTGCTCAAGTAGTGTATGTACATCATACCTGGTAAGTGGTTTTTCAATGTTTGTCTTCCTTCCTTCCTTCCTTCTTAGAATTCCCAGTGTTTATTTTTCCATCTTTGTTTCCATGTGCACCCCATGTTTAGCTCCCACTTATAAGTGAGAACATGTGGTATTTTTCTGTTCTGAGTTAACTTGCTTAGAATAATGATCTTCTGCTGCATCTATGTTGCTGAAAGGACATTACTTCATTTTTTTCTGTGACTGTATAGTATTGCATGGTGTATAAGTATCTCATTTTTCTTATCCAGTCTAAGATTCATGGGTTCCTAGTTTAATTCTATGTCTTTGCTATTTATAAATAGTGCTACAATAAACATGTGAGTGCAGGTGTCTTTTTTGATAAAATAATTTCTTTTCCTTTGGGTAAATACCCAGTAATGGGGTTGATAGGTCAAATGGCAGTTGTATTTTTAGTTCTTTGAGAAATCTCCAAACTGCTTTCCACTAAGGCTGAACTAATTTGCATTTCTAAAAGTGTATACAAATTTCCTTTCTTTCACGACTTCAACATTTTTTTTTTTTAATTTTAATAACAGCCATTCTAACTGGTGTGGGATGGTATCACGTTGTCATTTTGATTTACACCTCTCTGATTATTAGGAAAGTTGAGCAACCTTTTTTTTTTTTTTTTTTTTTTTGAGACAGAGTCTCACTCTGTCACCCAGGTTTGAGTGAAATGGTAGAATCTCAGCTCACTGCAGCCTCTGCTTCCTGGGTTCAAGTGATTCTTGTGCCTCAGCTTCCTGAGTAGCTGGGACCACAGGCATGGACCAACACACCTGGCTAAGTTTTGTATATTAAGTATAGACGGGGCTTCACTATGTTGGCCAGGCTGGTCTTGAACTCCTTGCCTCATGTGATCTTTCTGCCTCAGCCTCCTGAGTAGCTGGGACTACAGGCATGCACAAACACACCTGGTAAGTTTCATATTTTAAGTACAGATGGGGTTTCACTATGTTGGCCAGGCTGGTCTTAAACTCCTGGCCTCATGTGATCCTTCTGCCTCAGCCTCCCAAAGTGCTGAGATTATAGGCATGAACCCCCACTCTGGCCAATTTGGTTTTTTTTGGCAGCTTTTATGTTTTCCTTTGAGAAGTGCCTATTTATATATCATTTGTCTGCTTTTAAAAATTAAATTTCTTATAGATCATATATATTAATCCCTTGTTGTATTCAGTTTGCAAATCTCTTATTTCATACTGTAGATTGTCTGTTTGTCGATAATTTATTTTGCTGTGCAGAAGCTCTTTAATTAGGTGTCAACTTCCATTTATTTATTTTTTGCACTCATGTTTAAGGTGTTAGTCATAAATTCTTTCTAGAGGCCAAAGTCTAGTGAAGTACTTTCTAAGTGTTCTAGGATTTTTATAGTTTAGTCTCACTGTCAAGTCTTTAATCTATCTTGAGTTACATTTTTTATATGGTGAGAGGTAGGGGTCCAGTTTTCCCCTGTACCATTTATTGGATAGGGGGTTATTTCCCTTGGTTTATTTCGTTGACTTTGTCACAAATAAGTTGATTGTAGAAGTGTAGCTTTTTTTCTGGGCTCTCTCCTCTGTTTCATTAGCCTATATATATATTTTTTTGTACCAGAACTATGCTGTACTGGTTACTGTAGCTTGTAGTACAATTTGAAGTTGGGTAATATGAGACCTCCAGGTTTATTGTTTTTGTTTAAACTTGCTGTGGCTATTTGGGCTCTTTTATCCTTCCATATGAATTTTAAAATAGTTACTTCTTCTAAATCTATAAAAAATGGCATTGAAGGCTGAGCACAGTGGCTCATGCATGTAATCCCAGTGCTTTTAGAGGCTGAGGTGGGCAGATCACTTAAGATCGGGAGTTCAAGACCAGGCCCTAGCCAACATGGTGAAACCCCATCTGTACTAAAAACACAAAAAATTAGCCCGGTGTAATGATGTGTGTCTGTAGACCCAACTACTCCAGCAGCTGAGACAGAAGAATTGCTTGAACCTGGAAGGCAGAGGTTGCAGTAAGCCAAGACAGAGTGTACTTATGGGTTATCATTAAGCATCTGTTATACAGCAAGCACTGTCATGTTTGTTTGCTGCATTCATATATAAAAACATCCTGGTCGGGCGCAGTGGCTCACGCCTGTAATCCCAGCACTTTGGGAGGCCAAGGGGGGCAGATCACGAGGTCAGGTGTTTGAGACCAGCCTGGCCAACACAGTGAAACCTCGTCTCTACTAAAAATACAAAAAATTAGCTGGGCTTGGTGGTGGGTGCCTGTAATCCCAGCTACTTGGGAGGCTGAGGCAGGAGAATCGCTTGAACCTGGGATGCAGAGGTTGCAGTGAACCAAGATCGCGCCACTGCACTCCCGCCTAGGAAACAGTGCGAGACTGTCTCAAAAAAAAAAAAAAAAAAAAAAAAAAATCCTGACTTATGAAGCCTCCCTAGTACATACCCTAACAAATTGGCTCAATACATAAATTTACTTGTCAATTAAAAAATCTGAAAGCAGTTGGGCGCGGTGGCTCATGTTTGTAATCCCAGCATTTCGGGAGGCCAAGGCAGGCGGATCACGAGGTCAGTTCAAGACGACCCTGGCCAACAAGGCCAAACCCTGTCTCTACTAAAAATACAAAAATTAGCAGGGTGTGGTGGTGGGCACCTGTAATCCCAGTTACTCAGGAGGCTGAGGTAGAACTGCTTGAACCCGGGAGGTGGAAGTTGTGTGAGCCAAAATCGTGCCATTGCACTCCAGCCTGGGCAACAAGACCAAGCCTACGTCTCAAACAGAACAAAATCTGGAAGCAGCAATAACTAAAAGTAGGCTTACCGCTGGGTGCAGTGGCTCACGCCTGTAATCCCAGCACTTTGGGAGACCAAGGCAGGTGAATCACCTGAGGTCGGGAGTTCGAGGCCAACCTGACCAACATGGAGAAACCCTCTCTCTACTAAAACAAAATTAGCCAGGCATGGTGGCACGTGCCTGTAATCCCAGCTACTCTGGAGGCCGAGGCAGGAGAATCATTGGAACCCAGGAGGCGGAGGCTGCGGTGAGCCAAGATCATGCCACTGCGCTCCATCCTAGGCAACAAGAGCAAAATTCCATCCCAAAAAAAAAAAAACCAAAAAGGGAGACTTATATAGGGTTCTCCAAGTAAAATAACAAAATGGAATGTTCTAACTAAATAAAATACACTAATTGTGGAATTACATCTAAAAGTTATTTTTGTGTGCAATTTTATAAAAATAATTTATAATCCCTGATGAGCTCACATAATAAATACTTCAAAAACTATAAAACACATTATAAGAAACAGAAAAATTATGGGTCTCGCATGAGTACCAGGCAAGTAAAACAGAGAAATTGCCTGGGGAGGTTATGAACCATAAGCCCTAAGATCTTATAGTCATGAATTCAATACAAAGCAGCATATAGATTTGCCTTACACATATTTGAGGTTTTTAGTTTTCTAGTAGTCACCTTATTAATGCTTTCTCAGTTTCTTCTGAAAATAGAAATTCATACTTACAAAAACATACTTCATAATTTTCTTATACCTAAGCTTTATTTTTTCAGTAATATATCTTTATGTAAATCAAAACTAAACGTCTGTGTGCGTTTGCAGGCACAGAGGCCACATGTTCAAAGTAAAATACAAAACAAATTTTTAAAAATAAAATTTAGGTCTCAGAAATATGGATTTTATTTTTACTTCTGTATAATTATTATTATGACCATAAAAATGACCCTGTAGTCAATAACAATTGTACATTTTAAAATAAATAAAAGTGTAGATAGAACTGGATTGTCTGTAATACAAAGAATAAAATGCTAGAGGTGAATACCTCATTTACTCTGATGTCATTATTACATATTGTATGTCTGTATCAAAATATGGCATATATGGCATAAATACATACACTATGTACCCACAAATATTAAGAAAAATAAATTTAAATTTTAAAAAGATAAAAATTTAACCTATGGGAACACTATTCTTTAATGTATTTGCAGTTTAAGCCACTGGAAAAGATTACTAGAGAGGTAAGTCCACTATGTTACCAAATAATATACTGTTACCATCTTTTACCTCACACCCTTGAGTAACGTGGGATAGGTAAAAGTCAGTGGCAAAATAACACTTCATCAAATACACAAGTCTTAGCATGTTAAAAAAAAAATGTTTAATTACAAAATTAAGTTCACACACAATCAATTTTTTTAAAGTACTGCATTTTATTACATAAAAGCACAATCAACAAAATTATACACTAATTCTAACTGAAAATGTTTTCTCACTATACTGCAAAAGAATATTAGTCTAAACATGTACCTCAAGCAGCACTTAATATTCTAAGTTAACCACAAAGAGCATCTCTACATTTTCCTCATGCATCTTATATTTTAATTTTCTTACTCTTCCATAGAAAGGGGCATAAATAATGCCCACCTTTAAAAAAGAATCTCTCATATCTCTGATTCAGCAACAACTGATCACTTGATTTCACATGTGAATACAATAGGAATGAAGAAAAACATGAATTTGAGAGTTAAATTACATTATTAATTGCTTTTCAAATAATCTGTAATTTTTTTCAAGAAAAAAGTATACTTTGAATGTAATTATAAATCTCCAAAAACTCTTCCACTTCTTTTAAAGTTATATATAAATAACTTATCTAACAAAATTCTAGTTTTGAATTTCCTATACCCAACACTCTAATTTAGTGTAATGTCTGAAGTGTCAGTGCCTCATGCCTTATGATTTCCACTGTGAATTCTCTGATATTTACATAGACTTAATTTTGGATTAAATATTTTTCATATTTACTGCATCTGCAAAAATATATTTTAGAATGAACTGTTTTCCAAGCTGTAGTTTTTTAAAAAAATGTTTTTCCATATTTATTACATTTGCAGGGTTTTTCTCCAATATAAAACTCCCTGATGTTGAACAGTTTGAGCAACTAATGCTTTAGGGTTTTCCTCTGGCACAAAATGTGTACAATAAGATCTATCACAAACGTAAAGGTACTACAACCCTCTATTTGCAATGTTTGTCTTAAGAATACTCTTCCTCATGTTAAAGGCTTATATTTTCTGAAAGATCTTTTGACAGTAACTGCATTTTATTAAGTATTAACACTCTGATGTTCAGATGTGAGCAGATATAAATGGCTTTTCCATATTCTTTATAGAATTTTTCTCAAGTATAAATGCTTTCCTGTGCAATAAGGTGTGAGGATTGGTTAAAAGTTTGCCACATTCTTCATACTTGTAGGATTTTTCTCCATTATAAATTATCTTACCTACAATCAAGTGTGACAACCATTTAAAGGCTTTGTCACATTCCTCACATTTCTAGGGCACCAGTATGGTTTATGTTTAGAAAAGTTTGAGATGTAGTCAAAATCACTCTCACATCTTTCAGGTTTGTAGTTTCTCTTTAGTATAATTTGAGGATTTGTTAAAGGCTCTGCCACATTCATGTTTGTAGGGTTTCTCTCCAGTATAAATTATCTGATGTGTAATAAGGGTTGAGAAGTTGTTAAAGGCTTTGTCACATTCTTCATATTTGTAGGGTTTCTCTCCAGTATAAACTATTTTATGTGCAGTAAGGTTTGAGGACTGGTTAAAAGCATTGCCACATTTTTCACATTTGTAGGATTTCCCTTCAGTATGATTTATCTTATGTTTAGTAAAAATTGAGGACTGGTTAAAGGCTTTGCCACATTCTTCACATTTGTAGGGTTTTTCTCTAGTATGAATTATTTTATGTTTAGTAAGGGTTGAGAATACACTAAAGGCTTTGCCACATTCTTCACATTTGTATGGTTTATCTTCCATATGATTTCTCTTATGTTTAGTAAAAGCTGAGGACCAGCTAAAGGCCTTGCCACATTCTTCACATTTGTAGGGTTTCTCTCCAGTATGAATTATCTTATGTTCAGTAAGGGTTGAGGACTGTTTAAAAGCTTTGCCACATTCTTCACATTTGTAGGGTTTTTCTCCAGTATGAATTCTTTTATGTTTAGTAAGGGTTGAGGACTGGTTAAAGGCTTTGCCACATTCATCACATTTGTAGGGTTTCTCTCCAGTATGAATTATCTTATGTTTAGTAAGGTTTGAGAACTGGTTAAAGGCTTTGCCACATTCTTCACATTTGAACGGTTTTTCTCCAGTATGAATTATCTTATGTTTTTTAAGAATTGAGAATACTCTAAAGGCTTTGCCACATTCTTCACATTTGTAGGGTTTATCTTCCATATGAATTCTCTTATGTTTATTAAGAATCGAGAACTGGTTAAAGGCCTTGCCACATTCTTCACATTTGTAGGGTTTCTCTTCTGTATGAATTCTTTTATGTTTAGTAAGGGTTGAGGACCGGTTAAAAGCTTTGCCACATTCTTCACATTTGTAGGGTTTTTCTCCAGTATGAATTATCTTATGTTTAGTAAGATTTGAGGACCGGTTAAAAGCTTTGCCACATTCTTCACATTTGTAGGGTTTTTCTCCAGTATGAATTATCTTATGTTTAGTAAGTGTTGAGGACCAGTTAAAGGCCTTACCACATTCTTCACATTTGTAAGAATACTCTCTAGTATGAATTTTCTTATGTTGAGTTAATTGTGAAAGCATGCAAAATGATTTGCCACGGTTTTTACATTTGAAAGGTTTCTTTCCAGTATGTCTTATCTTACTTCTATTTACATTTGAAAATTTATGAAAGACTTTCACATATTTATCACACTGAAATATTTTGCTCTCAGTAGTTGTCAAACATTGGTTAAGTCCATTATAACCTCCTTTGTACACCTTACATGCATCCACACTTTTATGGTCTTTTCTTAGCTGTAAATTCTCATGTCCATACTTTCCACATGTTCTCAGTATCACTTTTTGGAAAGAATCTTTTATGCTCTGCTCTGGCCAAACATCTTGGGTAAAATGAGAACACATAACTGAAAAAAATTAAAATAACAAGTTACTTCACTTACTAGACTCAGATGAATATACTTTACAAATTGAACCTATAAAATTATACAAACTACAACATAAGCAAGATGGCACAGCAAAATATTACAGGCCCTAATTCCTTATAGAAATATAAACGTAATAAAAACATACTGACCAAAATACATTTGTGGAAAAGTTATAAATGAGTTAAATGTGTACAGTGCCCCAGGTGAGAACAATGCAAAGGGCTACATAGAAGGAAAAGAAAACTGTGTTATGTTTACACAACATAGCTCTTCCTGCTCCTCAATAACCCAGTGCCTTTAGCAGTAAATTGCCAATTCCTGGTTTCTTTTTTAGAAGACAAGAATACTGGCACATACATCTTTATTTCTCGCCTCTAGGGGCCTTTTTAGACACTGGTTTCTGTCTCCCATGCCATAAAGCGCTGAAAGAAATGGTGGTATACTTTGGAATGACAGTTTGCTGAGATCAAAGGTAAACATTATAGCAGCAGAGAGAATGCAGCAGCACTACAGACAACAAACGTGTAGCAACTGATTCCTAACTTATCAAAAAACACAAATCAATTCCTTTAACTAAAAAGTAAACACAAAATTTCAGACAAGATACATCCTAAGAACATGTTTGAGAGACTCAGGGAATCTCTAGCCAAGACAACTGGTTTAAGATTATGCCAGGACAAGGCTACATAATAAAGATTGTAACAGGCAGCTTTTTTTTAATGTCCAAATCTCAATCAAAGATTACAATGTATACAAAATATTAGGGCAACATGGCCCCGTCAAAAAATTATAAAATTTTTAGAAAGCAACCATAAAAAATAAAGTTATAAATTAAAGAAATTGAAAATAAATTGAATAATATTCCATGAGTGAAATAGAAACACAGATGATTTTTGAAAATCAGACAAATGAGGATAACAACAAAAATATTCAAAATATCAACACCCCTTCAGAAATTGTAGAGGTAAAAAATACAAGAAAAAACAGTAACTAAAAATCATAAAATAAAAAATGAAGAAGCTAGACAAACTAGGATATACACAAAGATACTTATAACACATATATAAGCACAATTACAGAAGTTACAGACAAGAAGAGAGCCTTGGGAGCTGTAAGACAGAAGTAATATGTCATTTATATGCATAGTCTTATGAGATAACCAGTGAACTGTCAACAAAAATTTTGCAGGCCATAAAGAAACTGAGTGATGTAGTCAAAGTCCAAAACAAAATTAAAACACAGAATGTAAAATTATTGGACACCATCAACTAAATCAATATATTCATGGAAGAAATCTTAGAAGAATATAGAAAAAAAAGTAGTACAGAGGATACTTGAAGATAAAAAAGTCTGAGAACTTTCCAAATTTTGACGTAATAAGAGAAAAAATATTCCTAACCAATAACACTCGGTTAGAAATCGTTTTACTTTAAAAACAAGAAAAAAATAGATTTTCCAAAATAAAAGGTAAGGGTGTTAATTATCCCTTGCACAGTCCTATAAGAAATGCTACATGGTGAGCAGGCACCATGGCTCATGCCTGAAATCCTACAGCTTTAGGGGACCAAGGCAATCAGATCACTTGAGACCAGGAGTTCAAGAGCAGCCTGAGCAACATAGTGAGACACTGCATATACAAAAAGAGAAATGCTAAAATGAGTCCATTATGTTGAAAAATAAAATAATGCTGGACAGCATCAGAAAACCATATATAAATAAAAAGCTCTCTATTAAATGTAAATATAGACAAACATAGAATTCTTTACTATCATAATGATGGAGCATCAAACCCTTAAAGTTCTTCTATAGAATACAAAAAACAAAATATGAATCTGAATAAATCTGTTAATAGAAACACAATATAAAATAATTTGTAATATTAGTAACAAACTAGAAACTGTTTTAAGATGTTTTTTATAATTTCCTTTTTCAAGATGATTACGAAGATAATATTTATAGAAACTATGCAAAACAAAAAATAAAGCATGTCACTATGAGATTAAACAAAAATTTAAGGAGTAAAACAGGAAATGAGAAAAAACATATCTACACAAGAAACAACAATGAAACTGGTAATAGTAACATCATTTCTTTAAAAAATCATTTTAAATATAAATTAAACTACTTAATAAAAAGAAATGTAATCCCAGGACTTTGGGAGGTCAAGGTGTGCTGATCACTTGATTGCAGGAGTTTGAGACCAGCCTCAGCAACATGGGAAAACCCTGTCTCTACAAAAAATACAAAAAACCAGCTGGGTATGATGGCACATGCCTGTAACCAGCTACTTGACAGGCTGAAATGAAAAGATCATCTGAATTTGGGAGGTTGAGGCTGCAGCTCATTGCCATGATCACACCACTGCAAACGAGCCTGGTTGACAGAGGAAATCCTATCTCAAAAAGAAATAAATATGTAAATAAATAAGTAAGAAAGAATGTAATATACTGCCTAAAAGAGATCCATTTTGGCACTAAGTCAAATAGGCTGAAAGTAACAGAATGAAAAAGATCTATATCTATGCAAATAGCAACCACAATTGGGTGAGGTAGTCATGATTATATCAAACATACATGCTTTAAGTACCAGTAAGAGATAAAGACTGATATTATATAATGGTAAAATGGGTCAATTTACCAGTAATCTAAGTTACCATATCTATCTACTCTTTTAATAAATGAGCTCTCACTTGAATTGATGGAGTGTATACTTTTTGATTACTAAGAGGAGAGTGCCAAGCCATTCATAAGGAATTTGCCCCCATGACCCAAGCACCTTCCTCCATGTCCCACATCAAACATTGAGGATTACATCGCAGCATGAGGTTTGGAGAACGTGAACATCCAATCAATATCATAGACCAACTAGGCTTAACAGACATGTACAAAACTTTCTAGTCAAAAGCAAGGGAATACACAATATTCTTATTTGCAGCTGGTGTATTCTGTTAGGACATACATCAAGTCTTATTAACATAAGAATACTAGCTGGGTGCAGGGGCTCATGCTTATAACCCAACACTTTGGGATTTCAAGGTGGGAGGATGACTTAAAGCCAGAAGTTTGAGGCCAGCCTGGACAACATAGTGAGAACCTGTCCCTACAAATGATCAAAATATTAGCCAGGCATGGTAGTGCATGTCTGTAGCCCCAGCTACTCAGGAGGCTGAGGAAAAGGATCACTTGAGCCCAGGAGACTGAGGCTGCAGTGAGACAAAATTATGCCACTGCACTCCAGCCTGTCTCAGAAACAACAATAAATAAACTTAAGACCAAAATAATAAACTGTATGTTCTCTGACCAAAACTGAAAGAAACTAGGAAATAAAAGAAATGTGAAAATAAAACACATTCTTCAACATATTTTTTTGCTCAAGGGTCAAAAAACTTCATTTTGGGCCGGGCACAGTGGCTCATGCCTGTAATCCCAGCATTTTGGGAGGCCGAGGCGGGTGGATTACCTGAGGTCAGGAGTTTGAGACCAGTCTGGCCAACATGGTGAAACCCCGTCTCTACTAAATACACAAAAATTAGCCAGGCATGGTGGTGGGTGCCTATAATCCCAGCTACTCAGGAGGCTGAGGCAGGAGAACCGCTTGAACCCAGGAGGCAGAGGTTGCAGTGAGCTGAGATCGCACCAGCCATTGCATTCTGGCCTGGGCAACAAGAGTGAAACGAGGTCTCAAAAAAAAAACAAAAAAAAACACTTCATTTTTTTAAGATGTCAGTACAACCTATAGTGGTAAAGAAATTCAACATAATCTCTATAAAAATACCATAGCACATAGTTTTTAACATAAATATTGTCTAAATTTTAAAAATTTGATTAAAAGCTATAATTATGCAAACACCCATGAAAAAGAACAAACGGGCATTATACTTCCTGATTTCAAAACATATTAAAAGCTACAATAACAAAAACAATGTGGTACTGACACAAAGACAGATAAAGAGATGAAAGAACAGAACAGAGAGCCTAGAAATGAACCCTTCTGTATATGATCAAATGATCTTCCACAAAGTTGCCATGAGCACACAATAGAGGAAAGATAATCTCTTCAAAAAAATGGTGAAATTGGATATTAACACTTATAAAGTCTGATCCTTTCCTTGAACCATATACAAAAATTATTTTAAATAAAACACTTAGACATAAAAAAATAACTAACAAATCTCTTAGGAAAAATATAGAGGAAAGACATTATATTGGTCTTGGCACCATTTACAATATTAATGCACGAGCAACAAAGAATAGAAAAATTGAATTACGCTATACTTCAAAATTTTTACACATCAAAGAAAATATTCAAGAGAGTGATAATGTCTCCTACACAATAAGTGAAAATATTTGCAAATCACATATGATAGGAGTTAATATTCAGAATATATAAACAACTCTTCAAACTGAACAATAAAGTTGAATAACTTGATGAGAAATGAAGGTATGAAGAACAGAAATTAAGAAATTGAACTTTACCATATAAAGTTTATCATATAAAGTTCAGTAATATTGAACTTTAACTGAATCTTTATCAAGAGATATATACATGGGAAAAAGCATTTGAAGGACAGACAAAATTACTAATTTGTAGAGAAATGCATAAGCAGCACAATGAAAAACAAAATCACCTCACACCGGTTAGAACAGCCACTATAAAATTTTTTAAAAGGCACCAAATCTGTTGATGATGCAATGAAAATAAAACCCATGTTATTTTTTGGTGAAAAACAAGGATGCAGCCATTATTTTAAAATATTATATGTTTCTCAAATAACTAAAAATGGAATTATTATTAAACACAGTAATCCCATTTATGAATCTATATCCAAACTATGCAACATAGGATCTTAAAAATGTATTTGAACATCCATGTACCAGTATTCACAAAAGCCAAAAGGATGAAGCAACCCAACTGCCTTCTTGATTTATAAACACATCCAAAAATGTAACATATCGATACAATGGAATATTATTCAGCCTTAAAAAAGAAAATGTTTGTCACATTTTAAGATAAACTTTGAGAATATTTTGTCACCTGACATAAGCCAGTAGGAAAATGATGGATACTGTGTGATTCCACTTATATGAGCTATCTTAAACAGTCACACTCATAAAAACAGTAAGTGGAAGGGTGTTTGTCAAGGGCTGGAGAGAGGGTAAAATGGGCAGTTATTGCTTAATGGGTACTGAGTTTCAGTTTTACAAAATGTAAAATTTCTAGAAGTCTTGCATAATGATGTGAATATAGTTAACACGCCTGAAATGTACAGCTTTTTGGAGACAGGGTCTCACTCTGTCACCCAAGCTGGAGTTCAGTGGCACGATTAAGGCTTACTGCAGCCTCAAACTTCCAGGCTTAAGTAGTCCTCTCCCCTCAATCTCCCAAGTAGCTGGGACCACAGGTGACAACCACCATGTCTGGCTATTTTAAAAAAAAGTGGTAGAGAAGGGGTCTCCATATGTTGTCCAAGCTGGCCTCAAACATTTGGGTTCTGGCCAGGCGCGTGGCTCACTCCTGTAATCCCAGCACTTTGGGAGGCTGAGGCGGGCGTATCACCTCAGGTTGGGAGGGGGAGAACAGTCTGACCAACATGGAGAAACCCTGTCTCTACTAAAAATACAAAATTAGCCGGGTGTGGTAGCACATGCCTGTAATCCCAGCTACTCCAGAGGCTGAGGCAGGAGAATCACTTGAACTCAGGAGGCGGAGGTTATGGTGAGCCAAGATGGCGCCATTGTACTCCAGCCTGGGCAACAAAAGTGAAACTCCATCTCAAAAAAAAAAAAAAAAAAAAATAGGGCTCAAGTGATGCTCCTGTCTTGGCCTCCCAAAATCTGAGGATTACAGATGTGAGCCACCACCATGCCTGGCCAGGAAATGTAAACTTAAGTAGATTTAAGATGGTAAATTTTAGGTCATGTGTTTTTACAACAATTACTTTTTAAAAGAAAAACTAAAAAAAAATACAATTATAAATCTTTCCAAAAATTACCTTCAAATTACAAAAGTGTCTCTCTTACCCAAAGGAAATTATGTAATATTTATCATTAAACACATGGTGAAAAGAAGAGTATTTCCAGGACTACTCACTTAGACAAAACAACCATTGAAAATCAGCTAAGAAAGAATATACACAAGAAATGCTGTAACCAAAATTAAGGTCATATTTATAGATAAAAACACACACATATATAATCAGACTATGATGGACATAAGGCTGATTTATTTCTTAGTTAAACCCAACATTCACTTAAAGTGTACAAACAGTAGTGCAAATTGCTAAAACTGTAAAAACAAGAAACAAAATAAACCGATAAGAAACCTAAACAATATGGCCGGGCGCGGTGGCTCAAGCCTGTAATCCCAGCACTTTGGGAGGCCGAGACGGGCGGATCACGAGGTCAGGAGATCGAGACCATCCTGGCGAACACGGTGAAACCCCGTCTCTACTAAAAAATACAAAAAAAAACTAGCCGGGCGAGGTGGCGGGCGCCTGTAGTCCCAGCTACTCCGGAGGCTGAGGCAGGAGAATGGCGGGAACCCGGGAGGCGGAGCTTGCAGTGAGCTGAGATCCGGCCACAGCACTCCAGCCTGGGTGACAGAGCAAGACTCCGTCTCAAAAAAAAAAAAAGAAACCTAAACAATAAACAGTAATATGGAACTGTAAAACATTAAGAGAAATGTTTACTTATAAAATCTGGTTTGCAATATTGATGTACCATTAAAAAGAATTTGTCTAGATAACTGCAATATTTGACTGTAACTGTGTACTCATGGAAGGCAAGTATGTATGGCAGTAAAATTTCAGAGAAAATGCAGTATAATCATACATAGAGGATTCTAATAAAAAACTTTTAATAACTAAGCACTTTTTAAAATTGAGGTAATTTTTATGTTTTAAATATATGCTATTCTTACACAAGGTGAAACTGCTGCAATCCAACTTTAGAAGCAAAGAATAGCTTTACGTTTGCCAAATAAAGAAAAAATTTTTATTTTGTTGAATATAGTTAGTGCCTTTGATACATAAAACAAATATTTGGGGGACACATTATGTTATTACTTAGATATAGGCTAAAGAAAGTGGGTGAATGAAAATACTATTCCTTTTCGCCTGCAGCAAACTTAATTTTATAAGTAACTATTTTAGTAATTATGTAGTGCCTACTAATTATCTAATTTACTTCAGGCATAACATGTAAATTCTAGCATGTTGTCCTAAAGGTCTGATTCTAAAGCTACAGACAAATTTGAAATAGAAAATACAAAGTAAAAATGTATAGGAAGAGTGACATCAGAAGATAGGACAATAAAAGGTGCCTTATTTTGCTGTCCTCCAATAGCAAGCAAATGCGTCAGCCATCCCTCATAAAAATGCCTTTTGAGAGAGTCAGGCATCACGGCTCACACCTGTAATGAAAGCTACATTATACATTAAGGTTGGAGAATTGATTCAGGCCAGGATTTCAAGAACAGAATGGGTTATGAAGCAAGACCTCATCTCAAAAATAAGTGCCTTTAAGAGAGCTTTGAGATCCAGGGAGGGAGTTGTGAAATGCTAAACCCAAGATTGAGGAGTGTTGTTTTCAGAAAGCAGGCCCTCATTCAGGAGGCAAACTAAAGGACTCCTGTTCTTGGCTACAGACCAGAAAATGGCCCACCAAACTTGGTCCCACTAAGAATTCTGAACTTACTCTGTAACCATCACAAACTTCTCCCAGCCACAGTCTGGAAAAGGTCCTGCCCTTCCAGCGGCCTGAAGAAAGATAACCATTTATAGCCATGCAGGCAGGGGGGCCTGCAGACCTTGGCCTTTACTGTGGTCTCTGAAGCAGTTTAATGACTCAGTTCAAACTCTCTGAGCCACAGTTTATGGCCAGTTATATCTACACAGAAACTTACACAGTGGCCTGGGGAAATCCTCTCTGGTACTCAGTGAAAGTCATACTCATCCACATCCTGATATAAGGTCCACTATATGCAGACCGGACTACAGAAACCTGCCCTACTGTCTGCCCTACAGAGTAAAGTCCTGGAGGCTATTCAAAAATAAAATGGAAAAAAATAAAATGGAAAAAAATAAATGGAGTCTGTTCAAAAATAAAATGGAAATTACAATTACCCAAGCCCCTTGTAACAAGCCAGTAAAGGTGGACCCTAGTGTAGACCCAGCAGCCTTGTGACCAAGCTACACCCCTCTCCACAACAAATCCAGAGGGCATCCCATCACCCTGGGAACCCAACAAAAGATTTTTACCTTCTAAAACCAGTTTATCAAAACTTGAAGAGGTGTTTGCTCCTTCAAATTTACAAACACCAATGCAAAACTATATTGTGCCAATGTCAATGCTTCTATTTTAACATAGCACTGGAAGTATGTAGCAAAAGAATTTAAAAAGTTCTAAAAAGCCATTGAAATTGAAGACAGATAAGTAAAAAGTTGCTGTTTATAGATCACACAATCTTATACAGAGAAAATCATAAACATTTATACCTGTCTCAACTAATACTCAGTAAATCAGCACAATATAAAATTAACATACAAGCTATGGTTCCACACACTTAAAATAAGCTACCTGATATAACAGAGGAAAAAACAATCTTATTTGTAATAGCATTAAAACAATACATTTCTCCATCCTGGCTAACATGGTGAAACCCCATCTCTACTAAAAATACAAAAAATTAGCCGGGTGTGGCGTTTCACGCCTATAGTCCCAGTTACTCAGGAGACTGAGGCAGGAGAATGGCATGAACTCAGGAGGCGGAGCTTGCAGTGAGCCAAGATTGCACCACTGCACTCCAGCCTGGGCAACAGAGTAAGACTCCGTCTCAGAAAAATAATAATAATATTAATAATATATTTCTGGGCTTGGCACAGTGGCTCACATCTGTAATCTCAGCACTCTGGGAGGCCGAGGCGGGCAGATCACGAGATCTCGATGGTAAAGAGATCAAGACCATCCTGGCCAACGTGGAGAAACCCCATGTCTACTAAAAATACAAAAATTAGCTGGGTGTGGTGGTGCACGCCTGTAATCCCAGCTACTTGGGAGGCTGAGGCAGGAGAATTGCTTGAACCCAGGAGGCAGAGGCTGCTGTGAGCCAAGCTTGCACCACTGCACTCTAGCCTGGCAACAGAGCGAAGCTCTATCTCAAAAAAACAAAAAGAAAAGTAGTTTAACAGAGTTTCTCAAAATTATGCAGTTATTTGTGTGTCCTCAAAAGCAACGGAAAAGCAGTCAGATTGTGTAGTCTCTTATTGCCATGAAAAGGACTTTGGCTTTCACTGTAAACTTGAAGGAAGATCACCTTAGAAAATTTAAAAGCATTAGACAGAAGATGCCCCTATGTGAGAGCAAAACAAAAGTTTGAGGCTTCCCAGAAACTTTCTTTTTTGGAAACAACTTCCCAAATTACATTGTAAAGACTGAGGCTGGGTGCAGTGGCTCACGCCTGTAAATACCAGCACTTTGGAGAGGCTGAGGCGGGCAGATCACCTGAGGTCGAGAGTTTGAGACCAGCCTGACCAACATGGAGAATCCCCATCTCTACTAAAAATACAAAATTAGCCAGGCGTGGTGGTGGGTGCCTGTAATCCCAGTGCTTAGGAGGCTGAGGCAGGAGAATCGCTTGAACCTGGGAGGCAGAGGTTGCAGTAAGCCGAGATCGCACCCTTGCACTCCAGCCTGGACAACAAGGGCAAAACTCCGTCTCAAAAAAGACTGGCCTTCTCCTTGACTTTTGGACCTCTCATTTGTGTCGTCTGTTGTATTAACTGTCACCTACCTGGGGTTTTGTCTACCATCTCACGTCTCTTCATATTCCAGGGTTCTTTTCCTTGCTCCAGCCAGGTGATCAGGTCTGGCTTAGAGACAGCAATACCTGTTTTATTAAAAATAAGTAACATAAATCTTGCTCACATTCTCCAATTACCAACATAGTAACATGCTCAGTAAAGAAGATGTAATAGATTAATCTAGTAAATTAATCCCCAAATACTAATTTATGACAAATATCTAAATATTTTTAAAATATTTTAAATTTGTAGATTTTTTTGTTTTGAGACAGAGCCTCACTCTGTCACCCAGGCTAGAGTGCAATGGCACGATCTCAGCTCACTGCAACCTCCACCTCTTGGGTTCAGGCAATTCTGCCTCAGCCTCCTGAGTAGTTGGATTACAGGCGCCCACCACCACGCCTGGCTAAGTTTTGTATTTTTAGTAGAGAAAGGGTTTCACCATGTTGGCCAGGCTGCTCTCAAACTCCTGACCTTAGGTAATCCACCCACCTCGGCCTCCCAAAGTGCTGGGATTACAGGCATGAGCCACCATGCCTGGCCTACATTTGTAGATCTTTAATTTTACTTAATACTGCCCAGTACTACTAAATTTACTAAATGAAAAATTGGTGGTAGCAACAATATTTTATGCCAATAAATTTCTGGAATTACCACTAATTTAGAGTAAAGGATAAAGATCAGCTCAGGAATGTGGAGAGTTCAGGTCAAAATGAAACATCTTGAAGAAGTTCTTTTCTACACTGACAAATCTGTTTTCTTGAAAACTGGGATCTGAAACTCATTTATGCAAAGCATAAATTACCAAAAGACATTCTACAAAGAAGAGAAATGAAATCTTTAGAGTACGTTAGGAATTATGTATTGAAGTTATCCTCACCAAGGAAGACCAGGTTTCTGTAGTTCTCTAACATCACATCTCTATACAAATTCCGCTGTGCAGTGTCCAGGCATTGCCATTCCTCCAGAGAGAATTCTATTTTCACATCCCTAAATGTCAGTGGTCCCTGAAAAACACACACACACACACACACACACAAACACACATATGTTTACTAAGTGGACATGGGCAGAATTTTTCATTTGACTTAAGGTGAAACGAAAGAGTAGAGAGAACAAGTTCTGACTTACAGGAGTGATTGAAATTATCCAATAAAATAATTTTCAATACAGAAATATTTTCTAATATAACTCTGAGAAAAGGGAATGACATGAGAGTATATATATGACACTTTTCTGGATGATAAAGTATAAAATTAAGGGCATGAACACAAACATACATTTTTGAGTGTATATGTTTCAGATGGAAAAGATGTGGAGTTAGAAGGGACCTCTCAAATTTTAATGTGTATGATAAACTGAAGATCTTGTTATGCATATATTTTTTCAGAACATCTGGAATAAAGTCTGAATTTCTTAATTTCTAAGAAGATCACCAATAATGCCAATGATTTTTGCCAACATGGTGAAACCCTGTCAGAAAAAAATTAGCCAGACATGATGGCATGCGCCTGTAATCCCAGCTAGTTAGGAGGCTGAGGTAGGAAAATTGCTTGAACCTGGGAGGCGGAGATTGCAGTGAGCCAAGATCACGCCACTGCACTCCAGCCTGGGTGACAGAGCAAGATTCCGTCTCAAAAATAAGTAAATAAAAATTTTTCACACACTTGACTATAATGAAAAAATTTTTAAAGTAGTTAAAACAAACTCATTAGGGAGGAAAAGCACAAGTAGAGAAGTAAAGGTTTGTAAGTACTAAACACATGGCATTCCAGGAGGCACAGTGGACACAGCTCTTAATCTGAGACATTTTTAGCTGAAAAATAGCCATTTTTTCATCTTTCTCCTCCTGCTCTAGGATTTCTTCTCAGATGAGATTCTCTGGAGAAATTACACCTGAATCTGGAGAATATGCCTTTAAAGGTGTCGGCACCACCTGTTTACCTGCTACCATCACACCCACAGGCAAAAGGTCCAAGACCTGCAGAAAAAGCCCACCCATTTCCGTCCTTTATAACAGAAGAGATTCAAGAAAAATAAGCTGCTCTATGGAGATAAAGATATAAGTTTCTCCTTTCCTGTCCTCAGGTGCCCTCTCCTACCAGACACCAGCAATTTTTGCTAAAGTAATGGAAATATGGGCCACTCTGCCTTGTCCCTACCAAACCCAAGGAGAACAGGCCCTTTAGTGCAAAGACAGAACTTAACACTCACGAATGTATCTTGAACCTCTCATACTAGATTCTGGCCTCACCTAGAGTCACATGAGGCCCTTCAAGCAATATGGATGCTTCCAGAACAATAGAACAGAACCTGTGGGGAGGGCACAAATAGAGATTTCTGCAAACTGGCTACGTAATCTTAATTAGAAGCCTGGGCTGATAAACACTTAGCTAAGTATTATCTCTCAAGCATTGATGAGCTTATAAATCGCTTGGTGATTTTGGCCCCACTCTATATAATGTGATTCTGCAGGTTTGAAAAGGGTCCATGAATGGGTATTTTAAACAAGTCCTCTATAGATGTTGATGTTGCTTCCCCTGCGCTCATTATTAGCACTAGCTAGAGAAAGCAGGCACATCACAGAGTCCCTTACACTCAGCACATTCGTCACAACATAAATACTTCTGGTACAAATAAAGACAACCAATCTTCATCCTAAAGTATATTCTTTGCTGGCTCTTTACAGAGGAAACAGAGGCCAGTAATGTCCAAAGAAGTCTGCATTTGGAAAAAAACATTTACACATACACTAATGCAATGTTTATTAAACAGATACTATGTCCTCAAGAGTATGTTACAGAGCACTGCTGGGAATAAAACATTACATGATTTAATCCTCGTAACACCCTGGGAGTTGTTTAATAATTGCCAGAATTTAGATAAAGGGCCCAGCATTTTTATTTCTCCTTTGTCATTATTTTTTTTGAAAAATGTACAGAATAAAAGCTACATATAGACAGATGAGAGGAATAAAGAAAAGAGTTTAATGTAGTTTGGAGGAATTTTTATTGTGTTTATATTTACTTGTTTGTGGCTTGTGGAGCAACTACTGGGTCTTCAGGAATATAATAAGGAATAAGTTGCTAAATGGCATGTCTCTGCAGGCACTGATTTCAATACAAAATTAAGAAATTAAGGCCCTAAAACATTACTTTATTTTTCCCATTTATCTGCTTTTAGATTTCAGGAAATTCTCAGCAACAGCTCTAGAAAGGCAGCAGAATTCATCACCCAACACTTATCTCTTTTAATCAGTTCTATGAGGCTAGACTCCAAGGTGAAGCCAGACCTTGGCTTAAGGCCTCCAAAAAGGGTGATTCTGAACAGAATTGGGGCAGGGAGAGGACACTATGTAGAATTCTGCTCTCTATGCCACTGGGGTATTTCCTGTTCTGTTTTTCCTAAGCTTACCTACGAGAAACTTAAATCCCACAGTTTGTGTAATTTAATCTTTTTTAGCCACTGCCCTGTCAACTGTATAACATATACTAATAAGCAATTTAAACAAATCTCTTAGGGTTTTCTAGGGTAATTTTGTTAGAAGATACGCATGTATTCTTAACAAGGTAAAAGAAACAGAAATAATAGTAACAACTCTTCTGTCCATAAACATCCATTCAAATGATGACCTCAGAAGTCACAGCAATATAAAGAAGTGGCCCAAATGAAGCCCACATTTTTTTGGCATGACTCATTTCTCTTACACTGAGACAAAAGCAGAATTAACCACTCTTGTCAGCCTAACACAGTTTTACTCTGGACATCCTCAAATGTTTCAAAGATGCCTAGGTGATTGTGAGAGGGTTCTCAGTGATCCTGGGCTGATGGCCCAATGGTAAGCCAGGCAGTAGAGACTCAGGCTGATTCTAAATAGAAAACAGAACGGCCCTGGTGGAGCTCCACAACCTGGCTCACCTGTCCTGATCAGGTAGTCTTTGGGTAAGAGGAAGGACAAGAATACTCTACTCCAGTATCACATTTTTTACAGGTAGTTATAGTTGTAGTCATGGCTCTGGATACTTTGTGACCTTGATCTCTCACTCCTAAGATGCTCTGTGGCCTTGATCTCTCAATCCTAAGATGCTTTGTTTACATTTATAGATTCTGCCATCAGATTCTATTTATACCTGGCACCTCTCACGTAACAGTAACAGGTCACTGAATGAGATCTGAAAAACTCAAATAGCCACACTATCAAAGGAGGTAGCTTTAAGATGTCTATGTTGACATCTCACAATGCAGAGAATGCCTCCTGTCGGTTTTCTGTACATTCTTAATCCAAAGTCTAGTACTGTCTTGTAAATCCCAGGCAGAGGCCAGATCTTATGTGTGGATTCTAGGTGGGGTCAACCTGGCTCTGCATTCCTGGGTGTTACAGCAAGAAAAGTACAACCAAAGGAGAGATCCCCTCATAAAGGCTGCTCTGGCACATTCTAAATAATATGTCCTTAATTTCCTCCTTAATAGGAAAACGCTGAGGAAACATGAATATAAGTAGACAGTTCATTGGGCCAAGCTTGAAGATTGTAAACTTGGAGCAAAGATTCAAGTTGCCTGGAATCTAGCAGCAGTTACAAGTGGATTTTTAAAGGCAAAAACAGACAGAGAGTGGGCTGATGCAAAATTGTTTGTCAGGAATTCTTATTTACTAAAACTAACCTTGATTACTGATTGACATATGTTGCTAAACTGTATAGGGTGTGGGTCATAGTGTTCAGTGTGGCATTATTAGTTTAATTTATAGCTACTTATGGCAATAGCAAGCAGTTTCAAGAGATAAATACAGAGCTCAAAGGAGAGAGAAAGACATAATTGTGGTCTCATTTTGATGTCTCTTTGAGCCATATAATTAAAAGGATTTGCATTTCTCAGATAAAAGGTTTACTGCAAGACCCAGATTCAGAATGTGGAGCCACTGGTTTAGATCCTGGATGGGTGAAATAGCAGTGTTACCTGCACATTTGTGGGCATTTTAAAAAAAGGAGGAAGGGGAAAGTGGTGATTCTCATGCCTATATGTCTACTCAATGCATGAATGTTACTCTAACTGGGTTTCTGGGCCCCACAGTCTCTGAATCAGTTTCAGGTCTAAAGATACAAGAGTCATTGAAAGAGGTAAAATGGTTGACTGCTGTTCTGTGATGTATTTAGAAATTGGGTCTAGCCTCTCTAGATGTGATTATACAGGACTAGATACCAAATAAGCAGAGGCAAGACTCTGCCTGCATATTTAGGGGACAGCATGCATTTTGCAGCACAATCATGAGTTGACTGGAAGCCTGAGACAAAAAGTCCCATCTAGATTAAAGCTTGGTTGGTACCTTATATGTTTATATCATGTGTGGTAAGTTTAAACAGTGTTTGGAAAGTGTAATTAAAAGAAAAGTTTTCTCCAGCCCCAGAGGAACTCCACAACCAGAATGTGACATGCATCACAGTCAATCTGCTTAAGAGATTGCAAAGACAGAAAGACGGTCACAATAATTAGTCCATAAGTAGAATTTACAGTCCCATGTTATGCATAGTTCATCCTAAATTCACCTGGCAATTGGGGAGGCCATCTGTGTAAGCTAATTGCCTATATTCAATGGTAAAATAAACTTTTCACATCTCCATGACAGGAGGTAGTTTTGCAATTTGAAGCCAGGTGCCTGCTGAAGGTAGGCTCTCACTCTCCTACAGAAATGGTTGAATATAGTGCTCTCTTTTTGGCTATTTGTATTTTAAAGCAATAGCTCTCTACTCTGAGCACTGGGTTGCAGCACTCCAGCTCGCCGTCTCCTGGTGGCTGGTGTCTTCTCTTGACTCCTACTATCTTCCACTGATATGCCCACAGCACACAGCTCACAGCTGGCTGATCACATCTTATGTAAACCCCTTTTGCCACAGCAGCACTCCAGAACCACATCAGAGAGTGAAGCCTGAGCTGCAGGAGAGCCTGCAGGCCTCCTAGGTAGGAATGTACCTTCACAATAATGGGAACAAGAGCACTGTTGCAGCCTCAGTTTCTACTTATAGTGCTAGATTTCCAGCATGAGTCAGAATAGAGCGAGCTCTGAGTTCTCGCTGTGACAGCCCAACTCATTCACAGACTTCTGACACAGACACACAAAGCATTCAAGAGAAAAACAGCTCTCAGTCTGAGAAAGAGTACATTGAGAGAAAAAACGAAGTTAAAAGCATCTTAAGGCTGGGTGTGGTGGCTCACCTCCGTAATCACAAAACTTTGGGAGGCCAAAGTGGGTGGATCACGAGGTCAAGAGATCAAGACTATCCTAGCCAACATGGTGAAACCACATCCCTACTAAAAACACAAAAATTAGCTGTGTGTGGTGGCATGTGCCTGTAGTCCCAGCTACTCGGGAGGCTGAGGCAGGAGAACCACCTGAACCCGGGAGGCAGAGGTTGCAGTAAGCCGAGATAGTGCCATTGCACTTCCAGCCTGGTGACAGAGCAAGATTCCATCTCAAAACAAACAAATGAAAAAAAAAAAAATCTTAAGAAAGAACTCAGATAAAAGATTGATCAAGTCAGTCAGAAAATATTCCCCTAAAACACATTTCTCTGTAAACAGCCAAAGTGCACAGCTACCCTCAGCATGAGAAACATGAGCATTATGAAGAAAGGGGGCATATTCTCAGCAGAATTTTATAAGGTTTCTTTTCCATCTCTGCTGCTGTCTCATCTCCTAGCCATTGGATGGGGGTCCTATACTGAAATACATCTGACCGTTTCCACCAGAATTTTTTGACAAAGAATTGGAATCTTTTATTCTTTCTGGATCCACTAAATAAAAAGTAGGGTAACAGGGTTTCTACTGATATGTTTAGTAGAATGTTTACAGTTTTTATACTTTTATGATTTTAAAAACAAACAATAAGAAGAGATTTTAAGGAACTTCAGAGCAGTATATATTCTGTCTAAACTCAACGAATGTTTTAAAGTTATAAAACAGGCATCACCAAGCTGTATTTTTGCATTGAAGGAGATGTGACTATAAAGTAGGGAGAATTATTTTTGTAGATAGACCTATTCTCTTTATCTAATAGTCATAATTTAGTCAGTGAAGAGACAACATCTGGGGTAACAACTACGGAGGAGATGCTCAGCTTTGTGAGTTTTGTGCCAGGCATTTTTGCTGAAAATGGAGATGGCAGCAAGTGTGAATCTGGAGGAATACTGAAGTCTTAAGAGTAGGTGGAGGAAGAAGGGTCAGACTCCTACCAGAATAGTTCCTGTGGAGACAGGCATATCAGAGCTCAGGGTTTGAAAGCGGGCCTGAATAAGGGTCCTGCTAGATAACCTGCAGATGGAAGCTGAGCAGTTACCAACTGCTAATGTGCCAAGTATACCAAGCACAGCATGTGTTCTGTATAGGAGCATTATTTTAAACAATGTTCTACTATCATCTACCAAAATAATTGTGGTAAAAGTATAGTAGTTTACTTTTTTTCTTTTATGTCAGCAATATTTCAAAATATTGATCTGTTTATCTTATATTTTTGTGGATAAATGTGGTATTTGCCTCATGATTGTAAGCCACTGAGAGTGCACTGAACCTATTCACACGTCTTTAAGATGCTTTGCTATGTTAAAATTTTAGGAGAGGAAAATGCAAGTGAGTAACAATTTAATAGGTATTTATTTATTTTGGAGTTGAATTCTGTAATTTGAAAAAGTTCAGTAATGCAAAGTGATCTGAAAGAAAAAAAAAGAATTGGAATCTGACTTAGTTCATATAGTAAAATATATCTGAGCTTGCAACATGGCTAACTAAAGAGCTATTATGTTTGTTGGGTGGCGACATCACCTTTATTTGTCCTGTAACAGCAGCATTCCAATTTACTGAAATGGAAAACACTAAAATCATGCTCATCTGTAATTATCCCTATGGGATAAATTAATAAGTCTGTCATGCTAGTATCTACTGTAAAAATTTGGTAGTGGATTTTCTTTGGATATCAGATGTAAATAAGTATAAATATATTAATGTACTAGTCATAAGGTATGTAGAAGTTTTAAAAATTGTCTGTAAACATAATTCAATTAAAACACTTTATATTTTAAAAGTATAAATAACAGGCTGGGTGTGGTGGCTCACGCCTGTAATTCCAGCACTTTGGGAGGCCGAGGCAGGTAGGTCACCTAAGGTCAGCAGTTCAAGACTAGCCTGGCCAACATGGCAAAACCCCATTTCTACTAAAAATATAAAAATTAGCCAGGGATGGTGGTGGGTGCCTGTAATCCTAGGTACTAAGGAGGCTGAGGCAGGAGAAGCACTTGAACCCAGGAGGCAGAGGTTGCAGTGAGCCGAGATCTTACCACAGCACTCCAGCCTGGGCGACACTCCATCTCAAAAGAAAAAAAAAAGTATAAACAACAATATTAACAAGGGATTCATTTCAAGTAAATTCTGTGGCCTTAAATTCATACTATGTAGAAAATACTGTTTAATTTACATGAATGCATTTATCTACAAACATTATGCATAACTATGCTAATTGTTCTGAAGTAATAAATAGAAAGCAAAATACAACTACAGACTCCACTATTCATACACTGAACCGTGCTTTTGCAGTGTAAGTACTTTAGCCTGAAAATACTAGATAATTACCTTGGATAATCAGTTTTTTGTCAAAATTACTCACTATCTTTTAATCTTTATCATTCTGTATTGCTGAATTTAATGCCATCTTTGTGCTCGACTCTTCTGTAATCCTAAAATGAACTTAAACCTAAACAAGTCTGTGTCTACTTTTTTATTTTTTTTTGAGACAGAGTCTCACTCTGTCACCCAGGCTGGAGTGCAGTGGCAGGATCTCAGCTCACAGCAACCTCCACCTCCCTGGTTCAAGCGATTCTTCTGCCTCAGCCTCCTGAGTAGTCGAGATTACAGGCGCACGCCACCTCGCCCGGCTAATTTTTGTATTTTTAGTAGAGATAGGGTTTCACCATGTTGGTCAGGCTGGTCTCGAACTCCTGACCCCATGATCCTCCCACCTCAGCCTCCCAAAGTGCTGGGATTACAGGCATGACCCACTGCGCCTGGCCCTGTGTCTACTTTAAAACACTAAAAGTGAAAAAAAATAAACCTTTGCCAAAGCAAAAACAAAGCAACGAATTATCCTAAAGACAATTTTGAGTCAAAAAGAATAACAAAAAGCTTATTTGGCTGTTAATATAATTTACATATGTTCCAAAAGAACAACAAAAAAGTACATTTAAATGCTTTTAAGAAAAGAGATGAGCAAAATACTTTCTTTTATTTTCAGGTAGAAGAATTAAGCCTCTTCTTTCTAATTTATATTTTCTCCTACAACAGCCAGGTCTCTGGGCGTGTTATTAATCTCTTCAACATCTGATTTTCAGTAGACACTGGCTTTAGGAATCTAAGGTCTTGGGCATACTGTATGCACTTGAAAGAATGTTTATGGGGGAAAACAGTGGAAGAGAGAAAGGTGTTATAAAAATTCATGAGTGCAGATGAATAAAGCAAGTTCTTTGAGACCTAAGAAGAGATTTAAGACTCTGACACAGTAATACTGGGAGACTACAACACCTCACAGACACATGGTGAAACCCCATCTCTACTAAAACTACAAAAAATTAGCCAGGCATGGCAGCACGCACCTGTAATCCTAGCTACTTGGGAGGCTGAGGCAGGAAAGTCACTTGAACCTGGGAGGCAGAGGTTGCAGTGAGGCGAGATCATGCCACTGCATTCCAGCCTGGGCAACAAGAGTGAAACTCCATCTCCAAAAAATAGAAAGCAAAAAATATCATTAAAATTGCCAAACTGCCCAAAGAAATTTACAAATCGAATGCTCTATCAAACTACCAACAACATTCTTGAGAACTGAAAAAACTTGTTTTTAATTTATACAGAACCAAAAAAGAGCCCAAATAGCAAAGGCAACCCTAAGCAAAAAGAACAAAGCTGGAAGCATCACATTACCGGACTTCAAACTATACTATAGGGCTACAGTAACCACAGCAACATGATACCAGCACAAAAACAGGCTCAGAGACCAATGCAACAGAATAGAGAGCCCAGCAACAATATGGCACACCTACAATCACCTTATTTTTGACAAAGCTGACAAGAGAAATGTAGGGGAGATTCCCTATTTAACAAATGGTGTTGTAATAACTAGCTAGCACTATGTAAAAGATTAAAACTCGACTCCCTGCTTACACTATATCCAAAAATAAACACAAGATAAATTAAGGACTTAAATGTAAAACTTAAAATTATAAAATACCCTGGAAGATAACCTAGGAAATACAATTCTAGACATAGAAACGGCCAACGATATTATGAAGAAGATACCAAAAGCAATCACCACAAAACCAAAATTAGATAAATGGGACCAAATTAAACTAAAAAGCATCTTCACAGAAAACAAAAACAAAAACCACAAGAAACTATCAACAGAGTAAACAAACAACCTAGAGAATAAAGAAAAATATTTGCAAACTATGCTTCTGACAAAGATCTAATATCCAGAATCCATAAGGAACTTAAGCAAGTTTACAAGGAAAAAAAAAACCTTATTAAAAAGTAGGCAAAGGACATAAACACATGCTTTTCAAGAGAAAGCAGGTGGGTGTGGTGCCTTCACGCCTGTAATCCTAGCACTCTGGGAGGCTGAGGCGGGCAGATCACAAGGTTAGGAGTTCGAGACCAGCCTGGCCAATATGGTGAAACCCCATCTCTACCAAAAAAAAATACAAAAATTAGTCGAGCATGGTGGGGCGTGCCTGTAATCCCAGCTACTTGGGAGGCTGAGGGAGGAGAACTGCTTGAACCCAAGAGGTGGAGGTTGCAGTGAGCCGAGATCGTGCCACTGCACTCCAGCCTGGGTGACACAGCGAGACTCCATCTCAAAAAAAAAAAGAAAAAACAGAAAGCATACATGTGGCTAACAAGCATATTTAAAAATTGCTCATCACTAATCATTAGAGAAATGCAAACAAACAAAAAACAAAACAAAACACCACAATGAGATACCATCTCACACCAGTAAGAATGGCAATTACCAAAAAAGTCAAAAAATAATAGATGTGCTGGCAAAGTTGCAGGGTAAAGAGAATGCTTATACTCTGCTGGTGGGAATGTAAATTAGTTCAACCATTGTGAAAAGCAGTGTGACAATTCCTTGTGGGGAAAAGAAAGAGATCAGCCTGTTACTGTGTCTATATAGAAAGAAGTAGACATAAGAGACTCCATTTTGTTCTGTATTTAAGATGCTGTTAATCTGTGACCCTACCCCCAACCTTGTCCTTGCAAGAGACATGTGCTGTGGTAACTCAAGGTTTAATGGATTTTGGGCGTGCAGGGTGTGACTTTGTTCCTAGATAAGCTAGGTATTGTCTAAGGTTTCTCCTCATGTGATAGACTGAAACTATGCTGCCAAAAGGTTTATGGAGATGTTTGCATATGCATCTCAAGGCACAGCTTTGTCCTTTGAACTTATTCATGTCACAGAGGTTTTTGTTCATATGTCTTACTGCCGATTTCCTCTTTTTTCTTTGTTTATATTGTCCTGCCACTCCCCTGTCTTTAAGATGGTAAAGATAATTATCAATAAATACTAAGGGAACTCAGAGACCGGGGCCGGCGTGGGTCCTCTGTAAGCTGAGCTCCGGTCCCCTGGGCCCCGCTTTTCTTTCTCTATACTTTGTCTCTGTGTCTTATTTCTTTTCTCAAGTCTCCACCTAACGAGAAACACCCACAGGTGTGGAGGGGCAGGCCACCCCTTCATTCCTTACAAAACTAAAAACAGAATTACCATTTGACCCACCTCCTAATTAGATATATAGCCAAAGAATATAAATTATTCTATCATAAAGACCCATGCACATGCATGTTCACTGAAGCACTATTCGTAGTACCAAAGACATGGAATTAACCTAAATACCCTCAATGGTAAGCTAAAGAAAATACATTATGGTTGGGCACAGTGGTTCATGCCTGTAATCCCAGCACTTTGGCAGGGTGAGGCAGGTGGATTGCGTGAGCTCAGGAGTTGGAAAGCAGCCTGGGAAACATGGCAAAACCCCATCTCTACAAAAAATACAAAAAGAAAAATTAGCCAGGCATGGTGGTGCATGCTATAGTCCCAGCTACTTGGGGGGCGTAGGTGGGAGAATTGCTTGAGCCCGGAAGATTGAGATTGAGGCTGCAGTGAGCCAAGATCACGCCACTGCACTCCAGCCTGGGCGACAGAGTGAGACCCTGTCTTCAGAAATAAATAAAATAAAGATTTAATAAAAACAAAATATGGTACATAAAAATAATGGAATATTGTATGGCCATAAAACAAGAACAAGATCATTTTCTTTGCAACAACATGGATGGAGCTGGAGACTATTATCCTCAGAAAACTAATGCAGAAACAGAAAACCAAATGCATGCTATCATTTATAAGTAAGAGCTAAATAATAACACATGGAGACAATAAGAGAAACAACAGACAACACTGAGGCCTAGTTGAGGGTAGAGGGTGGGAGGACAAAGAGGATCAGGAAAAAAAATGCCCATTTGGTTCTACGCTTAGTACCTCAGAGACAAAATAATCTACACCAAACACCCACAACACAATTTTGCCTATAGAACAATCCCGCATGTGTACCCCCAAACCAAAAATTAAAGTTAAAAGAGAAAAGATCCATGGGTGGGGGAAGAGTGCAATGTAGGTGGAAGGACTGGTTTGTGCTACAGATAGTGGCCCAGGTGGGGCTGTCCTCTGATGTATTTGTGTCCATGCGGGCAGATGAGATTATGAACAGGTGGTGCAGAATGCAGAACCCCAGGTTGGGGGAGAAAGCAGGTTGCTGCTGCAGATTCAGTGTCTGGAGATGGAGATATGCCAGGACACTTGTAGACAATTTTGTGGGCAAGAAACAGGTTCAAAAATGCTGCGGTGAAATTCCTGAGGGTGGTGCCTAGTCCTGGGAGGAGTGTGTGCACTTCAATGTCTGGTGAGTATGTTTGTGAGTGGGTGGGAATCATGCGGTGGCAGCTGTGGGGAAAGGATGTCTGTTATCAGAGCTTCTTTCCTCTAAGTTTTCAGTCCTCTCTCACCATGGCAGGAGACCTGGAATCCTAGGACAATGGGCAGTGTGACAGCCTGTGTACAGGAGAGCAGAGCTTCCCATTCCCAGACACCCAGAGTTCCATTCCAGGTCAGACCTCTGTGATATCTTTCTTCTGTCCCCAAATCTACAGATTGGTGAACACCAAGCAATTCTCCAACACCAACTCATTTTCTAACATTTGAATTCTGACACTATCCAGAGTCAGCACAGACCCTGATTCAGGGCTCAGTCCCACAACATTGTCCTCACTGCAGATGTCAGTCACAAACCTCATGGGTCCATCTATTCTTCTTAGCTACTGCTTAAAAACTGAGGACTCCCATAACCTCCCTCCAGTTCAATAATTTGATAGAGCTGCTCACAGAACTCAGCAAAACACTGTAGTTATGTTGACCAGTTTATTATAAATGATAAACCTGGGAAAAGTCAAATGGAAAAAATGTATAGGACAGAAAAAAGATGTAGGGAAAAATGAAGCACACAGATAATCATGGTAAACAGCTGTGATTAATAAAATTCTCCATCCTTTGTGTTCTCCAGGAACAGTTTATGGAAAGAACCACCCTTACCATTATGACTTAGATGGTACACTCTTACCTTACATACCACATAGCCAGATAAAGACTGCACATTTTATTTTTCTCATTAAAAAAAATCAGCTGAATTTGGCTTCAGTGGTCAAAAGAAAAATACTTTATTTTTTTTTTTTGTGAGACGGAGTCTTGCTCTGTCACCCAAGCTGGAGTGCAGTGGCGCCACTCGGCTCACCGCAAGCTCCACCTCCCAGGTTCACACCATTCTCCTGCCTCAGCCTCCTGAGTAGCTGGGACTACAGGCGTCCGCCACCACACCCGGCTAATTTTTTGTATTTTTAGTAGAGACGGGGTTTCACCATGTTAGCCAGGATGGTCTCGATCTGCTGACCTCGTGACCTGCCGGCCTCAGCCTCCCAAAGTGCTGGGATTACAGGCGTGAGCCACCACGCCCGGCCAAATATACTTCTTAATCAAACTTTACTTATCTCCTTCCCATCAACTCCTGCACTTTGAGCTACCTTCAGTCTGAGCCAACATACAACCCCACTTTATGTCCCTCCTAAGAACATACTGACTTCAGGGTAAAACATTCTCTCATCTAAAATCTGATTTTTTTTTTTTTTTTGAGAGAGAGTCTTGCTCTGTCACCCAGGCTGGAGTGCAGTGACGCTTAGTTCCCTGAAACTTCCATCTCCTGGGTTCAAGGGATTCTCCTGCCTCAGCCTCCTAAGTAACTGGGATTACAGTCGCCCACCACCACACCCAGCTGAGTTTTGTCTTCCAAAGTGCTGGGATTACAGGTGTGAACCACCATGCCAGGCCTAAAGTTTGATTCCCTCTATTTGCAGTTCCCCGCCCACCTTCTTACTAATCTTGTTTGCTCTTCCCTATGAAAGAAAGCCCTTGTCTGCCTAAACTTTGCAGTCCTTAAAGATCTTATAGTTGGTACTTCCTCCTGCTGCAATACTCCTTTGGAATTCAAATGTTTTTACATAATTCTAACTTTGTTTTATTTCAGAAAGTAACTGCCAGGCTGGGCACGCATGCCTGTAATCCCAACACTTTGGAAGGCCGAGGTGGGTGGATCAGTAGGTCAAGAGATGGACACCATCTTGACCAACATGGTGAAATCCTGTCTCTACTAAAAATACAAAAATTAGCTGGGTATGGTGGCACCTGCCTGTAGTCCCAGCTACTCAGGAGGCTGATGCAGGAGAATCACTTGAACCCGGGATGCAGAGGCTGCAGTGAGTCTAAATTGCACCACTGCACTCCAGCCTGGCAACAGAGCAAGACTCCATCTCAAAAAAAAAAAAAAAAGGAAAAAAAAAAAAAAGAGTAACTGCCTCAAAATAAACTACCTCTAGAAACTGCCTCAAAACAATGACAGCTTTATCTTCAGTAAGACCCTCCCAATCCCCTTCCATCTTAATGTTAACTCCATCTGCCTGTGGGTCCCCAGCTTTCCAGGGCTCTGTAGCTTCTCTCAGTATAAAGGCTTCTTCCATGGCTGGGGTGAGCAGGCTGGGACATCTGCAGGGGAGGCTCCCCAAAAAGAACCTAACTGGGCCTTTAATAACCTCTTTTTGCAGGCTCAATAACAGCCCTATGGCTGGAGTCACTGGGCTGAAGCTTTAATTTCCATGTTAGAGTCACTCTCTTGGTTTTTGAAACTAAGTGTCTGAAAAATCCAGCAAAATTACTCAAACACAGTATAAATATGAGTGAAGGAAATTTTAAGGTGCTTACATTTCACACTTCAATAAGAAAAGCAAAACTATCTATTACCTTCAGACAACAGATTCATTATTTTATTATTTCCATTAAAAATCATGTAGTCATATGGGAACACTTTTAGTAGGTACCAAGTTTAATCCCATAAAATTTAGCATGCAACTCAGAAATCAAGATTAGATGGTACAGAACGGACATATTCACTGTAACAAATTTACTCTGCAAAGTGAATCTATGTAACTCACCAATTATCTACCACATTTTCTTGTGGAAATGTATTCATTTTCTACAGCCAAAATGGAAGAGAGATTATCCCTATTCTTTTCCTTGGTAGCATTCTAAAAGCTAAGCCTTAGAATTTTTTTTTTTTTTTTTTTTTTTTTTTTTTTTTTGAGACGGAGTCTCGCTCTGTCACCCAGGCTGGAGTGCAGTGGCCGGATCTCAGCTCACTGCAAGCTCCGCCTCCCGGGTTTACGCCATTCTCCGGCCTCAGCCTCCCGAGTAGCTGGGACTACAGGCGCCCGCCACCGCGCCCGGCTAGTTTTTTGTATTTCTTAATAGAGACGGGGTTTCACCGTGTTAGCCAGGATGGTCTCGATCTCCTGACCTTGTGATCCGCCCGTCTCGGCCTCCCAAAGTGCTGGGATTACAGGCTTGAGCCACCGCGCCCGGCCAGCCTTAGAATTATGTTTGTAATTACCCAGCCATAAAAAACACAAGTGGGCTAGGTGTGGTGGCTCACACCTGTAAACCCAGCACTTTGGGAAGCCAAGGTGGGCAGATCACGAGGTCAGGAGTTCGAGACCAACCTGACCAACATGGTGAAACCCCGTCTCTACCAAAAATACAAAAATTACCCAGGTATGGTGACATGCACCTGTAATCTCAGCTAGTCAGGAGGCTGAGGCAGCAGAATCGCTTGAACCTGCGAGGCAGAGGTCGCAGTGAGCCGAGATCACACCACTGCACTCCAGCCTGGGTGACAGAGCGACAGTCTGTCTCAACAACAACAACAACAACAACAACAAGTGAGAAAATTCCTAAATTCATTCTGGGAAAAAAGAAAAAGGTAAAAGAATTTTTAACAAATGGAATATGTGATTAGATATTAATTTTTTTCCTGAAACTCACCTCTTTTATGCCCTTTGTAAATATGCCTTACCTTTCAAGCTCTAATAAAATGAAAGTCAAAATAAGTAAAAAAAATCTTTTCAAGATGACAAACCCAGGAAGTGGCAGTGCTGATCAGAACACAGATTTGTCAGCAGGCGTGGTGTCTCACGCCTGTAATCCTAGCACTTTGGGAGGCCAAAGCAGGAGGATTGTCTGAGCTCAGGAGTTCAAGACCAGCCTGGGCAACACAGTGAAACCCAGTCTCTACTAAAATACAAAAAACTAGCCGGGCGTGGTTGTGCGTGCCTGTAATTCCAGCTACTCGGGAGGCTGAGGCAGGAGAATCACTTGAATCTGGAAGGCAGAGGCTGTAGTGAGCTGAGACCACGCCACTGCACTCCAGCCTGGGCAATAGAAGGAGACTCAGTAACCACCCTCTCAGAAGACACTATACCCCAGGTGTATTTTACTTTGCAAGTTCTTGTACCATCTCACTGGGGTCAAGTTTTTTGTTCGTTTGTTTGAGACAGTCTGGAGGCTGGAGTGCAGCGGCATGATCTCAGCTCACTGGAATCTCCCCCTCCTGGGTTCAAGCGATTTCCCTGCCTCAGCCTCCTGAGTAGCTGGGATTACAGGCATGCACCACCACGCCTGGCTTATTTTATTATTTGTATTTTAGTAGAGGCGGGCTTTCACCATATTGGCCAGGATGGTCTCGATCTCCAGGACGGGTTTTGTTGTATCTTTTGGAATACTTTTTTTTTCTTTCACAAATCTTACAGAATCCTGGGGACAGAAACAATTTTGGTGTTTTCCTCCCAACACCAGTATCTGATGGGCTGACCAGCAATGTTTCTCCAAGAAATGAAAGCTGGGTTGAGTGAAGACAATCTTAATATCTCAAGGAGTAAGCTTTTCAAAGGAAGAGTAGCCCAGGAGATGCCTCTCGGTCCCAGGGCATCCACCTGCTCCCTTGAGAGGCTACATTCCATACTTCAGGTTGTTCTACGAGAGAAAATGACCCAGGAGCTGATATTTACTAGACGCTCTAGCAAACATTGCCATGGAAGGTATCTTGCCCCAGACAGTACTGAAAAATAACTGAAGGGTGGCTGAGAACACATCACCCCCTAAAGTTTCCAAAGGGAAAGCAATCATGACCCAAAAACATTCTGATAAGATCACTGTGCCTAAGGAAGATAAAAAGAAAAGAGGCACAGAGATTTACAATACAACGTTAGCGGATTATTCTTTGCTTTCTTCTCATAGGAGATATTTACAAACAGGAAACAAATCTTTTAAAACGTGCCATCCAATGCTTTGTCAAAAGTGATTAATTAAAACACGGCATCGAAAATGTACACTAAAGGAAACACAGTTGATAATGCGAATTAGGGAGGGTAAGTAGGCATTTGGGAATGTCAGAAGGACCTGGAAATTTAGTATTTTACTGCAAGCCAGAGTTAAGCTGGAGGAATGGGGGATGGGGGGTAGACCTGAGACCCTGCTTGGGACACATGTGCAAATTGCAGGGGAAAATCAGTCCCTTGTGGATGTGAAAATAATTAAGTGGCAGGCAATTAGACTGAGGTGGCTCTAGTCCCTGGGTTCCAACTTTGAAAAAATCAAACTCGAATGTATTTTTGGCGGAGGGAAGGGAGGGTAAATAACACTGAGGGAACAAAATTCAGGCTTAACCAACTGTAAACTGACCACCTCTGATTACATGACCAGGAAATTTCCACCTTAATCATACAAATTAAAAAACGACGTAACTGTACCTAACCGATTATTAAACTTTTTTTCATCATGCATCTTATAAAAGTGTTTGCTTTAAGCCCTTCCCATGGACCACAAACTACAAACCATAGCTGGGTGCTCCAAATTTCCTGAATCGCTCTTCGATTAAGGGTTCTTTAATAAAAATACCTTCACTCCCATAAATTTTTAACAGGAAAAAAGAGGACCTGGGAACCGCACAGACCAAAGCTCTTTCCATTCATAAACCCCGCACCCGAGTCAGGATTCTCCTCTGACGATTCTCCCGTCGTCCCTGCACACTCGGCGAGAGATGCGGTTCTGCGGCTGCAGAGCTGCCCACAGAGGGCTCCAGGCCAAAGCACAGTCACTGCGCAGGGAGGAGACAGGACGCCCGGAGTCCCGGCTGTCAGCCCAGCCGCCATCTTACGGCTGAAGGAGACTGAGGGCCGAGCTGCGCCAAGGAGAACTCGGGCTGCCGATTTCGGGGCAGACTGCGGGGAGGCCCGAGGCCCGCCACAGCCACTTCCAACCGGTTCCAACCAGACCCTCCCCGTCTCTCGGGATGTCGGACCCAGCAGGCTCACCATTTCTAGGCTTCCAGGGGATCCTGGCGTCTTAGTTGTGAAGCTCCAAGTTCCTGCTGGTAACAGGGTCACATCGGTGACCCTGGACGCAGAGGAGACAGAGCAGTGAAGAGGAGACGTGGAGCGCCGGCTGCAGTAAGAGACAAAGGCCCCGCCAAATCCCGGAAGCTGTGCTGTCCGCTCCAGCTGCGTGCCTGATTGGACGGTTCCCAGCCCAGCGTTCCTGATTGGGTAACGTTTAAGGCCCCCTCCCCTTCAGGCCCTGAGTGACAGGAGATGTGATCAGATGCTGGGCTGAAGGAAGAGTGACAGCCTAAGCTGTAGCCTTTTCAGACAGGGCTTCCTCCCTGAGCTGAGTCAGGCCCACCCTAGAGGGTATTTGCATTTAACCTTGTGAATAAGGCCATATGCATTTATAAATAATATATGGCTATTCACAAATGCAAAGAATATAATACCAATTATTCAAAATTTTCAGATTTTATGACCTTCCTGGCTTCTGGTTTTCTTATTTTGTTTTTGTTTCTTGTTTTTTGAGACGGAGTCTAGCTCTGTCGACAGGCTGGAGTGCAGTGGCGCGATCTCAGTTCACTGCACCTCTGCCTCCTGGGTTCAAGCGATTCTCCTGCCTCAGCCTCCCAAGGAGCTGAGACTACAGGCACGCACCACCACACCCAGCTAATTTTGGTATTTTTAGTAGAAACGGGGTTTCACCATGTTGGCCAGGATGGTCTTGATCTCTTGGCCTCGTGATCCACCCACCTTGGCCTCCCAAAGTGCTGGGATTACAGGCGTGAGCCACGGCGCCCAGCCGGCTTCTGGTTTTTTAAGCAGGCAGCCTAAAATTTTAAAAATAAGGCAATCCTCTGAAATAAAATGTGGGCGACACATGAATTGTACATTTTTTAGGAGCCAAACTTTAAAAATAAATAAGAAACAGGTGGAATTGATTGTAACAATTTAACCCAATATATCTAAAACCTTATCATTTTAATATGTGCGTGATATGCAATTATTAATAAAGTATATATATTTATTTGGAACTGAATCTTTGAAATTAACTCTGTATTTTACCTATCTAGCACACTGCAGTTCAGACCAGCCACATTCCAGGCAGCCAGTAGCCACACATGGCCAACAGCTGCCACATTGAAGTGCAGCCCTGACATCAGGACGGTGAAGGGCCTGAACATCCCTTTTCTGCCAGAAGTGAAGGGACAGCCTCTCTTTACCAACATCCTTCTTCAGTTTTGAGGATGGAACAGATAGTCACCATAGAAAGAGCAGAGGGCAGCAGGAATAAAATAACCACAGGTACACCACTGCTGGCCACCTGTTGCCCACCTTTCTTCCAGAGATCGGACAGTAAACAAAAGATGATGGGGCCACAGGAGATTAAAACTCTATGTCTTCAGATCTCTCCACAGTCATCACTTCCAGTGTTTAGATATAGAGAAAATAGATTCAAGGTAAACTTATCTTGCTATTTGGCCTGGCCCTAGTGGCCAGGGTGTGTTTATCTGTTTTCTCCTGTGGTGTGGGGATTATGTGAGTACAACTACCAATCACATGCAAACATGCTTACATATTTTTCTGCATTACTCAATATTGCTCTTACAAAACATCCAACTTTAAAGCAGAAAAAAAAAAATCAGTACCTTTAGGGTGCCAACTGTTGGAAGGTAACTATAACAACCACTAATCAACCTGCCATTAAATCCTGGCATCCTAACTGCACTGGGTGCATGTATTAGTTAGGTATTACAGCATGACAAACCAACCAAGACTTTTTTTTTTTAAATACGAAGTTTCGCTCTTGTTGCCCAGGCTAGAGTGCAATGGCACAATCTCAGCTCACGGCAACCTCCGCCTCCTGGGTTCAAGCGATTCTCCTGCCTCAGCCTCCCAAGTAGCTGAGATTACAGGTATGCGCCACCACGCTCGGCTACTTTTGTATTTTTAGTAGAGTCAGGGTTTCTCCTTGTAGGTCAGGCTGGTCTCAAACTCCCAACCTCAGGTGATCCACCCACCCCAACCTCCCAAAGTGCTGGGATTACAGGCATGAGCCACCGTGCCCAGCCCAGCCAAGGCTTCTTAGCTCACAATTGAAATGGTCAGTCATTTAAGCTGGGCTCAGTGGAGCAATTCTTCTGATCTCAGCTGAGCTCCTTCAGACATGTGTTATCAGCTGCTTGTTAACTAGGCAGCTGTGCTTCTGGATGTGAGCTTCTGCTTCTGGAGCTGTCAACAGGGACACCTTGCTTCTCCTCCCCCATGGTATGTTATCCTCCAGCTGCCTAGCATGGGCTTTTTTTCATGGAGATGGCAGCACTGTGAGAGAAAAACAGAAGCATTCAAGACTGCTAGTCCCCAAACTAGCACACTGTCATGTTCACATATTTTTACTGCCTTGAGCAAATGAGGCCAGCCAGATCTAGGTTTCAGAAAACAGATTCTGGATCTCAATGGGAACAGCTGTAAAAGTCCCTGGCAATGGGCATGGATATAGAAGGGATAAAAAATTGCTACTATTTTTGCAATCAGTATCATTCTGCCTTATTTTTTGCATATGTGGTTTATAGAACTCTTGCACATCAAGAAACTTGTCCAAAGACCCACAGCTACTAAATGGCTGGGCTGAGATTCAGGATCAACTCTGTCTGACCCCAAAGCCCATGCACCTCCATAAATAACACTACTAAAGTAACTGCCTTAGATGCTTGAGATCCTGGCGAGTGACACTTCTAGAATAGATGCCAGATTCCTTTTGAATTTGTGACCATATAGTACTGTTTAATTATTGGTAATACTCCTCTCAAGAACTGCAGATGCACTCAGTGGCTCATATCTGTAATTTTAGCACTTTGGGAGGCTGAGGTGGGAGAATCACTTGAGCTCAGGAGTTCAAGTGCAGCATGGGCAACATAGTAAGATCCTATCTTCATGAAAAAAGCTAAAAAATTAGCTGGGCATAATGGTATAATGGTGCATGCCTGTAGTCCCAGTCACTCGGGGAGCTGAGGGAGGAGGATTGCTTGAGCATGGAAGGTCAAGGCTGCAGTGAGCCATAACTGGTTACACCACTGCACTCTAGTCTGGGTGATACGGTGAGACCCTATCTCGAAAGTTAAAAAAAAAAAAAAGAAAGAAATTGCAGAAGCATTTTGAAAGAATGTAGAATAATTCAGGAAAATCACTGAGGGATGAGTTTAGAAAATGAAAGCCCAACACATTATTTTTTATTGTAAAAAATTTGAAAACTTAAAAACAACCAACTTTAAAACCAATCAGAGTTTAATTCAGCAAAAAATAATTTGCAAATCAGGCAGCCTGTGGATCCAGAAGTAGGCTCAGAGAGACTCCAGCACAGCCACCTGGTGGAAAAAGATTTATGGACAGAAAAAGCAAAATGACACAGAGAAAATGAAAGTGAGGTACTGAAACAGCCAGATGGATTACAGCTTGGGATTTGCCTTATTTGAACATTGTTTGAACAGTTAACTTTTTTATTGGCAAAAACAGAGTGGTTGGTACAAGAATGTGTTACAGTCTACTTACATATCTAGTTAGGTTTCAGTTTACTATCTTGAAAAACACCTATTGACCAAACTTATACAGGAAAGGGGGCAGGTTTAGGCTATAATTAATTTAACAATTTCTCCCATTTGGTTACCTTCTCAATTTTCAGATGTAGACCAAAACTTTAAGACATTGATATCACTCTGTCACCATTAAAAATGTACTTATTTAGTTTCAAATCTCACTGTGAAGTAAGAGAACTGTGGGTTTTGTAAAGTGGAAATAAGGGCTTCAGGTTATTATATTTTTTAAAGGCTTACAGTAAGAGGACCTCCTTGTGTTGAAATCTACTGTTTACACAAGAAAAACAAAACCTGGCCTATAGATCTTAAGGATCTACCTCTTTCCTTAAATTTTCAGTTTATGTGACATTTAGCATGAGGGACTCTATTTTGGTTTGGTTTGGTCTGTTTGGGCCTAGTGCACACGCTCAGTCACGAATAGTGGCCTCTGATAATTTTGTTTTAAAAATTCTTTCCATTTGGTTAAGTTCTCATGTAGGTCAGATTGTGACCAAAACTCAGGGCCTTAGCGCCACTTAGTTTCCATTGTTTTGGGTTTTTGTCCTTATCTGTTATGTTATAGGTTATGGTGTCCTCATGGTCACATATGTCTTTGAGTTTTTGTTATTCCAGTTAATTAGAAACCATTTGACATTCTAGAGATGACTGCATGCAAACATTTATAACTTTTGAGAGAATACAGTGCGGTAGGGAGACTACTATTTTGACATCAGGAGGGTAATACCAAGAGATTGAAGTATGCTTTTTAGCCAGGGTCCCCATGAACAAACCAACTAAAATTAAATAAATCAAATAATTAGCTAGATAAACATCTATTCATTTCAACCAAGCATCCTGTTCATTAATCTCCTGTAACTGAATCTCTGTAATAGCCAATGTATTTCTCTAGTGCAAATACAAGTATTAGCAACTGCACAGATACTTCTTTGTTTATCCAGTAAGCAATCCAGAGAAATTCATTATTTAGCACAACTTTAACAAGAAAGTTTAAAGTCTATCATGTAACCAACCATAGCCTTTACGGTAGAATCTGCTATAGAACCAATTATGGGGGATAAATTTCTAACCATCGCCTCATTTACTCTAAACCATGGCAAAAAAAGACCTAAAAATTATGCCCATTCAGAGGAGTAATGGCTTCCTGGCAATGCTCCCTAACCAATTCTGAACAAGCTCTCTTTAACTTATGAAGTAGGTTAACAGCAGTGGACCAATATTCTGTTTCTGGTATTATAAGGCAACAAATGTCCCATTAAAATTTCTCACCTACGCTGGCCCTTCATCTTTTACCTATCAAGGCCTAAGTTTGTTCTTATATAAGGTTTGATGCAAAATTCTCTACATATAAAAGTATAACCCATGAGTGCACACAAGAGACCCCTTTTTTATTTTTGTTATTTATAGAGCCATAAAAAAATCTGTGAACTAAGAGTGTCATGATAGCAGAGATGTCTTGATTTTTGATCTTGTGTAAACAGCTATTTACATCAAGGTTGCCGTCTTCTTTTGAGAAGAATCTTCCCTGGTTAGCTTTACCTTAACAATTGCAAGAGATTGGAGGGCCCCTTCTGAGTTATAAGATTATCAAATCAAGGTTCAAGATCCTCAAGTCTTGCTGCAGTGCAGATGCAAGCAGACTCAATCTCTGGGTTCTAGAGTATAAAGAGTTTTACAATCCTCAGTCAGTAGACTATTAGCTTTCTTTACCTGGTGAAAATATGCTTGGCCATAATGCATTAAAGCCTTGCTGAATTTAGTGATAATTAGACTTCAGTAGCAGAAGATGCATGAGGTTCTATTATTAGGGGCATAGGCCTTCCAGTGACTATTTTATAAGGGTCAACACATTTTTTCCACTCTAAGTGGATCTGATTGTCATCAATCTGCAACTGCAAAAGCAATCCAATCAATTTACTTAGCTTTGCTCAATACTAGTGGATCTATAATACTTTATTTAACCGTTTTACAACTATTCTAATGAAATAAGTATCCTTATCATTGGAGACTTTTTCAGAAATGTCCCATGAAGAAAACATGTTTCCTAATATCCTTTAAGCTTCTGTTATAACATCAGCCTTCTTGCATAAGAAAGCTTTTATACTACCAGGAAACATGCATTAAAAATTACAATAAAATATCTGTATAAATGTTTAACTGGCCTACCATGTAGCAGAAATGTACACAAAGTTTCAGTTGTCTTCTTAGGATTGTATGTTTTGTTTGTTAGTTTTTTTGAGATGGTGTAACATATATAATCTACAGTTGCTTCTTGGGGGCATACTAAGCATGTCTGCTAGGTCTAGTTATTTTTACCTTTTTACCTTTTTTGTATCTTTAGTAGAGACGGGGTTTCATCATGTGGCCAAGCTGGTCTCAAACTCCTGATCTTGTGATCTGCCTGCGTCAGCCTCCCACAGTGCTGGGATTACAGGCATGAGCCACCGCGCCTGGCCAATGTTTTAGTATTTTAACACAAAAATGACTCAGAAATGTTATGATTATTATTAAATTACCATAATATGATTTTAATATTTTAAATTATAGAAAAGGATTTTGAAACTATGAAACAGGCATTATTCTCATTGTATTTCCCAGTCATCTTCGCTCTTAAGTAAGCATGCGGCACACAAGGTAGCTATGAAAGGCAGGTTTTGAGTAAGTCGTGAATTTACATACCAGGTGTGGAGCACAGGGCAGAAGAAAAATCCATCCTCTTAAAGAAGAGCGAGGAGGCAAAGCTGGAACAGAGAAGAAGGAGTCATATTGGGCTTGATTCTGTCTGGTAGCTGCCAGTGTAGGCACTGAGAACTTGTTGCCAAGCCTCAACGTGGCCACCCATCCTGACACCTGAGTCCACAGGCTCAAAACCAAAAATTTGCTGAAGTATTGAATTATATTTAAATGATTATTATGAAGACTTTTTTTTTTTTCCTTGAGATGGAGGAGTCTTACTCTATTGCCCAGGCTGGAGTGCAGTGGCATGATCTTGGCTCACTGCAACCTCTGCCTCCCAAGTTCAAGTGATTTTCTGCCTCAGTCTCCCAAGTCACTGGGATTACAGGCACCCACCACCACACCCAGCTAATTTTTGTGTTTTTAGTAGAGATGGGGTTTTGCCATGTTGGCTAGGTCTGTCTCGAACTACTGACCTCAAGTGATTTGGCCTCCCAAAGTGCTGGGATTATAGGTGTGAGCCACTGTGCCGGGCCTACAAAGCTATTTCTATTTAACCAACAAGTTAAAAACTACCTTCATTTGCCAAGTATGGTCACATACACATAACACATATAGACATAAGGACAAAAATATAGAAGCAGATCTTATAGCTTTTCTAAACAATTTTAATCTGCTGGCTTTTAAATACTTTTTATTTTTCTCATTTAGCCTATCAAACTTCCAGTTGCCTGTTTCATTGCTGCAAGCAATTTTTATCTAGGCAACAAGTTTGCGTTCCTAATGGGACAACTTAGGTGAAACAAAAAACGTATATTTCTAAAGCACAGAACTAACAATTTAGGCTAAAATGTTGTATTATTTTTTCAACCAACGAAAATACAGTGTAAGTAAAAGTTTAGTTAAGAGAAGATGGTCAGAAAAGCATATTAAATGTATGACTTGTGTAAATTTAAAACAATTCTAATTTTTTTTTTTTTCTGTCACCCAGGCTGGAGTGAAATAGCCTGATCTTGGCTCACTGAAACCTCCGCCTCCTGGGCTCAAGCAATTCTATTGCCTCGGCCTCCAAAGTAGCTGGGATTACAGGCACCTGCCACCACACCTGGCTAATTTTTTTATTTTTTTGTATTTTTAGTAGAGATGGGGTTTCACCATGTTGGCCAGGTTGGTCTCAAATTCCTGACCTCAAGTTATCCACCCTCCTCAGCCTCCTAAAGTGCTGGGATTACAGGCATGAGCCACCATGCCCAGCCTATATTCATATTTTTATACAATTGTTTGAAATGAACTAAAATCATAAAGAAAAAGTAATATTCTTTTATACTTTGTTTTGTAATAACAATTACATTTACCAATACTCTTTGTCATTTTATGTGAATTCAAATTATCTGTGGTCAGTTGATTTTAGCCTTAAGAATCTTCATTCAATATTTTCTGTAAGATGGGTTGGCTAGCACCAAAGTTTCTCAGTTTTTTTGCTCTGGAATGTGTTTATTTTACATTTAGTTTTAATAAATATATTTTCTCAATATAGGATTTTTACATGACAATTTTTCTTTGAGGAATAAAAAAATTGCAATTGATCGTGAAAGGCTTTCAAGAGTTATTAGTTTTAATCATTAAAACCTTAATAACTGAGGCTTATATAGTTTACTAACTAAAGCCTTTATAACTAAGGTCTTAGTTATTAAAACTAAAAAGTTTTAGTTTTAATAAATATATTTTCTTAGTACAGGATTTTTACATGACAGTTTTTCTTTGAAAAATAGAAACGAATTTCAATTAAACTTGAAAGGCCTTTCAAGAGGACAAATCAATACCTAAAAATGCCAACTGGGTTAACATAGGAAGGCCTATCAATGGCAGAACATAATATATTAAATTGGGTTGGAGAGAGCAGTGAGAATAAAACTTGTGGACAATAAAAGTATATAAGGTGAGCCAGGCGCGGTGCTCATGCCTGTAATCCTAGCACTTTGGGAGGCTGAGGCAGGTGGATCACCTGAGGTCAGGAGTTTAAGACCAGCCTGGCCAACATGGTGAAACCTTGTCTCTACTAAAAATACAAAAACACAGCCAGGCATGGTGTCAGGTGCCTGTAATCCCAGCTACTCTGGAGGGTGAGGCAGGAGAACCACTTGAACTCGGGAGGCGGGATTTGCAGTGAGTCGAGGTCACACCACTATACTCCAGCCTGGACAACAAGAGCGAAACTCTGTCTCAAAAAAAAAAAAAAAAAGAAAAGAAAATGAAAAATTATATAAGGTGATAAGGTGAGTAGTTCTGACTGAGGTCAAATGAGGAGCTATTATTATTATTCTTTTTTTTTATTTATTTTTTTGAGACGGAGTCTGGCTCTTGTTGCCCAGGCTGGAGTGCAGTGGCACAATCTCATCTCACTGCAGCCTCTGCCTCCCAGTTCAAGCTATTCTCCTGCCTCTTCGTGATCTGCCCGCCTCAGCCTCCCAAAGTGCTGGGATTACAGGCATGAGCCACCGTGCCCAGCTGAGGAGGAATTTTTTAAAGAATCAAAGATGACACATGACAGCATATCATGCTGAACATAAACCAGCTGAACTGTTGTTCTGTTTTAAGATTCATAGGCTTACAGAAAGAAAAAGATTGCTAAAAAGTGGGTACTTTCCTGTTAGTGTATGAAATGAAACACTCCTATGAGCATAAGCCGCAGAGGAGATAGAAGAATGGGTTGACCAAATTAACCACAAGAACTGCTCGATACATCGTATCTAAGTAAGATCTCTTTTTTTGTTGTTGTTCATTTGTTTCTTTTTTTGAGACAAGAGTGAAACTCTTGTCTCCCAGGCTGGAGTGCAGTGGCCGGATCTCGGCTCAGCTCACTGTAACCTCCGCCTCCTGGGTTCCAGCGATTCTCCTGTCTCAGCCTCCCGAGTAGCTGGGACTACAGGTGCCCGCCACCACACCCAGCTAATTTTTGTATTTTTAGTAGAGACTAAAAGGTTAACTTTTAGGTTCAACATAGGTTTCACTATGTTGGCCAGGCTGGTCTTGAACTCCTGACCTCAGGTGATCTACCCACCTCAGCCTCCCAAAGTGCTGGGATTACAGGTGTGAGCTACCACGCCCAGCCAAGATCTCTTGAAGAAGACAGGTTATCTCAAAACTCAGGGAGTTTAAAATGGAGGCATTCTGCTCTTAGTAAATGCACCTAAACAAGTTAGTAGAGAGAAGCGGTGAAAAGCAGCCTGTATTTTGCTCCCATGTCTGGTCCACTGGCTCACAGATGTGTTGTCTGCAAGACTGAGGACTTTGCATATGGAAGTCTGATAGAGGTAGCATTTTTCTAATTCCCACAAAGGTACTTTTGGTGTAATTCTGACTGTGAAAAAACTAGAGACCATTGGAGAATATACGTAGAAGACACCCTGAATCACTTCAACCAGTGGGCATACATTGGGAAATCTGGCACTGTTTTCTATTTATTTTAATGTTTTGGTTATTAGGAGGTATTGGTTTTGTTGCCAAAGACTAAGACCATACAATCTACCAGGCCAAAGTTACCTGGAAAAGTGAGCTCACACAGAATAATTTAAAACCCAGTTATTCCTATTGTGTTTTCTAGTAATTCAGTTCAGTTTTTCCTTTTGTGGCTCCATTTCTAATTATCAGAAAGCTAGGGCTTGTCATCCTTACAGAGTTTACATTAAAATTATGGGCCTGGAGGGGGATGAGCTAATGGCATTACTTCCTTGTAAGTATATATTGGGGGCCTCATCCCTCATACATAGACTCACTTCAGGACTCATTTGGGTAAATGTCTATTTGTCAGCATTATTAACAGTGAGAGTTCAAGACTCAGGTAAGTGATGGAATGAGGTAGAATTTTCTCAATAAAGTGCTAAAATAATTCCCTTCTAATAATTTCAGTAATATATCTTACTGAGTAACAGCTAAATGCAGTAGAAGTTTCCAAATTAAAAGATCAATTTCTTGAATTTTATTACGCTATAAATTTTGAAAGGATTTTAAAAATTTTGAAAGAATTTGTAATATTACCTTTGAATTAGAATTGCATTTACGTTTTCTCATTTTTCTAATTTTAATTTATGGTATATATATATAACTAAAATTTTGAATGTTATTATTATAAAAGATATCGGAACTTGTTCAGAATTCAGTCATCCTTTTTTTTTTTTGAGACAGAGTCTCGCTCTTATCGCCCAGACTGGAGTGCAATAGAGTGATCTTGGCTCACTGCAACCTCTGTCTACCTGGTTCAAGCGATTCTTCTGCCTCAGCCTGCTGGGTAGCTGGGATTACAGGCGCTTGCCACCATGCCTGGCTAATTTTTGTATTTTTAACTCCTGACCTCAGGTGATCCACCTTTTGTATTTTTAACTCCTGACCTCAGGTGATCCACCTGCCTCGGCCTCCCAAAGTGCTAGGATTACAGGCATGAGCCATAGCACCTGCCCATTTTTTTTTCAGAATTGGAAATACTTTAGTATATTTTATACTCTTTACAACCATTTAAAATTGAGACGTAATAAACCCTAAGATTATTATTCAGCCTTTCTCATTTATTAGCTTGTAGCAGATAACCATAAAAAAGTTTAATTCTGTTATAGCAATTGCTAATACAAAAATGTTCTAATTTTTATAAACTAGAAATATCTGCATTTGGCATTTATTAAATTTTTGTAGAGTTACTAAATAACAGATATAGAAGCTTTTAATAGTAAGTATAATTATAAATATAAACATAAATTCAGTTATAGTATTTCATATCTCATCAGGAAACTAAGTTATAAAATATTACTCATGTTAATCGGCTGGGTAACACTTTTTAGCAATAAAAGAATAATAATCTGCAAAAATTGAAGAAGATAGCATTCCCTTTTTATTAAAAAAAAAACTCTGGGCCGGGCGCCGTGGCTTATGCCTGTTATCCTAGCACTTTGGGAGGCTGAGGCGGGTGGATCACCTGAGGTCAGCAGTTTGAGACCAGCCTGACCAACATGGTGAAACCCCATCTCTACTAAAAATACAAAAATTAACCAGACATGGTGGTGCACGCCTGTAATCCCAGATACTAAAGAGGCTGAAGCAGGAGAATCGCTGGAATCCAGGATGTGGAGGCTGCAGTGAGCCGAGATGGCACCACTGCACTCCAGCCTGGGTGACAGAGTGAGTCTCTGTCTTAAAACAAAAAAACAAAAACAAAAAAAACTCTGAATTTTTTACTCACACAGTCTCATACAATTTTAAATTTGCAATTTGCTTTTTAAGATATATTCACAAATTTGAAAAGTATGTTTCAATTTTGTTAATAAAATGTATACGTTAATGTTTTATTTCAGTAGGGATAGTGTCCTTTTGTTGTCTATGATTCTTAAAATGTAAGACAGAGAGTATGAAGTAAGGGTACTTTGAAATCAAAAGAAAAAAGATATTGATAATAATTATTTGTGACCAATGAGGGCATAAAATTGTTAAGAAAATTAAACAGTACAAAATTATGTAATCACATAAGTGTCTTAATATTAGATAAGACATTTTAAATTCTGTGTGTCTGTTTTGTGAACTTAGAGATAGTAATGTCAGAGAGAAAAGAACTTCAACTACTTTCAGTGTACATGAAAAGCAAAAGATGCTTTCCTTTAAATTCCAATTTCCAACTTGGAAATATCCCTCCAAATTTAATATTTGACAGTATGACTCTCATTATCTCTTTATTGTTATGCACATGGACATGATGACAAAGGATATTGGAAGCCTTTAGATAAAAAAAGTGTATATTCACTAATAGGATGATCAGAAAACAATCGACAACAACAACAAAAAGAAACAAAAAACTGGCTAGGTGCGGTGGCTCACACCTGTAATCCCAGCACTTTGGGTGGCTGAGGCAGGCAGATTACGAGGTCAGGAGTTCAAGACCAGCCTGACCAACATGGTGAAACCCTCTCTCTACTAAAAATACAAAAATTAGTCAGGTGTGGTGGTGCATGCCTGTAATCCCAGTTACTCAGGAGGCTGAGGCAGGAAAATCACTTGAACCCGGGAGGTAGAGGTTGCAGTGAGCCAAAATTGAGCCACTTCACTCCAGCCTGGGTGACAGAGTGAGACTCTGTCTAAAAAAAACCAAAAAACAAAAAAAATAAAAAATAAAATAAAAAATAAAAAAACTTCCATTAGAACTTTTACGGTTTTCTAATATTGGCAACACAGTATTTGTGACCAAGTCCCTCCAGAGTCTTTCTGTGTGCTACTTTTGCCTATGCTTCCCCTGCCTATGCTTTTTCCTAGGGCATCTGAGAATTAAGTGTCTTGAAATTAGCAATATGCTTGTCAGCAACAATTGTGTTTTCAGTTAGACCCTATACTAAGTCTAATTTCTAATAAATTGTTTATGTATTGCAGTGATTTGATGACATCTGATGATTATAATATTTCTTATTCTGTCATTTATGTGCTTAATAAAGATCGTGCATCTTAAATTTCAGTATCCATAATATTTCATGAAAAAGAATATGAATGATGTCAATCTAATACAGAAGAACTTCTTATAGCTTTAATGCAGCAACAATTGATCAAATGCTTTTTAATAAATGCTACAAATGAAGGCATAGCATCAAGTGATGAGAGATTGTTTAATTACATCAATATTCACATTTCAAAAAATCTAAGCTTATCTCAATATAAAACAATAAACTTCAAACATAATTATAACTCTTCAAAGATCAAACTCTTGCTTCTTTTAGTTTTACATAAAAATAAATTATGTATTTTAACTTTTTTTGAGACAAAGTCTTGCTCCGTCACTTAGGCTGGAGTGCAGTGGCGCTATCTTGAGTCACCGTAACCTCCGCCTCCCGGGTTTAAATGATTCTCCTGCCTCAGCCTCTCGAGTAGCTGGGAGGACAGGCGCCACACCACTATGGTTCTGGTAAATTGTTTTAATTTTTAGTAGATACAGAATTTCATCATGTTTGCCAGGCTGGTCTTGAACTCCTGACCTCAAGTAATCCACCTGCCTTGGCCTCTGAAAGTGCTGGGATTGGCATGAGCCACCCAGCCCTGCCTTAATTTTGGATTAATCTCTATAATCAACACTCTGCTTAATGTCTAAAGTGTTGTGTGTGCCTTAGTGATTTCTCCTGTGAATTATCTGATGATTATTTTGGCTATATTTATTTTTTTACATTTACTGAATCTGAAAAATATCATTTAATGTGAACACTTTGCTGTTTTCTAAAATATCGTTTAATATGAACACTCTGATGTTTTCTGATATTTTTAGAACAAACAGTTTTTCTTCATTTATTATATTTGTAGTGTCTGTCTCCAATACAAATTCTCTAAAGTTGAATAAAGTGTGAGCAACTGTTTGAGGATTTTTCTCCAGCATAATTTCTCCTGTGTACAAAAAGATCCATGATATAAGTGAAGGCATTGAACCCATCTTTGTATTTGCAATGTTGTTCTTCACTAAAATTTTGCAATCTAATCTATATTTTGTAAAATGTTTTTAGACAGTAATTACATTTATAACACTACTAGTCAGTATGAACTCTTCCATATCAAGTAAGATAACAGGTATTACAGACATTGCCACATTGCCACATTCTTCACATCTGTAAAATTTTTCTCAGGTTTAAATTTCCTCATGTACAGTAAGGTATAAGAACTGGTAAAAGACTTTGGCACATTCTTTACATTTGTATGGTTTCTATTGGTATGAGTTGCCTTATGATTAGCAAGATTTGAGTGTTAAAAGCTTTGTCCCATTCTATACATTTTCAGGGTTTCCCTCCGGTATGAACTTTCTTATGTTCATTAAGGTGTGAGCTCTGATTAAAGGCTTTGCCACATTCTTTACATTTGTAGAATTTCTTTCTAGGATGTCTAGTAAGGTATGAAAACCATATAAAAGCTCTGCCACGGGCAGATCACGAGGTCAGGAGATCAAGACCATCCTGGCAAACACGGTGAAACCCCGTCTCTATTAAAAATACAAAAAATTAGCCAGGCGTGGTGGCGGGTGCCTGTAGTCCCAGCTACTCCGGAGGTTGAGGCAGAATGGCCTGAACCCAGGAGGCGGAGGTTGCAGTGAGCCAAGATCGCGCCACTGCACTCCAGCCTGGGCGACAGAGCAAGACTCCATCTCAGGAAAAAAAAAAAAAAGAAAAAAAAAAAAAGCTCTGCCACATATTTCCCATTTGTATGGTTTCACTGCAGTGTGAATGTCCTTATGTTGCATATAGAAACAATTTAAAGGCTTTGCCACACTCTTCACATTTGTAGGGTTTCTCTCTACTACAAAGTATTATACGTTTAGTAAAAGTTGAAGACTGTGACTATGTCACATTTGTCACATTTATAGATTTCTCTCCAGGATGAATTCTCTTATGTTGAGTAAGGGATGAGGACCACTTAAAGACTCTGCCATGTCTTTCACATTCGTTGGGTTTCTTTTCAGCATATATTCTCTTAATAATAGAAAGGGTAGAGCAAGATTTAACCACTTGGCCACATTCATTACATTTGTAATGTTTCTCTCCAAGATGATTTCCCTTATTTTCAGTCAAGTGTGAGCACTTATTAAAGCCTTTGCCACATTATTTACATTTGTAGGGATTCCATCTGGTATTGATTCTCTGATGTTAACTTAGAATTTAAGACATTTAAAATAATTTGTTACTTTTTTTAACATTTAAAATTACTTTCCCTCCAATATGTCCAGCATGTCTTATGTCTATTTATTATTGAAGATTTACTAAAGACTTTCACACATTTATCACATTGAAAGATTTTGCTATGAATAGTGGATGAACACTGGTTAAGTGCATTGTAACATGCCCCATACACTCACCCACACGTTTTCAGTCTTTTCTTATGTGTAAATTCAGAAGACTGCAGTTTCCATGTCTTCTCAGTATTACACTTTGGAATTAATGTATTATGCTTTGCCCTGGCAATTTATCTTCAGTGAAATAGAAGACACCATTGGAAGAAAGAAAAAAAATTATCCCACTTACTAGACTCCTGTGAATATGCTTTACAAATCTAATGTATAAAGTTCTACCAAGTACAAGAGCAAGATGGCATAATAAAATACCACAGGTCTTTATATACATATACACTTAACAAGAATATACTTAATGAAATTCCATTGTAATAATTCTAAAAATTAAGAGTTTGCAGCACCACAGGTAAGCACAATGCCAAGAGCCAAACAGAAGAAGGAAAGTGTGTTACATTTACCCATCACAGTCCTTCTTCCTCTCTAATGCAGCATGATGCCCCTAGAAGTAAACTTCTGACTTCTCCCTCAAGAGAGAAAGAAAATACTGGCACAGATGTCCATAATTCCAGCTTTTAGGGAACTTTTCAAAGACTGCTTTTTGCCTCCTATAACACAAAGTGCTAAAACGAATGGTGCTACTTTGAATGGCAGGCTGCTTCTGCTGAGAGCAAAGATAAATAATTCTCACAGCAGCACAGAGAGGTCAGTATCACAAATAAACAACAGGTACAGCAAGTGATTATAGTCTCTTAAGAAGAAACACAGACAAACTTCATTAATTTAAAAAATGTACACGCAATTCCAGAGTAGACACATCCTGAAGAACAAGTTTGAGAGGGTTCTAGAATCTCTAGCTTGGTCAACTGGTATCAGACACCCTCATGACAAAGCCACTTTATAAATACTGTGACAGGAAGCTTTTTGTAAATGTACAAATTTCAATAAAAGCTTACAACATATACAAAGTTTCACCATAATATGGCCCCCAAAACCCTCTATAAATATCCATATATCAACCCTAAAGAAATGAAGATATGAATTTTACCTAAAAAATTCAAAATAACTACCTGAGTGGTATTCAATGCATAAAATGGGAAACAGACAAGTAAATGAAAGCAGGAAAATGAGACTATCAACCAAAAGATTAAAAGCATAAAAAGAAACAAAAATTAAGGAGCTAAACAATATATTAAGATACAATGACTGAAAAATCCTCAAACATAAAGAGAACACTTGTAAAAAATCCAGAAGCTTAACATACTTTAGGATAAACACAAAGTGACTCATAACAAGACAGATTATAAACAAAAATGGTAAAGTCATAGACAGGCTGGGTATGGTGGCTCATGCCTGTAATCCCAGCACTTTGGGAGACTAAGGCGGGCGGATCACCTGAGGTCAGGAGTTCAAGACCAGCCCAGCCAACATGGTGAAACCCTGTCTCTACTAATAATACAAAAATGATCTGGGCATGGTGGCGGGCACCTGTAATCTCAGCTACTCGGGAGGCTGAGGCAGGAGAATTGCTTGAACCTGGGAGGTGAAGGTTGCGGTGAGCCAAGAATGTACCACTGTACTCCAGCCTGGGCAACAGAATCAGATTCTGTCTCAAAACAAACAAACAAACAAACAAACAAACAAACAAATAAATAAATAAATAAAGTTATAGACAAATACGGAATCTTGGAAGCAGCAAAAGAAATCTAATGTGTTGTCTATAAGTTTGTTCCAATGAGATTGGCAGTGGATTTATCCGCAGAGTCCCTACAGGCCAGAAAAAAGGTTGAGAGATATAGTCAAAGTCCTGGAAGAGAAAAATTTCCAAGGAAGAATACTATAACCAGAAAAATTCTTCTTCAAAATGAAAAAAAAATTACAAGGTAACCAAATGCTCATTGATACTCATATTTCAAAAAATCTAAAATTCTTTCAATGTAAAACAATAAACTTTATTTTATTTTTTTCTTTTTTAAAAATTATTATTATACTTTAAGTTCTATGGTACATGTGCACAACGTGCAGGTTTGTTACATATGTATACATGTTTCATGTTGGTGTGCTGCACCTGTTAACTCATCATTTACATTAGGTATATCTCCTAAAGCTATCCCTCCCCCGCCAACCCCACGACAGGCCCCAGTGTGTGATGTTCCCCACCCTGTGTCCAAGTGTTCTCATTGTTCAATTCCCACCTATGTGTGAGAATATGCGGTGTTTGGTTTTCTGTCCTTGCGATAGTTTGCTCAGAATGATGGTTTCCAGCTTCATCCATGTCCCTACAAAGGACATGAACTCATCCTTTTTTATGGCTGCATAGTATTCCATGGTGTATATGTGGCACATTTTCTTAATCCAGTCTATCATTGATGGACATTTGGGTTGGTTCCAAGTCTTTACTATTGAACAATAAACTTTAAATATAATTACAACTCTTCAAAAACCAAACTCTTGCTTCTTTTAGTCTTACATAAAAATAAATTCTGTATTTTAACTTTTTTTTTTTTTGAGAAAGAGTCTCACTCTGTTGCTTAGGCTGGAGTGCAGTGGTGCTATCTTGAGTCACCGCAACCTCTGCCTCCGAGGTTTAAATGAGTCTCAAAATAAATAAATAAGTGAAAACGTACATCGCTAGTAGACCTGCCCTACTAAAAATGCTAAAGGGAGTCCCTTCCATTGAAAATAAAATGCTAGAAAGCAACACATCATACGAAAATACATAACTCTCTGGAAAAGCCATATATGTAACACATATATAAAACTGTGCAGTGATAAAATGATGATGCAGCAAACACTGACTATACTCATAAACATGATAGACAAAAAAACAAATAGAGTTATAAACACCTGTTAATATAAAAAGATACAATTAGTGACATCAATAACAAAGTTGAGGGTAGATGTACTTTAAAAAAATTAGGGCTGGGCGCGGTGGCTCACATCTGTAATCCCAGCACTTTGGGAGGCCGAGGCGGGCAGATCACTTGAGGTCAGGAGTTTGAGACCAGCCTGGCCAACACGGTGAAACCCCATCTCTAGTAAAAATACAAAAATTAACTGGGGGTGCTGGCACGTGCCTGTAATCCCAGCTACTCGGGAGGCTGAGGCAGGAGAATTGCTTGAACCCAGGAGGAGGAGGTTTCAGTGAGCTGAGATCGCACCATTGCATTCCAGCCTGGGAGAAAAAGCAAGACTCCGTCTCAAAAAGCAAACAAACAAACAAAAGAATTGGATGCAACTGAAGATCTTTCCAGTTTAAAATATATTGTTGTAACTTCAAGAGGTCTTATGTAATGCCCATGGTAAACATAAATAAACTACCTAGAAAGATATTCCATAAAAAATGAGAAAGGAACTAAAATCTGTCAATATGAAAATAAATGAGACAACAAAGAAGACAAAGTAAAAGAAAAAGAGAATGCAATAGTTACAATAATCGAATAAAATAATTAATAATATGCCAATAGTAAGTCATCTTTCAGAATATTATTTAAATATTTAGGAACTAACTTTCCCAATTAACAATCATATATTGCAAAAAAAATGTTTTTAATTGGATTAAAAGCTCCAACTATATTCTGTGTACAACAGTTTCACTTTAGATCTAATGACAAAAATAGACTAAAAGTGGCAGTATAAAAAAAGATATTTCAGGCCTGGCGCAGTGGCTCATGCCTGTAATCCCAGCACTTTGCGAGGCCAAGGTGGGTGGATCACCTGAGGTCAGGAGTTCGAGAGCAGCCTGGCCAACATGTTGAAACTCTATCTCTATAAAAAACACAAAAATTCGTCGGGCATGGTGGTGAGTGCATGTAATCCCAGCTACTCGGGAGGCTGAGGCATGCGAATTGGTTGAATCCGGGAGGTGGAGGTTGCAGACAGCCGAGATCGCGCCACTACACTCCAGCATGGGAGAAAGAGCAAGACTCCATCTCAAAAAAAAAAAAACAAAAACAAAAAACAAAAACAAAAACAAAACCCAGATATTTCAAAAAACAAACAAACATAAAGGTATTTCATGCAAATGTTAACTGAATGAGAGCATAAGAGATCACAATTAATTAGACAAAATACATTTTAAGTCAAAATTTGTCATAGTTCATAAAATATATTTTAATTCAAAACTACAAGAATCAAAAAAGACTTTAATAAAAGAGTTCATTCATTGAAAACCTATGACAATTGTATATGTGTGTCTGTCTGCTCATGTGAGCATATCTCATTTATATCTCACATCAGGGTTTTTAATTTATAAAGTAAATATTGACAAAATTAAAGTACAAAACACACAGGGAGCAGAAGACTTGAAACATTGTAAAATCACACCTAATAGATGTATATATGGCAAACACTCCACACAACAAAATACACAACCTTCTCAATATCTCATAAAACATTCTTCTTGATACTATACATGTTAGGTCATAAAACAAGTCTTAAACTTTTAAAAATTGAAAACTTACTGATTATTATTTATAACCAAAATGGAATAAAATAAGAGAAGAAAATCTGAAACATTCACAAATATATGGAAATTAAGCAATACACTCTTGAGCATACTCTTCTTTAAGGGTGGGAAGACTTAATATTATGAAGATGTCTTTAGGTAGATGATATACTACTTAAAGTGAGCTACAGATTCAACGCAATCCTTTTCAAATTCTCAGTTTATTTTTGCATAAATAGAAAAAACAACCCCCAAATCATATGAATATGAAGTGACCATGAAGAGCCAAACAATTTTCAAAAATCAAAAGCAATGTTGGAGACATCACACTTTTTTCTTTTTGAGATGGAGTCTCACTCTGTCACAGAGGCTGGAGTGCAGTGGTGTGATCTCAGCTCACTACAACCTCTGCCTCTGAGGATCAAATGATTCTCATGCCTCAGCCTTTCGAGTAGCTAGGGTTACAGGCGTGTGCCACTATGCCTAGCTAATTTTTGGATTTTTGGTAGAGGCATGGTTTCGCCATGTCAGCCAGGCTTGTCTCAAACTTCTGGCCTCAAGTGGTCCACCTGCCTCATCCTCCCTAAGTGCTGGGATTACTGGCGCGAGCCACCATGCCCAGCCTGAAGTTCCTGGTTTTAAAATACATTCTGAAGCCATAATAGCTAAAGCAGTTTGATACTAGCATAAAGGCAGACAACTAGAAAAACAAAACATAACAGTGTACTCAGAAATAAAGCTTCCCATATGCAGTCATGTGTTATTTGCATACCCATATTTATTGCAGCATTATTTGCAAAAGAAGATAGGTCAAAGAAGCCAAAACTTTCCTCATCAAATGAATGAATAAATATAATTTGGAATATAAAACTAATAAAATATTACTCAGCTTTTCAAAACCAGAAAAGGTAACATATAAAAAAGATAAATCTTAACAACATGTTAAACAAAGTAGGTAGTCACAAAAACTGGATATTGTCTGAATCCACTTATATGAGATATCTATAAACAAGAAATAAAATGATATTTGGAAAGGTCTAGGTAATAGAAAAACAATGAGTAGTTTTTTCATGTGTATTGAATTTTGGTTTGGAAGACAAAAATGTTCTAAAGATATGTTGTGTGATAATGTCACTATACTTAACATGACTGAACTATACATTAAAAATATTTAAGATTATAAATTTTATATGGTTTTGAACACTATTGAAAATAAACAATAAAAACTAAAAAGATACAGATTTATGAAACTTTTCAAAAATTACCTTTGAATCACAAAGTATTTCTCTCCTACAAAAATAATATGGATTGTCCAATAAACGGATGGAGAAATTAAGACAACTTTCATGACTACTCACCTAGACAGGATGAACAACCATTGATCACCAACCAAAAACAATACATCATTAAAAAAAAAAAGAGAGGGTATGTATACAGGCAAACAAAAGCATAGATAGTTAAATTGCCAAAAGACAATCTGAGTCAAGGAACATAAGTCAAGTGACATATGACATGCATATTTCAGTTTTTCTGAACACCTTCTTTTTCTTTCTTTCTTTTCTTACTTTTTTTTTTTTTTTTTTTTTGAGATGGAGTCTCACTCTGTGGCCCAGGCTGAAGTGCAATGGCTTGATCTCGGCTCACTGCAACCTCTGCCTCCAGGTTCAAGCGATTCTCCAGCCTCAGCCTCCCAAGTAGCTGGGATTACAGGCGTTTGCCACCATGCCTAGCTAATTTTTTGTATTTTTAGTAGAGATGGGGCTTCACCATGTTGGTCAGACTGCTCTCGAACTCCTGACCTCAGGTGATCCACCCACCTCAGCCTTCCAAAGTGCTGGGATTACAGGAGTGAGCCACCATGCCCAGCAACACTTTCTTAAAATATACACAGTTGAATATTTCTATTAAAACTATAATATATAAATAAAAACTAAAACACAAATTATGTAAGGTGGCCTACCCTGAAATTAGAAACACAGAAATATAAAATTGCAAAAGAAATTTAAAAGAAACTTTAAACCATAAAAACCTAAATAAAAAAATAGTGTACTACTTAAGATTTTACCCAGAAAAATTTTTCTAGATAACTACAATTTTCTACTATGACTGGGAATGCGTGAAGAGCACACAGATTTGGCTGGGAATAGTGGCTCATGACTATAATCCCAGCAGTTTAGGAGGCCAAGGCGAGTGGACCACCTGAGGTCAGAAATTCAAGACCAGCCTGGCCAACATGATGAAACCCTGTCTCTACTAAAAATACAAAAATTAGCTAGGTGTGGTGATGCACGCCTGTATTCCCAGCTACTCAGGAGGCTGAGGCAAGAGAATCACTTGAACCCGGGAAGTGGAGGCTGCAGTGAGCCAAGATCACACCACTGCACTCCAGCCTGGGTGACAGAGAGAAACTCCATTTCAAAAAACAAAACAAACAAACAAAAAAAGACCACAATTTTAAAATTATTAGTATCACAGTGACAGCAATAACATTTCACCAAAATGCATTATGATTATTTAGTAAAAGCTTTAATAAAAAATTTTAAAGAATAAGCATAAAATGATACCAGAAAAACTTGTTACTAATATATTGCTGCTTTTCTTACACAAACTGGAAAGGCTACAATCCAGCCTTAAGAAGTAATCAAAAGCCTTTTATTTCCAAGTGCAGAAACACTATGAATATTATAAAATATGAAACACTTATATATTAAAGGAACAATTAGGAATAAATTATATTATCATTTACATTAAGGGTAAAAAAAGTGGATGAAAATGCTAATAATGTTTTGCATGCAATAAATATAAGAGGCAAACACTTTAATAGGTGCAAGGTGAATAAAAATTATTTAATTTACTTTTTATATGACATATAAACTCAAACATGTTATTAACACCCCACTGTCAATATTAGATCAATGAGACAGTAAATTAACGAGAACATTCAGAACTTGAACTCAGCTCTGGATCAAGGGGACCTAACAGACATCTACAAAACTCTCCACCCCGAATCAACAGAATATACATTCTTCTCAGTGCCACATGGCACTTACTGTAAAATTGACCACATAACTGGAAGTAAAACACTCCTCAGCAAATGCGAAAGAACTAAAATTATAACAAACAGTCTCTCAGACCACAGTGCAATCAAATTGGAGCTGAGGATTAAGAAACTTACTTAGGCCAGGTGCGGTGGCTCACGCCTGTAATCCCAGCACTTTGGGAGGCCGAGGCGGGCGGATCACAAGGTCAGGAGATCGAGACCACAGTGAAACCCCGTCTCTACTAAAAATACAAAAAATTAGCCAGGTGCGGTGGCGGGCGCCTGTAGTCCCAGCTACTCAGGAGGCTGAAGCAGGAGAATGGCGTGAACCCAGAAGGTGGAGCTTACAGTGAGCTGAGATCCGGCCACTGCACTCCAGCCTGGGCGACAGAGCGAGACTCCGTCTCAAAAAAAAAAAAAAAAAAAAAGAAAAAGAAACTTACTTAAAACCTCACAACTGCATGGAAATTGAACAACCTGCTTCTGAAGGACTGCTGGGTAAATAATGAAATTAAGGCAGAAACCAAGAAGTTCTTTGAAACCAATGAGAACAAAAAGACAACATACCAGAATCTCTAGGACACAGCTAAAGCAAGGTTAAGAGGAAAATTTGTAGCACAAAATGTCCAAATCAGAAAACTATAAAGATCTCAAATCAGCTGGGCACGGTGGTTCACGCCTGTAATCCCAATACTTTGGGGGGCCGAGGCGGGCGGATCACCTGAGATCAGGAGTTCAAGACCAGCCTGGCCAACATGGTGAAACCCCGTCTCTACTAAAAATACAAAAATTAGCTGGGCGTGGTGGTGGGCGCCTGTAGTCCCAGCTGCTCAGGAGGCTGAGGCAGGAGAATCGCTTGAATCCGGGAGGCGCAGGTTGCAGTGAGCCGAGATTGCACCATTGCACTCCAGCCTGGGGAACAAGAGTGAGACTCTGTTTCAAAAAAAAAAAAAAAAGATCTCAAATCAACACCCTAACAGCACAATTAAAAGAACTAGAGAAGCAAAAGCAAACAAATCCAAACGCTAGCAGAAGACAAGAAATAACTAAGATCAGAGCAGAACTGAAGGACATAGAAATACAAAAAGCCCTTCAAAAAAATCAATGAATCCAGGAACTGTTTTTTTGAAAAAAATAACTAGATAGACCACTAGCTGGACTCCTAAAGAAGAAAAGGAAAAGCAGCAAATAGATACAGTAAAAAATGATAAACAGGATATCACCGCTGATCCCACAGAAATACAAACTACAATCAGAGAATACTATAAACACCTCTATGCAAATAAACTAGAAAATCTAGAAGAAATGGATAAATTTCTGGACACATACACCCTCCCAAGACTAAATCAAGAAGACGTCAAATCCTTGAATAAACCAATAACAAGTTCTGAAATTTAGGCAGTAATTAATAGCCTACCAACCAAAAAACTCAAGACCAGATGAATTCACAGCTGAATTCTACCAGAAGTACAAAGAGGAGCTGGTACCATTTCTTCTGAAACTATTCCAAACAATTGAAAAAGAAGGACTCCTCCCTAACTCATTTTATGAGGCCAGTATCATCCTGATACCAAAACCTGGCAGAGACATAGTAAAAGAGGAAAACTTCAGGCCAGTATCTCCAATGAACATTAATGCAAAACTCCTCAATAAAATAGTGGCAACCCAAATCCAGTAGCACATCAAAAAGCTTATCCACCATAATCAAGTCAGCTTCATCCTTGGGATGCAAGGCTGGTTCAATATACACAAATCAATAAACATAATCCATCACATAAACAGAACCAATGACAAAAACCACATGATTATCTCAATAGATGCAGTAAAGGCCTTCAATAAAATTCAACATCCCTTCATGTTAAAAAAAAAAAAATCTCAATAAACTAGGTATTGATGGAACATATCTCAAAATAATAAGAACTATTTATGACAAACCCATAGCCAATATCATACTGAATGGGCAAAAGCTGGAAGCATTCCCTTTAAAAACTGGCAGAAGACAAGGATGTCTTCTCTTACCACTCCTATTCAACATAGTATTGAAAGTTCTGGTCAGGGCAATCAGGCAAGAGAAAGAAAGAAAGGGTATTCAAATAGGAAGAAAGGAAGTTAAATTGTCTCTGTTTGCAGGTGACATGAATGTGTATTTAGAAAATCCCATTGTCTCCACCCAAAAAATCATTACTCTGATAAGCAACTTCAGCAAAGTCTCAGGATACAAAAATCAATGTGCAAAAATCACAAGCATTTCTATACACCAATAATAGACAAGCAGAGAGCCAAATCATGAATGCACTCCCATTCACAATTGCTACAAAGGGAATAAAATACCTAGGAATACAGTTAGCTAATAAGGGATGTGAAGGACCTCTTCAAGAACTACAAATCACCACGCAAGGAAATAAGAGAGGACACAAACAATTAGAAAAACATTTCATCCTCATGGATAGGAAGAATCAATATCATAAATATGGCCGTACTTCCCAAAGTTATTTATAGATTCATTGCTATTCCCTTTAAACTACCATTAACGTTCTTCGCAGAATTAGAAAAAACTATTTTAAATTTCATGGCCAGGTGCAGTGGCTCACACCTGTAATCCCAGCACTTTGGGAGGCCGAGGCAAGCAGATCACCTGAGGTCAGGAGTTTGACACCAGCCTAACCAACATGGAGAAACCCCATCTCTACTAAAAATACAAAATTATCCAGGCATGGCGCATGCCTGTAATCCCAGCTGCTTAGGAGGCTGAGGCAGGAGAATTGCTTGAACCCAGGAAGTGGAGGTTGTAGTGAGCCAAGATCACGTCATTGCACTCCAGCCGGGGCAGTAAGAGTGAAACTCTTTCTCAAAAAAATAAAAATAAAAATTCATATGGAACCAAAAAGAGCCTGTATAGCCAAGACAATCCTAAGCAAAAAGAAAGGCATCATACTACCTGACATCAAACTATACTACAAGGCTACAGTAACCAAAACAGCATGGTACTGGTATCAAAACAGACAGACCAACGGAACAGAACAGAGACCTCAGAAATAACACCACACATCTACGACTATCTGATCTTTGACAAACCTGACATAAACAAACAATGGGGAAAGGATTCCGTATTTAATAAATGGTGCTGGGAAAACTGGCCAGCCATATGCAAAAAACTGAAACTGGATCCCTTTCTTACACCTTATACAAATACTAACTCAAGATGAATTAAAGATTTAAATGTAAAACCGACATCATAAAAACCCTACAAGAAAACCTAGGCAATACCATTCAGGACATAGGCATGGGCAAAGACTTCATGACAAAAATGCCAAAAGCAATTGCAACAAAAGCCAAAATTGACATACAGGATCTAATTAAACCAAAAAGCTTCTGCACAGCAAAAGAAACTACATCAGAGTGAACGGGCAACCTAAAGAATGGGAGAAAATTTCTGTAATCTACCCATCCTACAAAGGTCTAATATCCAGAATCTACAAGGAATTTAAACAAACTTACAAGAAAAAAACAACACTATCAAAAAGTGAGCAAAGGATGTATACAGACACTTCTCAAAGGAAGACATTCATGCAGCAAACAAACATATGAAAAAAAAGCTCAACATCATTGATCATTAGAGAAATGCAAATCAAAACCATAATGAGATATCATCTCACGTCAATCAGAATAGCAATTATTAAAATGTCAAGAAACAATAGATGCTGGCAAGGCTGTGGAGAAATAGGAACGCTTTTACACTGTTGGTGGAAATGTATATTAGTTTGACCATTGTGGAGAATAGTGTGGTGATTCCTCAAGGATCTAGAACCAGAAATACCATTTGCCCCAGCAATCCCATTACTGGGTATGTACCCAAAGGAATACAAATCATTCAACTATAAAGACACATGCACACGTATGCTTATTACAGCACTGTTTACAATAGCAAAGACATGGAACCAACCCAAATGCCCATCAATAATAGACTAGATAAAGATAATGTGGTACATATATACCATGGAATATTATGCAGCCATAAAAAGGAATGAGATCATGTCCTTTGCAGGGATATGGATAAAGCTGGAAGCCATCAGCAAACTAACACAGGAACAGAAAACCAAACACTGCATGCTCTCACTCAAAAGTGGGAGTTGAACAATGAGAACACATGGACACAGGGAGGGAAACATCACACACCAGGGCCTGTCAGGGGATGGGGACAAGGGGAAGGAAAGCATTAGGACAAATACCTAATGCATGTTGGACTTAAAATCTAGAGGACGGGTTGATCGGTGCAGCAAACCACCATGGCACATGTATACCTATGTAACAAATCTGCACATTCTGCACAAGTATTCCAGAACTTAAAGTAAAACAATTTTTTAAAAAGGCATGTAAAATCAACCATTTTATTTCAGAACTTTTAAATCTAGAATTGCAAGCAAATTTGGCATATTTCAGATTACAAAGTGAACACATATAGCACACAATTCTGATAATATTTATGTTAAAGAAGACATAATTTTATTTTTGTTTATTTATTTTTTTTTAGATGGAGTCTCACTCTGTCACTCAGGCTGGGGTGCAGTGGTGTGATCTTGGCTCACTGCAACCTTCACCTCTTAGGCTCACATGATTCTCCTGCCTCAGTCACCCAAGTAGCTGGGATTACAGGCGCATACCACCATACCTGGCTAATTTTTGTATTTTTAGTATAGATGGGGTTTCACCATGTTGGCCAGGCTGGTCTCGAACTCCCAACCTCAGATGATCTGCCCACCTTGGCCTCCCAAAGTGCTGGGGTTACAAGTGTAAGCCACCGTGCCCGGCCAACATAATTTTAAAATAAAGTTATTATAAATAAGTAACAATTAAAATTTACTATATGCTGGGTAATGTTCCAAGTTCCTCTTTGACATTAGTTTCTTTATGAATTTCCTGAGATGAGTAGACATAAAAAATATTCTACACTAGAGGCATTAAACATATGGAGTTCAAATTTCTAAGCTGAGTTTCTTCTAATATAAATTTTTAAAATAAAATTGATAATTATTCTCACATTTAGTAAGATGCTTTGTGCTATGATGAAATGTCAAAGTCTGATTTTCTTTAAGATCACATATGAAAACGCTATTGACTGGAAATTATAAAGATAAAAACATATGACATCTGTCCCTGGTATTTCTGGAATTTCTGAGTGAAATCTCAATTTCTCCACTATTCCTCAAATGATCTGGACATAAGGCACAAACAGAACATTAAAAATAACATACAGGTCTCAGAAAATATGCACAGATTGCTACAGATCTCCAAAAGCAATGGAAGGGCAGTCAGATCATGCAAGCCCTCCCAGGATAAGAAAAGGATTTTGGCTCTAACTGTGAATCCACTAGAAAATCACTGGAGGGATAGGAGAAACCTTTAAGGATTTAAGAACATTATAAGCATAGGCAGAAAATTTTTCTCTGTGGCCACAAGACAAATAAAGCTCAAATTCTCAAGAACCAATTCCAGGACAAACACAGTGACTCATGTCTGTAACCAAAGAACTTTGTGAGGCCAAGGCAGAAGGATTGCTTGAGTTTGAGACCAGCCTGGGCAACATAGTGAGACCTCATTTCTACTTAAAAAATAAACAAAATTAACCAGGTGTGATGGCACATGCTTGTAATCCCAGCTACTTGGCTGACTGAGGGGAGAAAATTGCTTGAGACCAGGAGGTCAAGGCTGCAGTGAGCTGAGATTATGAGACTCCAGCTTGGGTGACAAAGCAAAACCCTGTTTGAGAAAAAAAGAATCAGTTCCATTGCAGCAGAGCTTCCTAAGCTACATTTAAAACTTTGGTTTTCCACTGAACTTTGGACCTCACACATGTGTTATCTGTTCATTCCTTCCCACCCATCAGGATTTATGGCAATTGTCTCCGCTCTTTTTACATTCCATGTATATTCCTGTTGCTGTACAAAGTAACCAGGTCTTGTTTAAAGACTGTCCATTACACCCATTCATATTTTCCACAATATTAACTGGACTCAGAAAAACAAACAAACAAACAAACAAAAAACCTCCCATTATATCTCTCAGGAGAAAATTAGAACAATAGAAGATGTGTTTAAAATTTTATCTTTCTCCAGGACTGACTGTAGACTAGATTCCATCTCCCCTACATGGTGCATTATAGGAAATGATGAAGTAATGAAGAAAACAGTTTATTTCTGCTAAGAAGAAGGTTGATGCTTGTTATATTACTAGAGAAATTGGAATACCACAGAAAGTAAACAAAGAAATCACAATATTACAGGATTTGAAAAAGGAATGAAAAAAAAAAAAACTCTTCAATTCAAAAAACACACACAGGCGGGGAGCAGTGGCTCAGGCCTGTAATCCCGGCACTTTGGGAGGCCGAGGCGGGCGGATCACCTAAGGTCAAGAGTTCGAGATCAGCCTCGGCAACACGGTGAAACTCCGTCTCTACTAAAAATACAAAATTAGCCTGGTGTGGTGGCACATGCCTGTAATATCATCTACTCGGGAGGCTGAGGTAGGAGAATCGCTTGAACCTGGGAGGCGGAGCATGCGGTGAGCCGAGGTTGTGCCATTGCACTCCAGCCTAGGCAACAAGAGTAAATCTCCGTCTCACCAAAAAAAAAAAAAAAAAACCACCAAAAAACAAAAACAAACAAACAAAAAACCATACATACAGAAGTCCAGAGAAGATATACCTGAGGATATGTTCATAAAGCATCCAGAATTGATAGCCTGGCTGACTGCTGTGAGTATTGCCCTATAATAAGCCAGCCTATAAATACTACATTAGACAGCTGTTTCATAAATAACCAAGTTTCATCAAAAGATCACTGCACATATAGAGAAACCAAAAAACTTGTCCCCTTGAAAGAAAAAAAATGAATCTCTAGAAATTGACCTTTAAGAAATAAAAATCTTAGGCTGGGCACGGTGGCTCACACCTGTAATCCCAGCACTTTGAGAGGCTGAGGCAGGCAGATCACGAGGTCAGGAGTTTGAGACCAGCCTGACCAACACAGCGAAACCCCATCTCTACCAAAAGTATAAAAATTAGCCAGGCGTGATGGTGGGTGCCTGTAATCCAAACTACTCAGGAGGCTAAGGCAGGAGAATCGCTTGAACCCGGGAGGCAGAGGTTGCAGTGAGCTGAGATCGTGCTATTTCACTCCAGCCTGGGCAATAGATTGAGACTCCGTCAGAAAAAAAAAAAAAAACTAAGATAATAATACAGACTTTCCAAGATAAACAAAATCTGAGTGTGTTCTTCACAACTAGTACAGTACTAGAAGACATGTTAAAGGGAGTCCAATATGTTGAAAAGTGAAATAATGCAGGACAGTGTCATAAAACCATAGGTAAATATAACACTCTTTTTAAAGGGAAATATTTAGACAGATAAAAAATTTGCTACTCTTATAATCATGGTGCATACGGCTTTTAAAATGTTACAGAATTTGAAAAAAATAAAAAACAGCATAAATGTTTGTTGATAAGAAATAAAATATTTGTGACAATAATACAATGGCAGATGTAAAGATGTATAGTTATGATTTAATTGAAGTAACCTTATTAGAATAAAATATAGCTATAAATTTAATGTTTTATGTACTTTGCATTTCTTAAGATGATCATAATAAAAACTTACAGAAAGTATAACAAAAAAAGAGAAAGGAATCAAAGCATGTCACTACAAAATCACCAAAAAAAAATGAAGACAGAGAGCAAATGAAGAAAAACATATCCACAGGAAACACAGAAAAGAAATACAAACCAAATGGTAATAGTAACTTTTCCATTAGAGATTATGTTATTTATAAATGGACTAAAATCTTTAATGAAAATAAATACAACAGCTAAAGGAATTAACAACAAACAAAATGTTACAATATGCTTTCCACAATAGGGTCATATTAGCTCTCAGGAGTTAAATAGGCCGAAAGTATCAGGATGGAAAAACATATTCCATGCAAATAATAACCACAATTTGGTAAGGTAGTCATAATTATACTAGACAAAATACATATTAAGTAAACAACTGTCACAGGAGACTAAGATTGTCATTTCATAATGGTAAAAAAGAAGAGAGACAGAGATGGAGCAAGATGGCTGATTAGAGCCCTCTAGCAATCATCCCATGTAGGAACACCAAATTGAACAACTATTCACACAAGAAAGCACCTTCACGACAACCAAAAATTATGTGAGTAATTACAGTACCCGGTTTTAACAAAATAGAGGCACTGAAGAGGGAAAGACAGTCTAGAATTTTCTACACCACTTATCCCTCATTTCTCAGCAGTAATATGCGGCACAAAGATAATTTGTATGCTTAGGGGAAGGGGAGCAAGGGATTGTTGAACTTTGCATTGAAACTCAGTGCTGCCCTGTCTTAGTAGGAAGTAAACCAAGGCAGAATTTGGCCACTGCCCATGACGGGAACACTTTGATCAGCCCTAGACAGAGAAAATTATTTATCCCAGCACTTGGTACCTGAGTTGTTGCTAGCCCCTCAGGCTAAAGTGCTCTAGAATTTTAAGTAAATATAAAAGGCAGTCTAGGTGGGGCACAGTGGCTCACGCCTGTAATCCCAACAGTTTAGGAGGCCAAGGCGGGTGGATCACGAGGTCAGCAGTTCAAGACTAGCCTGACCAACATGGTGAAACCCCATCTCTACTAAAAATACAAAAATGACCGGACGTGGTGGCACGTGCCTGTAATCCTAGTTACTCAGGAGGCTGAGGCAGGAGAATTGCTTGAACCTGGGAGGCAGAGGTTGCAGTGAGCCGAGATCACATCATTGCACTCCAGCCTGGGTGACAGAATGAGATTTCGTCTCAAAAAAAAAAAACAAAAAACCTGGCAGTCTAGATCTGTGTCCTCCCTCTGCCCACTTGCAATGCATTTCATCTGAAGATAGGCTCAGAATGGGATGGAAATTGCAATGTCTCAGTGTCTTGTCAGTTGTTTCCCCTGGCTGTGTCTAGTCAGTCATCTTGGCTCCGAGTTGAAACTTAGTCTTTTAACGAAACAGACTGTATTAGTGCATTCCCACAATGTTATAAAAGTACTAACCAAGACTGGGTAATTTGTAAACAATGGAGGTTTAATTGACTTACGGTTCTGCATGGCTGGGGAGGTTTCAGGAAACTTATAATCACGGTGAAAGCAGAAGTAGGCATGTCTTACATGGCAGCAGGTGAGAGAGAGCATGGAAGAACAGGGAAAACTGCCTTATAAGACCATCAGGTCTCATGAGAATTCACTATCCCAAGAACAGCATGGGGAAAACTGCCCCTATAATCAAATCATTTCCCACCAGGTCTCTTCGTAAACACCTGGGGATTACAATTCAAGATGAGATATGAGTGGGGACGCAAAGCCTAACTATATCCTTCCACCTCTGGCCTCTCCCAAATCTCATGTCCCTTTGACATTTTAAAACAAATCATGCCTTCACAACTGTCCCCCAAAGTCTTAATTTATTCCAGCATTAACCCAAAAGTCCAAGTCCAAAGTCTCATCCGAGACAAGGAAAGTCTTTTCTGCTCAGCAGCCTGTAAAATTAAAAGCCAGCGCCTGTAGTCCCAGCTACTCAGGAGGCTGAGGCAGGAGAATGGCGTAAACCCGGGAGGCGGAGCTTGCAGTGAGCTGAGATCCGGCCACTGCACTCTAGCCTGGGTGACAGAGCGAGACTCCGTCTCAAAAAAAAAAAAAAAAAAAAAAGCCACTTAGTTACTTCCAAGATACAATGGAGGTACAGGCACTGGATAAATGCTCCCATTCCGAATGGGAGAAATTAGCTAAAACAAAGGGGCTACAGGCCACATGCAAGTCTAAAATCCAATGGGGCAATCATTAAATCTTAAAGCACTGAAATAATCTCCTTTGACTTCGTGTCTCACATCCAGGTCACGCTGATGAAAGAAGAGGTGGGCTCCCACAGCCTTGAGGAGCTTCACTCCTATGGTTTCACAGGGTACAGCCCCTGCACCCTGGCTACTTTCACAGGCTGGCATTAAGTATCTTTGGCTTTTTGAGGTGCATGGTGCAAGCTGTTGGTGGATCTAGCATTCTAGGGTCTGGAGGATGGTGGCCCTCTTTTCACAGCTCCACTGGGCAGTACCCCAGTGCTGACTCTGTATAAGGGCTCCAACCCCAAATTTCCCTTCCACACTGCCGTAGCAGAGGTTTGCTATGAGGGGTCCACCTCTGCAGTGAGCTTCTGTCTAGACATCTAGGCATTTCCAGGCATTCTCCGAAAGCTAGGGGGAGGTTCCCAAACCTCAGTTCCTAACTTCTGTGCACCTGCAGACCTACCACCACATGGAAGCTACCAAGGATTGGGGCTTGCACCCTCTGAAAAAATGTCCCAAGTTGTATGTTGGCATCTTTTAGTCATGGCTGGGACAGAATGCACCATGTCCTGAGGCTGCACACAACAGGGGAGCCCTGCACCCAGCCCACAGAACCATTTTTCTGTCCAAGGTTTCTGGGCCTGTGATGGGAGGGGCTGCTGTGAAGTTCTCTGACATGTCCTGGAGACATTTTTTCCATTGTCTTGGCTCCTTGTTACTTTTGCAAGTTTCTGCTGCTGGCTTGAATTTCTTCCCAGAAAATGAATTTTCCTTTTCTACTGCATCTTAAGGCAGCACATTTTCCAAACTGTTATGCTCTGCTTCCCTTTTAAACATACGTTCTTGGCTGGGGATGGTGGCTCACGCCTATAATCCCAGCACATTAGGAGGACGAGGCAGGTGGATCATTTGAGGTCAAGAGTTCAAATCATCCTGGCCAACATGGTGAAACCCTGTCTCTACTAAAAATAAAAAAGTTAGCCAGACAGTAGTGGCTTATGCCTGTAATCCCAGCTACTCGGGAGGCTGGGGCAGGAGAATTGTTTGAACCTGGAAGGCAGAGGTTGTGCTGAGCCAAGATTGTGCCACTGCAATCACTCTGAGCAATAGAGTGTCTGAAAAATAAATAAATAAATAAACAAACAAACAAACAAACATAATTTCCAATTTTATGTTTTAAATTTATTTTTTTTGAAACGGAGTCTCCCGCTGTTGCCCAGGCTGCAGTGCAACGGTGCCATCTGGGCTCACTGCAACCTCCACCTCCCAGGTTCAAGCAATTCTCCTGCCTTAGCCTCCTGAGTAGCTGGGACTACAAGCGCCCACCACCACGCTCAGCTAACTTTTGTCTATATAGATATATACATTTTTTTTTTTTTGAGACAGATTCTCACACTGTTGCCCAGGCTGGATGGTGCAGTGGCATGATGTCGGCTCACTGCAAGCTCCGCCTCCAAGGCTCACGCCATTCTCCTGCCTCAGCCTCCCGAGTAGCTGAGACTCCAGAGGTGCACCACCATGCCCGGTTAATTTTTTTTTTTTTTTTTTGTACTTTTACTAGAGATGGAGTTTCACCATTTCAGCCAGGATGATCTCGATCTCCTGACCTCGTGATCCACCTGATTCAGCCTCCCAAAGTGCTGGGATTACAGGCATGAGCCACTGCGCCCAGCCTAATTTTTGTATTTTTAGTGGAGACAGAGTTTCGCCAAGTTGGCCAGGCTGGTCTTGAAATCCTGACCTCAGGTGATCCACCTGCCTCAGCCTCTCAAAGTGCTGGGAGGTTCCGATTTTAAATAATCTCTTTGTGAATGCATAAAACTGAATGCTTTCAGAATAACCCAGGTCACATTTGAATGCTTTGATGCTTAGAAATGTCTCCCACCAGATATCCTAAATCATCTCTCTGAAGTTCAAAGTTTCACACCATCTCTAGGGCAGGGGCAAAATACCACCAGCCTCTTTGCTAAAACATAGCAGGAGTGACCTTTACTCTAGGTCCCAATAAGTTTCTCATCTCCATCTGAGACCACCTCAGCCGGGACTTCATTGTTTAAATCACTATCAGCATTTTGGTCAAAATCGTTCAACAAGTCTCTAGGAAGCTCCAAACTGTCCCACAGCTTCCTGTCTTCTTCTGAGCTCTCCAAATTCCTACAACCTCTGCCCACTACCCAGTTCCATAGTCATTTCAACATTTTCAAGTATCCTTATAGCGGTACCCTATTCTACACAGTACCAATTTCCTGTATTAGTTCATTTTCACACTGCTATAAAGATACTACCTGAGGCTAGGTGCAGTAGCTCATGCCTGTAATCCCAGTACTTCGGGAGGGTCAGGCAGGTGGATCACCTGAGGTCAGGAGTTTGAGAGCAGCCTGGCCAACATGGCAAAACCCTGTCTCTACTAAAAATACAAAAATTAGCTGGGCATGGTGGCATACACCTGTAGTCCCAGGGAATCAGGAGGTTGAGGCAGGAGAATCACTTGAACTTGGGGAGTGGAGGTTGCAGTGAGCCAAGATCATACCACTGCCCTCCATCCAGGGTGACAGAGTGAGACCCTATCTCAAAAACCAACCAACCAAACAAACAAACAAAAAATACTACCCAAGACTGGGTAATTTCTTTTTTTTCTTGAGACGGAGTTTCGCTCTTTAGCCCAGGCTGGAGTGAAGTGGTACAGTCTTGGCTTACTGCAACCTCCACCTCCCGGGTTCAAGTGATTCTCCTGTCTCAGCCTCCTGAGTAGCTGGGATTACAGGCACCCTCTACCATGTCTGACTAATTTTGTATTTTTAGTAGAGATGGGACTTCGCCATGTCAGCCAGGCTGGTCTCAAACTTGACTTCAGGTAATCCACCCACCTCAGCCTCCTAAAGTGCTAGGATTACAGGCATGAGGCACCGCCCCTGGCCAAGACTGGAAAATTTATAAACAAAGTTTAATTGACTCATAGTTCCACATGGCCAGGAAAGCCTCACGAAACTTACAATCACAGCAGAAAAGGAAGCAGGGACATCTTACATAGTGACAGGTGAGAAAGGCTTTGCAAGGGCAGGGAAAACTGCCTTATCTCTGATAAACATCATTATAAAAATCCTCAAGAGAATACTAGAAAATCAAATTTAACAACACATTAAAAACATCATTCAACTTCCTCTCAAGCTTGGCATTCAGTCGGTGGGGACCCACGGATTCAACATGCATGTCAAGATGTGTTATTTCTGTTTGGGGCCCATCTATTCTGGCCATGGCATGATGTTCATCCGCAATGATTGCAAGGTGTTCAGATTTTGTAAATCTAAATGTCACAAAAACTTTAAAAAGAAGTGCAATCCTCGCAAAGTTAGGTAGACCAAACCATTCCGTCTGAAAAGCAGCTGGTAAAGACCTTACAGTGGATAGTTCATTTGAATTTGAAAAACGTAGAAATGAACCTATCAAATACCAGCGAGAGCTATGGAATAAAACTATTGATGCAATAAAGAGAGTTGAAGAGATCAAACAGAAACATCAAGCTAAATTTATAATGAACAGATTGAAGAAAAAGAAAGAGCTACAGAATGTTCAGGATATCAAAGAAGTCAAGCAAAACATTCATCTCATCCGAGCCTTGCAGGCAAAGGGAAGCAGCTGGAAGAGAAAATGGTACAGCAGTTACAAGAGGATGTGGACATGGAAGACATTTCTTAAAAATCTCTGTAACCATTTATATACATTTGAAAATGTCCTTAGAGAATTGGAACTGCTAAATTATTGGTTTATTTTTTACATAATGTCACTTAAATGAAAAGTGATTAAAATATATCTTTCCTACATTGTTATCTACAAAACATCAGATATTACGGATGTCAGACTGCATCCAGTGTTAAATCTTCACTGATAGATGTACTTATTTAAATCATGAAAATTCTACTTATAACTATAGAAGTGAATTGTGGACGTAAAATGGTTATGCCATTTGGACAGTGGCACTAGGTAGCATTTGCAATTATAACTAATGGCAAAAATTCATGGCTAGTGATGTATAAACGGAGCCTCGCTGTGTTACCCAGGCTGGAGTGCAGTGGCGAGATCTTGGCTCACTGCAAGCACCACCTCCCGGGTTCACGCCATTTTCCTGCCTCAGCCTCCGAGTAGCTGGGACTACAGGCGCCCGCCACCGCGCCCGGCTAATTTTTTTTTGTATTTTTAGTGGAGACAGGGTTTCATCGTGTTAGTCAGGATGGTCTCGATCTCCTGACCTCGTGATCCGCCCGACTCGGCCTCAAAAAAAAAAAAAAAAAAATTTCTTTGCAGTAAAATATTCCCTTTATTAATGTTATAAAAGGGGGATATGGCTGGGCACTGTGGCTCACGCCTGTAATCCCAGCACTCTGGGAGGCAGAGGCAGGCAGATCACCTGAAGTCAGGAGTTCGAAATCAGCCTGGTCAACATGGTAAAACTAAAATTAGTCTCTACTAAAACTACAAAAAATTAGCCAGGTGCAGTGGTGGGCACCTGTAATCCCAGCTACTCTGGAGGCTGAGGCAGGAGAATCACTTGAACCCAGGAGGTGGATGTTGCAGTTAGCCGAGATCGCCCCATTGCACTCCAGCCTGGGCGACAGAGTGAGACTTTGTCCCAAAAAAAAAAAACAAAAAAAAAAACAAAAAGTGGGGAGCAGATACAAGGAACTAACAATTTGTATGACCGTGTCAAATATTATTTTGATTTTAGTATACCCTGTTTTAGTTTATTTGCATCTTAGAAAGCATAATGGCATTGTTCGATGAAGTCTAATTATGCTGGACTGTTTTGACCTGATTTAACCATTCTGATAGATAGTTGTGGAAGTTGGGGATGAGAACTAATAATCTTTGCCTGGAATGGCACTACGCTCTAGAATTTTCACTTTGGAGAATACTCAGTTCTAACTTGTGATTCCTAGTAGAACAAACTTTATTCTTCTAACCTAGCAATGATCTAGAAGCAGAGGAATCCCAGTGCCTTTTAAAAGTTATTATGTAGTTTTCTTAAAAAAAAAAAAATCCTGTTTTTGTAAAGTAGAATTTATGGGTACAACATCTGTTCATTATTTGCACATAAAATAAAACCATTTTAAAAGAAAATAAATAAATAAATAAATAAAAAGATCATTCATCATGACCAATTGGAATTTATTTGAGAGATAAAAAGATGGTTCAACATATACAAATCAATCAATGTGATACATTATATGAATATAATTGAAGACAAATCCTTATGAATATTTTAAGTAATGCTTAAAATACATGTGATAAAATTTAACATTGCTTCATAAGAAAACCCTAAAAAAATAGGTATAGAAAGAACATATTTCACCATGACAAAGTCCATATATGATAGAACCACGTCTCAATTATATTAAATGGGGAGAAACTGAAAGTCTTTCCTCTAAGATTTGGAACAAAAGAAGGATGCTTACTTTCACCACTCTAATTCAATATAGTCAGGGAAGCTGTAGCTACAGCAATCAGACAAGAGAAAGAAATAAAGGGCATTTAAATAAGGAAGAAATAAATCAAAGTAATATTGTGTGCAGATGATATAATCTTACATTTGGAAAACCTAGTCTCCATCAAAACAAACCATTAGAACTAATTAAAACATTTAGTAAAATTGCAGCACACAAAATCAAAATGTAGTAGCACACAAAATCAAAATGTAGTAGCATTGTGGCCTGGCACGGTGACTCAAGTCTGTAATCCCAGCACTTTGGGAGGCCAAAAGGGGCAGATCACTTGAGGTCGGAGTTCGAGACCAGCCTCGCCAATATGGCAAAACCCCATCTTTATGAAAAATTCAAAAATTAGCTGGGTGTGGTGACAGATGCCTATAATCTCAGCTACTTGGGAGGCTGAGGCAGAAGAATTGCTTGAACCCAGGAGGCAGAGGCTGCAGTGAGCTGAGATCGCACCACCACACTCCAGCCTGGGTGAAAGAGCAAGACTCCGTCTCAAAATAACAATAATAATAATAATAATAAAAACTCCATCTCAAAAAAAATTAGTAGCATTTCTAAATGCCAAAAGTGAATAATCTGAAAAAGAAATTAAGCATGTCATCCCATTTACAATAGCAACAAATAGAAAGAAATACCCAAGAATAAACTAAACCAAAGAAACAAGAAGATCTCTATAATGAAAACTATAAAACAGAAGAATGCAAAGATACTCAATTTTTATGGACTGGAAGAAACAATACTGTTAAAATGTTCCTATTACCCAAAGCAATGTAGAGATTTGATGCAATTTGTATCAAAATACCATGACATTTTTCACAGAAACAGAAAAAAAGATTCCAAAATGTATACTGAACAATAGACCCGGAACAACTAAAGCCATCATGAGCAAAAGGACAAAATCAGAAATTATATTACCTGACTTCAAATTATACTACAGAACTATAGTAACCCAAACAGCATGGTTCTGGTATAAAATCAGACACATAGACTAACAGAACAGAATAGAGAACTCAGACAAAAATGTGTATATCTACAGTGAACCTATTTTCAACAAAGGTGGCAACAACATACATTGGCAAAGGGACAGTCTTGTCAATAAATGATGCTGAGGAAAAAAATACCCATATGCTGAAAAATAAAACTAGATCTCTATTTCTTGGCATATACAAAAATAAAAGCAAAATGGGCTAAAGACTTAGATCTAAGACCTGAAACTATGAAGCTACTAAAAAATCCTAAAACATTAGGGAACCTCTCCAGGACACTGGACTGATCAAAAATTTCTTGAATAGTACCTCACAAGCACAGGCAACCAAGCAAAAATGAACAAACAGGGCTGGGCACGCTGGTTCATGCCTGTAATCCTAGCACTTTGGGATGCTGAGGTGGGTGGATCACCTGAGGTCAGGAGTTCAAGACCAGCCTGGCCAACATGGCAAAATCCCATCTCTACTAAAAATACAAAAATTAGCCAGCCACGGTGGCACACACCTGTAATCTCAGCTACCTGGGAGGCTGAGGAAAGAGAATCACTTCAACCTGGGAGGCGGATGTTGTACCACAACCTGGGAGGCGGAGGTTGTACCACAGCCGAGACTGCGCCATTGCACTCCAGCCTGGGCAACAAGAGCAAAACTCTGTCTCAAAAAAAAAAAAGAAAAAAAAAGGAACAAACAGGATCACAGCAAATTAAAAAGCTGCTGCACTGCAAAGAAAACAATTAACAAAGTGAAGAGAACACCCACAGTATGGGAAAACTATTTGCATAGTATCTATATGACTAGTGACTAATAACAGGAATATATAAGGTACTTAAAAATGCTATGGAAAAAATGCTATAATTCCATTAAGGTTGGATAAAATGATTGTTTCTCAAAGGAAGACATACAAATGACAAACAGGTATATAATAAGGTGCTCAGCATCATTGATTGTAAGAGAAATGCAAATCAAAACTACAATGAGATATCATCTCTACATTTTAGATATCCAGCTAAAATGACTTTTCCCCAAAAGACAGGCAATAATACATGTTGCTGAAAGTGTGAAGAAAAGTGAACTCTCATACACTGTTTCTGGGAATATAAATTAGTACAGTGACTATGAAGTACAGTATGGAGTTTCATTAAAGAACTAAAAATAGGACTACCATATGATCCAGCATTCACACTTCTAGGTATACATACTAAAAAATAAAAATAATTAATATACCGAATAGATATCTGGCCTCCCATGTTTACTGCAGCACTATTCCCAATAGCAAAGTTTTGGGATCCACTTAAGTATGCATCAACAGAGAAATGAATAAAGAAAATATACTACATACACACACACAATATAGTACAACTTAGCCATGAAAAATGAGATTCTGTCATTTACAACAAAGTGGATAGAATTGGAGGATATTATATTAAGTAAAATAACTCAGGTACAGGAAGACAAAAACTGCATGTTCTCACTTATTTGTAGGATCTAAGAATTAAAACAACTGAACTCATGGAGATAAAGAGTAGATTATAGTTATCAGAGGCAGAGAAGGGTAGTGAGGAGGGATGATTAATGAGTACAAAAATGTAATTAGAATGAGTAAGAGCTAGTATTTGATAGCACAACAGTGTGACTACAGTCAGCAATAACTTATTGTATGTTTCAAAATAACTAAAAAAGTATAATTGGAATATTCATGATACAAAAAAATAGTAAATGCTGGAGGTGATGTATATCTCATTTACCCTGGTGTCATTATTAAACACTTTAGGCCTGTTAAAAAAAAAAAAACTCAAGAAACACATTAACATATACACTTACTATGTATCCACAAAATTAAAAAATAAAAAAAGATCTATTTACCAGGAATCTATAACAGTTACATAAATTTACATAAATTTACATATTTATGTGTGTATATTACACGAAATATTGACAGAAGTGAAGTAAGAAATACATAGCAACACAATAATTATGCACTTCTAGACCAGACCTCACTTTCAATAATGAATAGAAAAATCAAATATAAGGTCAATCAAAAAAACCAGAAAACTTGAACATTATAGGCAAATAGACCTAATAAACATGTACAAAACTCTCCAGTCAAAACTGGCAGAATACACAATATTCTCAATTGCACATGGCAAATTCTGTTAGGATACATAACAAGACATATAAAATTGTAAAAGACTGAAATCATGAAATATATCTTCTCTGACCAAAATAAAATGAAACTAGACATTAAAAGAAGAAAAAGTGGCAAATCCAAAATTACTTGGAATTATTTAAACACATGCTTGAACATATTTTTGTTCAAGGGTAAAATAATTTAATATTTTTAAGATTTTAATACTACCAAGAGTTATGTACAACTTCAACTTTATATCTATCAAAACCCCAATGGTACTTTTTTGCGGAAATATTTTTAGAATCCTAAAATTTCTTTTAGGGACAATGACTAGGCAAGTATTCCCAAAAAAACAAGAACAAAGAGGCATTACACTTCCTGGTTTCAAAACATGTAACAAAGCTACAGAAATAAAAACAAGGTGGTACTGACATAAAGACAGATAATTGTATAAGGGAACAGAATAGAAAGCCCAGAATAGAAAGCTCTTTTGCATGTGATCAACTGAACTTCCACAATGTTGCCACAATCACCCAATGGGGAAAGAAGAGTCTTTAACAAATAATGTTGAAAACTGAATATCTTCATTAAAAACACCACAAACTTGGATCCTTTCCTTTCTCCAGATACAAAACAATCTTTTAAATGGATTAACTAAACATAAAAAACATAAGTAATGAAATTCTTAGAAAAAATATAGGAGAAAATATGACATCAGTCTTAGCACTTGTTTATGTATGGAATTAAATGTATAAGTAACAAAGAGCAGAAAAATGGGAGTATATCAAATTCCAAATTTCTACACATCAAAGGAAATGGTGAAGTAGAAAAAGGTAAAAATATTTGCAAATCACATATTTGATTGGTATTAGTACCAAGAACATATAAACAATTCCTAAAACTCAACAACAAAAAAATGAAGAACAAAATTAAAAATGAGAACAAAATTGAACTGAAATTTCTTGAAAAATATGCAAATGGCCAATAAGCATTTGAAAGGATGATTTACAAACATGCAAAGCAGAATACAATGAGATATTATCTCACACCAATTAGAATAATCACTACAAAAAAATCTGTCAAGAATGTGGAGAAATGAGAGAGAACATTTGTAATCTGCTGGTGGGGAAATATGACTCTGCCAGTATAAAAAACAACATGGAGGTTTTTCAAAAAATTAAAAATGGAATTGTCATAGTATTCAGCAATTCCACATCTAAGTATGCATACAAAATATAAGACACATAACCTGGAAGAGATATCTGCACACACACAATATTTGTTTATTACAGCAATGTTTACAAAATCCAAAAGATAGAAGCAACCCAGATGTCCCTAATGAGCAATTAAAAAAATGTGGCATATACAAATATATATATATGCCAAATATATATACTCACATATGTGCACTATAGTGAGTATATATATATACACACAACATATGTATACACACACATATACACACAATAGTGTAATTCAGCCTTTAAAAAGGAAATTTGATCACATTCTCTAAGAATAAATCTTGAGAATGTTAACTGAAATAAGCCAGTAACAAAGTGACAGATAGTGTATGATTTCATTTTTATGAAATATGTTAGTAGTCAAATAGAAACATAAAGTAGAATGGCATTAGTCAAGGGGTAGAGAGAAGGTGAAATAGGCAGTTGTTATATAAAGGTGAAATAGGCAATTATTATATAAAGTGTTGCAAGATGTAAACATTCTAGAGGTCTTTTGCATAAAAAATGTGACTATACATAACGCAACTGAAACATACACTTAAAAAGATCAAGGCTGAGGTGGTTGAATCACCTGAGGTGGGGAGTTTGAGACCAGCCTGGCCAACATGGTGAAACCTTGTCTCTACTAAAAATACGAAAAGATTAGCTGGGCGTGGTGGTGCACGCTTGTAATCTCAGCTACCCGGGGGCTGAGGCAGGAGAATTGCTTGAACCCAGGAGGTGGAGGTTGCAGTGAGCCAAGATTGTGCCACTGCACTCCAGGCTGGGCGACAGAGGAAGACTCCATTTCAAAAAAAAAAAAAAAAGATTTAAGATGGTAAATTTGATGTTATGTTCTTTACCACAATATTTTTCTTAAAGGATAACTAAAAAAATCAGTTATAAAGCTATCCAAAAATCACCTTCAAATCACGAAAGTGTTTCACATAGATAAAATATAGATTCATCAATAAACACATCGTAAAATTAAGATGATTTTCCTGACTACTCACCTAGACAAGAAAAAAAAAACATAAAATATCAGCCAAGAAAAAACATATAAGATAAGCTGTGAACAAAGTTGGGGTCATATTTATAGACACAACATGCACATTCATATGTGCAATTTAAGAATGACAGCCATCTGACTGATTCATTTTCTAATTAAGCCCCACATTGACTTAAATTGCATATATAGAGTTGCAAATTGTCATCCAAAGTTATAATGCATAAGTAAAACCAAAAACACAATAAACTGATGTCAAGGAATCTACCCTAAAAGAGAAACCCAGTAATATGAATTGTACAACAAAAATAAGAGAAATATTTACCCACAAAATTCTGCATGCTACATTGATGTACTATTAAAAAATAATTTTGCTAGATAACTACAGTGTTCAAATGTGCTTGTGCACTTCTGGAGTGGACACATTTGCAATAATTGGTGTCTACTGTATGGCAGTAAATTTTTTTTCTTTTTTATAATTTTTTTGTGAGACAGAGTCTTACTCTGTCACCCAGGCTGGAGTGCAGGGGCACCAGCTCGGCTCACTGCAACTGCCGCCTCCTGGGTTCAAGCAATTCTCCTGCCTCAGCCTCCCAAGTAGCTGGGATTACACGTGCGTGCCACCACGCCTGGCTAATTTTTGCATTTTTAGTAGAGATGTGCTTTTACCATGGTGATTAGGCTGGTCTCAAACTCCTGACCTCAAGTGATCCACCTGCCTCGGCCTCCCAATTTGCTAGGATTACAGGCATGATAGTCACCGCGACTGGTCCTTTTTATTCTTTCTTTCTTTTCTTTCTTTCTTTTCTCTCTCTCTCTCTTTCTTCCTGGTTTTCTTTCTTCCTTTCTCTCTCTCTCTCTTTCTTTCTTAACATGTATGAGACCAATCATCCCTGGTTGCTACAGGAGAATAACAGGTATAGTTAAGAAACAACTTTATTTTATTTATCTTTTTTTGAGATGGAGTCTCGCTCTGTCGCCCGTGGTACAATCTCGGCTCACTGCAACCTCCGCCTCCCGGATTCAAGCAATTCTCCTGCCTCAGCCTCCCAAGTAGCTGGGATCACAGGTGACTGCCACCATGCCTGGCAATTTTTTGTATTTTTAGTAGAGATGGGGTTTCACCATGTTGGCCAGGCTGGTCTTGAACTCCTGACCTCAGATGATCCACCCACCTAGGCCTCCCAAAGTGCTGGGAATACAGACATGAGCCACCATGCCCGGCCAAGAAACAACTTTATTTTGAGCACAGGAAATGACAACAGCACTTAACAGCTATATCATAGTCTAAATCCTGCTTTGGCAGTAAAATTTTCCAGAAAATGCACTACAGTCATTCGGAAAATGCTCTAATAAGAAATAGCATTTAAAGACGGTAAAGATAATTTGTTACCATTAATATACTGATGCTATTTTTACACAAAATTAAAAGTCTGCAATTCAGTCTTTAGAAGCAAATTCAGTCTTTAGAAGCAAAAAAAAAAAAAAAAGCCTTAGACGTCTAAATAAAGTAAAAATGTGTATGTTGAAATATGAGTCACTTGCATATAAAATAAAAATTTTGGAATAAATTATATAATAATTTAGATATTGGTTGAGAAAATGAAAATCTTGATTTATTTTTGGCTACTATAAAACTTACAAATGAACATTTTAATAAATAAGGAGTGCCTAGTATCTAATAAACTTCTTACATAACATGTAAATTACAGTATATTGTTCTGAACGTTTGAATCTAAAATTATAGACAAATTTGAAAGAGAGAAAAATAGAAAGTGAAACCCTATTGCGAGAGTGACATCAGCAAGAATGTGGAACTCTTCTTAAACTCTTCTTAAACTCTTGTTTATCCTGCCAGGGCAACAATCATTTTGCTGCCATCCATGGACAAAAGTGCCTTTATGAGAGTTTTGGGATCCAAGGAGAGTATTGTGACACCCTGCAAAAGCCCAAAACTGAGGAGGGCTGTATTGGGAAGGCAGGCCCTCATTCAGGTGGCAAACTTGAGGGCCCCTTATCTTGGTTACAGACCAGAAAATGACTCACTCAACTTGGTCACATTGAGTATTCTGAAGTGACTCTGTAATCATCTCTGATGTCTCCTAGCCACGGTCTAGAAGCAGTCCTTCCCAGAGGCCTCAGGACACTCAGTCATGGTCATGGAGGCGGGCCTACAGAACTTGGCCTTTAGTCTTTACTGTGACCTCTGAAGCAGGTCTGTGACTCAGTTTTAGCCATTTTAGCCACAGTTCATGGACAGTCCTGCCTACTTGCGAACCTACACAGAGACCTGAGGAAATCCTCCCAGGTACTCAAAAGGAGCCACACTCACCTATACATCTTCTAACAGGCCTACCTTATGTGAACCCAACTGCAGAACCCTGCCCTGGTATCTGCCCTACAAAACAAAGTTCTGAAAGCAAAGTCTGCTCAAAATAAGAAAGGATTTACAAAAAGACTACGTTATGTCTAATTCAAATACTTCTATTTTAACATATTACTGAAAATCCTAAGTAGAACAATTTGGCAAGAAAATTTAAAAAGCCATCTGAAATAAAAAGAAAAAAGAAAAATGTCACTGTTTGTAGATGACAAACTCTTACATATAGAAAACAATAAATAGCTGGCGCAGTGGCTCACGCCTGTAATCCCAACACTTTGGGAGGCCGAGGCAGGTGGATCACCTGGGGTTGGGAGTTCGGGACCAGCCTGACCAATATGGAGAAACCCAGTCTCTACTAAAAATACAAAACTAGCTGGGCATAGTGGTGCCTGCCTGTAATGCCAGCTACTTGGGAGGCTAAGATAGGAGAATTGCTTGAACCCCGAAGGCAGAGGTTGCCAGCAGCCAAGATCACGTCATTGCGCTCCAGCCTGGGAAGCAAGAGCGAAACCCCATCTCAAAAAAAAAAAAAAACACGATAAATAGTACACCAAAAAGCTGTTTAACGTAATAAATGCATGCAGTAAATTAGCAGAATATAAAATTAGCATACAAATATCAATTGTTTTCATACACTAACAACAAACTATTCAATGAAAAATTTTTTAAAAATCTCATTTAAAATAGCATTGAGGCTGGGTGAGGTGGCTCACACCTATAATCCTAGCACTTTGGGATGTCAAAGTGGGCAGATTGCCTGAGCTCAGGAGTTCGAGACCAGCCTGGGCAACATGGTGAAACCCCATTTCTACTAAAATACAAAAAAATTAGCTGAGCCTGGTAGCATGTGCCTGTAGTCCCAGCTACACAGAAGGCTGAAGAATTGCTCGAACCTGGGAGGCGGAGGTTGCAGTGAGCCAAGATCATGCCACTGCACTCCAGCCTGGGTGACAGAGCGAGACTCCACCTCCAAAAAAAATAAAAAATAAAATAAATTTTAAAAGCATCAAAATAATACATTTCTTAAAAAGAAATTAAACCAGGTAAAAGACCTTTATGATGAAAAATAAAATATATAATAAAAATTGGAGAATACATAAATGTAAAAGTTGCCACATTTATAGATTGGAAGAATAAATATTGTTAAAGTTTTCACACTATCCAGGGCAATCTATAGACTCAATGAATTTCCTTTCAAAATTCTAGTGACCTATTTCACAGTAATAGAAAATAAAAGCTTAAAATTTATATGAAACTCTAACAGACTTTGAATAGCTAAAGCAATCTTGAGAAAGAAGAAAACAGTTGAAGGCATTATAGTTTCTGATTTCAAACTGTATTTCAAGACTACAGTAATAAAAACATGATGGCATGCACATAAAAGTGGACAAAAGAACCTATGGAACATGGTAGAGGGCCCAGAAAAAAAACCTATTCATATTAGGTCAGTTAATCTTCAATAAGGGTACTAAGAATGCACAATGCAGAAAGTATAGTCTCTTCAATATTTGGTGCTAAATAAACGGATATCTGCAAGCAAAAGCATGGCATTAGACCATTTTTCTTAAATTATGCCCCAAAATTAACTCAATATAAAATAAAGACTTAAATAAAACACGATCCTTTAAAATCCGAAAAGAAAACATATGGTAAACCTCCTCTATGTTGGTCTTGACAGTAATTTTTTGGGAAATGGTACCAAAAGTACAAAAACAAGAGCAAATATAAACAACTTGGACTACATCAAACTTAAAAGCTTCTAAACAGAATACGACAAGAAAAATCACAAGATGGGAGATAATATTTGCAAACCATATATCTGTTAAGTGGTTAATATCCAAAATATATAAATAACTCATACAAATCAAAGGTGAAAACAACAATAATAAATATAATAATAATAACCCAATTTAAAGCTAGGTAAAGGAGGCCCGGCACGGTGGCTCATGCATGTAATCCCAGCACTTTGGGAGGCCGAAACGGGTGGATCACGAGGTCAGGAATTTGAGACCAGCCTGACCAATATGGTGTAACCCCATCTCTACTAAAAATACAAAAATTAGCCAGGTGTGGTGGCACATGCCTGTAACCCCAGCTACTTAGGAGGCTGAGGCAGCAGAATCACTTGAACCCGTGAGGTGGCAGTTGCAGTTGAGCTGAGATTGCACCATTGCTCATGCTTGTAATCCCAGCACTTTGGGAGGCCAAGGAGGGTGGATGTCTCTGTCTCTATTAAACCCTGTCTCTACTAAAAATACAAACATTATCCCATGTGGTGGTGCGCAACTATAATCTCAGCTACTTGGGAGTCTGAGGCAAAAGAATCACTTGAACCCGGGAGGCAGAGGTTGCAGTGAGCCAAGATCATGCCACTATACTCCAGCCTGGGCGACAGAGTGAGACTCTGTCTCAAAAAATAAAAAAATAAAAATAGGTAAAGGAATAAATTTTTTTAGTAAAGACATACAAATGGCTAACAGATATGTGAAAAGCTGCTCGACATGACCAATCATCAGGCAAATGCAAATTAAAATCACAACGAGCTATCATTTCACACTTGTTAAGATGGCTAATATAAAAAAAAATGAGACATGTATGTTACTCAGGTAATGAATATCCTAAAAGTGCTAATTTCACCACTCTGCAATCTATTCATGTAATAAAATTACACTTGTGCTCCCAGAGTTTATACAAAAGAAAAAAGAAAAATATATAACATTTTGAAAAGGGTGTGAAAAAAATTCTGTACTCTGTTAATGAGTTATAAATTGGTAGTCATTACAAAAATCAGTATGGAGATTATTTAGAAAAAAACCCCACAGAACTACCATACATCAATCCCACTTCTGTGTGTATATATATAATCTATAGAAATAAAATTAGTATACTGAGTATTTAGATCCCCGTATTTCTTGCAGCATTATTCAAAATTGCCAAGATATAAAAACAATCTAAATGTTGTTGAATGCTGAATGGATCAAGAAAACATGTTGTATATATACTCAATGAAGTATTATTTAGTCAATCTGACAACATGGATAAACCTGAAGAAAAACATGCTAATTGAAAGAGGAAGATACAAATATTTCTTATTTGTCTCACGTGTATGACGAATCTAAAAGGTTGAACTCCTAGACGCGGGGAGTACAAAGGTGGATACCAGAGCCAAGAGGTAGGAAAAATGGAAGATGTTGTTTAAAGGGTACAAACTTTTAGTTATAAAATAACTAAGGTTTGTGAATCTAATGTACAGCATCATGATTATAGTAGATAATAATGTTTTTGTATACTTGAATACAATAAAGAAAACTATGTAAGATGATACATGCATTCATTAACTTTATTGAATTAATTATTTCACAACTGACCGGGCACAGTGGCTCACGCCTGTAATCCCAGCACTTTGGGAGGCCAAGGTGGGCGGATCACCTGAGGTCAGGAGTTTGAGACCAGCTGGGCTAACATGGTGAAACCCAGTTTCTACTAAAATTACAAAAATTAGGCTGGGCGCAGTGGCTCACACCTGTAATCCCAGCACTTTGGGAGGCCGAGGCAGGTGGATCACCTGAGGTCAGGAATTCGAGACCAGCCTGGCCAACATGGCAAAACCCCATCTCTACTAAAACTACAAAAATTAGCCAGGTGTGGTGGTGGGCGCCTATAATCCCAGCTACTCAGGAGGCTGAGGAAGGCAGAATTGCTTGAACCCAAGAGGCGGAGGTTGCAGTGAGCTGAGACGTGCCATTGCACTCCAGCCTGGGTGACAGAGCAAGATTTCATCTCAAAAAAAAAAAAAAAAAAATTAGTGTGCCTTGTGATCCCACCTACTGGGGAGGCTAAGGCAGAAGAATTGCTTGAACCTGGGAGGCAGAGGTTGCAGTGAGCCGAGATCGCGCCACTGCACTCTAGTTTGAGCAACAAGAGTGAAACTCTGTCTCAAAAAAACAAAAAATTATTTCACAATTTATACACATATTAAACTCATTTAATATGGGCACAGGATGGGCATGGTGGCTTATACCTGTAATCCCAGCACTTTGGGGGGGCCAAGGTAGGCACATCACTTGAGATCAGGAGTTTGAGACTAGTGTGGGCAATATGACAAAATTCCATCTCTACAAAACTAAAATAAAATAAAATAAAGCCAGGTGTGGTGGCTTGCACCTGTACTCCCAGCTATTTGGGAAGCTAAGGTGGGAGGATCAATTGAGCTTAGGAGATTGAGGTTGCAGTGAGGCATAATCACACCAGAGTATTCCAGCCTGGGTAACAAAGCCAGACTCAGTCTCAAAAAAATCATTATATTGTATACAATGGTTATCCAATTTTTATTTGCAGAAAAATCTAAGTTGGCCGGGCGCAGTGGCTCACACCTGTAATCCCAGCACTTTGGGAGGCCGAGGCAGTCAGCAGTTCCAGACCAGCCTGGCCAACATGGTGAAACCTCGTATCTACTAAAAGCTGAGCGAGGCGGCGGGCGCCTGTAGTCCCAGCTACTCGGAAGGCTGAGGCAGGAGAATCGCTTGAACCCAAGAGGCGGAGGTTGCAGTGAGCTGAGACTGTGCCACTGCACTCCACCCTGGACAACAGAGCAAGACTCTGTCTAAAAGAAAAAAGAAAAGAAAAGAAAAGAAAAGAAAAACAGAAAGAAAATAGAGAGTAAAAAGAACTGGCTCTGATGTATATGAGTGACTGGAGTTGTCCAGTAAAAAATTTTTAACACAGAAATACTCTCTAATTTATTCTCTAATGCTGAAGAAGAACGGCAAAAAATCCACTAAACCAGATTAGTGAGTATGCTTTTGTGGATGAGACAGCATAAAATTTAGCACATTAACCCATGCATATATTTTTTTACTGATATATATTTTTTTACATTATACAGGCTAAGTTGTGATTTTTTTATTTTTTTAATTTTTTCAGACGGCGTCTCGCTCTGTCACCCTGGCTGGAGTGCAGTGGTGAGATCTTACCTCACAGCAACCTCTGCCTCCTGGGTTCAAGCAATTCTCCTGCCTCAGCCTCCTGAACAGCTGGGACTACAGGCGCCCAATACCATGCCTGGCTAATTTTTGTATTTTTAGTAGAGACAGGGTTTCACCATGTTGGCCAGGATGATCTCAATTTCCTGACCTTGTGATCCACCCGCCTCGGCCTCCCAAAGTGTTGGGATTACAGGCGTGAGCCACCAAGCCTGGCTGAATATTTCTTATATGAAGAAGTTACGGTCAGTTAGAAGGTATGCCTCAAATTTTAATGTGTAAAACAATGAACTGGAGATCTTATTAAAATGCAGGTTTTGATTCAGAAGATCTGGGCTCAAGCCTGAGTTTCTAAATTTCTAATAAGCTATCCAGTTATGCCAATGCTTTTGGCCCAAGGAGAATATTTTGTCAAATATTAAGTACATGGCAGAGCCTGGGTTTATCCCAGTACACAAAAGTGAGAACTTCCATTTTTCTAAAGCAAGCTATAAGCAAGGAGAATTTGAAAAGAATTGGGAGCCTCCAGATTATATGTGATGATTTATGTACATCAGTTGGTAAATCTCCTAAAGTTACTTATTAATAATAAAGAGAAAAATCATTAACTCTACAGTTAAAAACTCTGTCAGTACTTTATCCAACAGAATAAAATTAACATGAACTGTAATACAAAGAATTGGTATAAGTGCTAATTCACACAGAGGGCACAATATCACTGCTGTGTTTTGTTTTGTTTTGTTTTGTTTTGTTTTGTCTGAGACGGAGCCTTGCTCTGTCGCCAGGCCGGAGTGCAGTGGCACAATCTCGGCTTACTGCAGCCTCCACCTTCCGGGTTCAAGTGATTCTCCTGCCTCAGCCTCCCGAGTAGCTGGGACTACAGGTGCACACCACCACGCCCAGCTAATTTATATATTTTTAGTAGAGACGGGGTTTCACCATGTTGGCCATGATGATCTCGATCTCTTGACCTCGTGATCTACCTGCCTTGGTCTCCCAAAGTGCTGGGATAACAGGCTGAGCCACTGCACCCAGAGCTGTGATATTATTGAACACAAAGAAGTAAATTACAATCTGAATCTAATTATAGATACGTCAGTTTTATTCAAAGATTAAGCTACACACAGAAATCTCCCAGCTTCTGTAATATTTAGTAAATATAATTAATATTTTTCTTTAGCATCATAAAAAGTGTCTTCTAAGTATTCTTTTGTTCAAAACTTTCTAATTCTGGGGGAATTAATGCCATCCTCTTTCTGCGTTTCCTTAATTCTGTTATGCATAGAGCAGATGGAGCATCCAGATGGGACCTAAACAGCATGTGTTCCCTTCACCAATATCTGAGGGCATGACCCTATCCCCAATAGAAATCTTGGGTGTCCACACCTGCTCATGTTGATCTGTCACAAAGAGAACATTCTTTTGAGATAGGGTGTCACTCTGTCATGTAGGCTAGAGTACATTGGCATGATCATGGCTCACTGCAGCCTCAGCATCCTGGGCCTAAGTGATTCTCCCAGCTCAGTCTCCTAAGTAGCTGGGACCACAAGTGTGTGACATCATGTTAGCTAATTTGTTTTATTTTTGTAGAGGCAAGGTTTCCTTATATTGCACAGGCTGGTCTCAAACTCCTTGACTCAAGAGATTCTCTCACCTTGACTTCTCAAAGTGCTGGGGTTACAGGTGTGAGCCAGCATGCCTAGCCAAATGGAACACTTTTAATATTGCATGCAATACATTCATAGTGAGGTTTGGTCATGGTGTGTACAAAGCCTGAATGAAAAGAGTAGAGGGAAGGTTCTGGTATACTGTGGAGAGAAATTTTGCAGGGCTCTTTGACTACCACAGGAAGAAAAGGGGAAAATGTAGCTGAAATAAATAAATAAATAAATAAATAAATAAATAAATAAAACACATTAGGCAGGAATATCACATGTAGAGAAGTAAAGGTTTTTGAGTTCTAAACATGTAACATTCCAGGAAGTGGACACAGCCCCTGAACTTGAACACATTTACCTGAAAACCAGCCATTTTATTCTCTTTTTTACTTCTCTGCGATTCCTTGTCAGATGAGATCCTCTGGAAAAAATAAAACTTGCTTTTTTTTTTTTTTTTTTTTTTTTTTTTTTTTTTTTTTTTTTTTGAGACGGAGTCTCACGCTGTTGCCCAGGCTGGAGTGCAGTGGCGCGATCTCGGCTCACTGCAAGCTCCGCCTCCCAGGTTCCCGCCATTCTCCTGCCTCAGCCTCCTGAGTAGCTGGGGTTACAGGTGCGCACCACCACGCCCAGCTAATTTTTGTATTTTCAGTAGACGCTGGGTTTCACTATGTTGGTCAGCTGGTTTCAAACTCCTGACCTCGTGATCCACCCACCTCAGCCTCCCAAAGTGTTGGGATTACAGGTGTGAGCCACCGTGCCTGGCTGCTTACGTTATTTTAATGCAAAGCTTGGAAAACAACTTAGAAACTATTTTTGCTATTTCCCTTTACAAACCCATATGTAACTGCAGCTAATGTTCCCGGCCAGAACTGGGTCCAGCTGCATGTTCTTGCAACCCAATATCAAGATGCAGACAAACTGGAAAAGAAGAGAGTTTATTTCTGTAACTGGGTACAAGGAGAAAGTCAGAGATAATTCACCAGACCAACTCAAGATTCTAAAGTTCTTCCAGTACTTATATATGTTTCAAACTATATGCCTACGTATAATATTATACTTGCCTAAGTTTATGGGTGATTAATTTTGTTTTAACTAAAATATCAGAGCCCAGAAATGTCCCCTAAATCTACTTAATCTGTGAGGGCCCTGGTACCAGTGTGATTACTTCTGTCCTATCTTACCTATGGTTTGTGTCTGGAGAGTTGCTTCAGAGCCCCAATAAATTTATCTGACCCAAGATGGGTCCTGGTACAAGGAATGTAGGGCTGTCTTTCTTTATTATCTTGACTTGTCTCAAGTTTCAGGAGAAGCCTGGGCAAGATTCTTACCAAACATATGTTTCATTTCTGGCTTTGGTGTCTGGGCATCAATTTCCCTAGGTTTAATTACTAACTTAATGTTAAGGCAGATGCTGTGGAAGTCTGAATGTATAACTGGAATGCTATGGAGGCCTGTCTGTGTGACTGTTAGGAAGAATTGGCCTGCCACAATCCCCACTGTCAATTTGCGCATCATTTCTATCATGCCCAAGCTGGATAGACTGCTGGGATGCGGGACATCGTGATCATTCTGGCTACTTCCTGCTGAGGGGGGTCACTGTTAGGGGGCAGTGAACATGGGATTAGAGTGGCAGAGGTTCATTTGCTCTTGGAAATACTATTCGCCTCAGGCTTTCAGCAGCAGCACCTGCTGAAACATGATGGCATGAGTTTGGAGAATGTTGTGAAACAGCACACAGTATATAGCAGCAATGCATTACACAGCACAGAGATATACTTAAGCCTAGGAAAACAGCAAAGAATGCCAGGACTTCCTGCCAACAAGAAGGTTCTGTGCTGAGTCATGATGCAAGTCAATCATTTTGTGATAACGGCGGGCTAGAAATGGCTAGAATTTGCTGACGTATACCCTTTAGTGTTAGAAAGACATTCCCAGAATTATTCAGAATATACACACAGCATTCGGTTTTGATGAGGGCATGAGCTCCCCCTTGGGCTGCAGTAAGGCCATTCGATTTTGCAAAATAGCCTTTCACATATGATACATTTCAGTATTTATAAGAGAAATGCTTTGGAAGCTGTCACTTAGAGCCCACTGAGTAAAGTTGGCTAATGCCTCTATGTGCCATGTAACATTATCTAATCCTATTAAGAGCATGAATATTGCAGATAGATGGTTGTACCAGTGAAAGACTGACCTGGTCCATCTGTTAATCATATGTGGAAGATTGGGCAGATTTTGAATGGTTTTTACCTAATGACTTTATGCCTATGGGAAGCCTAGAGTGCAACATCCCTACCAGCCCAAGGGAAGCCATGGCCATAGGTTGGTGCTGCAAAGCCACTGAGTTGTGCTGGGAGGATACCAATTTAGGCCAGGCCATTTGAGACCAATCTGTGGTGAACATATCCCTCTGCTGGAGTACTATAATATATTGGTACCACTCAGAGGGAATCCATCCTATAACCTGAGTTGCATTAGGCCAATGGTCAAGGAAATGTTTTCATTGCTCAAAGAACAAGGAGGCTATTTGTCTCAAATGTCCAGTAAAAGCAGTTAACCAAATGAAACCATCCCAAATTTGGGGAAAGTCATTCTTGTATCAAACATTTTGGGGCTTGAAGGTTTGAATGGGCACTTTTGAATCTAATAAAAGAGTAGCTAATCCTATAACTTGGACCCTTGTTCTATTAAAGAGAATGGCTTTTTGTGTCCTGGCTCACTTAAAGTCTCATTTGTGGGCCATTCTGACACACTTGCTTTAGTTATCCCAGTCATTTGCAACCCAATGCAGTTTTTAAATTTCCTAGAAAGGTTTGTAGGTACGCCTAGTCTTTTCCTTGCACAGGTGAGACCCACCAAGGCTGACCTGTGGTGCTAGAAAGTGGTTACAGGCCACAGACCCAACAGGAATCCTGCTGGAGGCTGTCTGCATAGTCCTGTGCCCATTGTAGACAGGGGTTATAAGTGTGTGATGCAATAGTAAGAGGTGTAAAAGGAAGCATAGCATAAAAGAAATCTGTATCATTTTCTGAATAGGAACTTTAAGTCCTCCAGGGGTTCCATTTCCCATTGAGTGGCGGCAGGTGTTTCCGTTGTGGAGGCCCCGGTTGACTGGAATTTCTTCACTCACCTATGATGAACCCAGGATTTGATGCCTGTCAGCTTCAGTGCCAAGTCATTAGTCAACAGCACGTCATAGGGCCCTTTCCATTTTTCCTGTAGCTGTTGGGCAGGATCAGCTTCTCTGCATTCCTTCAGCAGCACTTGATCACAAGGCTGAAATGGGTGGCAATCTCCTACAAAATCTGTGACATTCCTCTAAGAAGCAAACTTATGCAAATAGTTAAGAGTTCATCCTGAGTGACGTAAGTTCTAACAGCTAATTCTGTATCCAGTGACACTCTAGCAACCCAGGACAAGGCTACAAAGGGCCTCTCAAAAATAATTTAATAAGGACTTAATTTAATCCCATTTCTGGGGGTTATTCTTACCCAGAGCAGTGCAATCCCAAGTACCTGAATCCATTTTAACTGAGTTTCCTGACATAGCTTAGCAAGAGTTGTCTTTAAAGTATGATGAATTCTTTCAGTCTGTCCAGAGGATTGAGGCTTCCATGCCGAGTGCAGCTTCCATTTTATTTCTAGCGTTTTGCTTACTTGTTGGGTTATTTCCAAGGTAAATGAAGGCCCATTTTCACTATGAATAATGTCAGGGAGCCCATATCGGGGTATGATGTTCTTTAGCTGCACTTTAACTACCTCTGTTGGCCACTCGGTATGATATAGGTATGCTTCCACCCAGCCTGAGAGTGTCCACTACAACTAAGAGGTATTTGTACCCTCCAAAGGCAAGTGGCATTTGAGTAAAGCCAATCTGCCAATTTTCTAGTAGATGCTTCCCTCTTGCCTGTTGTCTGGGTTGTCCTCTGCTATAGTTATTGGTCTCATTTTCAGTGCAAAGATGGCAATGTTGTATTATACTTTTCAAGTGAGCCTTCAGTCTCTTTTCCTTCATATATTTTTTGCACAAAAGTTAACGAGGCATCTCATCCAAAATGCGTGCTATCATGAATATATTTTAGCATTGGGTTGAAGGAAGCTGTGCTGGCACCCAAACCAGGCCCTCGTTATTTACTTTCCAGCCTTCCTTGTCTTGAATAAACCCTTTGTCCTTGGCACTCTTTTCATCCTCAAACTATACTGGGGTTTGAAAGCTGCCAAATCTACTTGGGAAATGAAAGGTGCCTGGACCTTGGCACTGGTGCTGGCTAGATGCCTGGCTGTGCAGTAGGTGACGGTGTTTCCCCTAGCTGGTTTGAAATTGCTGTGCTTATGGCCTGGACAATGCACAGCAGCTATTTTTCTCGAAGCTTTTACTGCCTCCAACAGCTCCAACACTTGCTTAGCATATTAAATTTCAGTATTATCAGCTTTTAGCAGTTCCCTTTCCTTCCAAATAGCTCCGTGTGCATGGATTATCATGAAGGACTATTTGGAATCAGCGTAGATATTGGTGCTCTCACCTTGGGACAGTTGCAAGGCTCTGGTAAAAGCAACTAACTCGGCCTTTTCCGCAGAAGTCCCTGTCTGGAGTGTTCTTGCCTCTGCTACCTCCAAGAGAGTTACTACAGCATAGGCAGCATTTCTCCTTTCTTGGTGACTAAGCTGCTTCCATCCATGAACAGCAACCAGTGTGCACAGGGGAGGGCTGCATCCTTTAGATCTGGGAGACCAGAAAATACTTGATGATAACCTCTAGGCAGTTGTGTACTAGTTCCTTTGTTCCCCAGTAGGTGGCGGCAAAATGGCGGGGTTTGAGGCTCCAGTGGTCTGCAGTTTTACTGCAGGATTATCAAGCAGGATGGCCTAATCTGCCAACCCGTCAGCCAGTAGCCACCCTTCTGCTCAAATAACACCAGGTTTGATGGGGCACATAAATCATGATGGGCTGACCCAAAGTCAGCTTCTTAGCTCCCTTGAGCAACAAACAGGTGGCAGCTACTGCTTTGAGACAAGGGGTCCAGTCCAGCCCCTTGCCACGGTATCGAGCCTTTTGACAAATAAGCCACTGGTTGCAATATTTCTTTCAGTTTTTGTGTTAGGATCCCGAGTGCCAGACCCAGTCTTTCATGCACATAAAGTTGCAAGGGTTTATGAGGATTTGGCAGCCCCAGAGATGGGGCAGATGTCATCTTAAGCTTTAGTTGTTCAAACGCATTCTGGTGTTTCACCTCCAATGCATTTAAACGGGTTGTGGTTGGCCCCTTTTAACAGTTCATATAGCAGCTTTACCATCAGCCATAATTGGAAATCCAGGTTCTACAGAACCCTGCCATTCCCAGGAAGCCCCTTAGCTGCTTTCTGGTTGTGGGTGTCGTGATAGAGGCAACTGCATTTTGCCTCTCCACTGTCAGGGCTCTGGTTTCTCTCTGTAACAAAAATCCTAAGTATCCCACAGTTTGTTTGCATATCTGTACCCCTGTACCCTTTTGCTTGAGACCTTGTATCCACAGGCTGCCAAATGGTCTTAATGCAAGAATGTCTTAAAAAAAAAAAAGAAAGAAAGAAAGAAAAAAAGAAACCGATGAGTTATTAAGTTATTGCCCACATTTCAGGATAGAGGGTGAAAGAACTGTTCTGATTTTAGCTTTCCGCTCACCCCAACTATATTGACAGAGGTGTCAAAAAGTTCAGTAAGGCCGGGTGTGGTGGCTCACGCCTGTAATCCCAGCACTTTGGGAGGCCAAGATGGGCAGATCACTTGAGGTCAGGAGGTCGAGCCAGCCTGACCAACATGGTGAAACCCTGTCTCTACTAAAAATACAAAAATTAGTTGGGCGTAGTGGAGCATGTCTGTAATCCCAGCTACTTGGGAGGCTGAGGCAGGAGAAATGCTTGAACCCAGGAGGTGGAGGTTGCAGTGAGCTGAGATAATGCCACTGCACTCCAGCCTGGGCAATAGAGCGACTCAGTCTCAAAAAAGGTTCAGTAATTGGGGTATTAATTGATGAGTAAGCAGCACCCATATGGATTTAGAAGTCCAATTTTCATTTCCCCACTGTCAAATTTACCCAAGGCTCCTGAGGGAAAATCTTAACGTCAGACAGGCTTGGAGCCATCAGGAGTCTTGGGCCCCTCAGTCCTCCTTGGATTAGTTTTCAGGCTTAACAGCCATAAATGACCTGGGCTCCTTCTTACTCAACTTGGGGCAGTCTTTCTTTCAATACCCTGTCTCCTGACAGTAAGTGCATTGATCTTTTTCAATATTTTCTTTCTGCCTCAGGGGTCCCTTTTTCTTTGGGTTTCCTACCACAGTGGCTATAAGTATTGCTGCCTGCCATAGAGCCTTAGTTTCCTTGGCTTCCCTGCTATTACAGACATTGAATGCAATGTCAATTAACTGAGAAGCAGTCATTTCAATAGCCCCTTCCACATCTGGACTCTCTTTCTGATGTCTGGGGGCACTTTGCCCTACAAAAGTCATGTTTACCATTCTGACATTTTTGAGGTCCTGTGGATCTAAGTCTGTATACTTTCTATACATTTGACAGATCAGTTCCATAAATTCTGAGGGGTCCTCATTAGGTTTCTGCTGAAGTTCCAGCACTTTGTTCAGACTTTTAGGTCTCGGCACCCCGACCTAATGTCCTTTAGAATACACCTTTTATAACGCTACAGACAATTAACTCCAGCCACACTGGCCTCATTTGGGTCCAAATTTGGGTCACTGCACAGAATCACCTCACCAGGTTCTAGGGTATCATCAGGGCTTTCATCATGAAAGTGCCATGTTTTCTCCTTTGTCTAATACTAGCCTTCACTCATCTGCAGTAAGCATAATATTTAGGAGGGCTTGCACATCAGCCCAGGTAGGGCAATGGGTGGCAAAAATAGTGGTAAACAGTTCAGTCATCTTCTGGGGATCTTCCCTGTAGGAAGGACTGGAACTTTTCCAATTCAGTAAATCAGATGTGGAAAAAGGGCTTCATGCTCAGTAATATCCAGCCAGAGGCTCTTGCTGATTAACTCCCATGGGATATTGTCAGAGGGGAAATTGTCCTGTCCCAGGCTTGGTAGCTCCTCAGCCAAAATTAGTGTCTTGCCTAGTTCAGGAGGGAGAGACTATGTTTGCAGCCTCTTTGTACTTTGCGGGAGGTGACTCTTCACTCTCTTGACTAGGTGGTGGGGCACTAGCTTCTACTGGATTAGGCATGTATAGCAATTGCTGACTCTCCAGCTCTTTTTCTTTCTTCCTCTCCCTCAGGGTCAGGACACACTTTGTCTGAGCAAAGCAACATTAACTTATTCTCTTTAACCTCTTGGTTATGTAGCAACATAAGTGCCTGAATGTAGGGGAATTTTAAAATCTTTCCTCCCATTTCCCCAAACATTGATAAAACAGTTGTAACTGAAAGATATAATAGCTTAAAGACCCCAGAATTGGCCACCATTTTTTGGATCCTAAAACATACATTGGCCAAACCACATTACAATAGTAAACCATTTTCTTCTTAGTCATGGGGGGATCCTTGTACTATTTCCAATCTGACAGGATTTTTCCCAGAGGGCTCCCTGAGGTAAGGAGAGCAGCACTTTCCATTTTAAGTGACAAAACCAGACATGAACATGGAGACAGTTTCAGACAAACACAAAAGGAAGTGTACTTGGATAAAACAGATCTGAAATCAGCTTCAGGTTTACTTCTAACCAAACAGCAAGTGAGCATACAAATAAGCCCTACTATTTTCCTGATGGTATCAGACCAAATGGCTTAATACGCCAGATAAGAAAATAACAGGCTTCCTGCATATGATCCAGTTTTACTCACCCTATGAGTGCATCTGCTCCTGCCTGATCACCATTCCTCCCCAGTGGTGAGAGGGACATGTGGTTTTTGTACATGGGATAGCCCCTGGGAGAATCCCCAGGTCTATCTTATCCAGCAGCTTCTGGGAGTCTCCAAATAATCATCTCGCCACAATCACGGGTCACTGAGTGCAGCACCATTTCAGGAACTCTTGGCTAGCTTGCCAAATGTTGTTCCTGGACCAAACTGGGTCTGGCTGTGTGTTCTTGTGGCCCAATAACAAGACGCAGACAAACTGGGAAAGAAGAGAGTTTATTTCTGTAAACAAGTACAGGGAGAAGGTCAAAGATAATTCCCCAGATCAACTCAAGACTAACATTTTTCCACTGCTTATATATGTTTCAAACTACATGCCTATGTGCAGTATCATACTCACCTATGTCTACAGGTAAATAATTTTGTTTTAACTAAAAGGTCAGAGGCCAGAAACGTCCCCTAAATCTACTTAATCTACGAGGGCCCTGGTACTGGGGTGATTACTTCTATCTTATATTACCTATGGTTTGGGTCTGGAGAGTTGCCTCAGATGCCCAATAAATTTATTTGACACAAGACTGGTCCTGGTACAAGGAATGTGGGGCTATCTTCATTATCTTGACTTGCCCCAGGTTTTAGGAGAAACTTGCACAGGACTCTTACCAAACATATGTTTCATTTCTGGCTTTGGTGTCCAGGGATTGATTTTTCTAGGGTTAAGTACTAACTTAATGTTAAGGCAGACGCTGTGAAAGTTTGCCTGTATAACATGAGTGCTATGGAGGCCTGTCTGTGTGACTGTTAGAAAACAATTGGCCTGTCACACTAATAGGAGTGTATATTCAGGGAAACTGTAATCTATGCTCCCCTGTGGTCACCCTAAATTTTGCCAAACATAAACTCTAAACAAGATTCTGACTTTTTGATTATATTAAGTTGATGGTTCTCAGTCTCCACTGACCCTGGGAGAGAAACAGAATCACAGGACAATTCTCAGTGTGACAGCCTCTGTGCAGGAGAACAGAGCCTCCCTTCCATGAGACACCTCGAGTCTCCCCCCAGCCCAGACACTCACCTGAAAAGCACTGGTCGAGACTCACAGGCAACCACATGTTCTCACCTCCCCTAATGTATCTCACTAGAGACACTTAGGCCAAATCTCAGAAGCCAGAGCACAAAAACCAACTGCCTTTCTTTTGGTCATCTCTCAGGGCGTACTGTCAGGAATCATTTCCACATGACAATGAAGGTGTTTTCATCTAAGAATGCAACAAGGGAGCATGGTTTAATAACATCTGGTTGGAATGGATGGAAGCCCTTAATAAAGATGTCATTATGCAGTGATGATACACAAAGCAAGTTGTGAAACATGTCAAGTAACAAATTAGATTATAGCACCACTGAAATGTGATTCTGTTGTTTTTGCTTACTTTCAGTGTGTTTTTTCTATTATGTTACAATATACCCCCTTTAAGTCCTTTTATTTTCTCATTTAAAAGTCTAGGGCCGGCCAGGTGTGATGGCTCACGCCTGTAATCCCAGCACTTTGGGAGGCCAAGGCGGGTGGATCACCTGAGGTCGAGAGTTCGAGACCAGCCTGACCAACATGGAGAAAGCCTGTCTCTACTAAAAATACAAAATTAGCTGGGCATGGTGGCATATGCCTGTAATCCCAGCTACTCAGGAGGCTGAGGTAGCAGAATTGCTTGAACCTGGGAGGCAGAGGTTGCTGTGAACTGAGATCGCACCATTGCACTCCAGCCTGGGCAACAAGAGTGAAACTCCATCTTAAAAGATAAAAGTCTAGGGCCAGGTGTGGTGGCTCATGCCTGTAATCCCAGCACTTTATGAGGCTGAGATGCGTGGATTGCTTGAACCCAGGAATTTGAGATTAGTCTGGGCAATATGGTGAAACCCCATCTCTAGAAAAAATACATATATTAGTTGGGTGTGATGGTGTGTACCTGTGGCCTCAGCTACTTGGGAGGCTGAGGTGAGAATATTGCCTGAGTATGGGAGGATGGATTGAGTCTGGGAGATGGAGGTGGCAGTGAGCTAAGACTGTGCCACTGCACCCAGCCAGGGCTATAGAGTGAAGCTCTGTCTCCAAAAAGATCTATTGCTTAAGCTAATTTTTAAAAATTTTTATTTTTCAAATATACTTTGAAAGCAATGACTCTTTAAAACATTATCTAAAGATTTTATACTCAAAATACCATTATAGTTTAATATTTCTGTTGTAAAAAATTTTACTTCTTGGCTGTGTTCTAAAGTTGTATATCTAAGGTGTTTTTAGAAACATGTAGTTCAAAAGAGTGCCCACACTGTGGTAAACATGTGCAAGATTTTAAATGAGAAAATAACCATTTTATATGCTGTGAAAAAAAAATCTCATAGCTGTAACTGGTTAGAATTGACATGAAGGCAGGTGTCTTAATGCAAACACATACAAAGAAACAGACAAGCAGAGCACCACTGTGGTTCGCACTAGGCAAGATAAGGAGAAGAGAGAAAGCTGATGCAAGTGTGGTTAAGGACTGAAGCTTAGCTGGTCCCAGGAAAGCCTCACTGAGAATTAGGTTTTAGTAATTAAGTAATGGAGGGCAACTGAGTAGTCACGCAAAGAGTAAATAGAAAGATGTAAATTTTATTTGCTGTAGGATTGAAATGTTGATGGTCCTACTAAATAAACTATTAATTCATCCAGTTCAATTATTGACATAATCTTATCATGACTGTTATCTCAGTTAACTATTCTACATTAATTATTTTAACTTCCAAGTCCAGTTTATTACATTTGTAAGCTTTTCTATACCCAAGAACAGCTTTCGTTTTCTTGTTTTACCAACTGTATTTTTTAATATTCCATCTGGCCTTTGTAAAGATGGTCAGCTGAGAAGCCGGGACCCTAAAATATATGACCTACAGATGTGGCTTGCACCCCATTTGCAGCTAGCCGAATGTTCTTTAAGCTGTCAGTTGGAGAGATGTGGATCTTAGAAGGGCTATAGCTTTTGCTTCTTCTTTGGAGACTTTAATTACAGCTATAAAGGACTTCTTGGTTTTGGTCTCATGTGTGTTTATTTGTGTAGCTCTGAGACATTTATTAAGGTATCCTTTTGATTTAAAAGTTTGGTATATGTTAAGAATGTGATAAAAAGTGTTTTTGTTTGTATAGCCTTCTCTCTTAAACTAAATAAGATATATACCCAAAGAGAAAATAATTAAAACATTTCAAAGGCAGTTTTAACTAACGACTATCCCACACCTCTAGTGAACAAATATGCCCCACCTCCAAAACTTATTAGTAGTGTAAATTTCAGAATAAAATAGCCAAGAAACAGAAATGTTTGCTATTTATGCAGCTAAAACCTGGCAAAAATATTTTAAGAACTCTATAGTCAAAAGTTTACTTAATTGAAACTGATATTTAGACTATATATGGACATATACATTTATTTGAGGTCTCTGTTCTCTCCATAAAAGCTTCTCAGTCATCTAAATTTTCCACTTCTTAAACTCCTGCTATCTATACGAACTCCCCATTTATCCTCTTGTTGACATATTTTTTGCCAAGGATAATCTAAAACATTACTGGCTTTTTGATAAAGAAGATATTCTCAAACTGGCTGCTCTAGAATTAGTTTTTTCATTTACTATGTTCTGTCAGTCCTTCCTTTTGCCACTTTTGACACCATATAAGGGGCCCTGAAGGAAATTTCTAAAGGCCCAGGGACCCTTCGAAGAAGACAGGATATAAGGGACTCTTTTTTGGCAGAGTAATGTTATTTTTTCTCACAGAGCCCCAAGACTTGTGTAGGTAGAAAGGTTCCTCTCAGGTGTAAGTTCTAGTATCTTTCCAATTGCACTCCTCAATCTCTTTGAGTTTTAAATGCATCCATGTGTATATGCGTAAGTTATGCACCGTGTCTACATGTATGTATATGTTTATACCTGTTTGTATAGTATCCACATGGTACCAAATTAACTTACAGATAAACATGGGTTTGTAAATTAAATAAATAAGTCCAAATATATTTCAAGTTCACATTACTTGAGCAAATTATTTGGTAAATGTAATTAGTTTAATATTGTTGAATTAATAAAAACAACTGGCTTCTGACTTATCAGCAAAATATGCATGTATTTAACTTTAAACTTATTGCCTCTATGAAACTTGCCTAACATGAGTTTATGTTATATGTAATATGAAATTACAGTAATATGAAATTAGCTAACAGATAATTTAACTGGAGATAATGACCAGATTTTTCTAATGGCTCATGAGATTTTCCAAACATAGTTAAAAATGAATAAAATAGATATAAATAAAAGATTACAAACATAGAATGTTTAATAATGTTAATTACAAAGGTTTCTATATGCTTAGAGTTTTGCTAAGCTAAATTAAGTATTATTCATTAAACACCTAGATCAATTCCAAATTGAAAAAACTGATATAATTACTGACATTAATTACTAAATATAATCATATACTTTTGGCTTTTTATTTCAGAGAAACAAAAGATATTTAGATATTAGTAAATATGTTTTGTTCCAAATTGAAAAACTATTCAACTAGAATTATGTTTCTAAGTATTATAAAATGTGTATTCATAAATTCTTTTTTGGGGGGAACAGAGTCTCTCACTGTCACCCGGGCTAGAGTGCAGTGGCACGATCTCGGCTTACTGCAACCTCCACCTCCCAGGTTCAAGAGATTCTCCTGCCTTAGCCTCCCAAGTTGCTGGGACTACAGGCGCCCGCCACCATGCCAAGATAATTTTTTTGTATTTTTAGTAGAGACGGGGTTTCACCATGTTGGCCAGACTGGTCTCCAACTCATGACCTCGTGATTGGCCTACTTCAACCTCCCAAAGTGCTGGCATTACAGAATGGGTTAAACATTTTTACTTCTTAGGTTTTTACTATGAATTAACATCATTAGGATTTAAAATTCTTACTAACATGGCGACTGAAACTAGAAATAAAGAACAATTCTGTATACAGTGTGTATAAAGAAAATAAGATACGTTTGTTGGAAAAAAGATAATATTGAAAAAGAGACATGAGGATGTGATTTTTCTTACACAGTAATTTTGCTTAATGTAGAGATTATTTAAATGTTTTCTTAAATTGAAAAAAGAAAAAAGAGATAGAACAATTAAATGGGTATAGAAATTGAAGAAAGAAAAAGAATAGAAAAAAATTAAAAGAGTTTTTAAAAGATGTATAGAGTTGAGCCTGGTGGCTCAAGTCTGTAATTCCAACACTTTGGGAGGCTGAGGAGGAAGAACTGCTTGAGCTCAGGAGTCTGAGACCAGCCTGGGCAACATAGGGAGACCACATCTCTACAAAAAAAAATTAGATATTAGCTGGGCATGGTGTCCAATGTCTATATTCCCAGCTACTGGGGAGGCTAAAGTAGGAGAATCACTTGTGCCTGGTGGGGTTGAGGCTGCAGTAAGCCATGATCACACCACTGCACTTTCAGCCTGGGGGACACAGTGAGACACTGTTTCCAAAAACAAACAAACAAAAAAACCAAAGGTTTATAAAAAATCTTATTATGGGCCAGGTGTGGTGTCTCATGCCTATAATACCCGCACTTTGGGAGGCCGAGGTGGGTGGATCACCTGAGGTCAGGAGTTCAAGACCAGCCTGGCCAACTTGGTGAAACCCCGTCTCTACTAAAAATACAAAAATTAGCTGGGTGAGGTGGCAGGAACCTGTAATCCAAGCTACTTGGGAGGTTGAGGTAGGAGAATCTCTTGAACCTGGGAGATGGAGGTTGCAGTGAGCCGATATCACGCCATTGCACTCCAGCCTGGGCGACAAGAGCAAAATTCCATGTCAAAAAAAAAAAAAAAATTCTTATGAGCGGTCAAAGCTGACTGAGATTACATTGATCTGTTTATGAGATTTTACTGAAGTTCACTTTAATTTTAATCAGACAATCAATTGTGTCAAACACGGGATACAATTCAGTTTTCTTTTTTTAAACAGAATTTTTATGAAGTATTTTTAAGCAATAATAAAAAACCTGGGGGTTCACCTTTTGAGTAAAATGTGTAAAACAAAAAAGATAATTACCAAATTTATTTGCCAATTGCATCTTTAATCCTGACCATATTAAGTCTTATCCAATTTCTTCTGGGGAGTTTCTTCTGAGCTTTCCAGAGACCAAGAAATGCACTTCACTGGGCAAAGAGTTTAGTGTACTTTTAACATATGGCTGCTTTTTAAGAATTTTTATTGTGCATACCACCCTCTGTTCTCTGGAGTGGTGGCTCACTAAAAATTTTAAATTAATTCAAGATTCTGGCTGGGGGAGTGGCTCATATCTGTAATCCCAGCAAGTTGGGAGGCTGAGGCAGGAGAACTGCTTGAACCCAGGAGGCGGAGGTTGCAGTGAGTCAAGATCATGCCATTGCACTCTAACCTGGGTGACAGAGCAAGGAAGAAGAAGAAGGAGAAAGAAGAAGAAAAAGAAGAAAGAGGGAAGAAGAAGAAAGAAGAAAGAAGGAATAAGAAAGGAGAAGAAGGAAGAGGAAGGAAGAAGAAGGAGGAAGAAGAAAGAAGGAGGAGGAGAAGGACGAGAAGGACAAGGAGGACAAGGAGAAGGAGAAGAAAGAAGAAGAAGAAGAGGAGGAGGAGGAGGAGGAGAAGAGGCAGCAGCAGCAGCAGCAGCAGCAAGATTATAATGTAATTAAAAAGTTACCAAAAAAAAAAAAAGTCCAGGGCCAGGCAGATTCATACTTGAACTCTATCAGACATTAAAAAAAAAAAAAAAAAATGGGTACCAATCCTATTGACACTATTCCAAAAGATAGAGAAAGAGGAAATCCTCCTTAAATTATTCCATGAAGCCAGTATCACTCTAATACCAAAACCAGGAAAAGATATAACAAAAGAGAAAACTATAGACCAATATTCCTGATGAACATACATGCAAAAATCCTCAACAAAATACTAGTTACCTGAATCCAACAGCATATCAAAAATGTAATCCACCATGATCAAGTGGGTTTTATACCAGAGATGCAGGAATGGGTTAACATCCACAAGTCAATAAATGTAATACACAACATAAACAGAATTAAAAACAAAAATCACATGAATATCACAATAGATGCAGAAAAAAGCATATGACATAATTCAGCATTGCTTTATGATTAAAACCCTCGGCAAAATCGGCATAGAAGGAAAATTCCTTCAGGTAATAGCAGCTATCTATGACAAACACAGCCAACATTATACTGAATAGGAAAAAGTTGAAAGCATTCCCCCATGAGAAGTGGAACAAGACAAGGATGACCCTTTCACCACTTTTTTTTTTTTTGGAGGGAGTCTGGCTCTGTTGCCCAGGCTGGAGTGCAGTGGCACGATCTCGGCTCACTGCAAGCTCTGCCTCCTGGGTTCACGCCATTCTCCTGCCTCAGCCTCCCAAGTAGCTGGGACTACAGGCACCCGCCACCACGCCTGGCTAATTTTTTGTATTTTTAGTAGAGATGGGGTTTCACTGTGTTAGCCAGGATGGTCTCCTGACCTTGTGATCCGCCGGCCTCGGCCTCCCAAAGTGCTGGGATTACAGGCGTGAGCCACCGCGCTCGGCCCCCTTTCACCACTTCTATTCAACACAGTACTGCGAGTCGTAGCCAAAGCTATCAAACAAGAGAAAGAAATAAAGGGCATCCAAATCAGTAAAGAAGAAGTCAAACAGTTGCTGTTTGCTGATGACATAATTGTATATTTTGAAAATCCTAAAAACTAATCCAAAAAGCTTCTAGATTTGTTAAATGAATTCAGTAAAGTTTCAGGATACAAAATTAATGTACATAAATGAGTAACTCTGTTATACACCTACAGTGGCCAAGTTGAGAATTAAATCAAAAACTCAAGCCCTTTTACAATAACTGCAAAAATAAAATAAAATAAAGTACTCAGGAATATACCTAACCAAGGAGGTGAAAGACCTCTACAAGAAAAACCACAAAACACTGCTGAATGAAATCATAGATGACACAAACTAATGGAAACACATCTCATGCGCATGGATGGGTAGAGTTAAGACTGTGAAAATGACCATACTGCCAAAAGCAATCTACACATTCAATGCAATTCTCATCAAAATACCACCATCATTCTTCACAGAACTAGAAAAAACAATCCTAAAATTTATGTGGAACCAAAAAAGAGACTGCATAGCCAAAGCAAAACTAAGCAAAAAGAACAAATCTGGAGACATTACATTATCTGACTTCAAATGATACCATAAGACCACAGTAACCAAAATAGCATGGTACTGGTATAAAAAAGGCATGTTGATCAATGAAACTGAAGAGAGAACCCAGAAATAAAGCCAAATATTTGGCCGGGCGCGGTGGCTCAAGCCTGTAATCCCTGCACTTTGGGAGGCCGAGACGGGCGGATCACGAGGTCAGGAGATCAAGACCATCCTGGCTAACACGGTGAAACCCCGTCTCTACTAAAAAATACAAAAAACTAGCCGGGCGAGGTGGCAGGCGCCTGTAGTCCCAGCTACTCGGGAGGCTGAGGCAGGAGAATGGTGTAAACTCGGGCGGCGGAGCTTGCAGTGAGCTGAGATCCAGCCACTGCACTCCAGCTTGGGCGACAGAGCGAGACTCCGTCTCAAAAAAAAAAAAAAAAAAAAAAAAAAGCCAAATATTTATAGCCAACTGATGTTCAACAAAGCAAACCAAAACATAAAGTGGGGAAAGGACACCCTATTCAACAAATGGTGCTGGAATAATTGGCAACCACACATAGAAGAATGAAACTGGATCCTTATTTCTCACCTTATACAAAAATCAACTCAAGATGGATCAAAGACTTGTATCTAAGATCTGAAACCATAAAAATTCTAGAAGATAACATTGGAAAAACTCTTCTAGACATTGGCTTAGGTAAAGACTTCATGACCAAGAATCCAAAAGCAAATGCAACACAAACAAAGATAAATAGATGAGACTTAATAAAACTAAAAAGCTTCTGCAAAGCAATAGAAATAATCAGTAGAGTAAACAAACAACCCACAGAGTGGGAGAAGATCTTCACAAATTATGTATTCAACATCAGACTAATATCCAGAATCTACAAGGAACTCAAACAAGTCAGCAAGAAAAAAACAATCCCATTAAAAAGTAGGTTAAGGAAATGAATAGACAGTTCTCACAAGAAGATACACAAATGGCCAACAGACATATGAAAAATAGGCTCAACATCACTAATGATCAGGGAAATACAATTCAAAACCACAATGGGATACTACCTTACTTCTGCAAGAATGGCCATAATAAAAAAATAATAGATGTTGGCACGGGTATGGTGCAAAGGGAACACTTATACACTGCTGGTGGGAATGTAAATTAGTGCAACCACTATGGAAAACAGTGTGGAGATATATAGATCTATCTAATTCAGCAATTCACTACTAGGTAAATACCCAGAGGAAAAGAAGTCATTATATTAAAAGGCACGTGAACACGCATGTTTATAGCAGAACAATTTGCAAGTGCAAAACTATGGAATCAGCCCAAATGCCCATCAATCAACAAATGGATAAAGAAAATGTGGCCAGGTGTGGTGGCTCACACCTGTAATCCCAGCAATTTGGGAGGCCAAGATGGGCGGATCACTGGAAGCCAGGAGTTTGAGACCAGCCTGGCCAACGTGGCAAAACCCCGTGTCTACAAAAAATTCAAGAATTAGCTGGGAATGGTGGCTCACGACTGTAGTGTCAGCCACTCAAGAGGCTGAGGCATGAGAACTGAATGAACACAGGAGGTGGAGGTTCCAGTGAGCCAAGATCACACCACTGCCCTCCAGCCTTGATGACAGAGCTAGAATATGTCTCAAAGGAAAAAAGGGAAGAAAACACACACTATGGAATACTACTCAGCCATAAAAAGAATTAAATTAATGGCATTCACAGCAATTTGGATGTAACTGGAGACCATTACTCTAAGTGAAGTAACTCAGGAATGGAAAACCAAACATTAATGTTCTCACTCATAAGTGGGAGCTAAGCTATGAGAATGCAAAGGCATAAGAATAATACAATTGGGCTTTGGGGAATTAGGGCAAAGGGTTGGGGGCAGTCAGGGATAAAAGACTACACATTCGGTAGAGTGTACATTGCTCAGTGACAGGTACACCAAAATCACCACATGAATCACAACTCATTCATGTAACCAAACACTACCTGTACCCCAAAAACCTATTGAAACAAAAAAATAATAATAATGAAACCCCAAATTAAGTTCACATATAGTCTAAATGAAGCATTTACAATCCCCTATATGCTCTCTGGTCAAAATCCAATTAACACTGAAGGGGCATTTTTTTTTCCAATACCGTGATTAGGGAGTCATGCTTTCTCCATTTTTAAAGCATAAGGCTATCTAATAAATATTAATTTTGAATAAACTTACAATTATTCTGATAGAAATTATTTTCACTTTTCTGATATCTGAAATATTATCAGATAATATTTGTCTTCTATGTCTTCCATCATGAAAAGTACCCAATGCTGCTACTTTCTTCCATTACAAAGATATGTCAGTATTTTAAAAAGAGCAATTGGTGAAATAATTTGAAAAATTCAGAATATTCCTTGTACTGTCTTGAACATGTATATTTTTAGATGCATTACTGTTTTATATTCAAGTATTTTTCTTTATATTCTCTCTATATATTTTACATTTGCCATGAAACTTTCATTAAAACAAATGACATTGCGGGGCGGAGCAAGATGGCCGAATAGGAACAGCTCCAGTCTCCAGCTCCCAGCGCGAGCGACACAGAAGACAGGTGATTTCTGCATTATCAACTGAGGTACTGGGTTCATCTCACTGGGGAGTGCCGGACAATCAGTGCTGGTCAGCTGCTGCAGCCCGACCAGCGAGAGCTGAAGCAGGGTGAGGCATCACCTCACCTGGGAAGCGCAAGGGGGAAGGGAATCCCTTTTCCTAGCCAGGGGAACTGAGACACAGAACACCTGGAAAATCGGGTAACTCCCACCCCAATACTGTGCTTTAAGCAAATGGGCAGACCAGGAGATTATATCCCACACCTGGCCGGGAGGGTCCCACGCCCCCAGGAGCCTTCCTCATTACTAGCACAGCAGTCTGCAATCTAACCGCAAGGCAGTGGTGAGGCTGGGGGAGGGGCGCCCACCATTGCTGAGGCTTAAGTAGGTAAACAAAGCCCTGGGAAGATCGAACTGGGGGGAGCTCACAGCAGTTCAAGGAGGCCTGCCAGTCTCTGTAGACTCCACCTCTGGGGACAGGGCACAGCTAAACAACAACAACAACAACAACAACAAAAAGCAGCAGAAACCTCTGCAGACGCAAGCGACTCTGTCTGACAGCTTTGAAGAGAGCAGTGGATCTCCCAACACGGAGGTTGAGATCTGAGAACAGACAGACTGCCTGCTCAAGTGGGTCCCTGACCCCTGAGTAGCCTAACTGGGAGACATCCTCCACTAGGGGCAGACCGACACCCCACACCTCACACGGTGGAGTACGCCCCTGAGAGGAAGCTTCCAAAGCAAGAATCAGACAGGTACACTCGCTGTTCAGCAGTATTCTATCTTCTGCAGCCTCTGCTGCTGACACCCAGGCAAACAGGGTCTGGAGTGAACCTCAAGCAGTCTCCAACAGACCTACAGCTGAGGGTCCTGACTGTTAGAAGGAAAATTAACAAACAGAAAGGACACCCACACCAAAACCCCATCAGTACGTCACCATCATCAAAGACCAGAGGGAGATAAAACCACGAAGATGGGGAAAAAGCAGGGCAGAAAAGCTGGAAATTCAAAAAATAAGAGCGCATCTCCCCCTCCAAAGGAACGCAGCTCATCGCCAGCAACGGATCAAAGCTGGACAGAGAACGACTTTGACAAGATGAGAGAAGAAGGCTTCAGTCCATCAAACTTCTCAGACCTAAAGGAGGAATTACGTACCCAAGGCAAAGAAACTAAAAATCTTGAAAAAAGAGTGGAAGAATTGATAACCAGAATAATTAATGCAGACAAGGCCATAAACGAACGGGCAGAGATGAAAACCATGACATGAGAAATACGTGACAAATGCACAACCTTCAATAACTGACTCGACCAACTGGAAGAAAGAGTATCAGCGATTGAGGATCAAATGAATGAAATGAAGCGAGAAGAGAAATCTAAAGAAAAAAGAAGAAAAAGAAATGAACAAAGCCTGCAAGAAGTATGGGATTATGTAAAAAGACCAAATCTACATCTGATTGGGGTGCCTGAAAGTGAGGGGGAAAATGGAACCAAGTTGGAAAACACACTTCAGGATATCATCCAGCAGAACTTCCCAAACCTAGTAGGGCAGGCCAACATTCAAATTCAGGAAATACAGAGAATGCCACAAAGATACTCCTCGAGAAGAGCAACTCCAAGACACATAATTGCCAGATTCACCAAAGTTGAAATGAAGGAAAAAATCTTAAGTGTAGCCAGAAAGAAAGGTCGGGTTACCCACAAAGGGAAGCCCATCAGACTAACAGCAGATCTCTCGGCAGAAACTCTACAAGCCAGAAGAGAGTGGGGGCCAATATTCAACATTCTTAAAGAAAAGAATTTCAACCCAGAATTTCATATCCAGTCAAACTAAGTTTCATAAGTGAAGGAGAAATAAAATCCTTTACAGAGAAGCAAATGCTTAGAGATTTTGTCACCACCAGGCCTGCCTTACAAGAGACCCTGAAAGAAGCACTAAACATGGAAAGGAACAACCGGTACCAGCCATTGCAAAAACATGCCAAAATGTAAAGACTATCAAGGCTAGGAAGAAACTGCATCAACTAACGAGCAAAATAACCAGTTAATATCATAATGGCAGGATCAAGTTCACACATAACAATCTGAACCTTAAATGTAAATGGACTAAATGCTCCAATTAAAAGACACAGACTGGCAAACTGGAGAAAGAGTCAAGACCCATCAGTCTGCTGTATTCAGGAGACCCATCTCACATGCAGAGACATACACAGGCTCAACATAAAGAGATGGAGGAAGATCTACCAAGCAAATGGAGAACAAAAAAAAGCAGGGGTTGCAATACTAGTCTCTGATAAAACAGACTTTAAACCATCAAAGATCAAAAGAGACAAATAAGGCCATTACATAATGGTAAAGGGATCAAATTCAACAGGAAGAGCTAACTATCCTAAATATATATGCACCCAATACAGGAGCACCCAGATTCATAAAGCAAGTCCTTAGAGACATACAAAGAGACTTAGACTCCCATACAATAATAATGGGAGACTTCAACACTCCACTGTCAACATTAGACAGATCAACGAGACAGAAAGTTAACAAGGATATCCAGGAATTGAACTCATCTCTGCAGCAAGCAGACCTAATAGACAGCTACAGAACTCTCCACCCCAAATCAACAGAATATACATTCTTCTCAGCACCACATCGCACTTATTCCAAAATTGACCACATAATTGGAAGTAAAGCACTCCTCAGCAAATGTACAAGAACAGAAATTATAACAAACTGTCTCTCAGACCACAGTGCAATCAAACTAGAACTCAGGACTAAGAAACTCAATCAAAACCGCTCAACTACATGGAAACTGAATAACCTGCTCCTGAATGACTACTGGGTACACAACGAAATGAAGGCAGAAATAAAGATGTTCTTTGAAACCAATGAGAACAAAGATACAACATACCAGAATCACTGGGACACATTTACAGCAGTGTGTAGAGGGAAATTTATAGCACTAAATGCCCACAAGAGAAAGCTGGAAAGGTCAAAAATTGACACTCTAACATCACAATTAAAAGAACTAGAGAAGCAAGAGCAAACACATTCAAAAGCTACCAGAGGCAAGAAATAACTAAGATCAGAGCAGAACTGAAGGAGATAGAGACACAAAAAACCCTCCAAAAAATTAATGAATCCAGGAGTTGGTTTTTTGAAAAGTTCAACAAAATTGATAGACCACTAGCAAGACTAATAAAGAAGAAAAGAGAGAAGAATCAAATAGATGCAATAAAAAATGATAAAGGGGATATCACCACCGACCCCACAGAAATACAAACTACCATCAGAGAATACTATAAACACCTCTATGCAAATAAACTAGAAAATCTAGAAGAAATGGATAATTTCCTGGACACTTACACTCTCCCAAGACTAAACCAGGAAGAAGCTGAATCTCTGAATAGACCAATAGCAGCCTCTGAAATTGAGGCAATAATTAATAGCCTACCAACCAAAAAAAGTCCAGGACCAGATGGATTCACAGCTGAATTCTACCAGAGGTACAAGGAGGAGCTGGTACCATTCCTTCTGAAACTATTCCAATCAATAGAAAAAGAGGGAATCCTCCCTAACTCATTTTATGAGGCCAACATCATCCTGATACCAAAGCCTGGCAGAGACACAACAAAAAAAGAGAATTTTAGACCAATATCCCTGATGAACATCGATGCAAAAATCCTCAATAAAATCCTGGCAAACCGGATCCAGCAGCACATCAAAAAGCTTATCCGCCATGATCAAGTGGGCTTCATCCCTGGGATGCAAGGCTGGTTCAACATATGCAAATCAATAAACGTAATCCAACATATAAACAGAACCAAAGACAAAAACCACATGATTATCTCAATAGATGCAGAAAAGGCCTTTGACAAAATTCAACAGCCCTTCATGCTAAAAACTCTCAATAAATTCGGTATTGATGGAACATATCTCAAAATCATAACAGCTATTTATGACAAACCCACAGCCAATATCATACTGAATGGGCAAAAACTGGAAAAATTCCCTTTGAAAACTGGCACAAGACAGGGATGCCCTCTCTCACCACTCCTATTCAACATAGTGTTGGAAGTTCCGACTAGGGCAATCAGGCAAGAGAAAGAAATCAAGGGTATTCGGTTAGGAAAAGAAGAAGTCAAATTGTCCCTGTTTGCAGATGACATGATTGTATATTTAGAAAACCCCATTGTCTCAGCCCAAAATCTCCTTAAGCTGATAAGAAACTTCAGCAAAGTCTCAGGATACAAAATTAATGTGCAAAAATCACAAGCATTCGTATACACCAGTAACAGACAAACAGAGAGCCAAATCATGAATGAACTTCCATTCACAATTGCATCAAAGAGAATAAAATACCTAGGAATCCAACTTACAAGGGATGTAAAGGACCTCTTCAAGGAGAACTACAAACCACTGCTCAGTGAAATAAAAGAGGACATAAAGAAATGGAAGAACATACCATGCTCATGGATAGGAAGAATCAATGGAAGAACATACCATGCTCATGGATAGGAAGAATCAATATCATGAAAATGGCCATACTGCCCAAGGTAATTTATAGATTCAATGCCATCCCCATCAAGCTATCAATGAGTTTCTTCACAGAATTGGAAAAAACTGCTTTAAAGTTCATATGGAACCAAAAAAGAGCCCGCATCTCCAAGACAATCCTAAGTCAAAAGAACAAAGCTGGAGGCATCACGCTACCTGACTTCAAACTATACTACAAGGCTACACTAACCAAAACAGCATGGTACTGGTACCAAAACAGAGATATAGATCAATGGAACAGAACAGAGTCCTCAGAAATAATACCACACATCTATAGCCATCTGATCTTTGATAAACCTGAGAAAAACAAGAAATGGGGAAAGGATTCCCTATTTAATAAACGGTGCTGGCAAAATTGGCTAGCCATAAGTAGAAAGCTGAAACTGGATCCTTTCCTTACTCCTTATACAAAAATTAATTCAAGATGGATTAGAGACTTAAATGTTAGACCTAAAACCATAAAAACCCTAGAAGAAAACCTAGGTAATACCATTCAGGACATACACATGGGCAAGGACTTCATGTCTAAAACACCAAAAGCAATGGCAACAAAAGCCAAAATTGACAAATGGGATCTCATTAAACTAAAGAGCTTCTGCACAGCAAAAGAAACTACCATCAGAGTGAATAGGCAACCTACAGAATAGGAGAAAATTTTTGCAATCTACTCATCAGACAAAGGGCTAATATCCAGAACCTACAAAGAACTCAAACAAATTTACAAGAAAAAAACAAACAACCCCATCAAAAAGTGGGCAAAGCATATGAACAGACATTTCTCAAAAGAGGACATTCATACAGCCAACAGACACATGAAAAAATGCTCATCATCACTGGCCATCAGAGAAATGCAAATCAAAACCACAATGAGATACCATCTCACACCAGTTACAATGGCAATCATTAAAAAGTCAGGAAACAACAGGTGCTGGAGAGGATGTGGAGAAATAGGAACACTTTTACACTGTTGGTGGGATTGTAAACTAGTTCAACCATTATGGAAAACAGTATGGCAATTCCTCAAGGATCTAGAACTAGAAGTACCGTATGACCCAGCCATCCCATTACTGGGTATATACCCAAAGGATTATAAATCATGCTGCTATAAAGACACATGCACACCTATGTTTATTGCGGCACTATTCACAATAGCAAAGACTTGGAATCAACCCAAATGTCCATCAGTGACAGACTGGATTAAGAAAATGTGGCACATACACACCATGGAATACTATGCAGCCATAAAAAAGGATGAGTTTGTGTCCTTTGTAGGGACATGGATGCAGCTGGAAACCATCATTCTCAGCAAACTGTCGCAAGAACAGAAAACCAAACATCGCATGTTCTCACTCATAGGTGGGAACTGAACAATGAGATCACTTGGACTCGGGAAGGGGAACATCACACACCGGGGCCTATTACGGGGAGGAGGGGGGGGGAAGGATTGCATTGAGAGTTATACCTGATGTAAATGACGAGTTGATGGGTGCTGACGAGTTGATGGGTGCAGCACATTAACATGGCACAAGTATACATATGTAACAAACCTGCACGTTATGCACATGTACCCTAGAACTTAAAGTATAATAAAAAAAAAAGACATTAATAACTTTTACCTAATATAGACCTTTCATAGCACTGAGGCAGAAAAAGCAGACCTCATATTTTTATATAAACACTAGGAATTAATTTATAGCATAAACTGATTTGAGAATTGAATTATATCAATAATACTTGCTTTTCAAATATTTCAAGTACTGCCAGTATCAGTAATATATCCACTGAATATGACAGAACATCAATGTTCTTCCTTGAGTGAAAGAAAGAAGAAAATAAATTATCTATTTGCCTTGACTTTATATTATTCTCTATAATAAATACTCTGGTTCAATGTAAAGTCTGAAAATGTTCGTGCTTTAGTCCTTTCTTGTGTAAATCTTCTGACACATTTATACTTGAGTTTTATCAAATATTTCCTCACATTTATTACATCTGTGAAGTTTCTTTCTGTGTGCACTCTATGGTGATTTCTAAGTTCCATATTTTGGATAAATTCTTTTCACATTAATTACTTTTATGGAGTTCTAATATGAATTCTCTTATGTTAAGTAAGGGTTGAGTACCAATTGAATAGTTTGTCACATTTTAACAATTCCAGGGTTTCTCTGCAGTATGAATTTCTCTGGTGTTGAGTAAAGTGTAAACTATGGTTAAAAGCTTTGCCACATTCTTTAAATTGGTAAGTTTTCTCATCATTACGGATTATCTCATTTTTTTTAGATTTGATTATTGACTAAGAACTGTCTCACATTTACTGTATCTGAGTTTTATCCAATATAGATTCTCTAATGCTGAGTATGTTTTGACAACTGGCTAAAAACTTCTACACATTTGTTACATTTGTATGACGTCTCTTGAACACTGGTACTCTGATGTATAATAAAGATGAAGAATAAAAGACTTTCTCACACTTTTCACATTGTAGTGGTTCTCTAGAACATGAGTTTTCTAATGTTTTCTAGGGACTAAGCTTTGGCTCAAGGTTTTATCAGACTTACTGCACTGATAATTTTTTTCTTCAAAAAAATATCTTGGTAAATATGTAATATAGAACCTTCCCTACTGGTTGTCAAAGCTGTATTATATGTGTGATGTTTTCCACAATTATCTATTCCATAATATTGACTAAGTAATAATTAAGGGGTAAATACCTTCTCATATTGACGAAATTTGTAGATTATAGCAGAAGAAGGTATTATTTCTTGGTGAAAACCTTTTAACAAGGACCCATTAAACTGATCGTATTTAGAAATATTCTCATTTTGAAATATCTGCTTTTTAGAAATATTTTTGAACATTTAATCCAGTCATATTTTAATTGGTTCATATGATTATTTTGAATGTAGTCTAGATTAGTATTCAGATTTTCTAAGTTTTATTTCAAAGAAAAATACATTTCAAAATTGATATCAATATTTGTAGAAACACATGGTACAGGGCCGGGCACGGTGACTCACACCTGTAATTCCAGCACTTTGGGAGGCTGAGGCGGGCGGATCACGAGGTCAGGAGTTTGAGACCAGAATGCCCAACATGGTGAAACCCTGTCTCTAATAAAAATACAAAAATTAGCTGGGCGTGGTGGCACATGCCTGTAATCCCAGCTACTTGGGAGGCTGAGGCATGAGAATGGTGTGAACCTGGGAAGCAGAGCTTGCAGTGAGCCCAAATGGCACCACTGCACTCCAGCCTGGGTGACACAGCGAGACTCCATCTAAAAAAAAAAAAAAAAAGTACAGAAAAAGCAATTGACATAAATTGTGCTGTCTTCGGAATACTTCATATTCTTGACCTCTTTTAGAAGTGATATGTTTGCTATAGGTAGTTGTCCTATATTTGGTATAGCCATCGTAACATCTATTGTGTTCTTCACACTTACCCTTTGTTGTCCTATATTTGGTATAGCCATCGTAACATCTATTGTGTTCTTCACACTTACCCTTTACTTTCCCACTCTCCTTAAGGGTAAATTCTCAAGGTCACAGTTCCCATATCTTCCCAATATTACTTTCTGAAAAAAAGCTTCTAGGGCCGTATGTGGTGGCTCACAGCTGTAATCCCAGCACTTTGGCAGGCTGAGGCAGGTGGATCACTTGAGATCAGGAGTTCAAGACTAGCCTAGCCAACATGGTGAAATCCCGTCTGCACTAAAAATACAAAAAATTAGCCAGGAATGGTGGCGGTAGCCTGTAATCCCAGCTACTCAGGAGGCTAAGGCAGGAGAATCGCTTGAACCCAGGAGGCAGAGGTTGCAGTGAGCCGAGATTGCACCATTGCACTCCAGCCTGGGTGACAGAGCAAAACTCCATCAAAAGAGAATGGGAGAAAGAGAGAGAGAGAGAGAGAGAGAGACAGAGAGAGAAAGAAAAGAAAAGAAAAGAAAAGAAAAGAAAAGAAAAGAAAAGAAAAGAAAAGAAAAGAAAAGAAGGAAGGAAGGAAGGAAGGAAGGAAGGAAGGAAGGAAGGAAGGAAGGAAGGAAGGAAGGAAAAGAAAAGAAAGAAAGAGAAAGAGAAAAGAAAAAAGCTTCTATGCACTTTCTCAACATATCTAAGGCATAATGAGAAAACATATCTGAAAAATATTTTTAAAATTTTCCAATTACTAGATTGAAGTAAATATATTACATAAATCGAATGCACAAAACTAGGCCAGCTGAGAACAGCACCATAATAGTTGAATCAAAAACCTGAGATCCCTTTTTTCTCAACATATCAACTATTCTATTTGATTCTTTATTTTATTTTATTTTATTTATTTTATTTTATTTTGTTTTATTTTATTTTATTTTATTTTATTTTTGAGACAGAGTCTCGCTCTGTTGCCCCGGCTGGAGTACAGTGGCACAATCTCGGCTCACTGCAACCTCCGCTCGCAGGTTCAAACAATTCTCCTGACTCAGTCTCACGAGTAACTGGGATTACAGGCTCCCGCCACCACACCCAGTTAAGTTTTGCATTTTTTAGTAGAGATGGGATTTCATCATGTTTGCCAGGCTGATCTCGAATTCCTGACCTCAAGTGATCTGCCTGCCTTGGTCTCCCAGGTGCTGCGATACAGACATGAGCCACCGTGCCCAGCCAATATATTAACTTTAATGACAACAGGGTGAACAAAACCAGTTGAGTTTGCAACAACTCATGTGAGCAAAAAGCCAAGAATAACCACATTTAGAAGATTTGTTACATTTGTGCACTACACCACTGTGCAGTTGGACAAATCTTCCCACTTCTGTTTCTCCCTGAGGAAAGACTAAAACAGTGGAACGTGTATCCAAATTTCTGAGTTACTGAGTTATTCTTGGGCTATCAAAGACTGGTTATTGCTTCCTTTAACAACTCCTGCTGAAGAGAATAAAGATACAGTTAAAATGAGAGATTTGGTCAAGGGAAATGAAGATAAATGCTTGCTGCAACAACAGAGAGACTGCAGTGCCTGTAACAGTGACCAAGGGAAGAGATTAAAAGCTCTTGAGCAGAAAAAGAGGTAAACCTTATTTTTTGTTTTGAGAAAGAGTCTTGCTCTGTCACCCAGGCTGGAGTGCAGTGGCATGATCTTGGCTCACTCAACCTCCGTCTCCTGGGTTCAAGGGATTCCCCTGCCTCAGCCTCCTGAGTAGCTGGGACTACAGGCACACCACCACGCCTGGCTAATTTTTTGTATTTTAGTAGAGACAGGGTTTTACCATGGCCAGGATGGTCTCGATCTCCTGACCTCGTGATCCACTTGCATCAGACTCTCAAAGTGCTGGGATTACAGGAGTGAGCCACCGAGGTAAACCTTTTTAACAAGAAAATACACACAGTAGTCCAGAGAAGACACATTTTTGCTAATAGGTTAGAAAAGCTCCCAGAATGACTAGTGCAGCTGAATGTTGTCAATTTTCCCCTGTAAAAAGCCGTTCCATAAGAGATGAATAGGTAGTTGTTTCTTACTTGGCCAAAACCTCAACAAAATCACAATACATAAAAGTAACCAGGAAACATAGCCCAGTCAAAGGAACAAAACATATATTCAAAACAAAAGTGAAATTTTTTTCACTAAAAAGTGAAAATTTATGAATTAATTTTTTAAAATTTAAAATATTTTTCTTTTCTTTTTCCACACCGACAGGGTCTTACTCTGTCTCCCAGGCTAGAAGGTAATGGTGCAATCATAGCTAAATATAACCTCAAATTTCTCAACTCAAGCAGTCATGCCACCTAAGTCTGCTGAGTACATATGACTACAACACCTGGATAGTTGTTTTTAATTTTTGGACAGACAGAATGTTGCTGTGTTGCCCAGGCTGGTCTCAAACTCCTGGTCTAGAGTGATCCTACTGCCTCAGCCTCCTGAAGTGCTGGCATGAGCAACCACACCTGGCATTTTTTTTAAAGAAATAAGAACTTTAACAATATAGGACAAAGAAAGGCATTGCATAAAGGATTCAATTCAACAAGATAACTAGCCTAAATATAGATGCACCTAACATTGGAGCACACGGATTCATAAGAGAAGTAATTCTAGACCTACAAAAATACTTAAATAGCCACACAACAATAGTTGGGGAATACAACATCTCACTGACAGTGTTTAACAGATTAGGCAGAAAACTAAACGAAGAAATTCTGGAGTTTGACACTTGACCAACTGGAACTAACAGACATCTACAGTATACTCCACACATAACTAAAGAATATACATTTTTCTCATCTGCCCACAGCATATACTGTAATATTAACCACATTCCAGCCATAAAGCAAATCTCAATACATTCAAAAGAAATAAAAATCATGCCAACCATACTCCCAGGCCACATAAAACAATAAAAATTAATATAAAGAAGATCTTTCAAAACCACAGAATGCCATTGAAATTAAACAACTTGCTCATGAATGACTTTTGGATAAAGAACATAATTAAGGCAGAAATTTTAAAAATTTTTTGAAATAAATGAAAACATAGACACTACATACCACAATCTTTGGGATGCAGCAAAAGCAGTGTTAAGTGTATTCAGAATCTGTAAGAAACTTAAACATCATCTTACACCACTCAGAATGGCTTTTGTTAAAAAATTAAAAAACAGGCCAGGCACGGTGGCTCATACCTGTAATCCCAGCACTTTGGGATGCTGAGATGGGCGGATGACCTGAGATCAGGAGTTCGAGACCAGCCTGACCAACATGGAAAAACCCCATCTCTACTAAAAAAAAATACAAAATTAGCCGGGCATGGTGGCACATGCCTGCAATCCCAGGTACTCAGGAGGCTGAATGAAGCAGGAGAATAGCTTGAACCCAGGAGGCGGAGGTTGCAGTGAGCCGAGATTGCGCCATTGCACTCCAGCCCGGGCAACAAGAGCGAAACTCTGTCTCAAAAAAAAAAATTAAAAAACAAAACAAACAAACAAAAAACAGATGTTGATGAGGTTTCAGGGGCACAGAAACACTTATACATCGTTGGTGGGAATGTAAACTAGTTCCACCACCATGAAGAGCAGTTTGGCGATTTCCCAAAGAACTGAGAGTTGAACTAAGATTCAACCCAGCAATCCCACTACTGGGTATACACCCAAAAGAAAATTATTCTATGAAAATAGCACATGCGCTTGTATGTTCATCACTACACTAGTCACAATAGCAAAGACATGGAATCAACTTAGGTGTCTATTAATGGTAAATTGGATTTACCATTGGTATTTTACACCACAAAATACAACTTAGCCATAAAGAAGAACAAAATCTTGTCCTTTGCAGCAACATGAAAGCAGCTAGAAGCCACTGTTCTAAGCAAATTAATTCACAAACAGAAAACCAAAAGATGCATGTTCTCACTTAGAAGTGAGAGTTAAACATTGGTATACATAGACATAAAAATGAAAACAATAGAGGGTGGAAAAAGGGAAGGGGTCAAGAGCTAAAAAACTACCTATTGGGTACTATGCTCATTATCTGGGTGATGGGATGATTTATTCTTCAAATCTCAGTATCATGCAATATACCCATGTAACCGACCTGCACAGGTACCCCCCAAATCTAAAATAAAAATTAAAGTATAAGAAGGCAAGAAAAAAGGTCTTACTCTCTCACTCAGGCGAGAGTGCAATGCCATAATTATAGCCACAGCAACATCAAATTCCTGGGGTTAAGCAATCCTGTCACTTCAGCCTCCTGAGTTCCTGGGACTACCGGAACATGTAACCACACATGACTAATTTTTAAAAATATTTTTAGCTGGGTGTGGTGGCTCATGTCTGTAATTCCAGCACTTTGGGAGGCCGAGGTGAGCGGATCACCTGAGGTTGGGAGTTCAAGACCAGCCTGACTAACATGGAGAACCCTGTCTCTAGTAAAAATACAAAATTAGCCAGGTGTGGTGGTGCATGCCTGTAGTCCCAGCTACTTGGGCGGCTGAGGCATGAGAATTGCTTGAACCCAGGAGGCAGAGGTTGCAGTGAGCCGAGATCACGCTATTGCACTTCAGCCTGGGCAACAAGGGAGAAACTCCATCTCAAAAATAATAATAATTTTATATATATATATGTATGTTTAAACACAGGGCCTCACAATATTGCCCAGGGTGGTCTCAAACATATGGCCTTAAGCAATTCTCCTGCCTTAGCTTTCAAAGTAACTGCAATTACAAGCACACACCACTGTGCCTGGCTAAAACATCTATCTTAAAGATGCTTAATCAGCTAAATGAGAAAACAGAAAACTAAACAAAAGAGGAAAAACAATGCATGAAGAAAATGAGATTAAAACCATAAAAACAGAAGCAAAGTGTGGAGCTAAAAAATAAATTATTATTTTTAACATTTAAATGATATTTATTAAGAACCTATTACATGAAAGATACTGTTATCAGGTGCTGGGTTTTCGGCATGGGCAAAGGCCTCAAGGTGGGATGAAGCATGACATGTTCTAAAAGCAGAGAGGCTGAGGGTGACATAAGCTGAGGAAGTAAGCAAAGATCTGGCTTCTGTGTGAGGAGCTGAGGCCCTGACTTGATTCTGGGGTTGCCCTACTTGACCTTTAGTTTTTTGTCAAGGGCAGACAGAATAACAGGGATGAAAAAGAGCTTAGGAAATTGAAACCTACTGTGCATTATATAACAAAGATGGCCAACACATTTTCATAGCAAGAAATAAGAGTGAAGGCTTGTTGTGGGCATCAGGACTATACAAATCTAATGCCTGCAACTGGCAAGTGCCCTGGGACATCCCCTGAGACTGCAGGTCACCAGTCCTCAGAATGACACAGCTCTTTTCCAGTTGCTTACAGAAAACTCTTTGATTAATACTTTATACAAATCTCATGACAATGTCACAAGCAGCTATTTCACTTATCCCTTTTTACAAAAGAGGCCTGGAGAGGCCAAGGGACTTGCTCAAGGCCACACAGCTAGACAGAGGCAGAGCCAGGCCTCTGGCCCTCATGTTCTGACACCACCTGGGGATCCTTTCATTATTCCAGGCTACCTCTTCTTTCCCTTCCATCTTCTCTTTCCCTCTCTTCTTGTTTATTGCCTCTTATCTGCCTGTACTTCAACTTTCTTCAACTTTTCTTCAACTTTTACCTTCAGGAGTACACGTGCAGGATGTGCAGGCTTGTTACATAGGTAAACATGTGCCATGGTGGTTTCCTGCACAGATCATCTGATCACACAGGTATTAAGCCCAGCATCTATTAGCTATTCTTCCTGATGCTCTCCCCTGGCAACAGGTGCCCAGTGTTGTTTTCCACCATATGTTCATGTGTTCTCATCATTCAGCTTCCACTTATAAGTGAGAACATTCGGTATTTGGCTTTCTGTTTCTGCATTAGTTTGGTGAGGATAATTGCTTCTAACTCTGTCCATGTCCCTGCAAAGGACATGATCTTGTTCTTTTTCTAGTGTGAAGCCTTCAGTTTAGTTATTTTTACTTAGGATTGCCTTGACTATATGGGCAAAGGACTGCACAGTATTTCATGGTATATATGTATCATATTTTTTTATCCAGTTTATCAGTGATGGACATGTAGGTTGATTCCATGACTTTGCTATTGTAAATAGTGTTGCAATGAACACATACATGCATGTATCTTTATAATAGAATGATTTATTTTCCTCTGGGTATATACCCAGTAATGGGATTGCTGGGTCAAACGGTATTGCTGCCTCTAGGTCTTTGAGGAATTGCCATCCTGTCTTCCACAATGGCTGAACAGGTTCATACTCCCTCCAACAGTATAAAAGCATTCCCTTTTCTCCACAACCTCATCAGGATCTATTGTTTTTAACTTTTTAATAAAAGTCATTCTGACTGACATGAAATTGTATCTCATTATGGTTTTGATTTGCATTTCTCTAATGATCAGTGATGTTGAGCTTTTTTTTTTTTTTTTTTTTCCTCTCTTTTTGAAAGACTCTCGCTCTATCTCCCAGGCTGGACTGCAGTGGCACAATAATGGCTCACTGCAACCTCCGCCTCCCAAGTTCAAGCAATTCTCCTGCCCCAGCCTCCCAAGTAGCTGGGATTACAAGCACCTGCCACCATGCCCAGCTAATTTTTGTATTGTTTTTTAGTAGAGACAGGGTTTCACCATGTTGTCTAGGCTGGTCTCAAACTCCTGACCTCAGGTGATCCACCCATCTCAGCTTCCCAAAGTGCTGGGATTACAGGCATGAGCCACCGCACTCAGCCTGAGCTTTTTTTAATGTTTGTTGGCTGTATGTATGTCTTCTTTTGAGACTTTTTGATGAGGTTAGTTTATTCTTGTAAATTTGTTTAAGTTCCTTGTAGATTCTAGATATTAGACCTTTGTTAAATGAATTACAAAAATTTTCTCCCATACTGTAGGTTGTCTATTCATTTTGATGATAGTTACTTTTGCTGTGTAGAAGCTCTTTAGTTTAATTAGATCCCATATGTCAATTTTTGCTTTTGTTGCAATTGCTTTTGGTGTTTTTGCCATGAAATCTTTGCCTGTGCCTATGTCCTGAATGGTACTGCCTACATTTTCTTCTAGGGTTTTTTCTTTTTTGTTTTGTTTTTGTTTTTTTGAGATGGAGTCTCACTCTGTCACCCAAGCTGGAGTGCAGTGGCGTGATCTTGGCTCACTGCAATCTCTGCCTTCCCAGCTCAAGTGATTCTCATGCCTCAGCCTCCCAAGTAGCTGGGATTATAGGTTTGTGCCACCATGCCTGGCTAATTTTTTTTTTTTGTACTTTTGGTAGAGACAGGGTTTTGCCATGTGGGCCAGGTGGGTCTCAAATGCCTGAACTCAGGTGATCCACTCACTTTGGCTTCCCAAAGTTCTGGGATTACAGGCATGAGCCACCATGCTTGGTCTCTTGTAGGATTTTTAGTTTTAGGTTTTTTTGTTTGTTTGTTTGAGACAGAGTTTTGCTCTTGTTGCCCAGATTGGAGTACAATGGTGTGATCTCAGCTCACTGCAACTTCCGCTTCCCGGGTTTAAACAATTCTCCTGCCTCAGCCTCCCAAGTTGCTGGGATTACAGGTGCCCACCACCACACCCAGCTAATTTTTTGTATTTTCAGTAGAGACGGGATTTTACCATGTTGGCCAGGCTGGTCTCAATCTCTTGACCTCATGTGATCCACCCACCTCAGCCTCCCCAAGTGCTGGGATTACAGGCGTGAGCCACCATGCCCAGTCGGGTTTTTAGTTTTTTATTTTACATTTAAGTCTATAATCCACCTTGAGTTAATTTTGGTATAAGGTGGAGAGGAAGGTGTCCAGTTTAAATTTTCTGCATATGTCTAGCCAGTTCTCCTAGTACTGTTTATTAAATATGGAATCCCTTTCCCATTGCTTCTTCTTGTTAAGTTTGTCAAAGATCAGATGGTTGTAGGTGTGTGACCTCATTTCTGAGTTTTCTATTCTCTTCCACTGGTCTGTGTCTGTTCTTGTATCAGCACCATGCTGTTTTGGTTACTGTAGCCTTGCAGTATTGTTTAAAGCTGAATAGTGTGAAGCCTTCAGCTTTGTTATTTTTACTTAGGATTGCCTTGACTATATGGGCTCTTTTTTGGGTTCATTATACATTTTATAATTGTTTTTTCTAACTTTGTAAGAATGTCAACAGCAGTTTAATAAGAATAATATTGAAACTATAAATTATTTTCGGTATATGGCCATTTTCACAATATTGATTCTCCTATCCATGAGCATGGAATGTTTCTCCATTTGTTTGTATCTTTTCTGATTTCTTTAAGTGGTTTTTGAGACGGAGTCTCATTCTGTCACCCATCGTCCAGGCTGGAACGCAGTAGCACCATATCGGCTCACTGCAACCTCCATCTCCTGGGTTCCAGCAATTTTCCCGCCTCGGCATCTCGAGCAGCTGGGATTACAGGTGCCCACCACCGCACCCAGCTAATCTTTTTATATTTTTAGTAGAGACAGGGTTTCATCATGTTGGCCAGGCTGGTCTCGAACTCCTGACCTCAAGTGATCTGTCCACCTCAGCCTCCCAAAGTGCTGGGATTACAGGCGTGAGCCACCATGCCCTTAAAGTTCTCCTTGTAGAGCTCTTTCAACTCCCTAGTTAGCTGTATTCCTAGGTGTTGTATTCTTTTTGTGTCAATTATGAATGTGAGTTTGTTCATTATTTGGCTCTGTGCTTGCCTCTTGTTGGTATACAGAAATGCTAGTAATTTTTCCACATTAATTTTATATTCTGAAACTTTGCTAAAGTTGCTTATCAGCTTAAAAAGCTTTTGGGCTGAGACTATGGGATTTTCTAGACATAGGATTAGGTCAACTGCAAACAAAGATAATTTGACTTTTTTTCTCTTTATATTTAAATACGCTTTATCTCTTTCTCTTGCCTGATTGCCCTGGCTAGAATTTCCAATACTATGTTAAATAGGAGTGGTGAGAGAGGGCGTCCTTTTCTTGTGGTGGTTTTCAAGGAGAATGCTTCCAGTTTTTGCCTATTCAGTATGATATTGGCAGTGGGTTTGTCATATATAGTTCTTATTATTCTGGGGTATGTTCCTTCAATACCTAGTTTATTGAGAGTTTTAAACATAAAGGGATGTTGAATTTTATTGAAGGCCTTTTCTGCATCTATTAAAATATGCATGTGTTTTTTGTCTTTAGTTCTGTTTATGTGATGAATCATATTTACTGATTTGCATATGTTGAACCAAGCTTGCATTCTGGGGATGAAGCCAACTTGATCATATGGATAAGCATTTTGATGTGTTGCTGGATTCGGTTTGCCAGTATTTTATTGAGAATGTTTGCATCAATGTTCATCAAGAATATTGACCTGACACTTTCTTTTTTTGTTGTTGTATATTGCCAGGTTTTGGTATTAGGATGATGCTGGCCTCATAAAGTGAGTTAGGGAGAAGTCCCTCCTTTTCGATTTTTTTGAATGGTTTCAGTAGAAATGGTTCCAGCTCCTCTTCGTACCTCTGGTAGAATTCCACTGTGAATCTATCTGGTCCCGGGTTTTTGTTTTGTTTTGTTGTTGTTTTTGATTGGCAGGCTACTTATTACTGCTTCAACTTCAGAACACATTATTGGTCAATTCAGGGATTCAATTTCTTTCTGGTGGATAAGCGTTTTGATGTGTTGCTGGATTTGGTTTACCAGTATTTTATTGAGAATTTTTACATCAATGTTTCTCAAGAATATTGACCTGAAACTTTCATTTTTTGTTGTATGTCTGCCAGGTTTTGGTACTAGGATGATACTGGCCTCATACAATGAGTTAGGGAAGAGTCCGTCTTTTTAATTTTTTTTTTTTTTTAATGGTTTCAGTCGAAATGGTACCAGCTTTTCTTTGTACCTGTGGTAAAATTCCACTGTGAATAATCTATCTGGTCCTGGGTTTGTTTGTTTGGTTGGTTGGTTGGTTGGCAGGCTATTTATTACTGCTTCAATTTCAGAACACATTATTGGTCAGTTTAGGGATTGAATTTCTTTCTGGTTCAGTCTTAGGAGGGTGTATATAAAAAAAAAGGATCCATTTCTTCTAGATTTTCTAGTTTATGTACGCATAAATTCTCTGATGATTGTATTTCTATGGGCTCAATGGTGATTTCCTTCTTATCATTTCTGATTGTGCTTATTTGATTCTTTTTTTCTTCTTTTTCAGTCTAGCCAGTGGTCTATCTACTTTATTAATTTTTCAAAAAAACCAGCTTCTAGTTTTGTTGAATTTTTGAAGGGTTTTTCATGTCTCTATCTCCTTCAGTTTGGCTCTGATCTGGGTGATTTCTTGTCTTCTGCTAGCTTTAGGTTTCATTTGGTCTTGGTTCTGCAGTTCTTTTGGTAGAAATGTTAGGGTTGTTGACTTGTGATCTTTCTAGTTTGTTGATGAGGCCATTTAATGCTATAAATTTTCCACTTAACACTTCTTAACTGCATCCCAGAGATGCTGGTACATTGTGTCTTTGTTCTCAGTTTCAAAGAACTTCTTGATATCCGCCTTAATTTCACTATTTACCCAAAAGTCATTCAGTAACAGATTATTCAATTTTCATGTACTTGTGTGGTTTTGAGCAGATTTCTTAATCTTGAATTCTAATTTGATTATGCTGTGGTCTGAGAGACTATTATGATGTCAGTTCTTTGCATTTGCTGAGGATTATTTTACCTACAATACAAGACCAATTTTTGAGTAAGTGCTGTGTGGTGATGAGAAGAATGTATGTTCTGTTGTTTTGGGTGGAGAGTTCTGTAGATATCTATCAGGTCCACTTGATCCAGAGCTAAGTTCAGGTCCTGAATATCTTTGTTAATTTTCTGTCTCGATGATCTGTCTAATATTGTCAGTGGTGTGTTAAACTCTACCACCATTATCATATGCGAGTCTAAGTCTCTTTGTAGGTCTCTAAGAACTTGCTTTACGAATCTTGGTGCTCCTGGATTGGGTGCATTTATATTTAGAACAGTTACATCTTCTTGTTGAACTGAACCCTTTACCCTTATGTAAAGCCCTTCTTTGTCTCAATGAAACAGAATAGAGGGCCAGAAATCAAGCTGCACATCTACAACTATTTGACCTTTGACAAAGCTGACAAAAACAAGAAATGGGAAAGAACAATAATTTCTATTATTCAGTAAATAATGTTGAGAGAACTGGCTAGCCATAGTCAGAAAACTGAAACTGAATTCCTTCCTTACGTCATATACAAAAATTAACTCAAGATGAAATTAAAGACTTAAATGCAAAACCCAAAACTATAAAAACCCTGAAATACAACCTAAGCAATACCATTCAGAACATAGGCACAGGCAAAGACTTCATGACAAAGATGCCAAAGCCATTGCAACAAAAGCAAAAATTAACAAATGAGATTTAATCAAACTAAAGAGCTTCTGCACAGCAAAAGAAACTATTAAAAGAGTAAACAGAGGCCGGGCGCAGAGGCTCACACCTGTAATCCCAGCACTTTGGGAGGCCGAGGCGGGCAGATCACGAGGTCAGGAGATCAAGACCATCCTGGCCAACATGGTGAAACCCCGTCTCTACTAAAAATACAAAAAAATTGGCCAGGCGTGGTGGCAGGTGCCTGTAGTCCCAGCTACTTGGGAGGCTGAGGCAGGAGAATGGCGTGAACCCAGGAGGCGGAGCTTGCAGTGAGCCGAGATTGCGCCACTGCACTCCAGCCTGGGATACAAAGCAAGACTCCGTCTCAAAAAAAAAAAAAAAAAAAAAAAAAGAGTAAACAGACAAACTGCAGTATGGGAGAAAATTTTTGCAAACTATGCATTTGTCAAAGGACTAATACCAGCATCGATAAGAAACTTAAACAAATTTACAAGAAAAAACAAATAACTGGCCGGATGCAGTGGCGCACACTTGTAATCCCAGCACTTTGGGAGGTTGAGGCGGGAGGAACACCTGAGGTCAGGAGTTCAAGACCAGCCTGACCAACATGGAGAAATTCTGTCTCTACTAAAAATATGAAAAAAAATTAGCCAGGTGTGGTGGTGCATACCTATAATCCCAGCCACTTGGGAGGCTGAGGCAGGAGAATCGCTTGAACCAAGGAGGCGGAGGCAGCGGTGAGCCGAGATGGCACCTCTGCACTCCAGCCTGGGCAACAAGAATGAAACCCCATCTCAAAAAAACAAAACAAAAACAAAAACAAACAACTTTATTAAAAAGCGGGTGAAGGACATGAACAGACACTGTTAAAAAGACTTATGTCCAGCCAACAATCATAAAAAAATAAAAAAACTCAACATCCCTCATCATTAAAGAAATGCAAATCAAAACCACAACGTGATACCATCTCATGCCAGTCAAAGTGGTTATTTTTTTAAAGTTTAAAATAACAGATGCTGGCAAGGTTGTGGAGAAAAAGAAATGCTTATACACTCCTGGTGGGAGTATAAATTAGTTCAGCCATTGTGGAAGATAGTGTGGTAATTTTTTAAAGACCTAAAGACAGAAATATCATTCAACCCAGTAATCCCATTATTGGATATAAATTCAAAAGAACATAAATTATTCTACCATAAAGTCACATGTATATGCATGCTCACTGCAGCACTATTCACAATAGCAAAGACATGGAATCAACCTAAATGCCCATCAATGTAGACTGAATAAAGAAAAATGTGGTACATATTCACCATGGAATACTACGCAGCCAGAAAAAGAATGAAATCATGTTTTTTGCAGGGATGTGGATGGAGCTAGAGGACATTATCCTTAGCAAACTAGCACAGGAAAAAAAAAAACAAATATCACATGTTCTCACTCATAAGTGGGAGCTAAATAATGAGAACACATGGACACATAGAGAGGAACAACACACACTGGGACCTTTCAAAGGGTGAAACATGGGAGGAGGAAGAGGATCAGGAAAAATAACAAATGGGTAATAGGCTTAATACCTGGGTTATTAAATAATCTATGTAACAAATTCCCACATGACATAAGTTTACCTATAAAACAAACTTGCACTTGTATCCCTGAATTTAAAATAAACTTTTGTTTGTTTGTTTGTCTTTGAGACGGAGTCTTGCTCTGTCACCCAGGCTAGCGAGTGTAGGGGCGTGATCTCAGCTCACTGCAACCTCCGCCTCCCAGGTTCAAGCGATTCTCCCACCTCAGCCTACCAAGTAGTTGGGATTATAGGTGCACAACCACACCCGGCTAATTTTTGTATTTTTAGTAGTGACGGGGTTTCAGCATCTTGGCCAGGCTGGTCTTGAACTCCTGACCTTGTGATCCACCCAACTTGGCCTCTGAAATAAACGTTTTTTAAAAGACTGATTTGTACCTTTTAAGGAGGAATCAGCCAGTACTTTCAAAGATGGTTTTGTTGAAAAACGTAATCAGCCACTTGTCTAGTAAATACTCCTCATATTTTAAAAAGAAAGAACAAAGCTGAAGGCATCACAATATCTGACTTCAAAATTTGCTACACAGCTATAGTAACCAAAACAGCATTGTGCTCACATAAAAACATACACATAGATCAATGTGCCCAATAAGCCCAGAAATAAATTTATGCACCTAAAACCAACTGATTTTTAACAAAAATGGTGAGAACACATTTTGCAGAAAAGCTAATCTCTTCAATAAACGGTACAGGGAAAATCTAATATCCACATGAAGAAGAAAAAACTAGACCTCTCTCCCTCGCCATATACAAAAATCAACTCAAAATGAATTAAAGACTTAACTATGAAACTATTAGATAAAAACATAGAAAAAATGCTTTACAACATTAGAATGAAAACAAATTTTTAAAGTAAGACTTCAAAAGCATAGGCAACAAAAGCAAAAATAAGCAAATGAGATTACATCAAACTAAAATGTTTTTGCATATGAAACAATTATTAGAATGAACAGACAACCTAGAAAATAGGAGAAAATATTTGCAAACTATATATATGAAGAGGGGTTGATATCCAGAATATATTAAAAACTTTAAAATTTTAAAAGAAAACAAACAATCTATTAAAAATGACCAGGCGCAGTGGCTCGCACCTGTAATCCCAGCACTTTGGGAGTCCGAGGCAGGTGGATCACCTGAGGTCAAGAGTTTGAGACCAGTCTGGCCAGCATGGTGAAACTCCCATCTCTACTAAAAATACAAAAATTAGCCAGGCGTGGTGGCACACATCTGTAATCCCAGCTACTCGGGAGGCTGAGTCAGGAGAATCGCTTGAACCCGGGAGGCGGAAGTTGCAGTGAGCCAAGATTGTGCCACTGCACTCCAGCCTGGGCAACAAAGAGTGAAACTCCATCTCAAAAAGAAGAAGATCTTAATAGACATTTGTTAAAAAAAAAAAAAAGACATACAAATGGCTAACAGGTACATAAAAAGATGCTCAACATCACTAGTCATCAAGGAGACATAAATCCAAACTACAATATCACCTCACTTTCATTAGAATGGCTATAATTTTTCTTTTTTCTTTCTTTTTTTTGTTTTTGTTTTTTGTTTTTTTGAGACAGAGTTTTTGCTCTTCTTGCCCAGGTTGGAGTGCAATGGCACGATCTCGGCTCACCACAACTTCTGCCTCCCAGGTTCAAGCGATTCTCCTGCCTCAGCCTCCCAAGTAGCTGGGATTACAAGCATGCACCACCACGCTCAGCTAACTTTGTATTTTCAGTAGAGACGGGATTTCTCCATGTTGGTCAGGTCGAACTTTTGACCTCAGGTGATCCGCCCACCTCAGCCTCCCAAAGTGCTGGGATTACAGGCATGAGTCACCGTGCCCAGCCGAATGGCTATAAATTTTAAAACGACATAAAATAAGTACTAATGAGGATGCAATCAGAGGGAACATATATACACTGTTGGTGGGATTATAAATAGTTATGGCCATTATAGAGTATGGAGTTTTCTCAAATAATTAAAAATAGAGCGATTATATGATCCAGTAATTTTACTACTGCATATATATCTAAAAGAAAGAAATTCATGTGTCAAAAAGACATCTGCATCCCCATGTTTATTGCAGCATTATTTGTAATAGCTAAGATACGGAATCAATTGAAATGTATAGCGACACATGAATGCATAAAGAAAAAGTGGTAGATATACACAATAAAATACTATTCAGCCATAAAAAAGAATAAAATTCTGTTATTTGCAAAAACATAGGTGGGCCTTGAGTATTTTATGTTAAGTGAAATAAGCCATATACAGAAAGATAAATACTTTATGATCTCATAATCTCGTTTTTATGAGGAACCTGAAAAAAAAGGGGAGTTTATAGAAGGAAAGAATACAACAGGGGTCACAGAAGAGTAAACGGGGAGGATGGGAAGAAGTTACTTAACAATATTAAGTTACAATTAGATAGGGGAAATAAGTTCTGGTTTTCTACTATGCAGCAGGATAATAATTAATTTTTTAAAATTGCATATTAAAAATAGCTAGAAGAAACCAGGTGTGGTGAAACACAACTATAATCCCTACACTTTGTGAGGCTGAGATAGAAGAATCACTTGAAGTCAGAAGTTCAAGACCAGTCTGGACAACATAATGAGACCCCGTCTCTACAGAAAATAAAATTATTAGCCAGACATGGTGGCATGTTTTTGTAGTCCCAGCTACTTGGGAAGCTAAAGTGGGAGGATCACTTGAGCCTGGGAATTTGAGGTTACAGTAAGCTATGATTCAACTACTGCACTCCAGTCTGGGTGACAGAGCAAAATTCTGTCAAGAAAGAAAAGAAAAGAAAAAGAAAGGTAGGGCAAGTTGGCTCACACCTGTAATCCTATAACTTTGGAAGGCCAAGGCTGGTGGATCACTTGAGGCCAAGAGTTCGAGATCAGCCTGGCCAACATGGCAAAATCCCATCTCTACTAAAAATACAATAATTAGCTGGGTGTGGTGGCACATGCCTGTAATCCCAGCTACTCAGGAGGCTGAGGCACAAGAATCACTTGAACCCGAGAGGTGGAGGTTGCAGTGAGCCAAGATTACACCACTGCACTCCAGCCTAAGTGACAGAGCAAGACTTTGTCTCAAAAAAACCCAAAAAACAAAGATAAGATAAAATAGCTAGAAAAGAGGCTTTTGAATGTTCTCACCACAAAAATAACAATTGCATTAGGTAATAAATACACTAAATACTCTGACTTGATCATTATACAACCTATATATAATTATACCCCAATATATGTAACATTACATGTGTCAATTTTAAAAAATGAACTAAGACTTTAACATAAAACCTGTAACTGTAAAACTCCTAGGACAATACAGAAGGGGCAAGCTTCGAGACAACTGGTTTTGGCAATGATTTGGGGGATATAACGTAAAGGATCAGGTAACAAAATCAAGAGCATATACATGGTACTAAATGAGTATATTTAAAATATCCCATAGTCAAAGCAGAACATGGAGTAGATATTTTGTACATTCAGGTACATTGCAGTATTATTCACAAAAAATAATACCTGGAAGCAAATGTTTCTTTATGGATGACTATTTTAAACAAATGTGGCACATATATACAATGGAATATTATTCAGTCTTTTAAAAAAAGGACATCTTGACAAGTACTGCAATAAAGATAAATCTTTAGAACATTATGTTAAGTAAAATAAGATAATCAAAAAGAAGGAGACACTGTATAATTACACTTGTATAAAATATTTAATCAAACTCATAGAAACAAAAAGTAGAATGGTGTTCTTCAGGAACTGGAAAAGAGGTAGAAAGGACAATTTGTTGTTTAACGGGTACTCACTTTTACTTTTGTAAGACAAAAATTATCTAGAACCTCTTGAAAAACAATAGGATTGTACTTAACAATTCTAAACTGTACACTTAATAATGTTTGAGGTGACAACAATTAAACACTTCAGACTACTTAAGAGACAGTTACAAAAAATTTTTTAAATTACCTTCAAATAACAAAAGTGTTCTTCTCACACAATCATATACATTCAAACTATAAGTACATTGTGAACTTCAGATTATTTTCCTGACTATCACCTGGATATAATAAAATAATCATTGAAAACCAAGAAAAAAGGCCGGGCACAGTGGCTCACGCCTGTAATCTCAGCACTCTGGGAGGCTGAGGTGGGAGGATCACCTGAGGTCAGGAGTTTGTGACCAGCCTGGCCAACATGGTGAAACCCTGTCTCTACTAAAAAATACAAAAAATTAGCCAAGTGTGAGAGCAGGCTCCTGTATCCCAGCTACTTGGGAGGCTTAGGCAGGAGAATCGCTTGAACCTGCTAGGCAGACGTTGCAGTGAGCCGAGATCACGCCACTGCATTCCAGCCTGGACAACAGAGCGAGACTCCATCTCAAAAAAAAAAAAAAAGAAAGCCAAGAAGAAATATGTCATAAACAAAGTAGGGACAACACAGGTGAAAAACACAGATATTTCTATAGGTAAGAGGCATACAGCTAATTCATATGTAAATTAAGGGACCCTCAGGGAAAAACATCCACCTGTGCCCATGGATGTAGGACAATCAACATTATTCTGGATATGAGTCTTGAAATGGCACTGTAACCTGGCTCTGTTTCATGCAGCCACAGTTCAGGAGCAGTTTTGCTCAACCTGGGATTTGTTTAAAAGCATCCAAGTCTGTGCCCCTTGAGGCAGGCCTGCTGACATCAGTTTCACTGTGAATCTTAAAGCAAGCCCTGTAACCCAGTTTTAATCCCTGTTGGCCAGCGTCTGGGAACAGTCCTGCCCACCCAGAAACCCGGAGGGAAATATATCATGGACCCAGAGACAAAACTGAAGACTTTTAGTCTCAGTTGTATATCTTGAAGCAGCCCTGTGAATCAATTCCAGTGGCTCTCAGTTTTGATCAGGGGTCAGTCCTGCCCATCCAGTGAACTGTCTAATGACTGGGTTAGACCAGAGATCCAGCAGGAGTCAAGCACCCCTATATGCAGAAACAAGTGCAATTTCTTATCCCAACACCAGCTCTAATAATAAAGATTCTGAAGAAAGTTGAGTCTTTCTAGGTAATAGACAGAATCTATAACTGATGTCCTGATAACAGGTCAGCCAATCATGAAACCCACTCAAGGCCAAGTAGAAGTCATGTCATCTGGCTCCAACAAACTCAAATGCACTCAGTTGAAATCTCATCAGCCCAGGGACCCAATAAAAGAAATTATCTTTCAAAACTATTATATAATTACTGGAAGATTTGTTCTTTCACATTTAGGCATACAAACATAAGGCTATACAGATGAAAAAGAATCAGGAAAACATAAGCATCACCAAAAGAACTAATAAGGCTCTAGGAAACATCTACAAAGAAATGGAGATCTCAGAATTGTCTGACAAAGAATTGAAAATAATCACCTTAAGAAACTTTTATAAGATGCAAAAGAACACAATAGATAACTCAAAAATTTTAGAAAACAACAACACAGAAATGAAGTGAGAAATATAATAGAGAAGTAGACCAAGCATGGTAGCTTACACCTGTAATAATAAAACTTTGGGAGGCTGAGGCAGGAGGATTTCTTGAGGCCAGGAGTTCAAGCCTAACCTGGATAACATTACAAGATCACTCATTTAAAAAAAAAAATTAATAGGAAAATAGAAACCATAAAAAACAACCAAACAGAAATCCTGCAGCTAAAGTTAAAAAAATGATAGAACTGAAAAACTACAATAGAAAACTGTAACAGGAGACTCAATTATAAAATAAAAAAATTAAGTGAACTCAAAGTTGGCTATTTGAAAGTGACCAATCATAAAGTGAACAAATCAACACATTTTAGAATTTTCAGAAGAAGGGAGAGAGAAAAAGAAATTGAAAGACATAATGTCTAAAAACTTCCCAGATCTAAGCCAGGCATGGTGGCTCACACCTGTAATCCCAGCACTCTGGGAGGCCAAGGTGCAGGGATGGCTTGAGTTCAGGTGTTTGAGACTAGCCTGGGCATTATAGCCAAACTCCATCTCTACAAAAATTAGCCAGGTGTGGTGGCACATGCTTGTAGTTTCAGCTACTTGGGAGGCTGAGGTGGGAGAATTGCTTGAGCCTGGGAGGCAGAGGTTACAGTGAGCCAAGATCATGCCACTGCACTCCAGCCTGGCTGACAGAATGAGACCCTGTCTCAAAAAAACCAACAACAACAACCAAAAAAACCCCCAAATTTAGAAAAAGATATGAACATCCAGTTTCATGAAGCTCAATATACTTACAGCAAAAAGAACCTAATAGGATTGCCCTAGAACACATTATAATTAAATTTTCAGCATTCACAGATAAAGCTCAATTCCTGAAAACAGTAAGAGATAAGAGATTCTTCACATACAAGGGAACCTTTATAATGTTATCAGTGAATTTTTCAGCAGAAACTTTGCAAGCTAGGAGACTCAATTATATATTTAAAATGCTTTAAAAAGAAAAAAACTGGACAACTAAGACTATATCTAATAAGGCTGTCCTTTAGACATAGAAGAGATCAAAACATTTTAAGACAAAGAAAAAAGTTGAGAGAATTTATCACCACTTAACCTGTGTTACGAGAAATGCTAAAAGAAATTTTTCACACTGAAATGATGGAATGTTAACTAACAATATGAAAAACATTACATTATACATTAGACATAAAGTATAAATGTCACTGGAAATGGTAAGTAGTGAAATTCAGAATACTCTAATACTGTAATGGTTTTGCATAAATCACTTTTAACTCTAATGTAAGATCTATTAAAAAATATTAAAAATACAGGTAGCCACAATAATTTGTTAGATGCACAATATAAAAAGTTCTAAAGTGCGATATATAGTATAAAACGTGTGAAAGGAGAAAACTTGTAGTTTTTCTATGGCATTGAAGTTATATTGTTATCATCTTAAGCTAGGCTGTTAAAATATAAGATGTTTTATGTAAGTCCCATGATAACCACTAGGAAAAAACTGTAGTAGATACACAAAAGAAAAAGAGAAAGCAATTAAAGCATATAAAAAAAAAAAAAAAAAACCCAAAAAGTTAAGGCTGGATGCAGTGGCTCATTCCTGTAGTCCCAGCACTTTGGGAGACAGAAGTGGAAGAATCACTTGAGCTCAGGAGTTTAAGACCAGCCCGAGCAACATAAGGAGACCATATCTCTACAAAAAATAGCTGCATGTTGTGAACATGCCTGTAGCCCCAGCTACTTGGGTGGCTGAGATGGGAGGACTGCTTGAGCCCAGGATATTGAGACTACCGAGGGCTATGACCATGCCACACACTCCAGCCTAGAAAACAAAGCATGACCCTGTCTCAACAAAAATGAACACAGTCACAGGAAAGATAAGACAAGAAGAAAAAACAAACAAATAAATTTTAGATAGTCAGAAAACAAAACCACAATAATAACTTATTAATGGTAACATTAATAGTAACCTATCACTATTTTATATATAAAGAGATTAAATTATCCAATAAACAGACACTGCTACAGAAAATGTCATTTCTAAATTTTAGGTTAAAATTCAATAGCCATTATGATACTATTAAGAAGCGGGACCTTCAAGAATTGATTAGGACTGGTCAGGCACACTGGCTAATACTTGTTAATCCCAGCCCTTTGGGAGGCCGAGGTGGGTGGATCATCTGAGGCCAGGAGTTGTGGAGACCAGCCTGACCAACATGGCAAAAACCTGTCTCTACTAAAAATACAAAAATTACCATGGTGGTGGTGGGCGCCTATAATCCCAGCTACTTGGGAGGCGGAGGCAGGAGAATCACTTGAATCCAGGAGGCAGAGGTTGCAGTGAGCCGAGATCACACTATTGCACTCCAGCCTTGGTGACAAGCCTGAAACTCCATCTCAGAAAAAAAAAAACCCGAACGCGGTGGCTCATGCCTGTAATCCCAGCACTCTGGGAGGCCGAGGTGGGCAGATCATGAAGTCAGGAGTTTGAGACCAGTCTGGTCAATATGGTGACACCCCATCTCTACTAAAAATACAAAAATTAGCCAGGCGTGGTGGCTCATGCCTGTAGTCCTAGCTACTCGGGAGGCAGAGGCAGGAGAATCGCTTGAACCCAGGAGGCGGAGGTTGCAGTGAGCTGAGATTGCGCCACTGCACTCCAGCCTGCATGACAAAGCAAGACTCCGTCTCAGAAAAAAAGAAAAAAAGAATTGATTAGGTCATAAGCACTCTGCCCTCATGAATGGATTAATGTCCTTATCATGGGAACTGATTAATTATAACAAGAGTGAGTCTGTTATAGAAAAGGAAGTTCTCTCTCCCTCATACCTTTGGCTATGTTATTATGCAGCAATATGGCCTTTAACAAATGCCAGTGTCATGCTCTTTGCCTTCCTGGCCTCCAGAATCATGAGACAAATAAACTTTTACTCTTTATAAATTACCTAGTCTGTGGTGTTCTGGTATAGCAGCACAAAATAGACTAAAACAGAATGAATAAATTTTTAAAAGACAAAATGATATGCTGCTTACAAGAGACTAGCATTTGCTATAAGGACAACCATCTATAAGTGAAAAGATGGAAAACGATACTCCGTGCAAGTAATAACCAAAGAAGTGCATTGGGAGTTATGCTTAAATTAGACAAAATAGACCTCCTGGCAACATCTATCACAACAGTCAAATGAGTTCTCCATATAATAATAAAGAGGCTAATTTGTCAAGAGGATTTGCAATTAAACATATATATGCTTGGTCAGGTGTGGTGGCTCATGCCTGTAATTCCAGCATTTTGGGAGGCCAAGGTCAGGAGTTTGAGACCTGCCTGGCCAACACGCAAAACCCTGTCTCTACTAAAAACACAAAAAATAGTCAGGCATGGCAGTGCACACCAGTAGTCCCAGCTACTCGGGAGGCGGAAGCAGGAAGCAGGAGAATTGCTGGAACCCAGGAGACAGAGATTGCAATGAGCCAAGATCACACCACTGCACTACATTCTGGGTGACACAGGAAGACTCTGTCTAAAAAAAAAAACATATTTATATATGCTCCCAACACTGGAGCTTCTAAATATATAAAGCAAATATGGACAGAACTGTAGGGAGAAGTAGATAGGAATACAATAATAGAAAACTTTAATATCCTACTTGAAACAACAGACAGATTATTCAAACAAATCTTAAAAAAAAAAAGTGTGCTTGTGTAACACTATACACTAAATAGATATAAACATAACATTTCACCTAACAGTATAAGAATACACATTTACCTCAAAAATACATAAAATATTCTCCAGGAGAGATTATATATTAAACAAAAAATTAAAAACAAGCTTTTCAAATTTAAGAAGGTTAAAATTATGTCAAGCTTTTATTCTGACTCTGATGGTATAAAACTAGAAACCAATAGCAAGAAGAAAATTGGAAAACTCACAAATATGTGGATATTAAACAACATGCTCATAAACAACCAATGGGGGTCAAAGAAGAAATCAAAAGGGAAATAGGAAAGAATCCCAACACAAATAAAATTGAGCACACAAGGATCCAAAACTTCTGGGATACAACAAAAGCAGTTCTAAGACAGAAGTTTATAATAATAAACTCCTACACTAATAAAAAAAAATACATTTAAATAAAACCTAACTTTAACTCCCAAAAACCTTGAACAAGAAGACCAAAATAATTCCAATGTTAGCTTAATTATGAAAATGTTAAGAATTAGAGAAAAAAGAAAGTAAACAGAGACTAGAAAGATAATAGAAAAATTTTTTTAATTGAGCTGAGTTTTTTTAAAAAAACAAAATTGACAAACTTTTTGGCTATATTAATCCAAGGAAAAAAAGAGAGAGGACTTTAAAAAAGTTATAAATAAAAAATTAAGTTATTTCAACAGATCCCACAGAAATGCAAAAAATAGTAAGAGACTACTATGAGCAATTATATGACAACAAATTTGATAACTCAAGAAATAATTATTAGAAACAAACCCACCAAGATTAAATTATAAAGAAATAGAAATACTGAATAGATCAATAATGAGGAAGGAGATCGAAGCAGTAACCAACTATCTCCAATTTTTAAAAATCCCATGACCAAATGACTGCATGGGTGAACTGCATCACACATTTAAGGGAGAACTAATGTCAGTCCTTCTCAAACTCTTCCAAAAATGGAAGAGAAAAAACACTTACAAACTCACTTGAGGTGGCTATTAGTACCCTCATACTGAAGCCAGTGAAGGACACTACAAGAAAAGAAAATTATAAGCAAATATCCCTTTGAAGATACAGAAAAAGTTCTCAACAAAATACTAGACACTGAATTCAACAACATATTAAAAGGATCATACACTATGATCAAGTGGGACTCATCCCCAGGATGCAAGAATGTTTCAACATACACAAATCATTAAAAATAATATACTACAATAACAAAATGACTAATGAAAATTATATAATTATCTCAAAAAAATTATTAAAAGCATTTGACAAAACTTAATACACTTCTATGATAAAAACTCCCAACAATGTACATATAAAAGCATGCATTATAACACAATAAAGGCCATATATATTAAGGCCTCAGATGCCATTATACTCAAGAGAGAAATGCAACAAATTATTCCTCTAGTATCAGAAAGAAGACAAGCATATCAAATCTCACCACTTCTGTTCAACATAGTACCAAGAAGTCAAGCTACAGCAATCAGGTAAAAAGAAGAAAATAAATGAAATAGTACCACATTTTCTTTGTTCCGTCTATCACTGATAGGCATTTGGGTTGATTCCATGTCTTTGCTATTGTGAATAGTCCTAAATGAACATACACATGCATGTATCTTTATAATAGAATCATTTATATTCCTTTGGGTATGTACCCAGTAATGGGATCACTGGGTCAAATGTTATTTCTGATTCTAGGTCTTTGAGGAATAGCTACACTCTCTTCCACAATGGTTGAATTTATTTACATTCCCATCAACAGTGTAAAAGCATTCCTATTTCTCCACAGCCTCACCAACACCTGCTGTTTCTTGACTTCTTAATAACGCCATTTTGACTGGCATGAGATGTTATCTCATTGCAGTTTTGATTTGCATTTCACTAATAATCACTAATGTTGAACTATTTTTTCACGTGTGTTGGCCATATAAATGTCTTCTTCTGAAAAGTGTCTCTCCGTGTTCTTTGCCCACTTTCTAATGAGGTTGTTTGTTTCCTGTAAATTTGTTTAAGTTCCTGGTAGATTCTGGATATCAGACCTTTATCAGATGGAGAGATTGCAAAAATTTTCTCCCCTTCTCTAGGTTGTTTGTTCATCCTGATGATAGTTTCTGTTGCTGTGCAGAAGCACTTTAGTTTATTTAGATCTCATTTGTCAATTTTTGCTTCAGTTGCAATTGCTTTATACACTATGAAATACGATGCAGCCATAAAAAGGAACAAGATCATGTTCTTTGCAGGAACATGGATGGAGCTGAAAGCCATTATCTTCAGCAAACTAATATGCAGGAACACAAAACCAAACACTGCATGTTCTCACTTATAATTGGGAGATGAACAATAAGAACACATGGACACAGGAAGGGGAACCACATACACTGGGGCCTGTTAGAGGGGTGGAGGAAGAGAGAGTTCCCATATAAATTGGGGGCTCCCATAACCTCCTTCTCAAGTTCAATAACTTGATACAACTATTCACAGAACTCAGCAAAATACTATACTTGCATTTACCAGTTTATTATAAAAGGTACAAATCAAGAAGAGCCAAATGAAAAAAAAGTACAAGGCAAGGAAAAGTGGTAGGAGAAGATGGAGTGGGTAGATAACAGCTGTGATTAAAGAAATCCCCCATCATTTGTGTTTTTCAAGAGCATCTTATGGCTAAGAAACACCCTTCCTGTTTTAGATATCCCAAAGCCAGAGACTCTCTAAATTCCCATTTATTTTATTTTATTTTTTTTTGTCTCATAAACAAATAAGTTTGTCTCTAGTGGACAGAACAAAATACTTGTGAACCAAACTTTTCTTAATTTTCTTTCCTTCCCCAGACCCCAAACTTCGACCCAACCTTAAAACCCCTCCTTATGTCCCTCTTAAGAACAGGCTGACGTCTAGGTAAAACATTCTCTGATCTAGGATCTGATTTCACCATGTTTTATCCCGTCCTCCTCGTCCCACATTTTTTTTCTGACCTTCTAGTAGTTTGCTCCTCCTTATGAAAGAAAGCCCTTTTCTGCCTAACGTTAGTTTAAAACTAATGCCCAGTGTTTAAAGAAAACAGCAAAATCACTCAAACACCGTGTTTATAGAATATTGTAAGGAAATAGTAAGGCACTTAAATTTTATACTTCAACAGGAAAAGCTGAAGTCTCTATCTCTTTCAGACATTAAACATGTCACTTACATACTTTCATGATAAATAGTTTAATAAACCATATGTGAACATTTCCAGAAGGTGCCAAGTTCTATCTCATAAAATTTAACATTAAACTTGGGCATTTAGACAACAGAATACAGAACAGAGATATCCACTGTTACAAATTTTAGACCCTGCAAAAAAGGGGAGCTGATGTTTTGACAAATATATGCACTTCATCAATTAATCTTTCATATTTTCTTGTGGAAATGTATTCACTTTCTATAGCCATAATGAAAAAGAAATTTTTCCTATTTCTTTTCCCTTGTAGCATTCCCAAAGCAATGCCTTGGAATTCTATTTGAAATCACCACCCAAAAAGAACAGAAAGAAATTTACTTACTAAAATCACTCTGATGAAGATAAAGAAACATTTTTAACAAATAAAACATACGACTAGATTTTTCTGAAATTCACCCTTCATGGTCTTTGACTTTATAAAAAAAATTTCAGCTCTACTGATGAAACATAATTCACAGTTATCGAAAAATTGAAGTGGAAATAAGTGAAAAAGTATTTCCAAGGTGACAAACTCAGGGAGTGGCAGTGCTGATGGAAACACAAACATGTCTGACTTAACTGTCAAGTCAGACCATGGTAACCCTCAAAACATTCTCCCATCCCCATGCTGCCCATTAAATTACTCAATGTCCTTCTTCCCAGGAGGCACTGGACAATGTCCTCCTGCTTGAACCTGGGAGGTGGAGGTTGCAGTGAGCCAAGATCGCGCCACACCACTCCAGCCTGGGTGACAGAGTGAGACTTCATCTCAAAAAAAAAAAAAAAAAAATTTTTTTAACAGCAGACACTGGAGACCCCACTGGCCGCAGCTCCTCCCACGCACCCACCGAGTGGGGATTCTGCTCTGATAACCCGCCTGTCATCCCTGAACAATCTGGGAGAGAGAAGGGGATGCGGGTGCACCGCTGCCCAGGGAGCTTCAGGCAGGTCGCGGCGCGGGAAGGGGACGCTAAGGGTCAAAGTTCGCTGACCCCGCCTCCATCTTGGGCCCCCCACCCACCCTCCGAAGGGGCTGAGGGCGGAGCTGCGCCAGCTGGGAATCAGGTCGGCGGAGCCGGGAGCTGACCGTGGGGAGGCCGGTTCCGCCGGTTTCAACCAGCCCACTCTCCCCTCTTGGGATGCCCAACCCCGCATACTCACCATTTCCCAGTTTCCAGGATGTCCTGGCATCTTAGCTATGCATCTTCCAGTACCTGCAGATCTCACGGCAACAGAGGCTGTGACAAAGTCACCGAGGGCTCCCGAGGGGCAACACGCGGAAGAGGAGAGATGGATCCCAGGCTCCGGCCCGAGCCCGAGACAGAGGCCCAGCCAAACGCCGGAAGCCACGCCCTCCTCCCCAACTGCGTCGCTGGACGGTTCCTACACTGGCGCCACAGATTGAATAAGGCTCCAGGACCCTCCCCTACACCCACCGTCCCCAGCATTAGTGCCCTTTATGGACAGGGAAACAGGCCCCTGTAGGCGGAGTCACACGCCCTGAGTATCACAGCTACTTAAGAAGTGAGCTGAGCCTTGAAATGCACTTGCTCTTTCCCTTACCTGGGTCTCTTTGTATAATGCATCTTATTCGCTATTTAAAAGTAGAAAGTAGAACAACTGGACACCTTTTTTAACAACTCTCTAATCATTTGGATAATGCAGGAAAGACCCCTGTCCCATCCCTGAGCTCCTCTCTCAGCATGCTGTACCACACTGCTGACCACAACGTGGGATGGCTATTAGAAATGGAGGGGCAGCGGGGGCTGGGAACGGATAAGCAGGAATTATGTTGCCCAAATGTGCTTTTTTTTTTTTTTTTTTTTTTTTTGAGACGGAGTCTCACTGTTACCCAGGCTGGAGTGCAGTGGCTGGATCTCGGCTCATTCCAACCTCCGCCTCCCAGATTCAAGCTATTCTCCTACCTCAGCCTCCTGAGTAGCTGGGATTACAGGCACCTGCCACCACCCCCGGCTAACTTTTTTGTATTTTTAGTAGAGACAGGGTTTTGCCATGTTGGCCAGGCTGGTTTTGAACTCCTGACTTCAAGTGATCGGCCTGCCTCAGCCTCCCAAAGTGCTGGGATTACAGGCGTGAGCCACCACGCCCAGGCAATATGCTCATCTTAGAAAGGCTAAGATATATTCACACACACACATACACATACACATATATTTACACATACACCTATATATGTGGACAAGGCTAGAGGAAAGTATATTTAGTACAACACAACCATGAGGCTGCAAATCAAATTGGTGGCAGAGAGCATACATGAAGCTTCAATGGCCAAGACACTGATGGCTATCCTTTGGTGTCCCTTAAGACTTTGAGGTGAAGGACATTTTTTTTCCAGTTGGCTCCGGGAAAAATAACAGACATTAGAATTGGAATTTGTTGTTGTTGTTGTTGCTTTTAGAATTCCTAGAACATGAAGGACTCTCTAAACACTCCAAAAGGCACTGAACTATATATATGGCCGAGGACCTGCCTCTTCTGCAGAGGGATGGCTGAGCAGCAGCCACTAGCAGTAATGAGCCTTAGACTCCCCCTCTCATAGGGACAGGCCACCTCCACACACTCCCTCTGACTTCATAGGCTCTGTCCCTCAGGTTCACCTGGGGGACTACCTTCCTCCCATCTCATTAGCTGTCTAAGGGAGTCCAGGTTGGTCTAAAACCTACCCTAGGATGGCAAGTTTTAGACACTCCTCTATTCTCCCAGCAGTGTGACTTCTAGAGAGAGCTGCCCAATCCCCTTACCTCAACTGATGTGACAAGGGCAGGTACCCAGCTAGTTAGATGTTCAGGGACCTCACAGGTCCAACATGCCCAGGGTTTAACCCCACAGCCTAGCACCCCTCCCCAACCTGGCCTTTACTCCAGCCTTTTTCCTTTTGTCACCAATGACAGGTTCACCTGTTCCACACCCTCATGAGTCTAGTAACTGGAAGGTAGGTAAACCCCAGCTGAGTGCCTGTGACTCCACCCTCTTGCTTTCCACTCAAGTGGCATTATAAGAATAACCTTAAATTTGATCTAATTTATACATATTCCTCTCTTAGTAACATTTCTAACAACAGCACTCACAATCAAATCCAGTTTGATTGCGAGATTGGGTTACAGACCACCCAGGTGAAACTGGAGCAGCAGGTTTTAAAAACTTTATTCTAATGTCATATAAAGATGTGATGGTTTAAAAACAAGAAAAATGTATTTATCAGTTGTGGGGATGCTACACTTGCTAGCTTGCACCCATTCTTCTTGAAACAAGGTATCTGGACAGACCATACCCATAAGTAGCTCTTTGCAATACACCGGGCAGAAGCCCCAGTCAGACACAGCTCCCTCAGGCTCACAGGGTGGCAACCTCCTCCTTCATGTGGGCTCTGACAGCAGGCAAGGGAAGGAGCACAGGCAGCAGGGGACAGGGAGCAGCCTGGGGCTGTTGGGATTCCCAATCACCATAGAGCTAGTCTCTGTAGAAGGTGCTGTGTGGCAATGACCAGGTAGAGAGCTGGGCTCCACAGAGAGGTGAAAACCACTCCTGTATCTTTAACTTTCCCCCAGGACCCATGATTCTGCCCTGGTTCCCCTAAAGCCCCTCACCCATCCTATCTCCATGACGTGTTAGGCAGCTGGGGTTAAAATAGGAGAAAAAGACTTTCAGATTGTAGCCTCCAAGTATTCCCATCTGGGGATTAGGGAGTAAGGAGGCAAGTCAGGGCCTATGGTTGTGCCTTTTCCTGTGCCTGAGGGCAGGCAGGCCAGTGCTGGGCACCTGGATGTCTGGGGGACCACCACTGCTGACTCTCTCTCCCTCACCCGGAGCTATAACCAGGCCAGGCCAATCACAATTAATAAAATCACTGCAGCTCTCATCCTGCCACAAAACTAAAGTGCACCCCAACCCCCAGCCCTACCACAGATCTCTGACTTCCCATCACAGGACACAGGAAGCCCTCCACCTTTTTTACCTAAAGCCTAGACTTTAAGCCAGGTTGGGTGTAGGGCTAGTGGCAGCAAAAGCAGCAGCCATAATGTCAAACATACAAATGACCTGAGAAATCTCATCTGCATGTCCTTCACTCAGAACTGACCTGGAGTTGTGTACAAGTTAAGAAGGACAGATCACACCATGGGCATGGACACATTCCACACTTGCTGGGGAAGATGAGATACCTGAGAGGCACCTGTTTCCTGGCTGCAAGCTAATCTCCACATAACACGATTCATGTGTCTTCATTTTAGGCCCTTGCATTATATATTCTTTGAGCCAGTGCAAACACATTTTGGGGAGGGTCATCATTCAACGCAGCACCAACCCCCACTTGTTCTGGGGGTCAGTCAGGAAGGATCTGGTCAGTTCCTAATCCCCCAGGACAAAGGTGCTGCCCCCTTTCCAGCACTAACATCCAGCAGCGCCATCTCGGGATAATTTTTTCACACAAGAGCAGCATGAGGTAGCAAGCATGGTGTGACAGGCTCAGGGCCATGGACAGCTGGCTGCTGGTGAAGCAGCACAGGACGGGTGCATCTGTGGTAGGGCCATGACAAGCCAAGGCAGCCACAGCCCCTGTCCCCAGGCAGCCCCAGCCACAGATGGCATTCAGATCTTCCTGGATGGTATTGGGGTGCTTGAGGCCCATCACTAGTCTTTTCATTAGCACTGCCTTGTGTTGGTTACACAGGGCCTGGGAGAGGGAGTGGGGTTGTAGATCTAGGATGGGCATGACCTCACACCCAGAGTTCAACTGGCTGCAGGGCAGCAAGCAAGCCCAAGCAGCACGGTTCTAGACACTGAGCCTTGTCACCTCTGGCTGCACTTCCTATGTATACTTTGCACAAAGGCAGCAAGAGAAGGTCAACATTAGCGTTCGTGAGATGGAAGTCTATGCCCTCACTGAGACCTTTTAAAAATGTTGTTTTCTTTTTCTTTTCTTTTTTTTTTTTTTTTTTTTGAGACAGAGTTTCACTCTTCTTGCCCAGGCTGGAGTGCAATGGCGTGATCTCGGCTCACTGCAACCTCCGCCTACCGGGTTCAAGCGATTCTCCTGCCTCAGCCTCAGAGTAGCTAGGATTACAGGCATGCACCACCACGCCCGGCTACTTTTTGTATTTTTTTAGTAGAGACGGGTTTCTCCATGTTGTTCAGGCTGGTCTCGAACTCCTGACCTCAGTTGATCCGCCCACCTCAGCCTCCCAAAATGCTGGGAATACAGGCATGAGCCACCACGCACAGCCAAAAATGTTGTTGCCTTAAGCCCTCTTCCTTCTAATAAAATCTATACAGATACATACAAGCTTGAAACTACTATAAATGAAATCTTAGGTTTTTTTAAACCCATAAATAAACACCAAACAGAGACGCTGTCTGATTGAGGAGAGAGTGGGAGCCTAAACCAGCTGACCCCCAAACAGCCTTGCCAAGCCCCAGGCCAGGTAGTCTGAACCCTACAAGGCCACGTGATGGTTACAGAGGATGACAGCTCCCACAAGTACTTGTCAGGCACTGTGCTAACTTCTCATTCTAGCTAGACTCTCAGAATGCCTCCTTACCAATATCCTGTGAGGGGAGGCCCTGCCTCACTGGAGCACAAGAGGTTCCTGAGCTCTCCCAAGGAAATGGTTATCAAAGGGTGGAGCTGGGGGACGCCCAGACAGAACAAGAGTCTCCCGGGGACTCCCTAGACTCCCTCCGCTTCTCCACATGGGCCCAGAGGAAAGTGAACAGCCTCCTAACCCCCTCGATAGGGTTCCAGTCCTGTAGGCCTGGATGCTTTCACTTCCTGTTACCATGTAGGGTGACAATGCAACCCCAGACCCCTCATTTGCCATCTTTCAATCCCAGGCCAGGTCCAAAGGCCTTTTCTGATACAGCCCAGAGGGTGCTTGACACTCACCTTGGCACAGTCACTCATAATGTAGTGGGATGGTCAAGGAGGTGCAAGTAGGCGCAAATCACTGTGAGCGTGGCCTCAGGCATGTTCCACAGACTCAGGACCTCACTTGGGGAGCCCACAGCCCTCCTTCAGGAGGCCTGCAAACACAGCCCCAGGGAGCAGTGCTCAGATGGGCAGACAGGCCCACCAACACTGAGGACCCCAGACCCCCCAACGTGAGGCTCTGTCCAACTTTGCAGGGCTTTTACACTGGCTGGTCCCCATTGCTTCTCTGGTGAGATGTCAGAGTTGAATTGAATGTTGAAGGCCGTGCATCTGATGGAGCTGACTGCTTTGCACACGCTGTAAATCACCTCCTGACTCCAAGGGTCTGCTGTGGAGACACAGCCTGATGGGAGGTAGCTCCACTCCACCATCAGCGGGGCTGGGCTGCCCTGAGCCACAGCCCCGCAGTTTCCTGCAGAGATGTCTGCCTGCTTCTTTCGGAGGCTGAGTTATGAGCCACCCCTGGCAAGGACCGGCTGCCAGGACAGGCTGGGAACTCTCCCCCAGCATCCTCAGCAGCCTCACCTATGCTGTCACTGGTGCTGATTATCTCCATGATAAGATTATGGATTGGCCTGGTTATAGCTCCGGGGAAAGGGGAGGGAGTCAGCAGTGGTGGTCCCCCAGACATCCATGTGCCCAGCCCTGACCTGCCTGCCCTCAGGCACAGCAAAAGGCACAACCACAGGCCCTGACTTGCCTCCCTACTCCCTGCACCCCATATGGGAATACTGGGAAAGTAACCTTCCTCCCATCATTTCTCTATCTCAGTAACAGCACTGATAACTTTTAAGTTCTAGTAAGCTGAAAGTGTAAGACAAATGAGCTCCTGCCTTAGAAGGGGCATGGTTAGGCAGTGTGTGCCCAGGTGAGAGCCCCATGGTTGTTAGTAGAAGATGGGAACTGGGAAGGCCCTGGCCACTCAGCCCAGTGGGAAATAGAGTCCCCTCCTTCCAAGGAATCAAGGTCTCAAAGAGGCCAGAAAAAGGTGCATGGGTGGCCTGCCAGGAAGCAGAAGGCTAGAAGGCCTTGCAGGGAGACCTAGACAGCATTTCAGGGTGCCTGAGAGGGCTGGGCTTATTCCAGCTTTCCTTGCTTTCATCCTGTCCACAAGAAAGCCTGCCTGCAGATGGCAGCTGGGCCTGAGGCCGCCAGTCAGTCACCAGGGGCTATAGGCACCTTGATTATGGCTCTTTCTTGAAGCAGCCAATCAGGCCACTTCTGGCAGAGCAGTTTCCTCATTATCTGCAGCTCCTTACAATCCCAGGTCTGCAGAGGGACCAGGAAGGAAGACAAGGGCTCAGCCTGTGCTCCACAACCTGCTCTGAGAAGTCTCTCTCTCTGTTTTTTTTTTTTTTTCCTCTTCATTAATAGCCTTAAGACTTCCAAATGAACTGACCAGCATGGAGCCTCCAGAAAAGGGCATAGAATTCTATCTGGTACCCAGGAGGAAGGGGGTTCCCAGTGAGGGCAGGGCCAGGCTGCATGCACGTGTTCAGGAATGTTCTCCTCATAGCCCAGCCTCAAGGTGTAGACATCCTCTGTGAGCACGCAGTGTCATGGCAGCCCCTGCCTGGGAGCCGTCCAGCTGCACACCTGGAATGGGATGGTTGTCCTCTTGAATGGGTGGTGCTAGGCCCCATGGCAGGCAGTGGAGAGGGAGATACACAGCCCACCAAGCTCAAAGCCCTGCCACAGGCTTCTTCTCTGAGACCTCTACCTGCTCTAGGTTCTTCTTGGCACTGAAGTCAGAAGCAGATGGGGTCCCTCCCAGGGCTGCTCTCTCCCACATTGACTGACAGCTCCCTAGAAGGGGACTCAGGCAGTGGGGGCAGTTTTTTGGGCAGAAGCACTGGAGTTAGGCTGGCCAGTTCATCCCATACCCCCACATGACATGACACAAGGCAGGGGCAGTGGGACAAAGCCATCACCTTTTTGCTATGGCATGACAAAGGGTTTTGTGAAGTTCAGGCTGATGTGGTTGAGCAGCTCCAGTGGGAATGGCTTGGGAAGCCGGGGCTGGTGGGCTTGGGTTTGAGTGATAGGCTGTGGGCCTATAAGAAGTGGATGGGCACTAAGTAAGTGCCTTGGTTGTCTGCCCACAGACCCAGAACAAGTGGCATCCCAAGAGCCTGTGGGGTGCTGGCAGATACTTACTGGTTCCAGTAAAAGTCCCGTGTGGATGCAGTGATGCTGCCTCACTGGCCATTGGCTGTAATTACAGACAGGTACATGAGGTCCCCATGCATCTTGCAGTTCCCAGTGGGTGGGTTCCAGTTGCTCATGGTAGGCACTGGAAGTGCTGCAGGAATGGCCAAGTTTGAATAAGCCAGGCCTGTTGGTGTGTGACCCTCTGCCCTAATGAGGACCCTCTTCCTTGCTCCCCATAGGAGTTGCACCTTCCAGTCATGGTTCTGGAGACACAATGGCCCCTCCTGGGTCCCTGGCAGGATGTGCTCAGGTGACCCACAGTTGACAGGGCCCATCTCCAAGCCATTCTTCCAATTCCCACTGTTTGAATATCTGTGATAACTATATATCTATGAGGAACCCAAGGCTGGTGGTCAGCACAGGGCCAAACGGGGCCAGCTGTCTTTCTACCTAAATGTGATCATGGTCTGGGTGTCTCAGGGCCAGACCCCTCCATCTCAGAAGGCCTGGTCCTCAGCCCCTGGCCTCCATTGCTCCCTTTCCCTCTGTTCAGTCCTGGCACCAATGCCTCCCATCCCTCTTAGGTCACCATTGAATAAAATGCTCAAGAAGGACAAGCAGCTTCGGTCGACCCTGCTGAAGGTGGCAGATGGGTCCAGACTCTTGAGCAGGGCTTGGACGTGGTACCTGTGGATTCAGGCCTTGAGCAGTGTGTGTAACTCTTTTAGGAAGGGAGAAAGAAGGGTGTTACCAGGACCCTGCACCCTGGAACAACCCATCTAGCACAGAAAATAGTTTACGGCTATCATGGGTGATTTTAATTTTCAACTTTAGGCTTCCATTTTCAAATTCTACAATGAACACATAAGGTGGAGTTCTGGTTTCAACACATGTGCACATGTGCACACACACACACACACACACACCCCTGTCTCCTAGTGGGCAGGGATTTTTGTTCACAGCAAATCTTCTGCCAAATGCCTCTGAGGTACACATAGGTCTTGGGGAGCCCACAGGCCAACTGTTTTGTGTGCACTCCTGTCTTCTGTAGGCAGGGTCTTCAGAGCTTTGAGACTTCCACAACCTTGCCCTGCTCTTCTGGGGCAGCCCTCATGCAGGGGTGTCCTGAGGACTTCCCAGGGCATGCAACTTCAGTACTGTCATCCAATGGGCGTTTCACGGAATTTTTTTTTCCAGGAGAAATAACTTTATTTGAACTGAGAGTTGGAGAATGAGACAAGGACCTGAGACAGCGTATTGGGCTAATAAGTAGAGGTGAGGTTCCAAAACGGCAGTCAGAGCTCATCCACGAAATGGACTCCACTTCCCAGCAACCTTGAGTTAGTGCCACCGACAAAAGTCCCACTGGGAAATGTATTTGCCACTAAATTACCGAGGTATGCCAACATTACAAAAAAGATATAGGTTTTTCATCATAATTAAATTTCTACAAAACCCCTAAATCACAAGTTTTGTTTTGTTTTTGTTTTTTTGTTTGTTTGTTTTTTGAGATGGAGTTTTGCTCTCGTTGCCCAGGCTGGAGTGCAGTGGCACAATCTCGGCTCACTGCAACCTCTGCCTCCCAAGCGATTCTCCTGCCTCAGCCTCCCAAGTAGCTGGGATTACAGGCGCCCACAACCACATCTGGCTAATTTTTATATTTTTAATAGAGACAAAGTTTTACCATGTTGAGCAGGCTGGTGTCGAACTCTTGACCTCCAGTGATCCACCCGCCTCGGCCTCCCAAAGTGTTGGGATCACAGGCGTGAGCCACCACACCTGGCCTCAATCACAAATATTAAAAGAAGCAATAAAAAATAACATTTTACAGATTGTAAACTTGTCTTCAACATTTAGCTCATCATCTTTGGAAAATAGCTCCCCTGCTAAATTCACCGGCTATATGATCTATCCAAGCAGCAAGAAGATAGTTGTGCCGTAGCAATCCAATCCTCTTCCCATTTTCTCTAGGCACTCAAGGCTGAACTGCAGGGTGAGGCCCAGGCGTGGGTAGGGGTGGAGAGCACAAGGGCTACTTTCCTCCAATACAACATGGGATCTAAAGCTTGATGGGCGAGCAGAACTGGTGCGACTTGAGGGTCTGAATACAGGGTCCAGGGCCTGTATTCACGCAGGTCACTGCTGGAAGAGGAGGAGGAAGAGAAGGAATACTGGCCATGCTTCTGGTGCTTGTACATGTTTTTATGAGCTTTCTTCCTTTTCTTTTGCGTCTTTTTTTTTCTTTTTCTTTTTTAGACAGAGTCTTGCTCTGTTGTCCAGGCTGGAGTGTGGTGGCGCCATCTTGGCTCACTGCAACCTCCTCCCCCCAGATTCAAGTGGTTCTACTGCCTCAGCCTCCCAAGTAACTGGGATTACAGGCGCCCGCCACCACACCCGGCTAATTTTTGTATTTTTAGTAGAGACAGGTTTCACCATGTTGGCCAGGCTGGTCTCAAACTCCTGACCTCAGGAGATCCACACACCTTGCCCTCCCAAAGTACTGAGATTACAAGTGTGAGCCACCATGCCCAGCCTTCTGCATCTTCTTGTCCACTATCACTCCTGGTCCTAATATACCAGGAGCCAAGGGATTCACAGGAGGCATTCCGGGGGCAGGTGGTGGGTATAAAGGAGGGTAGGGACCTGAGGGTTGGCATTTCGGATACCCTGACTGTAGCACAGGATGAGGGGGCCCACCTGGAGGGAAAGCTGGATTTCCCTGGGGAGCTCCTGGTAGAGAAGAAAAGGGGCCTGGAGGAAAGAGTGTATTGGCATGATTGGAACCTCCAGGGTATCTGATGTTGGGGGGATATGGATTTGGTCCTGGCAGCTGGGCATTGGGATTGCACATGTTTAGGTGTTTCCTCCAGCCTTTCCACCACCGCCTGGGTGGTGATGCCTCCTCCTTCCCAGTCTCATCATGGGATTTTAATGGTGGTTCTTTTTTTTTTTTTTCAGAGATGGAGTCTCCCTCTGTTGCCCAGGCTAGAGTACAGTGGCATGATCTCGGCTAACTGCAACCTCTCCCTCCGGGGTTCAAGTGATTCTCCTGCCTCAGCCTCCTGAGTAGCTGAGATTACAGGTGCCTGCCACCGTGTCTGGCTAATTTTGGTATTTTTAGTAGAGATGAGGTTTCACCCCCTTGACCAGGCTGGTTTCGAACTCCTGACTTTGTGATCCACTCGCCTTGGCCTCCCAAAGTGCCGGGATTACAGGGGTGAGCCACTGTGCCCGGCTTAATGGTGGTTCTTTTAGGAAAAAGGAAAGGTTCTGTGAACAGTTATAGGCATCACTGAGCTACAGATGTTTCCCACACTGCTCTTAACAAGCAGATAGGTCCTGGGAACACGAGTGGCTCCTCCCCAGGGCATTTGAGTACCTGAGAGCTTTGGCTTTACACCCAACCTGATCTCACCACACCAGTTGGTGGTGCTGTACTGGGCAGACTTCTGCATTAGAAGACTGAAACTTTTAAAGTTTGGGGGTTTTTTTCTTTTTTTTAATAAAACATGGTTTATCCTTACAAATTTTGATTGGGCTGATGTCAAGCCCTGGCTCGGTACTGCCTGATTTTTTTTCAGAATCACAACTCTTTTCTTTAAGTCATGGGCCATGAAGTTAGAAGGTGCTGGTGTGACAGCCTGAGATGCAGACCTAGGCTCCAATCCCACCTTCATGTGCTCATCTGTGACACAGAGACCCCAGAAGGGGTGGTGAGGTGCCTGGCCCTGTGTCTAGGGACTCTCGCCAGGACAGACCACCTAACTTCCAAACCAACCCTCCATTGTGCACAGCGCTGAGCCTTCCTGTAGCTCCTCAATGCTATATAGCTCTGAGAAGTGGTCTGGCATGTTGCTGTCCAGGTGCAGTGACAAGCAGGTGCAGTGACACATGTCATCACGGACCATGAGCACCAGATAAATCTCCTGCATCATCTCCTTGGGGGACACCTGCAGGGAGAAGGCCCCAACAACTCTGCTGAGAAGCCACATGGCAGGAAGCAAGGACTTACCCTTTCCCCAGCCCAAAGTCCTGTTTCCCACTTTTAGGAAATTTAAACTTTTTTTAAATTCCAGGTTTTATCCATACACACCATACCAGCCTGTGTGTGTGTGTGTGTGTGTGTGTGTATGTGTGACAGGACAGAGCCTGGCCCCGTTGACTATTCCTGCAGACCAAGAAAAATTCTGATGGGGGAGATGGAAGAATAGACAGAGAGAAAATGGCAGCTTTGTGTCCTCCCTTGCCCGGTGCTAAGGTCCCCAGGGCAAAAGGATTTTGCCTTCAACTTCATTAATATACAAAATGTATACTTTAAATTTTTTCCCACTTTCTTACTAACATCACAATTTATATATTGTGTGTATATTAACAGAGATTTAACAATTTTTTTTTGTTTGAGACAGAGTCTCGCTCTGTTGCCCAGGCTGGAGAACAGTGGTGCCATCTCAACTCACTGCAACCTCCGTCTCCTGGGTTCAAGTGATTCTTCTGCCTCAGCTTCCCGAGTAGTTTGGATTACAGGTGCCTGCCACCATGCCTGGCTGGTTTTTGTATTTTTAGTAGAGACGAGATTTCATCATATTGGCCAGGCTGGTCTCGGACTTCTGACTATTTCAAGTGATCGGCCTGCCTCAGTCTCCCAAAGTGCTGGGTACAGGCATGAGCCACCATGCCAAGTCGAGATTTAGCAATTTTATGCACCTTTATTATTATAGTGGAAAATTGTATATCTGCATCTATATTTACATTCAACACAGAGCTTAATATTTTTATACAGTTTTATGATGCTGTCCAGTATCATTTCATTTTTCAACATAATGAACTCTCTTTAACATTTTTTCTAGAAATATCCTGGTGTTGAACACCCTTAGCTCTTTTTTTTTTTTTATCTTTGAAAGTCTCTTTTTTTCTAATTTTTGAAGTATTCTTTTTTGGTAGTGCTGTTTGTTTCATCACTTTGAAATGTGAAAGTTTATCAGAACCTTCCATTTTTTCCAACTAACTTTTAAGCCATTTATCCCTATATTCTTTTTATAAGACTGTTTTGTTTTGAGACAGACTTTCAGTCTTCGCCAGGCTGGAGTGTAGTAGCACTGTCTCAGCTCAGTGCAACCTCCACCTCCCGGGTTCAAGCGATTCTCCTGCCTCAGCCTCCCCAGTAGCTGAGACTACAGGGGCACACCACCATGCCCAGCCACTTTTTGTATTTTTAGTAGAGATGGGATTTTACCATGTTGGCCAGGATGATCTCGATCTCTTGACCTCGTGACCTGCCCGCCTCGGCCTCCCAAAGTGTTGGTATTACAGGCGTGAGCCACCGTACCCAGCCATAAGACTCAGAGAAAAATCTAATTATTTCACTTAAAAATTTTCTCTTTCTTAGTAGGAGCTAATCTTAGAAATTTAAACTCTATATGCCAACAGCCTGTACTATAAGGGAGTTTACTGTGTGTACTCATTTCATAGATTTCTTGCAAAAGCTTATGCCATAAGAAAACTTAGAACATTGTTATACATATAGTAAATTCCCAATTGTTACCTTATTTCTCAATTATTATTTTATACTTCTGTCTTCTTTAATATGAAGATTACCATGGCTGTGTTTTCACTTTCTGAGTTGTCATATGTCATATTTGTCTGTAATTTTGGTTTCAAAAGTTCTAAAATAACATGCTTGAACGTGTATGTTAAAATAAAGTAACATAATAATTTATTAAGATATTTGGCTTGTATGTTTAATTAACTGTAGGTAGAATATTATTATTAGCATTTCCATCCATGTTCCTAAAACTTTATCTGAATGTTAGTACAATTTATTCCTAATTTTTTATATATCAACATTTTATACCCTACTTACTATATTTATATTGTTCTTGTATTTAGAAATGTAAGACTTTTCTTCTAAAGGCTAGATTACAGCCTTACTACTATATGTAAGAAGAGCAGCAATGTATCAATAGCATAGTTTAAATTTCTCTAGTATTATTTAAATTTTTATTCCTTAAAACTTTCTCATCAAAGCTCTTTAAGAATAATTATAATGTGTTTTCTCTGAAATGTTGTTGCCCTAACTGTAGGCTAATGATTCAAAACTCATGCTCTTCATGGCTGCACAGGCAGAGTTGAAAATTGTGGTTTTCTGGTGGGGGGGCGACGGCTCATGCCTGTAATCCCAGCACTTTGGGAGGCCGAGGCAGGTGGATCACTTTAGGTCAGAAGCTCGAGACCAGCTTGGCCAACATGGCGAAACCCCATCTCTACTAAAAATACAAAAACTAGTTGGGCATGGTGGTGGGTGCCTATAATCCCAGCTACTCTGGAGGCTGAGGCAGGAGAACTGCTTCAACCTGGGAGGTGGAGGTTGCAGTGAGCTGCAATCCTGCCACCATACTCCAGCCTGGGTGACAGAGCAAGACTCCATCTAAAAAAAAAAAAAAAAAAAATGTAGTTATCTAGAATAAACACTATGTTTACTCAGGATTTTATGGGTGAAAGCTTATCTTAATTATGTTTTGTAATTTTATATTTCTGTATTTTTTTTAGAGTAGGATGCCTCACATCAGTTCATTGTGTTTCTGGTTTCTACAAAGTGCAGTATACGAGTCAGAATTTTTTTGATTAATGTTTAACTCTGTTTTGCAATTTTATATTTCTGTATTTTGTGTTTTAGGGTAAGCCACTTCACATCAGCTTATTGTGTTTTTAGTTTTAATTTATATATTATAATTTTGTATGACAATATTCAACTCTGTACACCTTAAGAGTGTGGGACAAAAGTCAAATATGAATCAGCCCTATGTCTATTGTCAATATAATTATCTATGTGTTTGTTTGCTTGTATAAATACTACCTCTATTTTGTTTATGATTTGTATATTTTTATTCTTGGCTGGTGGCCAATAATTGTTTGGTTCTGTCTAGGTGAGTAGTCATGGAAATTTTCTTAATTTTAAAATCTATTTATTGTTTATATTATTTTAGTGTGAGAGAAATACTTTTGAGGTTTGAAGGCAAATTTTGAACAAGTTTATAACTCTTTTAGGTGTCATTTTAAATTTTGTTTGTGGTAAAAATACATAACATAAAATTTAGAATCAAATATATTTTATTATACAGTTCAGTCATGTTACGTGTATTTACTAATAACATGATAAAGTTATAATCTTTTAAACTTTTAAAATAATTAAAAATAATATGATAAAGTTAAAAAGAAATATATTTGCCCAGAGCCTGGACAACATTGCAAGATCATATCTCTTCTGAAAAGATAGATGGATGGATGGATAGATAGATAGATAGATACAAGCCAGGCATGGTGGCTTATGCCCGTAATCCCAGCAGTTTGGAAGGCCGAGGTGGGTGGATCATTTGAGATCAGGTGTTCAAGACCAGCCTGGCCAACATGGTGAAACCCCATCTCTACTAAAAATACAAAAAGTATCTGGGTGTGGTGGTGCACACCTGTGATTCCAGCTACTCAGGAGGCTGAGGCAGGAGAATCGCTTGAACTCGGGAGAGGAGGTTATAGTGAGCCAAGCTGATGCCATTGCATTTGAGCCTGGGCCAGAGAGCAAGACTCCGTTTAAAAAAAAAAATATATATATATATATATATACACACACACACACACACACACACACACAAGTTGTGTATAAATGTGTGTGTATGCACACTCATCTGTGTGTAGCTTAATTTATTCAATTAGTCTGTTATTAAAAGACACTTAAATTGTCTCCAAACATTCATTATAATGAGCAAGGTTCAGTGAATTTTCCTTATTATCTGTTTTCTTTTCTTTCTATTTCTTTTCTTTTTTTTTCTTTTGAAGCCAAGTCTGGCTGTCACTCAGGCTGGAATGCAATGGTGCAATCTCAGCTCACCACAACCTCCGTCTCCCAGATTCAAGGGATCTCCTGCCTCAGCCTCCCGAGTAGCTGAGTTTACAGGCGCCTGCCACCACACCCAGCTAAGTTTTGTATTTTCAGTAGAGACAGGTTTTAGCCATTATTGCCCAGGCTGGTCTGGAACTCCTGACCTCAAGTGATCCACCCGCCTCCCAAAGTGCTGGGATTACAGATGTGAGCCATAGCGCCCGGCTTTATTATATGTTTTCAAACTGCCAACCAAAATAACAAACAGAGAAAGGCTTTCTCAAAGAGAAGATGTTTATTTGGGAGTAGGGCATTGCAACGGGAATACATGAGATTCACCACAACCTACTGCCCAGGACTGCCGCACAGCTCAAATACATTTTTGAAAAGCGCCTGGGCCCAGCGCGGTGGCTGACGCCTGTAATCCCAGCACTTGGGGAGGCTGAAGCCGGCGGATCACCTGAGGTCAAGAGTTGGAGACCAGCCTGGCCAATATGGCGAAACCTTCTGTACCAAAAAAATATATATATATACAAAAATACAAAAATTAGCCGGGCGCGGTGGCGGGCGCCTGTAATCCCAGCTGCTCGGGAGGCTGAGGCAGGAGAATCGCTTGAACCCGGGAGGTGGAGGTTGCAGTGAGCCGCGATCGCGTCATTGCACTCCAGACTGGGCGACACAGCCAGCCTCTGTCTCAGAAAAAAAGAAAAGAGACAAAAAAGAAAAGTGCCTCAAAAATTTTTCAAAAACTGTCTCTCGAGGTCTTGTGCACACGGAGTGACATGACCTGCTGAGGTCAAGGCCAGTTTTCCAGCCTCAGTGGCTGGGGAATCTCCTGCCTAGCTGAAGGATGAATCGAGGCCAGGGCGCCTCCCACCCCTCGGGAGGACACCTGACGCCTTACCGCTTACTGGCGGTGTCCACAAGTTGCCACCTAAGGAGCCCTGAGTCCCGGACCCGCAGAGCGCCCAGGACCCCAGCAGCACCCATGTTCCTTTCGCCCCGGCCTTGCCGCGGCGGCTGGGAGAAGAGGGTGGGACGGTCTGACTCCCGCAGCCAATGAGAGCAGCGAGTTCCTGGTCTGATTCCCCAGCACAACTGCTCAGTGATCACCTCCCGGGCCACTGGCCACCGACCCTCCGGGCCCCGAGACAATTGTGAGGCGGAGGGCTAGCCCGCGTTCCTGGGAGGCGGGTGCGGATTGGGATGGGCGCGGAGCAAGGTGGTGTGAGTCTCGACAGAGCGAGACTCTGTCTCAGAAAAAAAGAAAAGAAAAAGACAAAAAAGAAAAGTACCTCAAAATTTTTTCAAAAAGTGTCTCTCGAGGCCTTGTGCACACGAAGTGACGTGACCTGCTGAGGTCAAGGCCAGTTTTCCACCCTCAGTGGCTGGGGAATCTCCTGCCTAGCTGAATCCTCCCCGCTCGGAGTGCGCGCGGCACAGTGCGGCCCGCCGCGTCGCTGGCCGGGTGGGCGCTGCTCTTCCTGCTCTGGGTGCGCGGGAAGGGGCTGGGTGTCAGCGCGCCTCTTCCTCCTACGACTCTCGGTACCTTCCACATCTACCAACGACTGCGCGCCGGGGGGTGTGTAAGCGCAGCAGCGCCAGCGGGACAGCCAGAAACAGAAGAGCGCGCCTGGTGCCGCCGGGGGCCCAGAGCCACGGGAACACGGGTGACAGGGAAAGTGGGACTTAAGGCAGCAAGGGAGATGCGGTGCAGGCGGGAGCCAGGACTTCATGGAGAGCTGGCATTGGAGGGGGATTGGAACCAAATAAATTAACAAAAAAAAAAAAAAGGGTGCGATGGAAACAGAACATTGCCCGGATGTGTACGCTGTGTGCAGGGCATGTGCGGGTACCTGGGGTGGATATAAAGAATGCTAAGAGAGGCCGCGCGCGGTGGCTCACGCCTGTAATCCCAGCACTTTGGGAGGCCGAGGTAGGCAGATCACGAGGTCAGGAGTTCGAGAGCACCCTGACCAGCACGGTGAAACCCCGTCTGTACTAAAAATACAAAAATTAGCTGGGCATGGTGGTGGGCGCCTGTAATCCCAGCTACTCGGGAGGCTGAGGCAGGAGAATTGCTTGAACCCAGGAGGTAGAGGTTGCAGTAAGCAGAGATTGCGCGTTGCACTCCAGCCTGGGCGACAGAGCGAGACTCCTCATCAAAAAAACAAAAAAACAAACAAACAAAAAACCAGGTAACTCACCTGGTCCAAGCGTCTCACAGGAGGAAAGGCTTTCGGTAGGCGGAAGTGGGCCTGGAGAATGGGAAATGGAGGAAATGATTGGGCGAAGGTGTGTGGGCACCTGGGAATGGTGTGAGCAAAGGCCCGGAAAGGAGAAAGCCTAGGGCAGGAGGGGGAGAAGATTGGAAAGTCAGCTTGGAGCTAGGTTGTAGAGGGCCTTGCTGCCAGGTTTGAGTTTTGAGCAAGGTGCTTCTGTCCGGTTTAGAGGAGAGGACTAAAGTAAGAAGGTGGAACTCAGCGCAGGATCCCGAGGGAAGAGCCTCATAGCCTCCGGTGAGGGAGGGTTCACTCCTTGACAGATGCAGTTGTTCCATGTCCCAGTTGGAGCCTACTCTGCGTCCAGGGCTGGCCTGGTTGTGGGGCCTGGGCTGTGTCTTGGCTCCCGCTGCCCCTCCTTCTGTTCCTCTCTTGCTGGCATCAGGTTGCAGAGAGCTTCTGTTTCCTGCTGCCACCCTTCCATAGGCCTAGCAGCCTCTGTATTCTGTGAGCTCTGCTTGGGGTGCTGCAGCAAGAGCCTGAGCATGGATGGGGCGAGCCACTCCTATGAGAGATGAGACCTCGGGTCTGATTGGGGGAAGGCAGCGTCTCGAGGCGCTTTGCCTGCTTCCCTTGGTTCTGCTGGTCACAGTCTTAGCCCCAGAGCCCTGCCTACCCTTTCTCCTCAATTGCATCCTCTTTCCCAGCTATTTCCATGAGTTCAGATTCTCCATTTTTCTTCCTGTCTCCTCCATCAGACTATGAGCTCCTGGAAATCAGGGACACTTATCTGACTCACCTCTGGCCCATGAGACCTGGCTCCAAGCAGCCTAGTCAGCACTTCTTAACCTCAACTAAACTACAGGATTCACTGTGGGCAGGAAGACAAGAGGCCCAGCTGGACTACCCACTGCCCTGGACCTGCCATGAGCCATTGATGTCCATTATTTCTAATGCTCACAGCAACCCTGGTAGGTCTTGTGCTGGTTTTACAAATGGGGAAAATTGAGTTTCTGGTGTGAGTGGTGTATCCAGTATGGCCTAGCTAGTCAATGGGGCTGGAATCCAGATTACCCTGATTTCAGAGCCAAAATTCTTGACCATCTTCCCACCCATTCCCTTCCCTCCTGTAGTTCTGATTCCTTTGCCTCATCCCTGGCTTGTTGTAATAGCTGTCTGATCAGTTGCCCTTTTTCCAGGTACCCCACACCTCTCTTTGACCTACACATAGTCCCAAGAGTAGGTTTTCATGGCACTGGCTCCCTGCGTAAAATCTTGGCTGGCTCTAGTCAGGATCCAGTCCACCCAGTGCCTCAGGCTTTCTGACTTCTGCGTTCACTTCATGTGACTCTCCAGCTTAAATACAGTGTCCCAACTCAGTCCCTCCCACCTCTGGGGTTGTATCAAGTCCTGGGGCTGCAGAGTTGGGAAGGGAGGCATGATTGGCCATGGAATTCAACCACTTGTTCCTTCACCCCTAACTTACAAGAATCCCTTCATCAACACCAGCTCTCTCCCAGCTCCCTGGCCTTTTATAGTAGGAAAGCCCTTTTCCATGTGGAGCTGTTTGCCTGGCCAACTCCAGTGCGATTTTCTCTAGGAGGCCTGACCAGTATTTGACCAGCCTTTTGGTTGCGAGTAAAAGAAGCTCAAATCATACTTGCTTGAGCAAGAAGGGATTTTAAAGTCCAGGAATAAAACTGGATCAGGCATGGCTGGATCCAGGATCCTTCTCTTCCCCATTTCCATCTTTTCATACATCTGCTATTTCTTGTCTCTCCTTTCCTCTAGGTCGACTTCATTCTTTGCAGCCTGTCTTCCTGTAGAGGCCCCAGAAATTTTCAGGCTTAGATTCGGCTTAGCAACTCCCACAAAGGCAGAGTGCCTTTCCTAGAACCAGTCTTGTTGGCCTGATTTGGGTCATAGGCCCATCTCTAAACCTGTCTCTGTGGCCAGGAGAATAAAATCAACCTTTAGTCATGTGCCTTCTGGGGCACAGTGAGTAGAATTAGCCTTACCTGAGCCAAAGGAAGACAGGGATTGTTAGAAGCAGATGAAGAGGGGCTAGGTGCAGTGGTTCACCACCTGTAATCCCAGCACTTTGGGAGGCTGAGGTGGGCAAATCACTTGAGGTCAGGAGTTCAAGACCAGCCTGGCCAACATGGAGAAACCCCTTCTGTACTAAAAATACAAAAATTAGCCAGGTGTGGTGGTGAACACCTGTAATCTCGGATATTTGGGAAGCTGAGGAAGGAGAACCCTTGAACCTGGGAGGTGGAGGTTTCAGTGAGCTGATATTGCCTCACTGCACTCCAGCCTGAATGATAGAGTGAGACTCTGTCTCAAAAAAAAAGAAAAAAAACAGATCTCAGTAGGAAGGGTACACTTCCTTCCGTGTTCCTAATGGTCCTAATGGGCTTGTCATCCTGGGACAGTTGTTCTCTGTGTTTGAGCTCTAGTCACTTACATTAGAGGTTTTGCAAGAGCTCTTTATTTCATTGGCTTGGTGGTCCTTCCCTGTCCCTTTTCTTTCCCTCAAGGTGATACATGAGTTAACACATACAAATGTTTAGAACAGGGCTTGGCATGTAATAAGCCTCAATAGGTGTTAGCTATTATCCTATGGACTATTACCACGAGTCCATCGATTTTTCCAGACCTGAAATTCAATAATCCTGGCTACGAATCTGGGCTTTGCCATTTACTAGTTATGTGACCTTGATCAAGTTATTTTGCCACTGAGTTTCCTCATCTACAAAATGGTGTCATCGTAACTTCCTGGGATTGTTGAGAGAATTAAACAAGACAGTGTGCAATAGACACCTAGCACAGTGAGGATACCCAGTAGTGGTAATGATTTTTTTTTACAATCACTACTATCACCATTACAAAACCTTTTTCAAACTTCCCAGTTAGGATTTATGTTTTCAGGCCGGGCGCCTTGGCTCATACTTGTAATCTCAGCAATTTGGGAGACCAAGGCAGGTGGATCACCTGAGGTCAAGACCAACCTGGCCAACATGGTGAAACCCCATCTCTACTAAGAATACAATTAGCCGGGCATGGTGACAAACACTTGTAGTCCCAGCTACTCAGGGAGCTAAGCCAGGAGAATCACTCAAACCCGGGAGGTAGAGGTTGCAGTGAGCCAAGGTCATGCCATTCCACTCCAGCCTGGGCAACAAAAGTGAAACTCTGTCTCAAAAATAAAAAGAAAAGAAAAAAGAAAAAAGAGAATTAATGTTTTCAAAACACCTTGCTCCTATATTCTAGTTCTTTCTTCATTCTGCCTTGTGTTGTAGCAACTTGTTAGCTTTTCTGCAGGCCTCACTAGCCAAGGAGGTGACAGGGGGCCTCTTCCTTGTTTTGTTTCTCCCAGTGCCTGGATTGAGGTTTGTTTCCCATCTCCCTCTTTCTGAAAGCAGGGCTGTGAGCTGCTCTTGGGATCCCTTGTGGGGCCAGCTTAGCCTCTGTCCTGTGATTGCAGGTGTTTGGAATGGAAAAAGTGGGACAGTGAGACCTTTATGTACACAGGGCACCTCAACCGGCTCACCATCTCACTGTGGATTGGGAAGTACAAGAAGATGTCCAAAAACATCATAATCAATCCAATGGGCATTCTAGAGGTGGACACCAACAAATGGGGGAGAGCAGCACTGTTCCCTAGTTCTGGGAGCAGGTAGGGCACTGCTCCTGGTGCATGTGGCTCACAGGGAGCTGATTTTAGCCAAGGGCATCCCAGAGTGGACTGGTCCAAGTCCCATGTCCTCATGGAAGGCTCTGCCCACCACTGCTGTCCTCATGCCTCACAGCTACCAAGGAGAGAGATGGGTCATAAGCTCATCTCACAGGCTGGCAAACTAAGAGCTCAGAGGGACCCTTTCATTGTCTATATTTCCACAGGAAGTCAGGAATGGGGAAATCATGGGCTAAAATAAGAGATAAAAGGGAACTTATTTACTCCTTCATGGTAAGAAAGTGTTCTGGTGGAACATGGGCTAATTAAAGGAACAGATGGCATGGTCTTCCTACAAGCTTCCTGTAGACCCACTTGTTTAATAGCCTTAGAAATGTCCATAGTCTTTGACCCATGTAGTAATTCTACTTCTTGAAACTGGGTTTAAGAAAAAGAGAAATAGGTTTCAATATAATTAAAGATACCAAACAGCTAGAGAGATTGCATCACAGTTTTATTTCTAATTGACAAAATCTCTATATCCAATCATAGAGGACTCATTAAATGTGGTGAATCTGGCCAGGCGCAGTGGCTCACACCTGTAATCCTAGCACTTTGGGAGGTCAAGGCAGGGGGATCACAAGATCAAGAGATCGCTACCATCCTGGCCAAATGGCGAAAGCCCATCTCTACTAAAAATACAAAACTTAGCTGTGCGTGGTGGCACGCACATGTAGTCCCAGCTACTCGATAGGCTGAGGTAGGAGAATCTCCTGAACCCAGGAGGCAGAGGTTGCAGTGGGCTGAGATCGCGCTACTGCACTCCAGCCTGGGCGACAGTGCAAGACTTCCTCTCAAAAAAAGAAAAAAAATGTGGTGAATCTACTCTATGGCATTTTGTTATTGTGGGACTTTGGCCAAGTTACTTATCACCATACCCTTGTAAAAGCAGCTTTATTGATGTATACTTGTCATATGATAAACTATGCATATTTAAAGTATGCTATTTGGTATGGGCATTGTGACTCATGCCTGTGAGCCATGACTGTACCACTGCGCTCCACCCTGAGCAAAAGAGTGAGAGCTTGTCTCAAAAAAAATAATATAAAGGGGGATGGTGCCAAGATGGCCGAATAGGAACAGCTCCAGTCTGCAGCTCCCAGCATGAACAACGCAGAAGACGGGTGATTTCTGCATTTCCAACTGAGGTACTGGGTTCTTCTCACTGGGCCTTGCCAGACAAGTGGGTGCAGCCCATGGAGCAGGGCAGGGTATTGCCCCACCTGGGAAGCGCAAGGGGTCTGGGAATTCTCTTTCCTAGCAAAGGGAAGACGTGACAGTGGGCACCTGGAAAATCGGGACATTCCCAGCCTAATACTGCGCTTTTCCAATGGCCTTAGCAAAGGGCACACCAGGAGATTGTATCCCCTGACTGGCTCGGAGGGTCCCACGCCCATGGAGCCTTGCTCACTGCTAGCACAGCAGTCTGAGATTGAACTGCAAGGTGGCAGAGAGGCTGGGGGAGAAGCGCCCGCCATTGCTGAGGCTTGAGTAGGTAAACAAAGCAGCCAGGAAGCTCAGACTGGGTGGAGCCCATCTGAGCTCTAGGATGCCTGCCTGCCTCTGTAGACTCCACTTCTAGGGGCAGGACATAGTTGAACAAAAGGCAGCAGAAACTTCTGTAGACTTAAACGTCCCTGACCCACAGCTTTAAAGAGATTAGTGGTTCTCCCAGCATGGAGTTTTTGAGATCTGAGAATGGACAGACTGCCTCCTCAAGTGGGTCCCTGACCCCATAGTAGCCTAACTGGGAGGCACCTCCCAGTATAGGGGCGACTGATACTTCATAAGGCCAGGTGCCTTTCTGAGATGAAGCTTCCAGAGGAAGGATTAGGCAGCAATATTTGCTGTTCTGCAGCCTCCGCTGGTGATACCCAGGCAAACAGGGTCTGGAGTGGACCTCCAGCAAACTCAAACAGACCTGCAGCTGATGGTCCTGACTGTTAGAAGGAAAACTAACAAACAGAAAGGGCATCCACACCAAAACCCCGTCTGTACGTCACCATTATCAAAGACTAAAGGTAGATAAAACCACAAAGATGGGGAGAGACCAGAGCAGAAAAGCTGAAAATTCTAAAACTCAGAGCACCTCTTCTCCTCCAAAGGAACACAGCTCCTCACCAGCAACGGAACAAAGCTGGATGGAGAATGACTTTGACGAGTTGAGAGAAGAAGGCTTCAGACGATCAGTAATAACAGACTTCTCCGAACTAAAGGAGGATGTTAAAACCCATTGCAAAGAAGCTAAAAACCTTGAAAAAAGAGTAGACAAATGACTAACTAGAATAAACAGTGTAGAGAAGTCCTTAAATGACCTGATGGAGCTGAAAACCATGGCACCAGAACTACGTGACACATGCACAAGCTTCAGTAGCAGATTTGATCAAATGGAAGAAAGGGTATCAGTGATTGAAGATCAAATGAATGAAATGAAGTGAGAAGAGAAGTTTAGAGAAAAAAGAGTAAAAAGAAATGAACAAAACCTCCAAGAAATATGGCATTACGTGAAAAGACCAAATCTACATCTGATTGGTGTACCTGAAAGTGATGGGGCGAATGGACCCAAGTTGGATGATATCTTCGGGATATCATCCAGGAGAACTTCCCCAACCTAGAGAGGCAGGCCAACATTCAAATTCAGGAAATATGGAGAATGCCACAAAGATACTCATCGAGAAGGGCAACTCCAAGACACATAGTTGTTAGATTCACCAAAGTTGAAACAAAGGAAAAAACATTAAGTGTAGCCAGAGAGAAAGGTCGGATTACTCACAAAGGGAAGCCCATCAGACTAACAGTGGATTTCTCAGCAGAAATTCTACAAGCCAGAAGAGAGTGGGGGCCAATATTCAACATTCTTAAAGAGAAGAGTTTTCAACCCAGAATTTCATATCCAGCCAAACTAAGCTTCATTAGTGAAGGAGAAATAAAATACTTTACAGGCAAACAAATGTTGAGAGATTTTGTCACCACCAGGCCTGCCTTACAAGAGCTCCTGAAGAAAGCACTAAACATGGAAAGGAACTACCGGTACCAGACACTGCAAAAACATGCCAAATAACACCTTTGATACTAGGAAGAAACTGCATCAACTAATGAGCAAAATAACCAGCTGACATCATATTGACAGGATCAAATTCACACAAAACAATATTAACCTTAAATGTAAATGGGCTAAATGCTCCAATTAAAAGACACAGACTGGCAAATTGGATAAAGAGTCAAGACCCATCAGTGTGCTGTATTCATGAGGCCCATCTCATGTGCAGAGACACACATAGGCTCAAGATAGAGGGATGGAGGAAGATCTACCAAGCAAATGGAAAACAAAAAAAGGCAGGGGTTGCAGTCCTAGTCTCTGATAAAACAGACTTTAAACCATCAAAGATCAAAAGAGACAAACAAGGGCATTACATCATGGTAAAGGGATCAATTCAACAAGAAGAGCTAACTATCTTAAATATATATGCACCCAATACAGGAGCACCCAGATTCATAAGCAAGTCCTGAGAGACCTACAAAGAGATTTAGACTCTCATACAATAATAATGGGAGACTTTAACACCCCACTGTCAACATTAGACAGATCAACGAGACAGAAAGTTAACAAGGATATCCAGGAATTGAACTCAGCTCTGCACCAAGTGGACCTAATAGACATCTACAGAACTCTCCACCCCAAATCAACAGAATATACATTCTTCTCAGCACCACATCTCACTTAGTCCAAAACTGACCACATAGTTGGAAGTAAAGCATTCCTCAGCAAATGTACAAGAACAGAAATTATAACAAACTGTCTCTCAGACCACAGTGTAATCAAACTAGAACTCAGGACTAAGAAACTCAATCAAAACCGCTCAACTACATGGAAACTGAACAACCTGCTCCTGAATGACTACTGGGTACATAACAAAATGAAGGCAGAAATAAAGATGTTCTTTGAAACCAATGAGAACAAACTCAACATACCAGAGTCTCTGGGACACATTTACAGCAGTGTGTAGAGGGAAATTTGTAGCCCTAAATGCCCACAAGAGAATGCAGGAAAGATCTAAAATTGACACCCTAATATCACAATTAAAATAACTAGAGAAGCAAGAGCAAACACATTCAAAAAGCTAGCAGAAGGCAAGAAATAACTAAGATCAGAGCAGAACTGAAAGAGATAGAGACATAAAAAACTCTTAAAAAAATCAATAAATCCAGGAGCTGGTTTTTTGAAAAGTTCAACAAAATTGATAGACCACTAGCAAGACTAATAAAGAAGAAAAGAGAGAAGAATCAAATAGATGCAATAAAAAATGATAAAGGGGATATCACCACTGACCCCACAGAAATACAAACTACCATCAGAGAATACTATAAACACCTCTACGCAAATAAACTAGAAAATCTAGAAGAAATGGATAATTTCCTGGACACTTACACTCTCCCAAGACTAAACCAGGAAGAAGCTGAATCTCTGAATAGACCAATAGCAGGCTCTGAAGTTGAGGCAATAATTAATAGCCTACCAACCAAAAAAAAGTCCAGGACCAGATGGATTCACAGCTGAATTCTACCAGAGGTACAAGGAGGAGCTGGTACCATTCCTTCTGAAACTATTCCAATCAATAGAAAAAGAGGGAATCCTCCCTAACTCATTTTATGAGGCCAACATCATCCTGATACCAAAGCCTGGCAGAGACACAACAAAAAAAGAGAATTTTAGACCAATATCCCTGATGAACATCGATGCAAAAATCCTCAATAAAATACTGGCAAACCAAATCCAGCAGCACATCAAAAAGCTTATCCACCATGATCAAGTGGGCTTCATCCCTGGGATGCAAGGCTGGTTCAACATACGGAAATCAATAAACGTAATCCAGCATATAAATAGAACCAAAGACAAAACCACATAATTATCTCAATAGATGCAGAAAAGGCCTTTGACAAATTTCAACCACGCTTCATGTTAAAAACTCTCAATAAACTAGGTATTGATGGGACATATCTCAAAATAATAAGAGCTATTTATGACAAACCCACAGCCAACATCATACTGAATGGGCAAAAACTGGAAAAATTCCCTTTGAAAACTGGCACAAGACAGGGATGCCCTTTCTCACTACTCCTATTCAACATAGTGTTGGAAGTTCTGGCCAGGGCAATCAGGCAAGAGAAAGAAATAAAGTGTATTCAATTAGGAAAAGAGGAAGTCAAATGGTCCCTGTTTGCAGATGACATGATTGTATGTTTATTGTATGGTAGGAAATCCCATCATCTCAGCCCAAAATCTCCTTAAGCTGATAAGCAACTTCAACAAAGTCTCAGGATACAAAATCAGTGTGCAAAAACCACAAGCATTCCTGTATACCAATAACAGACAAACAGAGAGCCAAATCATGAGTGAACTCCCATTCACCATTCTTCAAAGAGAATAAAATACCTAGGAATCCAACTTACAAGGGATGTAAAGGACCTCTTCAAGGAGAACTACAAACCACTGCTCAATGAAATAAAAGAGGACACAAACAACTGAAAGAACTTTCCATGCTCATGGATAGGAAGAATCAATATCGTGAAAATGGCCATACTGCCCAAGGTAATTTATAGATTCAATGCCATCCTCATCAAGCTACCAATGACTTCCTTCACAGAATTGGAAAAAACTACTTTAACGTTCATATGGAACCAAAAATGAGCCCGCATTGCCAAGACAATCCTAAGCAAAAAGAACAAAGCTGGAGGCATCACGCTACCTGACTTCAAACTATACTACAAGGTTACAGTAACCAAAACAGCATGGTACTGGTACCAAAACAGAGATACAGACCAATGGAACTGAATAGAGCCCTTGGAAATAATACCACACGTCTACAACCATCTGATCTTTGATGAACCTGACAAAAACAAGAAATGGGGAAAGGATTCCCTATTTAATAAATGATGCTGGGAAAACTGGCTAGCCATATGTAGAAAGCTGAAGCTGGATCCCTTCCTTACACCTTATACAAAAATCAATTCAAGATGGATTAAAGACTTAAATGTTAGACCTAAAACCGTAAAAACCCTAGAAGAAAACCCAGGCAATACCATTCAGGCCATAGGCATGGGCAAGGACTTCATGACTAAAACACCAAAAGCAATGGCAACAAAAGCCAAAATTGACAAATGGGATCTAATTAAACTAAAGAGCTTCTGCACAGCAAAAGAAACTACCATCAGAGTGAACAGGCAACCTACAGAATGGGAGAAAATTTTTGCAATCTACTCATCTGACAAAGGGCTAATATCCAGAACCTACAAAGAACTCAAACAAATTTACAAGAAAAAATCAAACAACCCCATCAAAAAGTGGGCAAAAGATATGAGCAGACACTTCTCAAAAGAAGACATGTATGCAGCCAACAGACACATGAAAAAATGCTCATCATCACTGACCATCAGAGAAATGCAAATCAAAACCTCAATGAGATACCATCTCACACCAGTTAGAATGACAATCATTAAAAAGTCGGGAAACAACAGGTGCTGGAGAGGGTGTGAAGAAATAGGACCGCTTTTACACTGCTGGTGGGACTGTAAACTAGTTCAACCATTGTGGAAGACAGTGTGGCAATTCCTCAAGGATTTAGAACTAGAAATACCATTTGACCCAGCCATCCCATTACTGGGCATATACCCAAACTATTATAAATTATGCTGCTATAAAGACACATGCACATCTATGTTTATTGCGGCACTATTCACAATAGCAAAGACTTGGAACCAACCCAAATGTCCATCAATGATAGACTGGATTAAGAAAATGTGGCACATATACACCATGGAATACTATGTAGCCATAAAAAAGGATGAGTTCGTGTCCTTGATAGGAACATGGATGAAGCTGGAAACCATCACTCTGAGCAAACTATCGCAAGGACAGAAAACCAAACACTGCATGTTCTCACTCATAAGTGGGAACTGAATAATAAGAACACATGGACACAGGATGGGGAACATCACGCACCAGGGCCTGCCGGGGGATAGGGGAAGGGAGATTGGGGGGGATAGCATTAGGAGATATACCTAATGTAAATGATGAGTTAACGGGTGTAGCACAGCAACATGGCACATGTATACATATGTAACAAAGTTGCACATTGTGCACATGTACCCTAGAACTTGCGGTAAAATAAATAAATAAAATTAAATTTAAAAAAGAAGCTGGGCATCATGGCTCATGCCTGTCATCCCCCAGCACTTTGGGTGGCCAAGACAGGAGAATCACTTGAGCTTAGGAGTTTCAGACCAACCTGGGCAACATTGTGAGACCCAGTCTCTACAAAAAAAATCCAAAAAATCAACCAGGAATGATAACACATGCCTGTAGTCCCCACTACTGGGAAGGCTGGGGTAGAAGGACTGCTTGAACTCAGTAAAGATCAAGGCCGCAGTGAGCTATGGATACTGCCAGTGCACTCCAGCCTGGGACACAGTGTGAGACACCATCTCTAAATAAACAAAGAAACAAACAAAATAAGGAGTATACTTTAATAAGTTTTGAAATACATGTGCACCCATGAAATTATTACCACAATTATGACAATGAGCATGGCCGTCATGTCCCCAAATTTCCTCATTTTCCTTGGTAATCTCTTCCTCAAGCCCCTCCTTCCCTCTTCCCTTTACATCCTTAGCCTAACACTGATCTTTCTGTCACTATAAATCAGTTTGTTTCTAGAGTTTTATGTAAATAGAATCCTGCAGAACTCTTTTTCTGCGGATAGCTTTTTTTCACTCAGCATAATTATTTTGAAATTGATCTATGTTGAAGCATGTATCTATAGCATGCTTTGTTTCACTGCTGAGTCTTATTCCATTGTTTGGTTCTCTCATGGTTTATATATTCACCTGCTAATGGACATTTGGCTGCTTCCAGTTTGAAGCTTTAACAAATGAAGTGGAACGTCTGCGAATGGTCTTCTGTGGACATATATTTTTATATCTCCCTTTCTTTTGGGCAAATACCCAAGAGTGAAATGGCTAGATCATATGGGAGTTGTATGTTTAAATTTTTAAGAAACCGCCAACCTTTTTTCAAAGCAGTTGTAGCATTTTACATTCCCACCTGCAGTGTGATTGTTCTAGTTTTTCACGTTGTAATCAACTTGGTGTGGGTCGTTTTAATTTTAATTTTAGCCTTGTAATAGATGTGTAGTAGTTTCTCATTTCCCTGATGACTAATGATGTTGGGCATCTTTTCTTGCACATATTTGCCATTTATATATCTTCTTTGAGTGGACTATTCTAATCTTTTATCAATTTTTAAAATCAGGTTGTTTTCTTATCTATTATAAAAACACATCCTTGATTAGATACATAATTTGCAATTTTTTTTTCAGACTATAACTTGTCTTTCAAAAAGCAAAAGTTTTTAATTTTGGTGAGGTCCAGTTTAATAATTTCTTATTTTATACATTGTGTTTTTTATGTACTATTTAAGAAATCATTGAATAATTCAGTGTCTTAAAAGTTTTCTTCTAGAAGTTTTACAGAAACCATAAAGTGAAGCTATCTGGGCCTGTAGTTTTCTTTGTGAGCAAGTTTTTTTGTTTGTTTGTTTGTTTTTTGAGATGGAGTCTCGCTCTGTCGCCCAGGCTGGAGTGCAGTGGCCAGATCTCAGCTCACTGCAAGCTCCGCCTCCCAGGTTTACGCCATTCTCCTGCCTCAGCCTCCCGAGTAGCTGGGACTACAGGCGCCCGCCACCTCGCCCGGCTAGTTTTTTTTTTTTTTTTTTTTTTTTTTTTTTTTTTTGTATTTTTAGTAGAGACGGGGTTTCACCATGTTAGCCAGGATGGTCTCGATCTCCTGACCTTGTGATCCGCCCGTCTCGGCCTCCCAAAGTGCTGGGATTACAGGCTTGAGCCACCGCGCCCGGCCCGCAAGTTTTTAACTGGAAATTCAATTTTTAAATAATATCACGCCCCTTAGTTGATTTTTCTTCTTGAGTGGGGTTTGGTAGTTTGTCTCTAAGGTATTTGTCAATTTTTCCAAGTTATATAATTTATTGATGTAAATTTGTATATAATATTTTTATTGCCCTTTTAGTACCTATAGCTATAGCACATCTTTTATTCTTAATATTGGTATTTTTTGCCTTTTTTTCTTGACCAGTCTGACTAAAGGCTAATCAATTTTATTGATCTTCTAAAGAAAACTAGCTTTAATTTCAATGATTTTTCTCTTTCTGTGTGTGCTTTGTTTTCTATTTTATTGGTTTCTGCTTTGGTCTTTACTTATTTTCTTACCCTGGATTTAATTTTACTTTTCCTAGTTTTTTAAGGTTAAAGTTTAGTTCATTGATTTAGCCTTTTGTAAAATAAATATGGATGTTGATGCTATACATTTTCCCTTAACCACTGTTTTAAGCTAACAAATTTTAATTTTCTTTTTATTTTCATTCAGTTGAAAATACTTTTGATTTCCCTTTTGATGTCTGTTTTCACCAATGGATTATTTAGAAGCATGTTAATTCTTTATCACTGGATTTGAGCAATTTTATTGTGATGTGCCTTAGAGTTGTCATCATAATTCTTGTGCTTGAAATTTGTTATAATTTTTAAAAATCAAGTTTGGACATATTTTGGCTGTTATTTCTTTAAATACCTTTTGGTCCTCTCCTCCTCCTCCTCTCTTTTTGGGACTGCTATTACATAAGTGTTAGGCAGCTTCAAATTGTTCCACAGCTCAGCTGACTGATGCCCTATTGATTTTTAAAGAATTCTTTGTTCTCTCTGTTTCATTTGGATAGTTTCATCTTCTGGATATTTTTCACTAACCCTTTCTTCTGCAATTTCTAATTTATTAGTCCCATTTGGTGTATTTTTTATTTCACATGATGGGATTTACATTTTCAGAAGTTCGATTTTGTCTTTTAACATATCTTTTAAATGTCTCTACTAATAATTTTTTAAATATAGGAAATAAAATTGTAGTAACTGTTTTGATCTTCCTGTTTGCTAATTCTAATATTTGCCAGTTCTAAGTCTGTTTTGATTGATTTGTCTTCTCATTATGTGTACATTTTTTCTGCCTCTTTGCATGGGTGGTAAACTTTGATTGGATTCTAACATTGTGACATTATGGCATTTTACCTTATTGGGTGCTGGATATTTTTGTATTTCTGTAAATTTTGTGTTTTGTTCTAGGAGGCAGCTAAATTACTTAAAAACACTTTGATCCGGTGAGGTCTTTATTTTTATTATTTTTTTTTGAAACGGAGTCTCACCCTTGTTGCCCAGGCTGGAGTGCAATGGCATTATCTCAGCTCACTGCAACCTCTGCCTCCTGGGTTCAAACGATTCTCCAGCATCAGCCTCCCAAGTAGCTGAGATTACAGGCTCCCACTACCATCCCTGGCTAATTTTTGTATTTTTAGTAGAGACAGGGTTTCACCATGTTGGTCAGGCTGGTCTCGAACTCCCGACCTCGGGTGATCCACCCGCCTTAGCCTCCCAAAGTACTGAGATTACAGGCGTGAACCAGTGCACCTGGCCTCTGCTTTAAGAATTTGTAAGGATTTTGTTTGATCATCAACTCTTCTGAAAGTATCTGTTTTGGTCTACTATTTCATTTCCAGTTTGAAAAGGTATACACACACACACACACACACACACACACAGAGGCGTGCATAAATACACTTTTTCTCTCTATATCTCTTATAACTAAAGTTTATCTTTAGCTTAATATATTGGTATATTTCATGTAATATAAATCAAACCAAAAGAAAAAGTGTTTAATTGACTCAGAAATAAAAAATATGCAAAGAAAAGTATTGGATACAATTTTATAACTAGTGATTCAGAATTCAGAAACCATGGCTTCTAATTATACTCTGCATAATCTTTATTGTAACTATCATAATGTCCCAGTAGTTACAGAAGGGAGAAAACAATATAAAATATATCTCTTGAGAACATTAGTCTTCAAATGATTTAGGGTTTCAATTCTCTTTTTAAAATAAACTTACTAAAGAAGTAATTCCATTGTGTTACCTAAAATAGTATATTGTTATTATCTGTTACCTCCAATGTTGAATAAAGTAGAATAGGTTACCATGGAAAAGATAACATTTGATTCATTGCACATCAGTGTCAAAACATGATAAACCATTTAGTTTTCGTAATTAAATTAAGTTCACACATTGTCTAAATAAGACATTTTAAAACTCACTATATGCTACTTGGTCAAAGCACAGTTACAAGCACGCAAGAGGCATTAGTTTTTTTCCGATTTAGTGATCTTAGAGATTTTCTTTTCTTTTCTTTTCTTTTTTTGAGGCAGAGTTTCACTCTTGTTGCCCAGGCTGGAGTGTAATGGTACAATCTTGGCTCACTGCAACCTCCACCTCCCGGATTCAAGCAATTCTCCTGCCTCAGCCCCTCAAGTGGCTGGGATTACAGGCGCCCGCTACCACGCCCAGCTAATTTTTGTATTTTTAGTAGTGATGGGGTTTCACCAAGTTGGCCAGGTTGGTCTCGAACTCCTGACCTCAGGTGATCCTCCCACCTTGGCCTCCCAAAGTGCTGGGATTACAAGTGTGAGCCACTATGCCCAGCCTGATATTTTCTTTCTCCATTTTTAAATACTGAGGGTAATTATTTAGAAAACATTGATTTAATAAGACATTTAAAACCTTTCATAGGCCTGTCACACTGGCTCACACCTGTAATCCCAGCACTTTGGGAGGCTGAGATGGATGAATCACCTGAGGTCAGGAGTTCGAGACCAGTCTGGCCAACATGGTGAAACCCGTCTCTACTAAAAGTACAAAAATTAGCCGGGCACAGTGGCGAGCACCTGTAATCCCAGCTACTTAGGAGGCTGAGGCAGGAGAATTGCTTGAACCTGGGAGGCAGAGTTTGCAGTGAGCTGAGACCAAGCTACTGCACTCCAGCTTGGGTGACAGAGTAAGACTCTGTCTCCAAAAAGAAAAAAAAAAAAAAACTTTCCTAGAGGAGTTATCTTCACTTTTCTCTGATATCTGTACTCTTAAAACTTTTATTATATCAAATAATACTTAAGACTTTAAAATAATGTTAAAATACATTGATATTTTAGGGGATTGGTCTGTTTTGTTCTTTTTTCTTAAGGAGAAATTGGTAAAATTATATATCCAAAAATTTAGAATGTTTCTTTCTTACGTTAATAGAGAATGATGCCCTGAACAACTACCTCATGCTGACTTGCATCACTGTTTTGTTTTGTTTTGAGACAGAGTCTCGCTCTGCTGCCCAGGCTGGAGTGCAGTGGCTTGATCTCAGCTCTGTGCAAACTCTGCCTCCTGGGTTCAAGTGATTCTCCTGCCTCAACCTCTCAAGCAGCTGGGATTAGAGGTGTGTGCCACCACACCTGGCTAATTTTTGTATTTTTAGTAGAGAGAGGTTTCACCGTGTTGGCCAGGTTGGTCTCCAACTTCTGACCTCAGTTGATCCACCCATATCTGCCTCCCAAAGTGCTGGGATTATAGGCTTGAGTCACCGCGCCCAGCACATCACTGTTAAGTCAACAACAAAGAGCATCCTTCTTTAGATTTTCTTCATGGATTTTACATTTCCCACTAAGCTTCCATAAGAAAACTGATACTAATGATGCCCACCTAATACAGAATGGCCTCTCATATCTCTGAGGCAGCAACAGTGGGCCACATGTTTTCTTATAAATGCAAGGAATTTAGGCATTTCACTAACCAACTTTTGAGAGTTTAATTACATAATAATTGAAAATTTCCAATATTGTCAATACAAAACCAGTATTCATTGAATATAAATACATCTGTCTAAACATCAAAGTCTTGCTTCTTTATTTATTTATTTATTTTTATTTATTTATTTTTTTTTTTGAGATAGAGTCTCGCTCTGGTGCCCAGGCTGGAGTGCAGCGGCTCGGTCTCAGCTCACTGCAACTTCTGCCTCCTGGGTTTGAGCGATTCTCCTGCCTCAGCCTCCCAAGTAGCTGGGATTATCGGTGCCCACCACCAAACCCAGCTAATTTTTGTAATTTTAGTAGAGACGTGGTTTCACCATGTTGGTCAGACTGGTCCTTGAACTCCTGACCTCAGGTGATCCACCTGCCTCAGCCTCCTAAAGTGCTAGGATTATAGGCATGAACCACCGAGCCTGACCTGTCTTGATTCTTTAAAACATACAACTAAATTATCTTATTGTTTAGACTTTGGGTTCCCTATTTTAAAACTCCCATTTAACATGAAACTTTAAAGTGTTGGTACTTTTTTGTGTAATCCTCTGATGTTTATTTAGACTTAATTTTTTATAATAATTTTTTTCCATTTTGTAGAGATGGGGGTCTTGCTATGTTGCCTAGGCTGGTCTCAAACTTCTAACCTTAAGTGATCCTTCTGTCTCAGCCTCCCAAAGTGCTAGAATTAGAGGCACGAGACACTGAGCTTGATTTTTTTTTTATTACTTTCTCATATTTATAAATCTGTAAAGCTTTTTTTTTTTCCCTGTGAATACTGGTAATTTCTAAGGTGTATATTTTGAATAAAACTCTTTCCATGTTCATTATAGAGCTTCTGTAGTATGTAGAATGTAGTATATAGCTTCCATAGTATATAGATGTGTATAGAGCTTCTGTAGTATAAGTTCTCTGATGTTCACTAAGGCAGTAGTCCCCAAGCTTTATAGCACCATGGACCAGTTTCATGGAAGACAATTTTTTCCATGGACCAGGGCTGGGGGAAATGAAACTGTTCCACAGCCGGGCATGGTGGCTTACGCCTGTAATCCCAGCACTTTAGGAGGCCAAGGCGGGTGGATCACGAGGTCAGGAGTTCAAGACCAGCCTGGCCAAGATGGTGAAATCCCGTCTCTAATAAAAATACAAAAATTAGCCTGGTGTGGTGGCATGTGCTTGTAATCCTAGCTACTCAGGAGGCTAAGGCAGAAGAATTGCTTGAACCCAGGAAGCGAAGGTTGCAGTGAGCTGAGATTGCTCCATTGCACTCCAGCCTGGGCAACAAGAGAGAAACTCTGTCTTAAAAAAAAAAAAAAGAAACAAAAGAAACTGTTCCACTTCGGATCATCAGGCAATAGTTAGATTCTCATAAAAAGTGTGTTACCTAGATACCTTGAATGTGCAGTTCACAATAAGGTTTGGACTCCTATGAGAATCTAATGCTGCTGCTGACCTGACAGAAGATGGAGCTCCTGGAGCTCATGATTGAATTGTCTATGTAGTAAATCCAAAATAGTCAAAGTAAAAAAAATCTGGAACTAATAAGTGATTACAATAAGGATGCAGAAGTAAATTCTTCTCTATATAGAAGCAATGAACAAGTCAAATTTGAAATTTTAAATGCATTAACATTTAAATTAGCACTTTTCAAAATAAAGCACATATAAATCTAACAAAATGCATTCAAGATCTATTTGATGAAAACTACACATTTCTGATAAAAAATTAATAACTAAATAAATGGAGAAATAGTTCCTTCTCATATATAGGAAGAGTCAGTATTGTCAAGATGTCATTTCTGTCTAACTTCACCTGTAGATTCAACACAATCATAAACAAAAAAAATTATGCTATGGATATTGAGAACACTTTCTAACATGTACATAAAGAGAAAAATAAAAACGAGCAACCAACACAGTATTGAAAAAGAACAAAGTAAGAGAACTCTTATTACTCAACTTCAATACTTATTATAAATCTATACTAATCATGAGAGATTGTATTGGCAAAATCATCGACAAATTGATCAAAAGAACAAATGCAGATCTCAGATATAGATCCACACAAATATAGTTGTGATTTATCACAAAGAATCAAAGACAATACAACGGAGAAAAAATAGTCTTCAACAAATGGTACTGTAACAACTAGACATCCACATGCAAAAAAAAAAATGTATATATATATACATATCTATATAGACATAGTCATTACACCCCTCTCAAAAATTAACTCAGAATGCATCATAGACCTTAATGTAAACACAAAACTATAAGATTAGAAGAAAACAGGAAAAGATCTAGATCTCCGAATAGAGCAATGATATACCACCCTTTATTGAAATTTTAAAACAAAGAAATGAAAACTCTGTGAAAGACATTGCTTCTCATTTGAATAAGAAGACAAGACACAGACTGGAAGAAAAATATTTTCAAAATATCTCTCTGGAAAGAAATATTATCTAATGGCCAGACGCGGTGGCTCACACCAGTTATCCCAGCTCTTTGGGAGGCCGAGGCAGGCAGATCACAAGATCAAGAGATCGAGACCATCCTGGCCAACATGGTGAAAACCCATCTCTACTAAAAATACAAAAAAATTTGCCGGGCATGGTGGCAGGTGCCTGTAATTCCAGCTACTTGAGAGGCTGAGGTGGGAGAACTGCTTGAACCCAGAAGGCGGAGGTTGCAGTGAGCCGAGATCACACCACTGCACTCCAGCCTGGCGACAGAGTGAGACTCCGTCTGAAAAAAAAAAAAGAAAGAAAGAAAAAGAAATATTATCTAAGATGTATAACAAACACTTAGAAGTCAGCAACAAGAAATTAACAACTACCATGGTTTACATATATTTTACATTACATATGTTACCCTTCCTTCCTTCCTTCCTTCCTTCCTTCCTTCCTTCCTTCCTTCCTTCTTTCCTTCCTTCCTTCCTTCCTTCTTTCCTTCCTTCTTTCCTTTCTCTCTCTTTCTCTCTTTCTCTCCTTTTTTCTTTCTTTTGATATGGAGTCTCGCTCTGTGGCCCAGGCTGCAGTGCAATGGCACGATCTCCACACTCACTGCAACCTCCATCTCCCAGGTTCAAGTGATTCTTCTGCCTCATCCTCTCAAATAGCTGGGATTACAGGCACCTGCCACTACGCCAGGCTAATTTTTTTTGTATTTTTAGTACAGACAGGGTGTCACCATTTTGGCCAGGCTGGTCTCAAACTCCTGACCTCAAGTGGTCTGCCCACCTCTGCCTTCCAAAGTACCGAGCCACAGATTACAAGCTATGGATTGCAAACCACTGATTACAAGCGTGAGCCACCGCTCCCGGCCACATGTATTACTTTTTAGAATCCCCAACAGAATGAAGTCCTAACATACCTAAATTATAATTTCTGAACACTCTTTCAGTAACATATGTAAAGGCACAAGAAATGCTAAAAGAGGCCAGGCGTGGTGGCTGATGCCTGTAATCCCAACACTTTGGGAGGCCGGGGGGTGGGGGGGTGCATCACCTGAGGTGAGGAGTTCGAGACCAGCCTGAGCAACATAGCGAAACCCCGTCTCTACTAAAAATACAAAAATTAGCTGGGAGTGGTGGCAGGCGCCTGTAATCCCAGATACTCGGGAGGCTGAGGCAGGAGAATCGCTGAGAGGTGGAAGTTGCAGCCAGCCGAGAGCAAGCCACTGCACTACAGCTTGGGTAACAGAGGGAAACTCCGAGGGGGGGAAAAAACAAAAGCTAAGGCTTTTTTGTATTCCTGGTCTACTACATTAAAATGTAATCTTTGAAGGGTGTTGTAGCCAGCTCTTTGGGCTGCTAGAGTTATAAGGAATGCATTGCTTCCCTCCAGGGCAAAGAGTAGCATTGAAAAATAGCACAATAGTTGTGACATGAATTTTTCAGGCATGGCTTCAATTTGACACATCAGAATATCTAAGAATTCTAAAGACTGCTCTACTGCCACTGCGCCAGATTTTTTATATTGCTCCACAGACTATAGGAAATTTTTACTGAATTTAGGTTTAATAAAATAACTGACTCATAAACTCTAACAAGGGGACAGAAAATTCGCCAGAGATACCAGTTCCTCCTGAAAAAGGCTCTTTTCTCAATAAAATTTTTCTGAAGATACGTTACTGATTTCAGATAGAATTTTAAATTCTCCATAAAAACAGAAACAAACAAAATGACTAACTGACAAAAACTAATAAAAGTGTGCTCAAATTTACTGACGGGATCATGGGTACATTTGAATAATTAGACCCTACTTGTTTTAAGTAAAAAAGAAAAAACCTAAAATTTCAAAGGGGTCTTTATTTTTGAGGAAACAAAAAGCCACGTTTGACCAACTGTCCCCCATATACACACACCCTGGTCCCCCAACCACCCGTCAGGAGGGCCATGTCAAGACTCCTAAGAGAGCAGAGACTGTGTGGTCTCAGCGGGGCGGGGCGCAGGCTCTGGAACCGCAGGGTCCCGATCGGTCTCATGCCAGCCCTCCTGACCCGTAGCCAGAGGGACAGGGCAGGAGCGGAGGGGCCGGGGTGTCCCACGGGCTGGTCCTTGCAGAGAGGAGGCTGGGGCACTGGCTTCCCGCTCTGGGAAGTTTGTTTCCGCTGCCCAGGAGGGCTCTGCAGCTGCCAGGCAGGGAACGCAGCCAGGAGGAGGCGCCAAGCCAGGCGAGAATCGGGGAGCAGGAGCCCGCCCACAGCCGCTTCTAGCTCTGCTAGCCTAGGTAAGGAGCCGGCCTCTTTTCCCACCAGATTCCGGGGGGCGCTCTCTTCCCGCCGGTGCCGGAGCCGGGCGCGGGGGTCGCCACCCTCTGGGAGACTGAGGACGCCCCGCCCCGCCCCGCCCTGCCCTCGCGCTCAGTCTGGCGGTGACCGTGGTGGCCGGCACCGCCTTGGAGCCCTGAGCAAGGACAGCGCGGTGTGCGAGGAGCAGCAGGCGGGGAAGCAGGCCGCGGGCACTGAGGAGGGTCCGGGGCCCTGCAGGGGACGCTGGGGAACTGGACACAGGCGCCTGGGTGGGGAAAAGTCGCCGCGTGTAAGTGGCACTGCCAGGTTAGTCCCGGGTTTTGTTGCCACTCCTCCAGAAGATCACTGCTTGAACCGGGACAGCGGTTGTGTGGCGCCAGGAGCTGCAGGGCCACCACCCAAGTGTGAGGCCCTAGCGGGGAGCCTGGCCCGTGGCGTCCACAGACCCTGCCCCTCGGCCCCAAAGCCAGAGGTTGGAATTTGGAGGGTGGATGTGCAGAAGTCAACTGAAGCGCAGCCCCTGCCAGCCAGTGGCCAGCGTGATGCGGTGACACTCTAGTGCCACCACTGCCCCTACCCTACTCTCAAGCCTGGTGGGCTAAGGGATTTGTCTGCCCCATGGGGAGCACACCCATCACCAGGGAGAGGTAAGGGGGGAGATGTCCCAGGAGTGTAGGGCTACCGGCAGTCAGGGTCCTGTGAGAAAAGGAGGGTCTTCTAGGAGGCGCCCCTAGGCCAGAGAAGGAGAGGGTGCTCCAAGCCCGCCTTGGAAAGTTGACGCTGTCCCCGAGGTGTGGCACTGGCAACTCCCAGCCAAATCGCCAAGCACTCTGTGTGCCATCTGCCCTGCACACACGCTGCCAGACTCCGGGCTACCAACTAGAGAGGGGTGACCTGGAGGGCGACTGCCAAGAGCCTGTTCCCCTGGAAACAACCAACTCCAACCGGGGCAAGGGGTGCACGGATACCCCAATCCCCGGCCTGGAAACCATGCATAGGGAGGCCCTGGAAGGATGAGCGAGGGGGATTGGAGTGGAGTAGGTGGCCCAGGGGATCCCTGAGTGATTTAAAGGTGAATAAACTGGGAGTGGAGCCGTCCCTTTGGCGGAAAGGTTGGGTGTGGGTAGGCTTGGAGGGCGACGCCTGGCTAGACTCTCGGTTTCCATTTTGAACCTCAGTTTCCTCCCTTGTCCCAAACAATGAATACGGCAGAGCTGTTTTGATAATTAGGCCAGATATTCCTGGTGAGCATTTATTAGCCTGCCTGGTCTCTGGATTTTTTCTTTCCTGACTTTGTAAGGAAACTCTACTGCCCAATGTGTACTCTTGGGGAGTGAGTTGGGGAGGCAGGAAGACAGGACTCTCACCTTTGGCTTCAGAATCCCCTCTGGGCGCCCCCTCCCCTTAGAGTCAATTAAAGCACATAGCTGGCAACAAATCTCCTACCCAAGACAGCTGAAGAGTCCAAAACAAGACGCGCTCCTTTCCTGACCCCAGGGCCTCATCTCACCCCCAAATTAAAATCCCTTATGGTGGTCAGCTTCAGACAGAAGTCTAAATTTGATTTTTGTTCTCTGGAGTCGACCCAAAGCCCTTATGATGAAGTGTTGCTCCCCCTCCATCCCAGCCTGTGCCTCCCCCAGTGCACTGGGGGACCTTAACTGTGGTAACCTGGAATTGGGAACAAGGTTCCCCAGCAGAAAATGTGATCCTCCCCAGCAGGCTTGCCTGGCGTAGCCTCATGGACATCAGTCTTGGGGCAAGGGACTCAGGGCAGGGAGAGACTCTCACCCCAGGCTTTCACATGCTGCAGTCATTTAATGGAATGTGGTTGCCTGTCTGGGTCTCCCGGCTTTCAGGAAGGGATTTTTACCTTGTGCCACAGTGGGAGAAATTGAGGTACAAGGCCAGTGAGTGACAAAATCAGAAAGACTCTGTGACTGGGAAATGTTCCTCAGGCTCAATAAGGCCCCTGCAAGATTCAGCAGCCTTTGGGCTGCTGCAGCAGCGGACTGTTCTTGGCATGTGGCACCCTGGGTGACTTCAGCACCTTGTGGGGCAAGGGTGGGGTTTCTGGCAAAAAAATGGTGCTGTGGGGTAGGGAGATAATTATTCCTTTCCCTGGCCTTGGCAGAGTTTTGTTCTTTGATGTATGTGAGGACAAATGTCTGTAGGTAGAGGTGGGTTCCCTCTCTTCTTGATCAAGAGAGAACTCATGTGGAGGCTGCTTAGGGGATTATGGGCCATGTGTGCCTGACAGCTGGGTGGAGCATCTGGGGACTCAGCTGGCCTGTGCCCTGCTTCTACCTCCCCAGGGAGAGTCAGACCAGGCACTCTTAGTGCCCACTCATAACCAGTCCCACACTGTTTTTCACCTGGCATACCCCTGCCTGACTCCCTCAACTGAACCTCTACTGGGTCTCCCCAGGGACCCTGTGGGCCCTGGGGTAAAATTGCAGGAGGCAGGGAACCTGTTGCCCACCTCTGCCTTAAGTCGGGGTTCCTGGCCTCTGTTGGCACTTAGCAGACGAACTGTGATCCTGTCAAGGGTCAGCTCTCAGCTTAGCGTGGGGTCCTTCCTCATCTGCCACCCTACACTGGTGGAGGCTCCAGTCATGGCTGGCCTCTGGGCTGGTCCATGTCCCTTCCCAGATCCCAGGAGAGAGGCAGATGCTGAAAGAGGATCTAAATTTCTCAGCTCATCTGAGCCCTCAGCCACTACCCTGGAACACACACTCTGGTTTTCTTACCCTGAGTCCCTGCTTGCTCCTGCCCATCTGGCTATCCCAGGCAGGTGACTGGGTTTCTGCCCCATGTCTGGTTGGGCTGTGAGGGTCACTGGCAGGTCACCTTTCAGAAGGCACCGTCTGGCAGTGGGCAGATGGTCATTGTGGTCTCTCAGGTCCAGAAACAGCCTCTGCCACAGCCTGCTGGGCTCTCTCGATCACCCTGTGGGTCACCACCAACCCTGGGAGGCCTGGGAGGGCAGCTCAGAGCTCTGGGAGATGCCTCTTCCTAGCTTCTGCCCACACTGCTCCCACCGTGCCTCAGTGTCCTCTGAGGGATGGATGTGTCTTGGAGAGGGGCTCCCTCCCTCCTCTGTCCCGGGCCCCTGGTGCCTCCCTCTGACAGATGCTGACCCAGACACTCCATGAATCTTCACAGGAAGGCAGCTCCCACCACAGCCCCCAAGAAAAAGGAAAGCCAATTGGGTTGTGAGGAAGGAGGTGTAGCAGCCCTAGACACCAAGATGGGCAGGAGGAGAAGCCTCTAGAACTCTATCCTTATTAAGTGCCCACCAGGTCCTGAAACACTGCATAGGGTGGCCTAGGGCCTCAGATTCTAGTGGACAGACACCACCCCACTGCCTTCTAGGTTCTCCACACTGTGGGCATCTAAGTTCACCCTCCTGGAAAACTGCTACTAATGCCTGTCCTGGCTCATCCATCCAACTGGGATGCCCGCTGGTTTCTGGACCATGCCCCTGTGGGTCTGCCTCAGTGGTCCTCCTCTGGAGGGTAAGGGCTTCCCTGGAAGATGCCTTCATGCCTTGAAGTTCTACAGGCCAGATTGGAGCACACTGGGCCTCTTAACAGGAGTAGCAGCTTGGAGGAAGCAGACAGAGAAGAGAGGAGACACAGAGAATGCCCAGGGTTTGGGGGACATGGTGTTGATGCTTGCAGAGTCCAGTCCAGCCCAGGCAGGAGTCCCCAAAAAGCCAACACTCTCCCTCCACAGAAGGGGAAACTGAGTCTGGAGTTAGCCAGAAGGACCCATTGAAGGGGTTGGGTCAGATGGGTCTCTGTTCCTCACCTCTGTTGTGACCTTCATGTGCCAGGGTTCCCCTACTGGACTCAGCCCCAGAAGATGGACAAAAAACTGCTGGCCATGCCAGCTGTTGAACCCATTCACTTTCACTTTGTGGCCACCAACAATCCAATACTCTCCATTTCCTGGCTAGAGAACCATAAGGAAGTCTATGAAGTGCATCACATCAGGGCATCAAGGTCGGCCTGGTGGTGGAGGCATGACCTTTGACCTGGGCGAAGGTGAGTGTTGGGTCCAGAGTGGAGGGCTTTGCAGGGCAGGACCTGTGATCCAGTCCTCTCACCTGAGGATCCATCTGTAGTAGTGGCGCCAGCTGTGGAGCCTGGTCATGGAGAGCGTAGTGGAGAGTAAGCTCCCCTTTGTGTTAGCTCATTCTGACACTGCTATAAAGAACTGAGACTGAGTAATTTATGACGAAAAGAGGTTTAATTGACTCACGGTTCTACAGGCTATACAGGAAGCATGGCTGGGGAGGCTCAGGAAACTTACAATTGTGGTGGAAGGTGAAGAGGAAGCTGGCCCATCCTACATGGCTGGAGCAGGAGGAAGAGAGAGTAAAGGCGGAAGTGCCACACACCAGATCTCATGAGAACTCACTATCCCATGAATAGCAAGGGGGAAGTGAAGTTCACCCCCATGATTCAATCACTGCGCATCAGGCTCCTTCTCCAACACGTGGGGATCACGATTTGACATGAGATTTGGGTGGAGACACAGAGCAAAACCATATCAGGCAGCATCCTGCAGGCATATGCCCTGGTCATGCTGGGCGAGAGCTGCAGGCAGAGGCACGCAGTGAGGAATCTGTCCAGCCGTTGTGTGCCCCTACCCTTTGCTGTCCTCACTGTCCCATCCTACATATATGGCTGCTGCTCAGCCTGATGGTGGTGCTGGGCAGTGAGATGGAGCTCCACTGTGCGGTGTGAAGTGGCTTAGCATGTGGAGGTGAACGGTAGGAAGGTGGGCACCAATGGCATGTCCTACCTCACCATGCTCAAGGTGGATGTCACTGCTGGATGGATGCAAGGGGTGGGCAGGCTTGTTACCAGCGGAAGAGATCTGAGTTACTGGGGGGCGAGTTTGTATGGGTCTCCAGCAACTTCAATTTTTCCCTCCCCAGAAGAAAGAATTCGACTGAAGGAGCAGAAAAAGAGACCAAGGCAAGTTTCAAAGCAGGAGTGGAAGTTTATTTAAAAGGTTTTAGATCAGGAAAGAAAGGAAAGAATGCTTGGAAGAGATCCAAATGGGTGCCTGAAGGTCAAAGAGGGGGGAAAAAAGGAGCCTTTAACTTTGATCCTGGGACTAATTTATAGACTCACCTCTTTCCCCTAGGGTGGGCTTTCTGCAGGTGTGATGCCCTCCTTACCCTTGGAAATTGAGCACATGCAGTGTATTTAGGAACTTAAACGCCTGCCCATCTGAAGCTTTCTTCTTTTCTCTGGTGGAGTGTACCCAGAAGACCATACTTTGCAATTTTTGTCTGTCAGTGTGCATGCCCAGGAAGTTGCTTTTCCCTGGGGCCTGCCTTTAATTAACACTTAAATGTTAACAGGTGTAGACCATCGGGAACTGGCCTCTTCCTGGTTTTCACTGCCAATTTATCACTTTTAGTGAGGCAATGCCATAATTACCAAACCATCACCTAACATTTTTAATAGTGGGTGAGGTGGGGGCGGGCCCTCTCCTGCCCCTATCATGTCTATCTATCTACCTATAACAGGCTGGGCTGTGAGGGCTCCACTTTACTGAAATCTACCACCATTACAGAAGTTTTAAAGCAGCCAGTGAAAGACAAATTTATGATACCAGCAAGGAGACAAAATCCTCTGTAGTGAGCAGTTCCGGATATGAATTTGCTGCTGGTTTATAGCACCTTCTATAAACCACGGTCTGAAATTAGATGCAGTTCCTCCCAAAGTGAGAATATATGTGCCAGTGAATAACAATGGGAATCATTTCTGTGACTTTTGTTCCTCATAATCCTTTCAAAGACATTTCTTTCTCCCTCTGTAACTTTGTAGTCTCTGAATTCACTCACTGAGTAAAGAATTCCTTGAGTAAAGAATCCCATATATGTAACAAACATACTCTTATCTTTCTTTTTTTTTTTCTTGAGACAGAGTTTCACTCTTGTTGCTCAGGCTGGAGTGCAATGGTGCAATCTCAGCTCACTGCAACCTCCACCTCCCGAATTCAGATGATTCTCCTGCTTCAGCCTTCTGAGTAGCTGGGATTACAGGCACGCCCCACCATGCCCAGCTAATTTTTGTATTTTTAGTAGAGACGGGGTTTTGCCATGTTGACCAGGCTGGTCTTGAACTCCTGACCTCAGATGATCCACCTGCCAATGGCCTCCCAAAGTGCTGGGATTACAGGTGTTAGTCACTGTGCCTAGCCAACCTTATCTTAATGTTACTGGAAAAAGGTCTGAATCCATACCCCAAAAGAGGGTTCTTGCACTTCCCATAAGAAATAATTCAGAATCAGTTCATACAGTAAAGTGAAAGCAAGTTTATTAGAGATATAAAGAAACAAAAGAATGACTACTCCACAGACAGAGCGGTGAGATCGACTGCTTGATTGACTATACTTATAGTTGTTTCTTGATTATATGCTAAACAAAGGGTAGATTATTCATGAGTTTTTCAGGAAAGGGGAAGAAATTTTCCAGAACTGAGGTTTCTTCCCCCATTTTAGAGGCTATAGGGTAATTCCTAGATCTTGCCACGGCATCTGTGAGCTGTCATGGCACTCGTGGTAGAGTCTTTTCGCGTGCAAATAGAGTATACTAGCGTATAATGAGCAGTGAGAATGAGCATCACCATCTTGGTTTTGGTGGGTTCTGGCTGGCATTTTTATTACTATTATTATACTTTAAGTTCTAGGGTACATGTGCACAACGTGCAGTTTGGTAAATATGTATACATGTGCCATGTTGGTGTGCCGCACCCATTAACTCGTCATTTACATTAGGTATATCTCCTAATGCTATCCCTCCCCACTCCCCCTACCCCATGACAGGCCCTGGTGTGTGATGTTCCCCTTCCTGTGCCCAAGTGTTCTCATTGTTCAATTTCCACCTATGAGTGAGAACATGCGGTGTTTGGTTTTCTGTTCTTGTGGTAGTTTGCTGAGAATGATGGTTTCCAGCTGCATCCATGTCCCTACAAAGGACATGAACTCATCCTTTTTTATGGCTGCATGGTATTCCATGGTGTATATGTGCCACATTTCCAGTCTGTCATTGATGGACATTTGGGTTGGTTCCAAGTCTTTGCTATTGTGAATAGTGCCACAATAAACATACATGTGCATGTGTCTTTAGAGCAGCATGATTTATAATACTTTGGGTATATGTCCAGTAGTGGGATGGCTGGGTCAAATGGTATTTCTAGTTCTAGATCCTTGAGGAATTGCCACACTGTCTTCCATGGTTGAACTAGTTTACAGGCCCACCAACAGTATAGAGGTGTTCCTATTTCTCCACATCCTCTCCAGCATCTATTGTTTCCTGACTTTTTAATGATCGCCATTCTAACTGATGTGAGATGGTATCTCATTGTGGTTTTGATTTGCATTTCTCTGATGGCAAGTGATGATGAACATTTTTTTCACGTGTCTGTTGGCTGCATAAATGTCTTCTTTTGAGAAGTGTCTGCTCATATCCTTTGCCCACTTTTTGATGGAGTTTTTTGTTGTTGTTGTTGTTGTTGTTTGTTTGTAAATTTGTTTGAGTTCTTTATAGGTTCTGGATATTAGTCCTTTGTCAGATGAGTAGATTGCAAAAATTTTCTCCCATTCTGTAGGTTGCCTGTTCACTCTGATGGTAGCTTCTTTTGCTGTGCAGAAGCTCTTTAGTTTAATTAGATCCCATTTGTCAATTTTGGCTTTTGTTGCCATTGCTTTTGGTGTTTTAGACATGAAGTCCTTGCCCATGTCTATGCCCTGAATGATATTGCCTAGGTTTTCTTCTAGGGTTTTTATGGTTTTAGGTCTAACATTTAAGTCTCTCATCCATCTTGAATTAATTTTTGTATAAGGTGTAAGGAAGGGATCCAGCTTCAGCTTTCTACATATGGCTAGCCAGTTCTCCCAGCAGCATTTATTAAATGGGGAATCCTTTCCCCATTTCTTGTTTTTGTCAGGTTTGTCAAAGATCAGATGGTTGTAGGTGTGTGGTATTATTTCTGAGGGCTCTGTTCTGTTCCACTGGTCTATATCTCTGTTTTGGTACCAGTACCATGCTGTTTTGGTTATTGTCTGGCTGGCATTTTTTTAAACCACATCCTGTTTTATCAGCAGAGTCTTTGTGACCTGTATCTTACGCTGGCCTTCTATCTCATCCTGATAGAAGGTTAGAATGTCTAACCTCCTGGGAATGCAGCCCAGTAGATCTCAGCCTTATTTCACCCAGCTGCTATTTAAGATGGAGTCGCTTTGATTTTGAAGCAGAATATCTCTCTGACACCTTCACAGGTGGAAACTGGAGTGCACGGGTGCCAGCAGGGACAAACTCCACTCACTCAACCCACTGTGCTCCACCACTTGTGGGATGGGGAGCATGCAGGTAAGTGGGTACAGGAGCTGAGACAAACACTTTTGGACCCTGGCAGGAGCAAACTCTGTACGGGCCCCATGGCAACATCTGGCAGGTGCTCATGACTTCTGAAACCCCAGAAGGACTGTTAACAGTGCCCTTTTAGCTTTGCTGTCCATGGACAGCTTAAGTGTTAACAGCTCAATGGAGGGTCAGTGTGATAGCCTTTTGCATCCATACTCATGGCACCTGAGTTCTTGTCTGGCATCCAGGAGGAATGAGGTTGCAAGAACAAATTGAAGATGGTAAATGTGAGGTATTTTATTGCCGATCAAAGTGGCTCTCAGCTGGAAGGGGAGCAGAAAAGGATATTGAGTAAGATTATGTTCCCCTGAAGTCTGGTCATCCCTGGCCAGACTTTTCTCTGAAATTATTCCATCATGCTTTCTCTGTGAAGTCAAGCTCCTTCTCTCTAATGTCCAACCATAGTCTCCAATGTCCAGCTGCTTCTCCTCTCTTTGCTGGCTGAGCCTGGGGTTTTTATGGGCACAAGAAGGGGAGTGGGATGGGACATGGGTGGTTTTGGAAAAGGCAACATTCAAGCGGGAAAACAGAGATGTAAATTTTTAACTTTGAGCAGTGTTATCAGGCTTTTTGGCATGAAGGTGGGGCCCTAACCAGAGATCGGCCCTCCCAGAATTTCTCTGCCTCCCGTCCCTACTGTTTGAATGCCTCTGACATTAAGATCCACTATAACATTATGGGAAAAGTCTATTGGAATTGTAGTTAATGAGAAATGGAAGAATTAGGATGGGCTGTTCTGAAAGGTGTAGCATTAGTTACATTTGTGTTTACAAGTTTTTTATTAACCTATATTTGTTACTTATGAATATATATCATGTTTTATTCTGTCTAGTTTAAACATATACACTGGATAATAAAAGTGGTGCCCACTGTGAAAGAAAAATAAACCTCTGGACCCCCAAAACACTAAGCCAATGGAAAAGTCAAGCTGAAAACTGTGTCAGGCAAACCTGCCTCCCATTTTATTTCTAAATAAGATAGCTACAAATATAGAAAGCTACATATTTTCCTCACAATTTGCCCATAAGGAAATTCCTTGGAATAAAGGGCAGACAGAACTCAAAGTCATCCCTCTGAGGCTCACCTGAGACAAATGCATATTTGATTGCTTCTTCTGCCCTATTGTTTATGTAAAAATGCAGATTCACTGAGGCAGAATAAATTTTATATTCAGTGATGGGCTTATCAAGGACTCAAAATAATGTAATCTTTTGTCTTTTATCTACTTATGACCTGGAAGCCCCCAACTCCAGTTGTCTCACCTTACCAGATCGAACCAATGTACATCTTACACATATTGATTAATGTCTCATGTCTTCCTAAAATGTATGAAAGCAAGCTGTACCTCGATCACCTTGTTCATGTCATCAGGACCTTCTGAGGCTGTGTCACAGGCATGTCTTTAACCCTGGCAAAATAAACTTTTTAAATTGATTGAGACCTGTCTTAGGTACCTTTTAGTTTACACAGCCAAGACCCTGCTAGCTGGCCACTACTGCACCCAGCTGATGCATCATCATTGCATGGGCTCTGGTTTCTTGAAAACAATTGTTTTATTTGGGTAGCAGGTGGGCCGATGTGTACCTGAGACTGTGGCACTGTGCTTTAGGTGATATGGGATGTTCCAAACGCCAACTTCCAGCCAGTCTATCCTGTGACTGTTTAAAATTCTTTAGCGTAGTGTGAAAATGAGAATAAACAGCTCCTGAATGCTAACAATGGCTGTCAGTAGTACATTTAGGGTGATCTAAGGTAGCCATGCAGAAGTTCTGGGTCCTTTTGTGGCTCTTCTCTCAGCGGCTGGTGGAGTGGTTTTCTTGGTCTTGTGATCCAGGTTGTATGTATGTAAGGGGAGTTGAGGGCAGGGTGGGGAAAAGAGAAGAGATCCAGATTCCTAGAGGAAATAGGCATGTAGACCAATGGAACAGAATAGCAAAACCAGATATAAAGCCAAATACTGTCAGCTAACTGATCTTTGACAAAGTAAACAAAAACATGAAGTGGGGAAAGGACACCCTATTAAAAAATTGTGCTCGGATAACTGGCAAGCCACATGTAGTAGAATAAAACTGAATTTTCATCTCTCACCTTACACAAAAACTAACTTAAGGCTGGGCGCGGTGGCACATGCCTATAATCTTAACACTTTGAAAGACGGAGGTGGTTAGGTCACTTGAGGTCAGGAGTTCTAGACCAGCCTGGCCAACATGGAGAGACCCTGTCTCTACTAAAAATACAAAAATTAGTTGGGCGTGATGGTGGGCACTTGTAACTCCAGCTACTCAGGAGACTGAGGCAGGGAGAAGTGCTTGAACCCGGGACGGGGAGGTTGCAGTTAGCCAAGATCACACCACTGCACTCCAGCCTGGGCGACACAGTAAGACTCCATCTGAAGAAAATAAAAATACAAAAATTAGCTGGGTGTGGTGGCACATGCTTGTAATCCCAACTACTCAGGAGACTGAGTCATGAGAATCTCTTGAACCCTTGAGACAGAGGCTGCAGTGAGCTGAGATCCTGCCACTGCACTCCAGCCTGGGTGACGGAACAAGACTCTGTCTAAAAAAAAGTATATATAAAAAAATCAACTCAAGATGGATTGCAGACTTTAATGCCTGAAACTATACAAATTTTAGAAGATAATACAGAAAAAACTCTTCTAGACATTGGCTTAGGCAAAGAGTTTATGACCAAGTTCCCAAAACCAAATGCAACAAAAAAAAGATAAATAAATATGACTTAATTAAACTAAAAAGCACAGTAAAAGAAATAATCTGAAGATTAAACAGACAACCCACAGAGAGGGAAAAAAATATTCACAAACTATCCATCCAACAAAGGACTAATATCCAGAATCTGCAAGAAACTCAAACAAATCTGCAAGAAAAAAACAAATAATCTCATTAAAAAGTGGGCTAAGCACATAAATAAATAATTCTCAAAAGAAGATATACAAATGGCCAAAAATGTATGAAAAAATGCTCAACATTACTAATTATCAGGGAAATACAAATCAAAATCACAATGTGGGCCAGGCGTGGCGGCTCACGCCTGTAATCCCAGTACTTTGAGGGGCCGAGGCGGGTGGATCACGAAGTCAGGAGATGGAGACCAGCCTAGCTCACACAGTGAAACCCTGTCTCTACTAAAAATACCAAAGAATACCCGGGCGTGGTGGCACGCACCTGTACTCCCAGTTATTCGGGAGCCTGAAGCAGGAGAATCACTTGAACCTGGGAGGCGGAGGTAGCAGTGAGCTGAGATTGTACCACTGCACTCTAGACTTGGGTACAGAGTGAGGCTCCATCTCAAAAAACAAAACAAAACAAAAACGAAAAACAAACAGAAAAAATACACCATGTGATACCACCTTACTCCTGCAAGAATGGCTATGACTAAAAAATCAGGCTGGGTTTAGTGGCTCACACTTGTAATCCCAGGACTTTGGGAGGCCGAGGCAGGCAGATCACCTGAGGCCAGGAGTTTGAGACCAGCCTGGCCAACATGGTGAAATCCCATCTCTACTAAAAATACAAAAATTAGCCGGGTGATGTGGCGTGCACCTGTAGTCCCAGCTACTTGGGAGGCTGAGGCAGGAGAATTGCTTGAACCTGGGAGGCAGAAGTTGCAGTGAGCTGAGATCTTGCCACTGAACTCCAGCCTGGGTGACAGAACGAGACTCCATCTCAATATATATGCTATATATATTATATATGTATTTTTATATAATAAAAAACAACGTTGGTGTAGATGTGATGAAAGAGAACACTTTTCCACTGCTGATGTGAATGTTAACTGGTGCAATAAATACGGAGAACAGTATGGCGATTCCTAAAAGAACTAAAAGTTGAACTACCATTTGATCCAGCAATCTCAGTACTGGTTATCTACACAGAGGAAAATAAGTCATCACATGAAAAAGACACTTGCACACACATGTTTATAACAGTGCAATTTGCAATAGTAAAAATATGGAAACAGTCTAAATGCCCGTCAACCGAGTGGATAAAGAAAATAGGATATATATACACACCATGGACTACTACCCAGCCATTAAAAGGAACAAAATAATGGCATTCACAGCAATCTGGATAAAGTTGGAGATCATTATTCTAAGTGAAGTAACTCAGGAATGGAAAACCAAGCATCATTATGTTGTCACGTTTTAGTGGGGGCTAAACTATGAGGATGCAAAGGCATAAGAATTATGTAACATAATGGATTCTGGAAACTTGGCAGAAAGGGTGAGGGGTAGTGAGGGGTAAAAGACTACACGTTGGGTACAGTGTACACTGCTGAGGAGATGATGCACCAAAATCTCACAAATCACCACTAAAGAACTTATTCGTGTAACCAAACACCACCTCTATTGAAATAATAATGATAAAAACAAAAAACACCAACAACTCCCTAAGTTTAAGTTTATATGCTTTGGCCAGTTTTTTTTTTCTCCAGAAAGGATCTCCCTGTCACCCAGGATAGAGTGTAGTGGCTTGACAACAGCTTGCTGCAGCCTCAGGCTTCCGGGCTCAGTCAATTCTCCTTCCTCAGCCTCCTAAATAGTTGGTATTACAGGTGCAGGCCACCATGCCCACATAATTTTTGTATCATGTGTAGACATAGGGTTTTGCCATGTTGCTCAGGCTGGTCTCACATTCCTGGGCTAAACAGTTTTTGTGTCTTGGCTTTTTAAAGTGCTGGGATTGCAAGCATGAGCTACCGTAATGCCTGACTAGAATCTTATTTTTATATGACATAGAAAAATTAAATATATTTAGATCTGTTACTTAACAGAAAATTTGAGAAAACATTTTTATTAAAATACAAAATGGTTTTTATCTAAAAATACTGATATAAAACAGTTCAAAATTACTTCCTAGAAATTTCACTACAAATTTGGTTGCTCGTTAAGGTAATTAATATGTATAATTAAAACTATTAGATTTAAGGAATAACAATTTGATATAGAGAGTGTATAAACAAAAACAAAACATGCTTTCATCAAGAAAGTCAGAAACATTTTGTCTAGTTTGAAATTACTTAAAGGTTGTCTAAAATTGAAAAAATAAGACATATGCAGATTAAAATATTAGAAGTTAAAAAATTAATTATAAGAGATTATAAAATACATACAGAAATCTAGAGTGGACAAAAATAATAGATTTTATGGATTTATTTTTAAAGTTTCACCAAAATTAACTTTAGTATTGATAATACACTAATACAAAAGTAAAAGCTGATTTTTCTTTTGAACAAAATTTTATGTATTATTATTAATACGACACAGTAATGTATTTTTGTTTATCTTTTGAATAAATTTTAAAAGAGAGGTAGAATTTTTCTCATACTGCCTTTTTTCAGGTTTTTGGATTGAAAAATTTAATCTCCTGTATCAAACAGTAACATGTTTTGTTTTTAAAAATCTTTTAATTATCACTTTGGCTAAATGAATGACTATTATTTTATGGTGACCTGTGATCCTATTTTGGTCAAGTATTTTAACCCTCTGACATATTTGACAGTCTTTCTAAAATCAAATTTCAGCTTAAAAATTGTCTTTTTTTGGCCGGGCATGGTGGCTCATGCCTGTAATCCCAGCACTTTGGAAGGCTGAGACAGGTGGATCTACTGAGGTCAGGAGTTTGAGACCAGCCTGGGCAACATGGTGAAACCCCATCTCTACTAAAAATACAAAAAATTAGCTGGTCATGGTGACAGACACCTGTAATCCCAGCTACTCAGGAGGCTAGGGCAGGAGAATCGCTTGAACCTAGCAGGCCAAGGTTGCAGTGAGCCAAGATGGCGCCACTGCACTCCAGTCTTGGCAACAAGAGTGAAACTTTGAAAAAAAAAAAACTGTCTTTTTTTTTTGACAGAGTCTTGCTCTGTTGCCCAGGCTGGAGTGCAGTGGCCTGATCTCAGCTCACTGCAGCCTCCACCTCCCGGGTTTAAGAGATTCTCCTGCCTCAGCCTCCCGAGTAGTTGGGATTACAGACGTGTGCCACCGTGACCGGTTAATTTTTGTATTTTTAGTAGAGACAGGGTTTCACCATGTTGGCCAGGCCAGTCTTGAACTTCTGACCTCAAGTGATCCGCTGAACTCGGCCTCCCCACGTACTGGGATTACAGGCATGAGCCATGATGCCCGACCTTAAAATTACTGGTTTTTGACCCCTAACTTTTGGTTGCTACGGAGAGCCAATGCAACATCCAAAAGAGTGATAAACAGGGTTATTTGATACGTTAAATCGCATGGGAAGCATTGTCAAATTAAAAATGATGTTTGGGCCAGGCACGGGGGCTCACACCTATAATCCCAGCACTTTGGGAGGCCGAGGCAGGTGGATCACAAGGTCAGGAGTTCGCGACCAGCCTGGCCAACATGGTGAAACCCCATCTCTACTAAAGATAACAAAAAAGTTACCTGGACATGGTGGCACACGCCTGTAATCCCAGCTACTTGGGAGGCTGAGCCAGGAGAATCACTTGAACCCAGAAGGTAGAAGTTGCAGTGAGCCGAGATCACACCATTGCACTCCAGCCTGGGTGATAGGGTGAGACTCCATCTCAAAAAAAAAAAAAAAAAAAAAGATGTTTGACCTCCTTCAACTTATATTTTAATGAATATGTTATTAATATTTATTTCAAAATTTTATAGAATTTCTAAAAATCTAATATCTATCTGTTTATATGCTATTAGTCATAATTATGTTTATTATGAAAAAATATTGTAGGCAACAGATATAATCAATTTTTTGTTTTTTCATAATCATTTAAGTAATTTTCAGTTAATGGTTTAATTCCTATTTAGTTTCTAAAAACCTCAAAAGCACACAAAATCCTAGAGTATTGTGTCTTTAGGAGGTTCATGAAAAGATGGAAAGTGACCAGACAAGTTGAGTCCTGTTTCTGATAATTTTAGGATCATAATTGAATATCAGGAAAATACTTTGCCACATTTTTATGCTAAATCAGCAAGTACTGAAATTTTTCAGATGTGCTCTTTAAATAAACTCCGTGGTCCAAGTAAAATTACCTATGAGAACCACTCAGTTATCAGTGCTAGGCACATAAATTGGAGAAAAAGTTCTGGTATGTAAGATGACATAATTTTTTTTTTTTTACATGGAGTCTCACTTTGTCACCAGGCTGGAGTACAGTGGCATGATCTCAGGTCACTGCAACCCCTGCCTCCCAGGTTCAAGCGATTCTTCTGCCTCAGCCTCCCTAGTAGCTGGGACTACAGGCACATGCCACCATGCCCAGCTAATTTTTGTATTTTTAGTAGAGATGGGGTTTCACCATGTTGGCCAGGGTGATCTCGATCTCTTGACCTTGTGATCTGCCCACCTCAGCCTCCCAAAGTGCTGGGATTACAGGTGTGAGCCACTGTGCCCGGTCAAGATGACATAAATTTAATGTTAAGTGTGGACTATTGGAGAGCCTAGGCAGCCACTTATTCATTCCTGAGTTCTTAAAGCTTCCATTATTAAAAGCTCTGCATTCTATTGCTCATCACAGAAAAGATCAAATAATCCAAACTAAATATAAATTAAACGTGTGTGTGTGTGTGTATAGTGCCTAAATTACTTAAATAGTTTAAGACCAATTTTAAGTAGACAATCAAAACTTCATGCACATTTCTGCTACCTGATGGGTTATTCAAACATTTATACATAATTTGTATTCAACTGTCCTGGGTTTTTGTTTTTTGTTTTTTGTTTGTTTTGAGACAGAGTCTTGCTCTGTCACCCAGGTTAGAGTGCAGTGGTGAGATCTCGGCTCACTGCAACCTCCACCTCCCAGGTTCAAGCGATTCTCTTGCCTCAGCCTCCCGAGTACCTGGGAATACAGGTGCCCGCCACTATGCCTGGCTAATTTTTGTATTTTTAGTAGAAACAGGGTTTCACCATATTGACCAGGCTGATCTCAAACTCCTGATCTCGTGATCCGCCCGCCTCGGCCTCCCAGAGTGCTGGGATTACAGGCGTGAGCCACCACCTCTAGGCTTAATTTTTTTGTTTTTTAATGCATGTTTTCTGGTAGTATAAAAGCTTTCTCATGTAAGAAGGCTGACATTCTAATCATACCTAAAATGATATTAGAAAATGTGTTTTCCTCATGGGACATTTCTGAAAAACTCTCCAATAATAAAACACTTATTTTGCTAGACAAGTTGTAAAACTGTTAAAAAAGTTATTATAGGCACAATACTATTGAGCAAAGCTAACTAAAATGACTGGATTGCTTTTGTAATTCCAGATTGATGACAATCAGATCCACTTAGAGAGGAAAAAATGTGTTGACCATTATAGAATAGTCATTGGAAGGCCTATGCGCCTTATAATATAATCTCATGTATCTTCTGGTACTGAAGTCTAATATGACTAAATGCAGCAAGGCCTTAATGCATTATGGCAAAGCATATTTTCACCAAGTAAAGAAAGCTTTTTCTTTTTGAGGCAGTCTCACTCTGTCGCCCAGGGTGCAGTGGCATGATCTCTGCTAACTGCAACCTCTGCCTCCCAGGTTCAAGCAATTCTCATCCCTCAGCTTTGGGAGTAGCTGGGATTACAGTTGTGTGACACCACACCTGGCTATTTTTCTGTATTTTTTGTAGAGACCAGGGTTTTATCATGTTGGCCAGGATAAGCCAATTTCAATCTCCTGATCTCAAGTGGTCTGCCCACCTCAGCCTCCCAAAGTGCTGGGATTAAAGACATGAGCCACTGTGCTTGGACAAGAAAGCTTTTAATAGTCTACTGACTGAGGGCAATAAAATCTTTTATAATCTAGAACCAAGAGATTAAGTCTGCTTCTCAGCTACAGTGCGGCATGACTTTGGGACCTTGTGCCTTGGTTCATAATCTTACAACTCAGAAGGGTCCCTCCAAACTCTTGCAATTGTATACCCATTGGAAATCTTAAGGTAAAGCTAACAAGAAAAATATCTCCTCAAAAGCAAATGGCAACCTTGATGTAGATAGCCTTTCACACAAGACCAAAAATCAAGGTATCTCTGCTATCATGACACTCATCATTCACAGTTTTTTTCTTATGGCTTTACACACAACAAAAAATTTTTAAAAGACCTCTTGTGTGCACTCACGTGAGATATACATTTATATGTAGAGAATTTTGCAGTCAACCTTATATATGAACAAACTTATGCCTTGGTAGATAAATGATGAAGGGCCAATGTGGTTGAAAAATTCTAATGAGACATTTGTTTTCTGATAATATCAGAAGCAGAATATAGGTCCACTGCTTTTAACCTACTTCATAAGTTAAAGATAATTTATTCAGAATAAGTTAAAGAGCATTGCCAGGAGGCCATTGCTATTCTAAATAAGCATCATTTGTTTGGTCTTTTTCTTTCATGGTTTAGAGTAAATCAGGCAATAGTCAGGCATTTATTCTTCATAATAGTCTCAAGAGCAGATTCTACTGTAAAGGCTGTGGTTACACAATGGACTTTAAATTTTTTACTAAAGTTGTGCTAAATAATAGAATTTCTTTAGATTACTTACTGGATAAACAGAAAAGTATTGTGTAGTTGCTAAGACGTGTACTTGCACATGGAGAAATACACCAGGTATTACAAAGATTTCATTATGGGGTTTAAGAAACAGGCTGGGCTGGGCACAGTGGCTCACACCTGTAATCCCAGCACTTTGGGAGGCCAAGACGGGTGGATCACGAGGTCAGGAGATCGAGACCATCCTGGCTAACATGGTGAAACTCCATTTCTACTAAAAATACAAAAAAATAGCCGGGCGTGGTGGCACATGCCTGTAGTACCAGGTACTCGGGAGGTTGAGGCAGGAGGATCACTTGAACCCGGGAGGCGGAGGTTGCAGTGAGCCGAGATCGTACCACTGCACTCCAGCTTGGGCGACAGAGCGAGACTCCATTTCAAAAAAAAAAAAGAAAAAAGAAAAAAAGAAACAGACTCCTTGGTTGAAATGAGTAGACCACTTATTTAGCTGATTATTTGATCTATTTAAGTTTAGTTGGTTTGTTCATGGGGACTCTGGTTAAAAAGCATACTTCAAACTCTTGGTGTTATCCTCCCAACAGTCAAAATAGTAGTCTCCCTACTGCACTGTATTCTCTCAAAAGTTATAAATGTTTGCATGCAGTCATCTCTAGAATGTCAAATGACCTCTCTTTAATGGGAATGATGAAAACTCAAAGACATATGTGACCATGAGGACACCATAACCTATGAATGATATGATAAGGACAAAAACCCAAAATAATGGAAACTGAGAGAGGCACTAAGGCCCAATGTTTTGGTCACACTCTGACCTATGTGAAAACTTAACCAAAATGGGGGAATTTTTAAAAGAAATTATTGGAGGCTATCATTCTGGACTGAACTTATGCACTAGGTCCAAACAGACCAAACCAAACCAAACCAAAATGGAGTCACTCATGCTAAATATGACATACTCAAACTAAAAATTTAAGAAAATAGGTAGATGCTAAAACAGGCCAGGCTTTGTTTTTATTCTGTAAGAAGCAAATTTTAATGTACGGAGGTCCCCCTACTGTAATTCTTAAAAATATTAATATCCTCAAGTCCTGGTTTCCACTTTATAAAACTCACAGTTCTGCTATTTCACAATGAGATTTGAGACTAAATAAGTATATTTTTGATGATGGCAGAATATAATGTATCAAGTTGTGGTTTATCTCTCACAATTGAGAAGATAACCAAAAGCAAGAAATTGTTAAATTAGTTATAGCCCGAAGCTGTCCCTCCCCTTTCATGTTTAATTTTGGTCAATAGGTTTTTTTCTTTCTGTACATAGTAAACTGAAACCTAACTGTAACCCATTCCTGTACTAACCACTGTGATTTTCCCAATAAAAGGATATCAAATCTTCAAACCATGTTCAAATACGGCAAATCCCAAACTGTAAATCTGGCTGTTTCTGTACCTCACTTTCATTTTCTGTATGTCACTTTGCTTTTTCTGTTCATTAGTCTTTCTTTACCATGTGGCTGTGCTGGAGTTTCTCTGAGCCTACTCTGGCTCCACAGGCTGCCTGATTTGTGAATCATTCTTTGTTCAATTAAACTCTGTAACATTTCATTTCTCTAGAGTTTTTTTTTTTAATTTTCAATATTTTTCTATGATAAAAAATAAGTAATGTGTGGTTTGGCTTTGATTTTCTCAACTCGTCCTTCAGCTATTTTTTCCAAATTATTCTATGCCCTTTTCAAATGCTCCTGCAATTTCTTTCTTCTTCTTCTTTTTTTTTTTTTTTTTTTGAGACAGGGTCTGACACTATAACCCAGGCTAGAGGGCAGTGGTGTAACCAATCATGGATTACTGCAGCCTTGACCTTCTAGGCTCAAGTAATACTCCTACCTCTGCTATCTGAGGAGCTGGAACTACAGGCATGCCTGGATAATTTAAAAAAAAAAAATTATGGAGACAGGATCTTACTATGTTGCCCAGGCTGCACTTGAGCTCCTGAGTGCAAGTGATTCTCCCATCTCAGACTGCCAAAGTGCTAGGATTACAGGTGTGAACCACCGTGTGTTTCTGCAATTTCTTAAGATTATTTATTTATTTATTTATTTATTTTGAGATAGAGTCTCACTATGTCACCCAGGCTGGAGTGCAGTGGCGTGATCTCAGCTCACTGCAACGTCTGCCTCCCAGGTTCAAGAGGTTCTCCTGCCTCAGCCTCCCAACTAGCTGGGACTACAGATACCCACCACCACACCCAGCTAAATTTTTTTGTATTTTCAGTAGAGACAGGGTTTTACCATGTTGGCGAGGCTGGTCTTGAACTCCTGACCTTGTGATCCGCCTGCCTTGGCCTCCCAAAGTGCTGGGATTACAAGCGTGAACCACCATGCCCAGCCATTTTAAAATTATTCTAATAATAAGCAGTACTATATGGGCACAAATCTAAAATAAATCTGACTTCTGTTTTAGAAGTGTCACTCTCCAGGATTTCAAGCGTCACACAGAGTTGATCCTGAGTCCCAGCCCAGCCACTGTGGGTCTTTGGACAATTTTTTGATGTGGAACAGTTCTATAAACTACATACGCACAAAACGGCAGAATGATGCTGATTGCAAAAATGGTAGCAATGTTTTTATCCCTCCTGTATCCATGCCCATTGCCAGGTGCTTTTACAGCTGTTCCCATTGAGACTCAGAACCTGTTTTCCAGTCCCTGGATCTGGCTGGCCTTATTTGCTCGGGGCAGTGGAAACCAGTGAACATGACAGTGTGCTAGTTTGAGGCGTAGGCTCAAAAGTTCTTGAATGCTTCTGTTTTTCTTTCAGAATGCTGCCATTTCCATGAAAAAAAGCCCATGTAAGCCAGACAAGATACCATGGGGAGGAGAAGCAAGTTGCCTCTGTTGACAGCCCCAGAAGCAGAAGCTCACTCCCAGAAGCATAGCTCCTTAGTCAACAAGCAGCTGATAATACATGTCTGAAGGAGCTCAGTTGAGACTAGAAGAATGGTCCCACTGAGCCCAGTCTAAAAGCCTGACCATCTCAATTATGATGCTAATAAGCTTTGGATGGTTTGTTACACTATAACAGCTAACTAATACATGCACCCAGTGCAGATAAGATGCCAGGCTTTAATGACAGATTGATTACTAGTTACCTTCTAATTTAGTTACCCTAAAAGTACTAAGTTTTTCCCCCCTGATTTAAAGTTGAATGTCTTGTAAGATAATGTTGAAAAATGCAGAAATACATGTGGACATATACATGTGATTGGTGGTTATACTCACACAGCACCACCACATACAACAGGAGAAAACAGAAAAACCACAGCCTGACCATTAGGGCCAAGGCCAAACAGCAAAATGAGTTTGCCTTTTTCTATTTTCTCTGTTTCTAAACATTGGAGGTCTATACTATGTACAGATCTAAAGACATAGAGTTTTCTTCTCCTGTGACCTCATCATTCTTTGTTCACTGTCTAATCTCTTGAAGAAAGGTGAGCAACTGGTGGCCAGCAGTGCTTGTAACCTCAGTACCTGAGGTAATTTTATTCCTGCTGTCCTTTGCTCTTTTTATGGCCAGTATCTGTTTCATCCTTGGAACTGAAGAGAGATGTTGGTAGGGAGAGGCTCTTGCCTCACCTTTGGCAGAAAAGGGATGTTCAGGCCCTTCAACCCCCTGACGTCAGAGCTGCACTTCAATGTGGTGGCTACTGGCCATGTGTGGCTACAGGATGCCTGGAATATGGCTGGTCTGAACTGCGATGTGCTACAAAGGTAAAATATAGAGTTAGATTTAAAGATTTAGTTCCAAGAATATGTACAGTACATTAATAATTACATATTGCTCATACACTGAAATAATATTTTGGATATATTGGGTTATTAAATGGTTAGAATGAATTTCACCTGTTTCTTCTTTCTTCTTAACTAGTAGAAAATTTGGAATTCACATATGGTTCACATTTTATTTCAGAGGGTTGCCTTACAAGGCAAATGCCGTCTGGGGAGGGCCTGGGTCAGCTTAGGGAGGAAGCTCTGCCTGAAAAGGCTTAGGTTTCTCTCTACATTCAGCCCAGCATCTGAGCACATCTTCTGTCAATCAGGGTCTGAGGGGGTGGGGCCCTAGGCATTATCCAATTAGGGACGCTGGGCTGGGACCGGTCCAATCAGGCAGGCAGCAACAGCAGACAGGACGGCTTCCGGATTTGGCGGGGCCTTTGTCTCTCGCTGCAGCCCAAGCTCCTGGTCTAGTCTTCACTGCTGTGTGTCTTCTGCTCCCAGAGGCCCAGTCTCTGTGGCCCCGTTACCTGCAGGTATTGAGAGATGCACAGCTAAGACCCCAGGACCCCCTGGAAGCCTAAAAATGGTGAGAGTGCCGGGTCCGACATCCCGAGAGAGGGGCGGGGCTGGTTGGAACTGGTGGGAAGTGGCTGTGGCGGGACTCTGGCCTACCCGCAGTTGGCTCCAAAATCCTCGGCCCAGAGTTCTTCTTGGCGCAGCTCGGCCGTCAGTCCCCTTCAGCCATAGGATGGCGGCCGGGCTGGCAGCAGGGACCCCGGGAGTCCTGTCTCCTCCCTGCGGAGTGACTGTGCCCTGGCCTGGAGTCCTCTCTGGGCAGCTCTGCCCCCACTGCCGCATCCCTCCCTGATTATTGTGCAGGGACCACGGGACGGTGGTCAGGGGAGAACACTGACTCGGGGTATGGAGTTCATGAATGGGAAGAGCTTTGGTCCGCGGGGTTCCCAGTCCCCCTTTTTTTCTATTAAAATTTGTGGAAGTCACCGCAAAAATATTAAAGAATTTAATTAAAGAGTAATTCAAGAATTGCAGAGCACCAAGCTATGTTTTGTAGTTTGTGGTTTATGGAAGGGGCTTGAAGAAAACACTTTTATAAGGTTCATGATAAAGGAAAGCAAATTTAATAATTGGTTAGGTAGAGTTATGTAGTTTCTTAATTTGTACGATCAAGGTGGAAATTTCCTGGTCATGTAATGAGAGGTTAATTGGCAGTTTACAGTTGGTTAAGCCTGAATTTTATTTTCCCCCAATGTAATACTTTAGAAAAAAAGCATTCGAGTTAGATTTTTTTGAAAGAAGCAACCCTAGGACTGGAGCCACCTCAGTCTAATTGCCTGCCATTTAATTATTTTCACACTCCACAGGGGACTGATTTTCCCTGCATTTTTCACTTCTTTCTCAAGCAGGGTCTCAAGACTCCTGCCCATTTCCCATTCCTCCAACCTAACTCTGGCTTGCAGTAAAATACTAAATTTCCAGTTCCTTCTGACATTCCCAAATGCCAATTTCCCCTCCCTAATTCATATTATCAACTATTTGTCCTTTAATGTACACTTTAGTGTACATTTTAGTACCATATTTTCATCATTTTTTGACAAAGCATTGGATGGCATTTTTAAGAAGATTTGTTTTCTGTTTGTAAATATTTCCCAAGAGAAGAAAGCAAAGAATAATCCCCTGACACTGTATTGTAAACACTGTTCTGTGCCTCCTTTCCTTTTATTGCCTGTAGGCACAGAAACCTTATCAGAATATTTTTGGGTCAAGGTTTCCCTTTGGAAACTTTATAAGGTAATATGTCCTCAGCCACCCTTCAGTTTTTTCCCTGGTTCTGGGTTTCAGTACTGTCTGGGGATAAATCAAGATATCCGCTGTGGCTATGTATGCTAGAATGTCTAGTAAATTTCAGCTCCTGGCCTGGAATGAAACTCCGAGTATTTGGGAATGGGAGACATAGGACAGCCTGAAGTTGGAGTATAGCCTTTCAAGGGATCAGGTGGATGCCCCGGGGGCCGAGAGGAGTCTCCTGGGATACTCTTCCTTTGAAAAGGAAACCCTTTGAGAAGTTAAGATTGTCTTCAAACCAACCCGGCTTCAATTTCTCGAGACACATTGCTGGTCAGCCAATCAGATGTTGGTATTGAGGGAAAAACACAAATAATTACTGCCACCTGGATTCTCCAAGAATTCTGAAAGAGAAAATAGTATCCCAAAAGACAAAAAACAAACAAACAAACAAAAAAAACCAAAATCAAACCTGGCTCCAGTGAGATGGTGCAACAACTTGCAAAGTGAAATACACCTTGGGGCACTCACTGGGGCCTAGTGCAGTGTCTCCAGAGAGGGTGGTCACTGAGCACTTAAGTGAGCAGGATGAGGGTGGGAGAATCTCTCAAGTGATTGGGTGGCCTGACTTGACACATGAGTCAGACACATCTATTTTTTAATGAGCACCGCTGCTCCCTGGGTTAACTGTAACTTGCATTTTATTAGTAGGACTTAAAAGATAAGAAAATATTTACAAAGGGCATAAAAGAGGTGGGGATCAGAAGAAAATCAGTATCTAATCCTATATTCCATTTCTTAAGAATACTCATTTAAGGAAGACTCTGTCTCAAAAACAAAAACAAAACTCATTTACCTTTTTCTTTCCCACACCGAGTTTAGAAATTTTCTCAGGTGTGTATTTTCGTTGTTGTTTTTGTTTTGTTTTGTTTGGTTTGGTTTTGAGACGGAGTTTTGCTCTTGTTGCCCAGGCTGGAGTGCAGTGGCTCAATATCAGCTCACTGAAACCTCTGCCTTCCGGATTTAAGTGATTCTCCTACTTCAGCGTCCCAAGCAGCTGGGATTACAGGCATGCGCCACCATGCACCAACTAATTTTTTGTATGTTTAGTGGAGATAGGGTTTTCCATGTTGGTCAGGCTGGTCTTGAACTCCCAACCTCAGGTGATCTGCCCGATCTCCCCGCCTTGGCCTCCCAAAATGCTGGGGTTACAGGTGCGAGCTATCGCGCCTAGCCAGGTGTGTTTCTTTAATTTAGACTAGGTGACGTCCAACAGAATTCCAAGGTTTAGTTTTTAGAGTGCTACGAAGGAAAAGAATAGGGAAAATTTCTCTTCCATTTTGGCTATAGAAAATGAATACATTTCCACAAGAAAATGTGGTAGATAATTGGTGAGTTACATGGATTCATGAAAACATCAGTTCCTCTTTTTGCAGGATACGTTTGTTATAGTGAATACCTCTGTTCTATACCCTATCATCTTGATATGTGATGTTAATGCTAAATTTTATGAGATGAAACTTGGTATCTCCTAGAAGTGCTCCCATATAACTAATTGTTTACTACATGATTTTTAATGGAAATAGTAAAATAATATATTGTCTTAAAGGAAGAAATGCTTTTGTATTTCTTATTGAGGTATGAAATGTAAGTACCTTAAAATTTCCTTCCCTTATATAAACACTGTGTTTGAGTAATTTTTCTGAATTTTTCAGTTTCAAAAACCAAGTGAATAATTCTGACATGGAAATTAAAGCTTGTGCCCAGTGACCCCAAGCTAATGCTAACATTGAGCCTGCAAAAAGAGGGGAGGTTCGTTCTTTCTTTCTTTTTCTTTTTTCTTTTTTTTTTTTTTTTTTTGAGACGGAGTCTCGCTCTGTCACCCAGGCTGGAGTGCAGTGGCCCGATCTCGGCTCACTGCAAGCTCCACCTCCCGGGTTTACGCCATTCTCCTGCCTCAGCCTCCGAGTAGCTGGGACTACAGGCGCCTGCCACCACGCCCGGCTAGTTTTTTGTATTTTTAGTAGAGACGGGGTTTCACCATGTTAGCCAGGATGGTCTCGATCTCCTGACTTCGTGATCCACCCGCCTCGGCCTCCCAAAGTGCTGGGATTACAGGCTTGAGCCACCGCGCCCGGCCCTTTTTCTTTTTTCTTGACAGAGCCTTGTTCTGTTGCCCAGGCTAGAGTGCAGTGGCGAGATCTTGGATCACTGCAGCCTCTACCTCCCAGTTCCAGCAATTCTCTTGCCTCAGCCTCCCAGGTAGCTGGGATTGCAGGCAGGTGCCACCACATCCAGCTAATTTTTATATTTTTAGTAGAGATGAGGTTTCACCATGTTATCCAGGCTGGTCTCAAACTTCTGACCTCAGGTAATCCTTGGTCTCCCAAAGTTCTGAGATTACAGGTGTGAGCCCCTGCGCCCAGCTGGGGAGGGAGGTTATTAAAGGTCCAGTTCGTTCTTTCTAGGAAACCTTCCCTGCAGATGTCCCAGCCTGCTGACCCCAGTCATGGAAGAAACCTTTATACTGAGAGAAGCTACAGAGCCCTGGAAAGCTGGGGACCCACAGGCATATGCAGTTAACATTAAGATAGAATGGGATTGGGAGGGTGTTACTGAAGATGAAATTGTTGCTGTTTTGAGGCAGTTTCTACACTTTGTAAAATAGAGCTAAATTAGGTTTATGTAAAAGAAAAAATTGAATTCTAAAAGAATATTGCAACAGAAGGAAGTACCAACTATAAGAGCTTTAAGGATTGCAAAGTTTAAACAGATAGAGGCTTTCTTTCTTAGAGAGGAGCGAAAAAGATTAGAAGGTCAGAGGGGAATAGCAAATGGAAGATGAAAAAAAATCAGATTTTAGATCAGAAATTGTTTTACCATGAAGTCAGCAAGTTTTTAGGAGGAACATAAAATGGGGTTGTATGTTGGCTCAGACTGAGGGTAGCTCAAAGTTCAGGAGCCTATGGAAAGGAGATAAACTTAAGTAAAGTTTCATTAAGAAGTATTTTAGGCTGGGTGCAGTGGCTCACACCTGTAATCCCAGCACTTTGGGAGGCCAAGGTGGGTGGATCACTTGAGGTCGAGAGTTTGAGACCAGCCTGGCCACCATGACAAAACCCCGTCTCTACTAAAAAATATATATAAAAATTAGCCAGGCATGGTTGCATGTGCCTGTTATCCTACCTACTCTGGAGGTTGAGGCAGGAGAATTGCTTGAACCTTGGAGGCAGAGGTTGCAGTGACCCAAGATCGTGCCACTACGCTCCAGTCTGGGTGACAGAGTGAGATTCCATCTCAAAAAACAAACAAAAAAGCATTTTATTTTGACCACTGAAGACAAATTTTGCTAATTTTTTAATACAACAAAGAAGAAAATGTGCAGAGTCAGTGTCTAGTTATGTGATAGATCGGACAAGAGAGCACCATCTAAGTGATAGTGAGAGGATGTTTCTTTCCATAAACTGTTCCTGGAGAACACAAAGGATAGAGAATTTTATTAACGCTGTGTGCGTTATTCCACTTGAGTTTTCTGGGTTGTATTTTGTATAATAAATGGGTAAACATAACTACAGTGTTTTGCTGAGTTCTGTGAGTAGCTCTATAAAATTATTGAACTTGAGAGATTTATGGGAGTCCTGAATTTTTAAACAGTATCTCAAAAGCATAGATGGGCCCATAGGGTTTGTGACTGGCATCTGCAGTGAGGACAGTGTTGTGGGATTGAGCCCTGGATCAAGGTCTGTGCTGACTCTTGAGTGGGGCCAAAATTCCAATTTTAGACAATGTGTTGATTTTGAAGAATTGCTTGGTGTTCAGCAAACATTACAATTTTGGTGCCAGAAGAAAGACATCTCAGAAGCCTGGCCTGGAATGGAACTCTGGGTATCTGGGAATGAGAGACTCTGCTGTCCTGTACAGAGGCTGTCACACTGCCCATTGTCCTGGGATTTGAGGTCTCTCCCACTGTGAGAGAGGACTAAAAACTTAGAGGAAAGGAAAGGAGCTCTTATAACAGACCCCCTTTTCCCACCGCTGCCCCCTCAGGATTTCCACCCACTCACAAATGCACCCACTAGACATTGATGTGTCCACACCCCTCCCAGGACTAGGCACTACCCTCAGGAATTTCACTACAGCATTTTTCATCCTGGTGTTTCTTGCCAAAAACCCACAAAAGTGTCTACAAGTCTCCTGACATATTCCTATTCCCAGGCACTGAATCTGCAGCAGCAACCTGTTTTCTCTACCAATCTAGGGTTCTGGACTACCTGTTCATAATCTCATCTGCTTGCATGAACACACAAATAAATCAGAGGACAATCCCACCTGGGCCACTATCTGTAGCACAAACCAGTCCTTACACGTACATTACCCTATCTCCTACCCATGAATTTTTAATTTTTGGTTCAGGGGTACACATGCAGGTTTGTTATGTAGATGAAATTGTGTCACGGGGGGTTTGGCATGCAGATTATTTTGTCACTGAGATACTAAGCATAGCACCAAATGGGTATTCTTTGATTCTTTTTGTCCTTTCACCCTCCACCCTAAACTAGGCCTCAGTGACTGTTGTTTCTCTCTTTGTGTCCATGTATTCTTATTTAGCTCTTACTTAGAAATGAGAACATGCATTTGGTCTTCTGTTTCTGCATTAGTTTTCTAAGGATAATGGTCTCCAACTCTTTCCATGTTTCTGCAAAGGACACAATCCTTCTTTTTTATGCCCACACAGTATTCAATATATTTATGTACCATATTTTGTTTTTATTAAATATTTTATTTTATTTTATTCATTTTTGGAGACAGGGTGCTGAAGTGCAGTGATGTGATCTTGGCTCACTGCGGCCTCAATCTCCGTGGCACAAACAATTCTTCAACCTCAGCCCCCCAAGTTGCTGGGACTGCAGGTACATACCATTATGCCTGGCTAATTTTTGTTTTTGCACTTTTTGTAAAGATGTGGTTTTGCCACATTGCCCAGGCTGGTTTCAAACTTATGACCTCAGGCAATCCACATGCCTTGGCCTGTGAAAGTGCTGTGATTGACCAGGTGCAGTGGCTCATACCTGTAATCCAAGCACTTTGGGAGGCTGAGGCAGGCGGATCATGAGGTCAGGAGATTGAGGACATCCTGGCTAACACAATGAAACCCCATCTCTACTAAAAATACAAAAAAATAGCTGGCGTGGTGGCTGGCGCCTGTAGTCCCAGCTACTCGGGAGGCTGAGGCAGGAGAATGGCATGAACCCAGGTGGCGGAGCTTGCAGTGAGCAGAGATGGCGCCACTGCACTCCCAGCCTGGGCAACAGAGCAAGACTCCATCTCAAAAACAAAAAGAAAGTGCTGTGGTTACAGGCATGAGCCACCGTGCCATATCATATTTTCTTTATCCAGTCTACCATTGATAGGTATTCATGGTGATTTCATGTCTTTGCTATTGTGAGTAGTGCTGCAGTGAACATGCTTGTGTTTGTGTCTTTATGATAGAATAATTTATATTTCTTTGGGTATAAACTCAATTATGAGGTGGCTGGGTCAAATGGTAATTCTATTTTTAGTTCTGTAATTCCCACAATTCTTTTCACAATGGTTGAATTAAGTTGCACTACTACAGGCAGTGTATATAAGGCAGGAAATATAAAAGGAAAAAATAGTAAAGGAAAAACAAGTCCTTCCCTGACCAGTCTGACTCACTCCAAAGTCCTGCTGAAGCTATGGTAACATTATCTGCAAGGCCAGATAGGGACCCCAAAAGAATGGGCTCCAGGAGCAGGGATGAGAAAAACAAGTTCTCCTTGTCAGTTTCCCCCTTTGAAATTCTTTCCCCATACCATTATTCTTTGTTCTGCTCTTACAACTACTTTTGTAACTATTTCTGCAAGTTTGAAAAGATTTTGTAAGTTCCTGTTTTTCTTTCTGTAGCATGGCAAGGTCATAAGACATGTTGAAGTAAGATAGGGTCGTGTTGCAAAGCCTGTTGTAAAACCTGTCACAGTATGATTAACTGCTTTTGCTCTGCTTCTGTAAGACTGCTTTCCTGCCTCACAGGTTTCACACCAAAAACCTGATCCGCCCCTGTTGGTTGCATGTATAAAAGTCAAGCCCTGTCTCTGTTCAGGGCTCAGCCTTTGGATGTTTATCTGCTGGGCCGGTGACCACCTAAATAAAATCCTCCTGTTCCACCCAGTGGTCTCTCCAGCCTCCTGATTCCCACAACATTTTGACGAGCCAGCCAGGAGGGGAGACTACAGGTTTACTGTCTCCTTTGCCTGTGGGACTGGAGCCCCGGGCCGGGGGAGACCCGTGACCCTAGGCACCATTGGGAGACCTTCAACCCAGAGGGAAGATCAGCTCTCCCATGACCTGGAGCCCCTCCCTGACAGTGCAATGGAACCTAAGGGGCTACAGGACGATTCCAGGACTGCACACTACAGGACTGCAGTAAGGTTTGGGCTCAAGGCAGGACCCATCCCATAAGGACGGAAGGGGAGCCTGATCACCTCCTGGGATGTATCTAGTAATCCGACTCAGGACATGAGAGGGGCCTGCAAAGTTGGAAGAAACTTACACCCCAATTGACCCAGGACGTGAGAGTGGCTCGCTAGGTCGGTTAAGAAAGGAAACTGGAAATGGAGAAGTGTGTCAATGCGTGTGAAAGAGACGGTACCAAAAGGAACCAATGTGGTGAGTGACATGTGTGGAGCTGCAGGTCTCTTAGCACAGACTGTACGATCTGAGCGAAGTGTGGAACTGACTGGGACTAGTGGCAAATGTCCTCCGGGGCTACGGCATATGGCTTAGGGAGGTGCCCCACAATTTATAGATTGTTCAGGTTCAGGACTTATACAAACTTATACAAACTTATACAAACCCTCCATAAAAGCTAAGTGGTGTCTGAAATACTCCTGCGAGGGACACGGTCTAATCAGTCCGAAGCAAAAGGATGAGTGAGTGTGTTATGCCATAACTGGGAGGAAATGGGAGGGAAGTCGTCGAAACCCACCCCATTAGAATATATGTTAAGGAACTTTAAGAAAGATTATATGGGGGATTATGAGATCAAGTTGACCCCCCAGAGGTTGAGAACTCTCTGTGAAATAGAATGGCCCTCTTTCAATGTTGGATGGCCGGCCAAAGAAACTATAGATAGGGAAACAATTGGCCGTGTATTTAAGGTGGTGACTGGGGTCGGAGGACAGCCAGGGCATCCAGACCAATTTCCTTATATTGACTCATGGCTAAATATAGTTCAAACTCGACCTGCATGGCTGCAGCCCTGCCTGGCATCTTATTGGAAAATGCTCATAGCTTGAGCCAAGCCTAAAGTGAAAGAAAAATCAGCTTCACCGTCAGCTACAGAGACAAAAGGAAAGCCACAAGAAAAACCCGTTTTGCGGGAACCACCAGAGGAGATAGAAACCACTCCTCCCTATGTGCCAATCTACTCCCCTTTACCAAGGGCAGCCCCTGAACAGCCAGACTCAGATGGTGACACACCCCAGGCTACACCTCAAAGGGAGAAATCTGAGCGCCCGCCCCAGGAGGTCAAGAAGGAAAATCAGGATGATCAAGCAGACCACCTTCGATCTGGCCACGCCAGAGTGTTGCAGATGCTCCTCCGTGAAACATGGGGACTTATCTATTATGAACAGGGGCAGGTCCAAGGGGGACAACTGACTTTTATTTACCAGCCTTTTTCAACCACTGATTTCCTAAACTGGAAACACCATACTCCCTCCTACATGGAGAAGCCCCAAGCCCTCACAGATCTGATGCAGTTCATTTTTCAGACACAAAATCCAACTTGGCCAGATTTCAAACAGCTCCTCCTGATGCTCTTTAACACCGAGGAATGCCAAAGGGTGAGCCAGGCAGCCCTCCGCTGGCTGGAACACAGTGCACCAGAAGGCACACTTAATGTCCAGGCATATGCTCAGGGCCAATTCCCAGAGGCCAACCCACACTGGGACCCAAATGATGCAGCCCAATTATAGTACCTACAGAGGTACTGGGAGGCACTCCTGCAAGGGCTAAAGGAAGGTGGGGAAAAGGCAGTCAACATGGGGAAAATCTTGGAAGTGCTGCAGGAGACTAATTAAAGTCCTAGTCAGTTTTATGAGAGACTCTGTAAAGCATTCCGGCTTTACACCCTGTTTGACCCTGAGGCTACTGAGAACCAGCACATGGTGAACACAGCGTTTGTAGGGTAGGCCCAGAGAGACATCAGGGGAAAGCTGCAAAAGCTAGAGAGTTGTCACGGGCATCAGTGCCACTCAGCTTTTAGAAGTGGCCACCAAGATGTACGTTAACCATAACCAGGAGACACAGAGAGCCTGATCTGAGACTTAAGAAAAAGGCCAATCTGCTAGTGGCAACCCTCACAGAAAGGGAAAGTAGTGTCGTGAGAGGGTGTAGACATGGCCGCGGATATGGAAGGGTTCAGGTCAGAGACCTGAAAGTCAGCCAAGAGTATGTAGGGATCAATGTGCGCAGTGCAAAAAGAGGGGACACTGGAAAGGTGAATGTCCAAAGGACAATGAAGAAAATGACAGAGAGTATAAAACTGGAAAACTGCAAGCCAAGGGCTATCGTGTCCCAAGGGAGTCAGATACCAACTTGACCAGGCTGGCGAGAACTGGAGAATATGAAGACTAGGCCAGACTGGGCTCCTTCTCTTTAGGCCCCCAGGAGCCCATGGTCACATTAGAAGTAGGGGGCCAGCTAATGAACTTTATGGTAGACACCAGGGCTGAACACTCGGAAGTGACCCAGCCCATAGGGCCATTATCTAAAGATCATACAACTATTGTTGGGGTTACAGGCGTCCCACAGAAGGGGCTGTTTTGTCAGCCAAGGAAGTGTGTCATCAGAGGATGAGAGGTCCAACATAAATTCCTATATTTCCCCAATTATCCAGTGCCCCTACTAGGAAGAGACCTACTCCAAAAGTTGCACACACAGATTACCTTTGGGTCACAAGGAGATATTTAAGCCTAACTCAAGCAAAGGCCATGGTGTTAACCCTCACCATCCCACAGGCTGAGGAATGGAGACTATACACAAAGGAAGTACAGGCACCAATGCAGCCTTGTACGCAGGAGGAAGAGAAATTATTATTTAGGCTAATTGATCAAATTCCTGGAGCTTGGGCTGAAGACAACTCACCTGGGCTGGCTGTAGATCAGGCACTGGTAGTGGTAGAATTGAAACTGGGAGCAACTCCAGTTCGGGTTTGTCAGTACCCACTTTCCCAAGAGGCTATTTGGGGTGTTTATAAGCATTTAAAGTGGCTCTATGACCATGGGACCATAATCCAATGCCAGTCACCCTGGAACACTCCACTTTTGCTGGTATGAAAACCATTGCCAGGACCAGGATCTGATGAGTATAGACTGGTGCAGGACTTGCATGCTGTAAACCAAGCTACGGTGACCATACACCCAGTAGTACCAAACCTGTATACTTTAATGGGACTTATTCCAGCAACTGCCACCTGGTTTATAGTCCTGGACTTAAAGGATGCTTCTTCTGTCTCTGCCTGGCACCAGTTAGCCCATCTATGCATTTTAATGGGACGAATCAGTCACGGGCATGGGGGGACAGCTCACCTGGACTAGATTCCCACAAGGGTTCAAGAATTCTCCCACAATATTTGGGGAAGCACTGGCCTCAGACCTCAAGGCATACATCCCACCAAATGACAACTGCGCCTTGTTGCAGTACATAGATGACCTTCTTTTGGCAGCCCCAACCCAAGAGGACTGTTATCTGGGAATCCAGGACCTCCTCCATCTCTTATGGAAAGCAGGGTATAGAGTATCCAAAAAGAAGGCCCAAATTTGCCATGAAAGGTCAAATATTTAGGCTTCATAGTAAGCCAAGGGGAACGCCGGCTTGGCCATGAATGAAAGCAAGCTGTTTGTGCACGGCCAGCTCCAACCACCTGGCACCAAATAGGGGAATTCTTAGGGGCAGCAGGGTTCTGCCATATCTGGATCCCAAATTTCTCACTTATGGCTAGGCCCTTATATGAAGCCACAAAGGAGGGTGAAAATGAACCCCTCCTCTGAAAGACTGACCAGGAGAAGGTGTTTAAACAAATCAAAGAAGCCCTAACTCAGGCTCCAGCCTTAGGACTGCCAGATACAACTAAGCCTTTCTTTCTGTATGTCCGTGAATTAAAGGGAATGGCTATAGGGGTCCTGACTCAAGTCAGAATCATGGCATCGCCCAGTGGCGTACTTATCTAAACACTTGGACTCTGTGGCGCTAGGGTGGCCTCCTTGCTGTAAAGCACTAGCTGCTACCTCCCTATTGACACAAGAAGCTGACAAACTGACCCTGGGGCAACAACTGACCATCCGGGTACTACACTCGTTTATAACTTTAATGGATCAGACAGGGCAGCATTGGTTATCAAACCCAAGGATGACTCAATACCAAGGGCTCCTATGCGAAAATCCCTGCATAACTTTAGAAACAGTGAACACCCTTAAACCAGCTACTCTGCTCCCAGTTGAACCGGGAATCATCTTCCATGACTGTGTGGCAACAGTGGACGAGGTATTTTCCAGTCGAGGAGACCTTACAGACCAGCACCTTAAGGACCCAGATATAGAATACTTCACAGATGGAAGCAGTTTTAAGCTGGAAGGGGTCTGCTGGACTGGGTGTGCAGTGGTGACCTTAGACTCAGTGGTGGAGGCTTAGCCTCTGCCTGCTGGAGCATCAGCCCAGAAGGCAGAGCTAGTAGCCCTAACGAGGGCTCTCCAGCTAACAGAAGACAAAAAGGTCAATGTTTACATGGATTCCAAATATGCTTTTGCCACACTGCATGTTCATGGAGCTATATATAAAGAAAGAGGACTCTTAACTGCCAGGGGCAAAGAAATAAAATACAAAGAATGAATTCTACAGCTCTTAGATGCTGTATGGGTCCCAGAGAAAGTAGCAGCTATGCACCGCAGGGGACACTAGAGGGCAGGCATGTCAGAGGCAAAAGGAAACAAAGGGAAACGAGGCAAAATGGGCAGCAGTGGTTACACCTCATTTTTAAAAAGAAGCCTTAGTTTTGCCCCTCCTCCCAGAGCCTCCCCTCCAGGAGGTCCCAAGTTACTCTCCAAATGAGAAGGCCAGTTTTGTCCAAGAAACTGGAAAATATACCGAAGGAGAATGGTAGAAATTCTCCGATGGGAGATTGGCCATTCCCAAAATGGTGGCCCCCAAATTCATAAAGCAATTCCATCAAGGAGCTCATATGGGAAAAACGGCACTAGAAATGCTACTAGGATGCCATTTCTATGTGCCGCGACTCACTGCCATCACCCAAGCTGTTTGTGAACAATATTTAACCTGTGCCCAGAGCAACCCAAGACAAGGGGCCACTCGGCCCCCCGGAATTCAGGAAATAGGAACCATGCCCTGTGAAAACCTGCTCATGGATTTTACCGAGTTGCCCCAGGCAGGGGGCTATCGGTACATGTTAGTACTTGTCTACACCTTTTCAGGATGAGCCAAGGCTTTCCCCACCAGAAGCAAGAACTCATGAGAAGTGACTAAAATAGTATTAAGAAACATTATCCCCAGATTTGGACTGTCTCTGACTCTAGGGTCAGACAACAGACTGGCATTTCTAGCTGAAATAATTCAGGAACATGGCTGTTAAAAATAAAATGGAAATTACACACAGCCTACTGGCCGCAGAGCTCAGGAAAAGTAGAGTGCATGAACTGGACACTCAAATAGCTTCTGAAGAAATATTGCCAAGAAACCCCTCTGAGATGGGATCAAGTCCTGCCCATGGTCTTCCTTTGAGTCAGGTGCACCACCACCAAACAAGCTGGGTATTTGCCCTATGAAATACTGTTTGGCCAGCCACCCCCAATCATAAGTCAAATTAAGGGTAATCTCTGTGAACTAGGGGAATTAACTTTAAGGAGGCAAATGCAGGCTTTGGGGATAGCCATGGAAAGTGTCCATAGCTGGGTCCAGGAAAGAATGCCCATAGCGTGATAGATCCAATACACCCCTTTAAACCCGGGGACTCTCTTTGGGTCAAAAAATAAAACCCAACCACTCTGGGACCCATATGGGATGGTCTCCATACTGTAATCTTGTGTATTCCCACTGTTGTTAAAGTTGCAGGAATTGTGCCTTGGATCCATCCATCCAGTCAGCTGAAACTAGCAGCCCAGGACAAGTGGACCAGCCGACAGGACCTAGACCATACAACCCAGCTGATTCTACAACAGGACCAAGGTGCCAGTGAGACAACAACAGCCCTGCTCTGGTCACTCCGGAAGCTGACCAGTCCACGCACGGCTGAAGCTTGAGGAGACAACAGCCCTGCTCTAGTCACCCCGGAGGCTGACTAGTCTATGCACGGACGAAGCTTGAGTCATCATCAGGGAAGTAAACGTGGTTAGAAATCTGAAGTCCAGTAATTTTCCTTGTAATACTAATTATTTTGCTATTAAGCTGTCACTGCTCAGCCTTCTCCCCTGGGTAAAAGCTTTTCCTGTCTATGCTGGGTGTGAACATGCTACTCATCACTTTGTTCTTGCTACTCCCCTTATCCATGTTAAAAGGAGAACCCTGGGAGGGATGCCTCCACTGCACCCACACTACGTGGTCAGGGAGCATCATGACTAAAACCCTGTTGTATCACACTTACTATGAGTGTGCTGGGACCTGCCTAGGAACTTGTACTCACAACCAGACAACCTACTCAGTCTGTGACCCAGGAAAGGGCCAGCCTTATGTGTGTTATGACCCTAAGTCTTCACCTGGGACCTGGTTTGAAATTCATGTCGGGTCAAAGGAAGGGGATCTTCTAAACCAAACCAAGGTCTTTCCTTCCAGCAAGGGTGTTGTATCCTTATACTTTGATGTTTGCCGGATAGCATCCATGGGCTCACTCTTTCCCGTAATCTTCAGTTCCATGGAGTACTATAGTAGCTGCCATAAAAATAGGTGTACACCCCCTGCTTGTTCCACTGATTCCCCAGTAACAACTTGCTGGGACTGCACAACGTGGTCCAGCAGCCAGCAATCACTGGGGCCAATTATGCTTACCAAAATATCATTGGAACCAGATTGTAAAACAAGCACTGGCAATTCTGTAAATCTTACCATCTTAGAGCCAGATCAGCCCATATGGACAACAGGTTTAAAAGCACCACTAGGGGCACGAGTCAGCGGTAAAGAAATTGACCCAGGAGCCTATGTCTATCTATATGTAATAAAGAAAACTCGGACCCGCTCAACCCAACAGTTCCGAGTTTTTGAGTCATTCTATGAGCATGTTAACCAGAAATTGCCTGAGTCCCCTCCCTTGGCCAGAAATTTATTCGCCCAACTGGCTGAAAACATAGCCAGCAGCCTGCACGTCGCTTCATGTTATGTCTGTGGGGGAACGAACGTGGGAGACCAATGGCCGTGGGAAGCAAGGGAGCTAATGCCCCAAGATAATTTCAGTCTAACTGCCTCTTCCCTTGAACCTGCACTGACAAGTCAGAGCATCTGGTTCTTAAAAACCTCCATTATTGGAAAATTCTGTATTGCTCGCTGGGGAAAGGCCTTTACAGACCCAGTAGGAGAGTTAACTTGCCTAGGACAACAATATTACAATGAGACACTAGGAAAGACTTTATGGAGGGGCAAAAGCAATAATTCTGAATCACCGCACCCAAGCCCATTCTCTCGTTTCCCATCTTTAAACCATTCTTGGTACCAACTTGAAGCTCCAAATACCTGGCAGGCACCCTCTGGCCTCTACTGGATCTGTGGGCCACGGGCATATCGACAGCTGCCAGCTAAGTGGTCAGGGGCCTGTGTACTGGGGACAATTAGGCCGTCCTTCTTCCTAATCCCCCTAAAACAGGGAGAAGTCTTAGGATACCCCATCTATGATGAAACTAAAAGGAAAAGCAGAAGAGGCATAACTCTGGGAGATTGGAAGGAAAATGAATGGCCTCCTGAAAGAATAATTCAATATTATGGCCCAGCCACCTGGGCAGAAAATGGAATGTGGGGATACCGCACCCCAATTTACATGCTCAACCGCATTATAAGATTGCAGGCAGTACTAGAAATCATTACCAATGAAACTGCAGGGGCCTTGAATCTGCTTGCCCAGCAAGCCACAAAAATGAGAAATGCCATTTATCAAAATAGACTGGCTTTAGACTACCTCCTAGCCCAGGAAGAGGGAGTATGCGGAAAGTTCAACCTAACTAACTGCTGCCTGGAAATTGATGACAATGGAAAGGTCATCGAAGAAATAACTGCAAAAATCCAAAAGTTAGCCCACATCCCAGTTCAGTCTTGGAAAGGATAGTCTCCAGATTCCCTCTTCAGAGGTTGGTTCTCATCCCTTGGAGGATTTAAAACCTTAGTATGAGTAGTTCTAGCCATATTGGGAGTCTGCCTTGCACTCCCTTGTCTCTTACCCCTCATTGTCAAAAATATCCAAACAGCCATAGAGGCTCTTGTGGACAGACAGACTACTACATGACTAATGGCCCTAAGTATCAACCCCTGCCAAGAAAATAGGTACTTCCTCTTGAAGAACTAAATGAAGATAGTGATGCTTTCTATTAAACCTTACTTATAAAAAGTATCAAAGGAGGGAATGAAGCAGGAAATATAAAAGGAAAAACAAGTAAAGGGAAAACAAGTCCTTCCCTGACCAGTCTGACTCACTCCAAAGTCCTGTTGGAGCTATGATAATGATCTGCAAGGCCAGACAGGGGCCCCGAAAGAATGGGCTTCAGGAGCAGAGATGAGAAAAACAAGTTCTCCTTATCAGTTTCCCCATTTGAAATTCTCTCCCCATACCATTATTCTTTGTTCTGTTCTCACAACTATTTTTGTAACTATTTCTGCAATTCTAAAGATTTTGTAAGTTCCTGTTTTTCTTTCTGTAGCATGGCAAGGTCACAAGACATGTTTAAGTAAGGTATGCTCATGTTGCAAAGCCTGTTGTAAAACCTGTCACAGTATGATTAACTGCCTTTGTTCTGCTTCTGTAAGACTGCTTTCCCGCCTACAGGTTTTGCGCCAAAAACCTGACTCGCCCCTGCTGGATGCATGTATAAAAGTCAAGCCCTGTCTCTGTTCAGGGCTCAGCCTTTGGATGTTTATCTGCTGGGCCGGTGGCCACCTAAATAAAATCTTCCTGTTCCACCCAGTGGTCTCCCCGACCTCCTGATTCCCACAACTTATAAGCATTCCTTTTTCTCTGCAACCTAACCAGCATCTCTTATTGACTTTTTAACAATAGGCATTCTGACTGGATGAGATGGTATCTCTGCATTTTTCTAATAATTAACAATGTGAATTTTGTTTTCATATGCTTGTTAGCCACATGTATGTCTTCTTTTGAAAAGTATCTGTTCGGGCCGGGCACGGTGGCTCAAGCCTGTAATCCCAGCACTTTGGGAGGCCGAGACGGGCGGATCACGAGGTCAGGAGATCGAGACCATCCTGGCTAACACGGTGAAACCCCATCTCTACTAAAAAATACAAAAAACTAGCCGGGCGAAGTGGCGGGCGCCTGTGGTCCCAGCTACTCGGGAGGCTGAGGCAGGAGAATGGCGTAAACCCGGGAGGCGGAGCTTGCAGTGACCTGAGATCCGGCCACTGCACTCCAGCCTGGGCGACAGAGCCAGACTCAGTCTCAAAAAAAAAAAAAAAGAAAAGAAAAGTATCTGTTCATGTTTTTGCTTACTTTTTAATTAGGTTTTTGGTTTGTTGTTGTTGTTTTTGTTATGGTTTTCTGAGACAGAGTCTTGCTCTGTCACCAGGCTGGAGTACAGTGGCACAATCTCGACTCACTGCAACCTCCGCTTCCCAGGTTCAAGTGATTCTCCTGCTTCAGTCTCCCGAGTAGCTGGGATCACAGGTGCGTGCCACAAAACCCAGCTAATTTTTGTATTTTTAGTAGTGACGGAGTTTCACCGTGCTGGCCAGGATGGTCTCGATTTCCTGACCTCACGATCCATCTGCCTCAGTCTCCCAAAGTGCTGGGATTACAAGCGTGAGCCACCACCCCTGGCTTCTTCTTCTTCTTCTTTTTTTTTTTTAATAAATTTGTTTAAGTTTCTTATGGATGCTGGATATTAGACCTTTGTCAGAAGCATAGTTTGCAAATATTTTCTTCTAGTCTGTAGGTTGTCTGTTTACTCAGTTGATTGTTTCCATTGCTGTGAAGCAGCTCTTTAGCTTAATTAGGTCCCATTTGTCAATTTTTGCTTCTGTTGCAATTGCTTTTTGGTATCTTCATCATAAAATCTTTGCCAGTTTTTATGTCTAGAGTTTTCTAGGTTATTTTCAGGTTATATATATATATATATATATATATATATATATATGAGACATTAAATATATATATTTATATATTTATATTTATATATATTTATATATATTATATATATTTAAATATATAATATTTATATATTTATAAATATATATATAACATATATATAAATAATTTTAAGTTCTACGTTTAAGTCTTTAATTCATCTTGATTTTTTATATATTGTGTAAGGAAGGCATCCAGTTTCAATCTTCTACATAGTGCTGTCTAGTTATTCTAGCCTCATTTATTAAATAGGGAATTCTTTCCGCATTGCTCTTGTCAGCTTTGTTGAAGATCAGATGGTTGCAGGTGTGTGGCATTGTGGCATTATTTACTGGCTATCTATTCTGTTTCATTGTTCTATGAGTCTTTTATATATATATGTGTGTGTGTGTGTGTGTGTGTGTATTGCCTTGGGTATTCGGGCTCTTTGTTCTATATGAATATTAAAATAGTTGTTTTTAGTTCTATTAAGAATGTTTTTGGTAGTTTGATAGGAATGACATTAGATCTGTAAATTTCTTTTAACAGTATGGCCATTTTAATGATATTGATCTTTTTTATCCATAAGCATAAAATAAACCTCCATTTATTTGTGTCATATCTGATTTATTTAAGCAGTGTTTTGTAATTCTTGTTGCAGAGGTCTTTCTCCTCCCTGGTTAGCTGTATTTCTAGATGTTTTATTCTTTTTGTGGCAGTTGTGAAGGGGATTGTGTTTTTGATTTGGCTTTCAGCTTGGATGTTATTGATGTACAGGGATGCTACTAATTTTTGTACATTTGCTATGTATTGTGAAATTTTGCTTCAGTTTTCAGTTTAAGGAGCTTTTCTGCAGAGACTGTGGGGTTTTCTATATATAGAATCATGTTGTCTGCAAAAAATGGGAAGTTTGACTTCCTTTCTTTCCTATTTGGATGCCTTTTGTTTTTGTCTCTTGTCTGATTGCTCTGGTGTGGACTACCAATTCTATGTTGAATAGGAGTGGTGAGAGAAAACATCCTTGTCTTGTGCCAGTTTTCATGGAGAAATGCTTCCAGCTTGTGTCCATTCAGTATGTTGGTTGTGGGTTTGTCATAGAGAACTCATTATTTTGAAGTATGTACCTTCGATGCCTAGTTTGTTGCAGGTTTTTAACGTGAAAGATGTTAAATTTTCTTGAAAGCTTTTTCTGCATCTATTGAGATAATCTGGTGGGTTTTATTTTTATGTAATGAATCACATTTATTAATTTGTGTATGTTGAACCAACCTCGTATCCCAGGGATAAAGCCTACTTGATCATAGTGGATTTGCTTTTTGTTGTGCTGTTGAATTTAATTTCCCAATATTTTGTTGAAGATTTTTGCATCAATGGTCATCAAGGATATTGGCCTAAAGTTTTCTTCTTTTTGTTATATCTATGTCAGGTTTTGGTGTCAGAATGATGGCGTTCTTATGTAATGAGTTGAAGGGGAGTGTTTTCCTCTCAATTTTTTTAGAATAGTTTTAGAAGGAATGGTACCAGCTCTTCTTTGTACATCTGGTAGAATTCAGTTGTGAATCTCTCTGGTCCTGGACTTTTTTTGATTGCTAGGCTATTCATTACTAATTCAGTTTTGGAGTTTGTTATTGGTCTACTCAGAGATTCAATTTCTTTTTTGTTCAGTCTTGGGAGGATGTATTGGTCCATGAATTTACTATTTCTTTCAGATTTTTTAGTTTGTGTTCATAGAAGTGTTCATAGTAGACTTCAACAGTTATTTGTATTTTTGTGGGGTCAGGGTTAATGTCCCTTTTGTCATTTCTAATTGTGTTTATTTGAATCTTCTTTCTTTATGAATCTGGCTAGTGGTTTATTTAGCTTACTAATTTTTTCCAAAGATTTAACTCCTGGATTTCTTGATCTTTTGTATAGTTTTTCACATCTAAATCTCCTTCAGTACAGATCAGATTAGTTATTTTTTGCCCTCTGCTACTAAGGAATTGGTTTTGTCTTGCATCTCTCATTTTGTTTATGATATTAGGTTGTTAAATTGAGATCTTTTTAACTTTTTTATGTGAGCATTTAGTACTATAAATTCTTCTTTTAACACTGCCTTAGCTGTGTTGCAGGTATTCTGGTATGTTGTACTTTGTTCTAATTTGTTTCAAAGAACTTTTTGATGTCTGCCTTAATTTTATTATTTACCCAAAAGTTATTCAGATGCAGGTTGTTTAATTTCCATGTAATTGTATGGTTTCAAGTGCTTTTCTTTGTATTGATTTACATTTTTATCAAGTTGTGGTCAGAGTGTGTGGTTGGTATAATTTTGGGATGTTTGAATTTGGTGAGGATTGTTTTATTTCTGATTGTGTGGTCAATTTTAGAGTATGGGCCATGTGGTGATGAGAAGAATGTATATTATATTGCTTTTAGATGGAGAGTTTTGTAGATGTCTATTAGGACTATTAGGTCAAGTATTGAGTTTAGGTCCTAATATCGTTATTAATTTTCTGCCTCAAAAATGTGTCTAATAGTGTCTGTGGGGTGTTGTAGTCTCCCACAATTATTGTGTCAGAATCTAAATATCTTTATAGATCTCTTAGAACTTGTCTTATTCATGTGTACCTGTGAAAGAAAATTAAATCTTCAGAGCCCAAACTCATTAAACCAAAAAGAAAAGTTAGTCTGGGAACTGGGTCACACAAACCCACCTACCCTTTTGGTTCTTAAACAAGATGGCTACAAGATGAAAAGTTACATGACTCCCCCATATTTTGCCCGCAAGACAATTTCTAGTGAGCTGCAAGATCTTTACCCTAAGGTGTTTCTGTAAAAATTTTACCATGGAAATGTAAATTGATAGCATATCTTTATAGGTTTCACCAGACACAAATGCATATCTGATTGTTCCTTTGCCCCATTTTGTCTATGTTATCTTAGGTAAAAATGCAGATTACCTGCATTTTTCCTCTGCCCCATTTGTCTGTGTCATCTTATGTTAAAAAAAAATGCAGATTCACTGAACCAGACAATGGCATCAATGACTATTTTTCCCTACCTCCCTCTTACATAACAGTTTTGTACTTAGTAGCTCATCCTTTCCCCTTTAAATTTGGAGCCCCCAAAATTTTCTTGGGAGAAAGACACAGGCCTTTCTCCTGGCTGTGCATTCTTAACTTTGGGAAATAAACTTCCTAAAATGATTGAGACTTTTCTTGTCATTTTTCTTGATTGACACACCCATGGATTTTTTTTTAATGACACCTTTCTTCTACTTTTTTTTCCCATAAACGTATCTCAAGTGCACACGGTGTGCAAAATTAAGATGTCCAATAGTTCAAAAACATGTCCAGAGACCTGGCTGTTATAATGGAAAATACAAATTAGAAATAAGAAGCTTTATTCTCCACGTGAAAAAAGGGAGGTTGGATATTTTCTTTCTTTCTTTCTTTTTTCTTTTTTTTTTTTTTTTGAGATGGAGTCTTGCCTGGTTGCCCAGGGTGGAGTGCAATGCCACGAGCTAGCTCACTGCAACCTCTGCCTCCTGGGTTCAAGTGTACTCAGCCTCCTGAGTAGCTGGGGTTACAGGCACACAGCACCACACCTGGATAATTGTTTGTATCTTTAGTAGAGATGGGGTTTCACTGTAGACTCCACCTCTGGGGACAGGGCATAGCTAAACAAAAAGTAGCAGAAACCTCTGCAGATGTAAAAGTCCCTGTCTGAGAGCTTTGAAGAGAGCAGTGGTTCTCCCAGCACGGAGGTTGAGATCTGAGAACAGACAGACTGCCTGCTCAAGTGGGTCCCTGACCCCTGAGTAGCCTAACTGGGAGACATCCCCCACTAGGTGCAGACCGACACATCACACCTCACATGGCTGGGTACACCCTGAGACGAAGCTTCCAGAGCAAGAATCAGACAGTAACACTCACTGTTCAGCAATATTCTATCTTCTGCAGCCTCCGCTGCTGATACCCAGGCAAACAGGGTCTGGAGTGAACCTCAAGCAAACTCCAACAGACCTGCAGCTGAGAGTCCTGACTGTTAGAAGGAAAACTAACAGAAAGGACATCCACACCAAAACCCCATCAGTACGTCACCATCATCAAAGACTAAAGGCAGATAAAACCACAAAGATGGGGAAAAAGCAGTGCAGAAAAGCTGGAAATTCAAAAAATCAGAGCGCATCTTCCCTTCCAAAGGAACACAGCTCATCACCAGCAATGGAACAAAGCTGGATGGAGAATGACTTTGACAAGTTGAGAGAAGAAGGCTTCAGTCAATCAAACTTCTCAGAGCTAAAGGAGGAACTACGTAACCAGCACAAAGAAACTAAAAACCTTGAAGACGGAATGGATGAATGGATAAGTAGAATAATCAATGCAGAAAAGACCTTAAAAGAACTGATAGAGATGAAAACCATGACACGAGAACTACATGACAAGTGCACAAGCTTCAGTAACCGACTTGATCAACTGGAAGAAAGATTATCAGTGATCGAAGCTCAAATGAATGAAATGAAGCGAGAAGAGAAACATAGAGAAAAAAGAGTAAAAAGAAATGAACAAAGCCTGCAAGAAGTATGGGATTATGTGAAAAGACCAAATCTACGTCTGATAGGTGTGCCTGAAAATGACAGGGAAAATGGAACCAAGTTGGAAAACACTCTGCAGGATATCATCCAGGAGAACTTCCTCAACCTAGCAAGGCAGGCCAACATTCAAATTCAGGAAATACAGAGAACACCACAAAGATACTCCTCAAGAAGAGCAACTCCAAGACACATAATTGTCAGATTCACCAACGTTGAAATGGAGGAAAAAATGTTAAGGGCAGCCAGAGAGAAAGGTCGGGTTACCCATAAAGGGAAGCCCATCAGACTAACAGCAGATCTCTTGGCAGAAACTCTACAAGCCAGAAGAGTGTGGGGGCCAATATTCAACCTTCTTAAAGAATTTTCAACTCAAAATTTCATATCCAGTCAAACTAAGTTTCATGAGTGAAGGAGAAATAAAATCCTTTACAGACAAGCAAATGCTTAGAGATTTTGTCACCACCAGGCCTGCCCTACAAGAGATCCTGAAGGAAGCACTAAACATGGAAAGGAACAACCAGTACCAGCCATTGGGAAAACATGCCAAAATGTAAAGTCCATCGATGCTAGGAAGAAACTGCATCAACTAACGAGCAAAATAATCAGCTAATATCATAATGACAGGATCAAGTTCAGACATAACAACATTAACCTTAAATGTAAATGGACTAAATGGTCCAATTAAAAGACACAGACTGGCAAATTGGATAAAGAGTCAAGACCCATCAGTTTGCTGTATTCAGGAGACCCATCTCACATGCAGAGACACACATAGGCTCAGAATAAAGGGATGGAGGAAGATCTAGCAAGAAGATCAGGAAGAGCTAACTATCCTAAATATATATACACCCAATACAGGATCACCCAGATTCATAAAGCAAGTCCTTAGAGACTTAAACAAAGACACTTAGACTCCCATACAATAATAACGGAAAACTTTAACACCTCACTGTCAACATCAGACAAATCAACGAGACAGAAAATTAACAAGGATATCCAGAAATTGAACTCAACTCTGCACCAAGTGGACCTAATAGACATCTACAGAACTCTCTACCCCAAATCAACAGAATATACATTCTTCTCAGCACCACATCACACTTATTCCAAAATTGATCACATAGTTGGAAGTAAAGCACTCCTCAGCAAATGCAAAAAACCCCAGAAATTATAACAAACTGTCTCTCAGACCACAGTGCAATCAAACTAGAACTCAGGACTAAGAAACTCAATCAAAACCACTCAACTACATGGAAACTGAACAACCTCCTCCTGAATGACTACTGGGTAGTCATTCGAAATGAAGGCAGAAATAAAGATGTTCTTTGAAACCAGTGAGAACAAAGATACAACATACCAGAATCTCTGGGACACATTTAAAGTAGTGTATAGAGGGAAATTTATAGCACTAAATGCCCACAAGGGAAAGCAGAAAAGATCTAAAATTGACACCCTAACATCACAATTAAAAGAACTAGAGAAGCAAGAGCAAACACATTCAAAAGCTAGCAGAAGGCAAGAAATAACTAAGATCAGAGCAGAACTGAAGGAGATAGAGACACAAGAAACCCTCCAAAATTCAGTGAATCCAGGAGCTGGTTTTTTGAAAAGATCAACAAAATTGATAGACCGCTAGCAAGACTAATAAGAAAAAAGAGCCGGGCGCGGTGGCTCACGCCTGTAATCCCAGCACTTTGGAAGGCCGAGGCGGGTGGATCACAAGGTCAGGAGATCGAGACCATCCTGGCTAACATGGTGAAACCCTGTCTCTACTTAAAATACAAAAAATTAGCCGGGCGTGGTGGCGGGCGCCTGTAGTCCCAGCTACTTGGGAGGCTGAGGCAGGAGAATGGCCTGAACCCGGGAGGTGGAGCTTGCAGTGAGCCGAGATCGAGCCACTGTACTCCAGCCTAGGTGACAGAGCGAGACTCTGTCTCAAAAAAAAAAAAAAAAAAGAAGAATCAAGTAGACACAATAAAACATGATAAAGGGGATATCACCACTGACCCCACAGAAATACAAACTTACAAACTACCATCAGAGAATACTATAAACACCTCTCTGCAAATAAACTAGAAAACCTAGAAGAAATGGATAATTTCCTGGACCCTCACACTTTCCCAAGACTAAACCAGGAAAAAGTTGAATCCCTGAATAGACCAATAACAGGCTCTGAAATTGAGGCAATAATAGCCTACCAACCAGAAAAAGTCCAGGACCAGTCAGATTCACAGCCAAATTCTACCAGAGGTACAAGAAGGAGCTGGTATTATTCCTTCTGAAACTATTCCAATCAATAGAAAAAGAGGGAATCCTCCCTAACTCATTTTATGAGGCCAACATCATCCTGATACCAAAGCCTGGCAGAGACACAACAAAAAAAGAGAATTTTAGACCAATATCCCTGATGAACATCGATGCAAAAATCCTCAATAAAATACTGGCAAACCAAATCCAGCAGCACATCAAAAAGCTTATCCACCATGATCAAGTGGGCTTCATCCCTGGGATGCAAGGCTGGTTCAACATTCACAAATCAATAAACATAATCCAGCATATAAACAGAACCAAAGACAAAACCACATAATTATCTCAATAGATGCAGAAAAGGCCTTTGACAAAATTCAACAGCCCTTCATACTAAAAACTCTCAATAAATTCGGTATTGATGGAACGTATCTCAAAATAATAAGAGCTATTTATGACAAACTCACACGCAATATCATACTGAATGGGCAAAAACTGGAAGCATTCCCTTTGAAAAGTGAGACAAGACGGGGATGCCCTCTCTCACCACTCCTATTCAACATAGTGTTGGAAGTTCTGGCTAGGGCAATCACACAAGAGAAAGAAATCAAGGGTATTCAGTTAGGACAAGAAGAAGTCGAATTGTCCCTCTTTGCACATGACATGGTTGTATATTTAGAAAACCCCATCATCTCAGCCCAAAATCTCCTTAAGCTGATAAGCAACTTCCACAAAGTCTCAGGATACAAAATGAATGTGCAAAAATCACAAGCATTCTTATACACCAGTAACAGACAAACAGAGAGTCAAATAATAAATGAACTCCCATTCACAATAGCTTCAAAGAGAATAAAACACCTAGGAATCCAACTTACAAGGGATGTAAAGGACCTCTTCAAGAAGAACTACAAACCACTGCTCAGTGAAATAAAAGAGGACATAAACAAATGGAAAAACATACCATGCTCTTGGATAGGTAGAATCAATATCGTGAAAATGGCCATACTGCCCAAGGTAATTTATAGATTCAATGCCATCCCCATTAAGCTACCAATGACTTTCTTTATAGAATTGGAAAAAACTGCTTTAAGGTTCATATGGAACCAAAAAAGACCCCACATTGCCAAGACAATCCTAAGCCAAAAGAACCAAGCTGGAGGCATCATGCTACCTGACTTCAAACTATACTACAAGGCTACAGTAACCAAAACAGCATGGTACTGGTACCAAAACAGAGATACAGACCAATGGAACAGAACAGAGCCCTCATTAATAATACCACACATCTACAGCTATCTGATCTTTGACAAACCTGACAAAAACAAGAAATGGGGAAAGGATTTCCTATTTAATAAATGATGCTGGAAAAATTGGCTAGCCATAAGTAGAAAGCTGAAACTGGATCCTTTCCTTACTCCTTATACAAAACTTAATTCAAGATGGATTAGAGACTTAAATGTTAGACCTAAAACCATAAAAACCCTAGAAGAAAATCTAGGTAATACCATTCAGGACATAGGCATGGGCAAGGACTTCATGACTAAAACACCAAAAGCGATGGCAACAAAAGCCAAAATTGACAAATGGGATCTAATTAAACTAAAGAGCTTCTGCACAGCAAAAGAAACTACCATCAGAGTGAACAGGCAACCTACAGAATGGGAGAAAATTTTTGCAATCTACTCATCTGACAAAGGGCTAATATCCAGAACCTACAAAGAACTCAAACAAATTTACCCGATAAAACAACAACTCCATCAAAAAGTGGGCAAAGGATATGAACAGACACTTCTTAAAAGAAGACATTCATACAGCCAACAGACACATGAAAAAATGCTCATCATCACTGACCATCAGAGAAATGCAAATCAAAACCTCAATGAGATACCATCTCACACTAGTTAGAATGGCAATGATTAAAAAATCAGGAAACAGGTTCTGGAGAGGATGTGGAGAAATAGGAGCACTTTTACACTGTTGGTGGGACTGTAAACTAGTTCAACCATTGTGGAAAACAGTGTGGCGATTCCTCAAGGATCTAGAACTAGAAATACCATTTGACCCAGCCATCCCATTACTGGGTATATACCCAAAGGATTATAAATCATGCTGCTCTAAAGACACATGCACACATATGTTTATTGCAGCACTGTTCACAATAGCAAAGACTTGGAGTCAACGCAGATGTCCATCAGTGACAGACTGGATTAAGAAAATGTGGCACATATACACCATGGAATACTACGCAGCTATAAAAAAGGATGAGTTTGTGTCCTTTGTAGGGACATGGATGCAGCTGGAAACCATCATTCTCAGCAAACTATTGCAAGAACAGAAAACCAAACACCGCATGTTCTCACTCATAGGTGGGAATTGAACAATGAGATCATTTGGACACAGGAAGGGGTACATCACACACCGGGGCCTATTGTGGGGAGGGGACAAGAGGGAGGGATAGCATTAGGACATATACCTAATGTAAATGACGAGTTAATGGGTACAGCACACCAACATGGCACATGTATACATATGTAACCTGCACATTGTGCACATGTACCCTAGAACTTATAGTATAATAATAATAAAAAAAAGAATAATCAAGATGGTTTTGAACATTGGAGAGAAGTGTTTGTATAGGTTCACTTCAACATGAACAATATTTGCAAGAAATAAAATTTAAGTGGAGAAAAAAATTTAAAAAAAAAATAAAGATATTCAACGCTATTCAAACATTTCTGTAGGAAAGGGAGAACGTACCTTCAGCAGGCACCTGGCTTCAAGTTGCAAAATTACCTCTTGTCATAAAGATGTGAAAAGTTATTTTGTCATTGATTATAACCAATTAATATACAAGTATGTCTTTGCAATCTCTTAAGCAGATTGACTGTGATGCATGTCACATTCTGGTTTAATTGTGTAATGAAACAGTTTTCTTTCTGTTGTGTCATTGTGGAGTTACTCTGGGGCTGCAGAAAACTTTTAATTTTATATTCCAAACACTGTTTTAAGTTACCACACATGATATAAACATATAAGGTGCCAACCAAGCTTTAATCTAGATGGGCCTTTCTATCTCAGGTTTCCAGTCAACTCACAATTGTTCTGCAAAATGCATGCTGTCCCCTGAATATGCAGGCAGATCGTGCCTCTGCCTATTTGGTATCTAGTCCTGTATAATCACATCTAGAGAAGCTAGACCGGATGTCTAAATACTTCACAGAACAGCAATCAACCATTTTACCTCTTTCAGTGACTCTTGTGTCTTTAGACCTTAAGCTGATTCAGAGACCATGGGGCCCAGAAACCCAGTTAGAGTAACATTCATGCATTGACTAGACATGTAGGCATGAGACTTTCCACTTTCCCCTTTCTCCTCTTTTTAAAATGCCCACAAATGTGTAGATGACACCTGTTGCTACTCCACCCATCCAGGACCTAAATTTGCAGCTCCAAATTCTGAATCTCGGTCTTGAGATTTGGGGGGGAAAAAACCTTTATTTGAGAAATGCAAATTATTTTAGTTATAAGGCTCAAAGAGACATTAAAATTAGACCACAGCTATGCCTTTCTCCCTTCTTTGAACTGTGTATTTACTTGTTGAAACTGCTTGCTATTGCCACAAGTAGGTATAAATTAAACTAATAATGACATGCTGGACACTATAACTCACACCCTATAGCTTAACAATGTATATCCAATTAGTAGTCAATGTTAATTTTTGTGAATAAAAAGAATTTCTGACAAACCAATATGTATGAGTCCACTCTCTGTCCTCTCATTTTGCCTTCACAAATCCACTTGTAACTGGTGCTCATCCAAGTGTAGATTCCAGGCAACTTGAATTTTTGCTCCCAGGTTACAATCCTCAGGTTACAATCCTCTGGGTTGGTTCAAATGAACTATTCATGTTGCATCAGTGATTTCCTTTTAGGTAGACATATCATTTAGAATGTGCTAGAGCAGCCTCTAAGAGGGAATCTCTTTTTTGTTGTACTCTGCTTGCTGTAACACTCAAGAATGCAGAGCCAGGTTGATTCGACCTAGAATCTGCATAAAAGGTCTGGCCTCTGCCTAATATTTACAAAGCAGGGCCAGACTTTGGATTGAGAATGTACAGGAAACCAGCAGGAGGCATTTTCTGCATTGTGAGATGTCAACATAGACATCTTAAAGCCCCCTCTTTAAGAGCGTGGCTCTTTGAAGTTTTCAGATCTTGTTCAATGACCTGCTACAGTAATGTAAGAGGCTCCAGATGTAAATAGAATCTGATGGCAGAATCTGTAAGTGTAAACAGGCATCTTAGGAGTGAGAGATCAAGGTCACAAAGTATCCAGAGCCATGACCACAACTATACCTACCTGTAAAATAGGATACTGGAGTATTCTTGTCCTTCCTACCCAAGAGCTTGCCAATCAAGACAGGTGATCCAGGTTCTGGAGGTCCACCAGGGCAGTTCCATTTTCTATTTAGAATCAGCCTGAGTCTTCCCTGCTTAGCTTATCCTTAAGCAATCAGCCCAGGGTCACTGGGAATCTTCTCACAATCACCTAGGCATCTCTCAGACATTTGAGGATGTCCACAGCAGAACTGTGTCAGGCTGACAAAAACAGTTAATTCAGCTTTTCTCTCAGTGTAAGAGAAATGAGTCATCCTGTGTTTGTCCCTCCCTTCATACAAGAGATGTCTTTGCTTGGTACCCAGATGAGAGTTTCTCCAGTTTCCTGGTACGTCAGTGAAAAACAAGGAAGAGGTCTGGAGACTCAAACAGATAAACTAATTGCTACCATTTCATATGGCCATTAGAAAAATAGATGAAGCATTATTGTCCCTACCATCCAGAAACTGTTAATTTAGACAAGTAACTGAATTCAACATGGTTGAATTAAGCATCATATGGTTAGCACAATGAATAGATGTGTGCAAAAAAAAAAAAAGGGGGGCTTTATTTGGGCAACTTTCTTTATATTTTTGTAACTTCTGATGTCATCATTTGAGTGGATGTTTACGGACAAAAGCGTTGTTTTATTATTCTTATTTCTTATACCTTGCTAAGAATACATATTTATCTTCTAATAAAATTACCCTACAAAACCCTAAGAGATTTGTTTAAATTGCTTATTAGCATATGTTATAAAATTAACAGGGCAGTGGCTACAAAAGATTAAAATTTCACAACTGTGTGATTTAGTTTTCTTTTAGGTAAACTTAGGAAAAACAGAACTGGAAATACCCCAGGGGCATAGAGAGCAGAATTCTATATAGGGTCCACTCTCTGCCCCAGCCCTGTTCAGATTCACCCTTTTTGGAGGCCTTATTTAGGTCTGGCCCCACCCTGGAGCCTTGTCTCACAGAACTGATTAGAAGAGATCAGAGTATTGGATAGTGAATCCTGCAGCCTTTCTAGAGCCAGTGCACACAATTTTCTGAAACCCAAAAGCAGATAAATAGAAAAAAATGTATGAATCTTAATTTTTAAATTTTTATTAAAACCAGTGCTTGCAGAGATATTCCATTTAGCAAACTGTTTTCTATTCCTACAGATGCAGTAGTTGCTACACAAGTCACAAAAAAATAAATACAAACACAATAAAAATTTATTTAAGCTACATTAAACTTTTTCTTTCTGTATCCTTCTCCTCTGTCTGTATTTAGCTTTTATTCTGTACATTTTTAAATAAAATCAGTGACAGAGAAACAGAACAAATAAAAATGCTGCACTTTTAATGTAAATCCTGAGAATTATTAAACATTTAGTACCAGCTCCCAAGGTGTTGTGAGGATTAAATCACATGTGTAATTCCCAGTAAAGTGCTCTGTAATATCCTTTTCAGCACACAGTACCTGCTTTATAAGCATTGCATTAGTACATGTGAAAATGTTTTTCAAATGCAGATTTATTCAGATACGGCTGCCTTCTGTTTGTTCTGTAAACTTTAGAGCCAGCAAAGAATATGAAAGTTGATTGTCTTCATTTGTCATAGAAGTATTTGTGTCGTGACAAGAATGCTGAGTGTAAGGGACTGTGCTGTGCCTGTTTTCTCTAACTAATGCTAATAACGAGCCCAGGAGGAGCATTCACAGGGGACTTGTTTGAAACACCCATTCATGAACCCTTTCCAAACCTGCAGAATCTCATTACATAGAGTGGGGCCAAAATCACCAAGTGATTTATAAGCTCAATGCTTGGAAGGCAATGCTTAGCTAAGTGGTTATTAGCCCAGGCTTCTAATTAGGATTACATGACCAATTTGCAGAAATTTCTTTACTCGTGCCCTTTCCACATGTTTATTACTCTGGGTGGAAGCATCCATGTTGTTTTAGTTAAGTTTCTCATGTGACTCCAAGGTGAGGACAGAATCAGGTATGAGTTGTTCAAGATACATTCATGTGAATTGAGTTGCGTTTTGTTTTGTTTTTTGAGACCCACTCTTGCTCTGTCACCCAGGCTGGAGTACAGTGGCATGATCTTTGCTCACTTCAACCTTCACCTCCCAGGTGCAAGTGATTCTCCTGCCTCAGCCTTTGAAGTACCTGGGACTGCAGGCATTTACCACAACACCCTGCTAATTTTTTGTTGTTGTTAGAGATAGGGTTTCACCATGTTGGCCAGGCTGGTCTTGAACTCCTGGCTTCAAGTGATCCACTTGCCTCTGCCTCCCAAAGTGCTGGAATTAGAGTTGTCAGCCACTGTGCCCAGCCTGAGAGTTAAGTTTTCGTTTGCAATAAAGGGTGGTCACAGGGCTGTACCTATTTGGATTTGGTAGGAAGAGGGCAGTGTGGCCCATATTTCCATTACCGTAGCAGAAATTACTGGTGTCTGTGGCAGTGGAGGGCACATTAGGACAGGAACAGGGAAATTTACTTTTTTTTTTTTTTTTAGACAGAATCTCATTTTGTTGCCCAGGTTGGAGTGCAGTGGCGTGATCTCTGCTCACTGCAAGCTCCACCTCCTGGTTTCATGCCATTCTCCTGCCTCAGCCTCCAGAGTAGCTGGGACTCCGCCACCACACCTAGCTAATTTTTGTATTTTTACTAGAGATGGGGTTTCACCATGTTAGCCAGGATGGTCTCGATCTCCTGACCTCGTGATCCGCCTGCCTCGGCCTCCCAAAGTGCTGGTATTATAGGCGTGAGCCACCATACCTGATCGGAAACTTACATTTTTATTTCCATGGAGCAGATTATTTTTCCTGAATTTCTTCTGTTATAAAGGACAAAAATGGGTGGACTTTTTCTGCAGGTCTTGATCCTTCTGCTTGTGGGTGTGGTGGTAGCAAGTAAACAGGTGGTGCTGACACCTTTAAAAGCATATTCCCAACATGCAGGTGTAATTTGTCCATAGAATCTCATCTTAAAAGGAATCCCAGAGAAAGAGGAGAAAGAGGAAAAAATGGCCTTTTTTTTTTTTTAGCTTAACGTGTCTCAGATCGAGAGCTGTGTCCACTCTGCCTCCTGGGATGCCATGCGTTTAGTTCTTGCAAACCTTTACTTCTCTAATTGTGTTGTTTCTCCCTAATGAGTTTGTTTTAACTACTTTTAAAAATTCTTGTGATAGTCAAGGGTCCCTGAAAAATGTTTTTTCCTACGTACCAGAGGCTTCTCTACATCTCTACGTCATGGCTCTTTATGTGCTATGTAGAAATCTCATTATGAATTTATAATCTGCAACATGAAAAATGTTCCCTCTGTGGCTGCTGAACATGGGAAGGTGTGACTACTCAAGATTCCTATTGGGGAAAAGCTGGGGTCTTTAGTAAAGAAGGAGAACATGTAATGTTGCGGTTCCATCTCTGTTCTCCATTAGCTCTATGCAGAACACGATTAACAAAATGTTCTTTCAAACAGAATGGCATTTATTACCCAGAAAGTTCTGAAACAAATTATTAGGAGATGGATACCTGCTCTTTAGGGTGCTAAAGAAAGACTACTTAAAATCACTATTAAAAATTACAGAACATACGAATTATCTGTATCTTGAAGTTCCCATAAAACTAATTTTTTTGTGGTTAAATTCAAACTCTAATTTACTTTTGAGATCAGTATCACAGCAGTGATGCTGCATTTTTCTGTGTGCATCAGCACATTACAAAAATTTGTCCTAGTGCAGTTGATGTTAATGATTCACTTGGTTAAAGAGCTCTTGGACAGATTTCTTTACTATAATTATTTTTCTCTTCATTATGAAGTATCTTTATGCTGCTGATGTGCATAAACCATAACATTTAATCTGGCAGCTGCCTTAGATTTTCTGTGCATATATCTGCCTTAGGAAAATGAAAACTGTCATCCCTTTTTACAGGCCAGAGAAACTGGGAAAAACATGGGCTCATCCACTTACTGGATGTTTGACAGTAAGTGGGCCAAAAACATTGACATTACTGGTGAACTTGTTAGAAATTTAGAATATCAAACGATTCCAGATCTTCTGAAAAGATAATCTGCATTAACAAGATCTCAAGTTTATCGTACACATTAAAATTTGTGAGGTACCTTTTTTTTTTTTTTTTTTGAGACGGAGTCTTGCCCTGTTGCCCAGGCTGGAGTGCAGTGGCCTGATCTCAGCTCACTGCAAGCTCCGCCTCCCAGGTTTAGGCCATTCTCCTGCCTCAGCCTCCCGAGTATTTGGGACTACAGGCGCCCACCACCTCGCCCAGCTAGTTTTTTTTTATTTTTTAGTAGAGACGGGGTTTCACCGTGTTAGCCAGGATGGTCTCGATCTCCTGACCTCGTGATCCGCCCGTCTCGGCCTCCCAAAGTGCTGGGATTACAGGCTTGAGCCAGTGCGCCCGGCCGTGAGGCGCCTTTTAACTCAACATGTCTTTTTCATCTCAAAAATATACACAACTCATTCTGTATGATGCAGATATAGCATTTAAAAATAGACATGTTTGTGTTTATGCCCTAATTTATACTCTATTAACCAGAAAAGTACCATATATACACACAGATGTTGTGGCTCTTATGCCACTTTCTTTTCTCAGGGTTAGATAATACATTAGAAAATATTTCTATGTTAAGAATTATTTTAGGGATAATTTCATTCACTCCTGTAAGTCAGAACCAGTTTTCTTTACTGTCTTACTTTGAAATTTAAAATTACGCCCATGGTCACTTGGCAAATGTATGTGATTTTGTGTGTGTGTGTGTTTTTGTGTTTTTCAGGGACCATTGACGTTTATGGATGTGGCCATAGAATTCTCTTTGGAGGAGTGGCAGTGCCTGGACAGTGCACAGCAGAGTTTATATAGGCATGTGATGTTAGAGAACTACAGAAACCTGGTTTTCTTGGGTGAGGGTAACTTCAATACACATTTTCTAATATATCCTAAAGGTTTTATTTCTCTTTTTTCTAGAATGTTTTTTGGTGATTTATGCTTTGCATAAATGAGTTTCGGATCCCTGTTTTCAAAAAAAATCTTTTAGATTTGTCATTGTAGAAAATAGTTTCTTCAAGATATTTCATCTTTACCATAACTTTCTGCATTCCTGAGCTGATCTTTATCATTCCGTCTTGATTAGTGGTACTTTTTGAAATTTATTGGCATAAAATATTTTTGCCCATACCTTAAAATCTAACTCCCAACACCAATTGTTTTGATTCAGTAGTACCAGGTAGTGAAATTAAGAAACTACAAATTTAAAATATTTTCTAAATCTTTAGAAATTTTTGTCATAAATTAGCATTTGGGGATTAATGTACTAGAATATTCTATTACATTCTCTTTACTGAGCACACTACTAGGTTGGTAATTGGATAATATGTGCAAGATTTATGTTATTTATTTTCAATAAAACAGGTATTGCTATCTGTAAGCCAGACCTGATTAGCTGTCTGGAGCAAGAAAAAGAGCCCTGGGATATGAAGAGACCTGAGATGGTAGCTAAACATTCAGGTAAGTGAGAGTGAATACACAGATGGTACAGAGAAGAGGTCAAAAGGCCAAGGAGAAGGACACTGCTTAAAATGTGATTTGGTAAGCTGTGTTCCAAAGGAAATAGTTTCTGGAAAACCTGAGTTTTTTTTTTTTTCTCTCGCATAGGACATTTTCTGTCTTGTTTTTCAGTTCTCTAAGGATTCCTTTTTCCCTTTAGTGATCTGTCTTCAGTTTCACAGTGAAAGCCAATGTCCTCTTCATGGGATATAAAAGACTGCACAATCTGACTGTTTTTTTTTTGTTGTTGTTGTTGTTGTTGTTTTGGGGGATACACAAATGTGCATAATTTTGAGAAACTCTACGTTAAACAGTTTTTTAAATTCTTTTTGCATCAAGTCTGAAATGTGTGAGTAGTGGTTTCTGTTCCATTGTTATTTGTTGTTGTTGTTTATTTTTCTGTGTATTCCATTCTGTTTTTACTACTATGGTTTTGAAATATAGTTGCATATGTAAGGCATACGCAGTGCCAGTATACGTTTTCAGGATTTGGCTATTTTGGATTGGCTTTTTCTTTTTATTTGGCAGGACAGATTTGCTGCTGGTATTTGCTACAGCTATTTTCTTCAGGACTTTGACAATGTCACACAGTTCCCTTCTGGCCTGCAAAATTTTCTTGAGAAATTCACTCATTACCTCATAAGACTATTCTTATAAATAACACATCATTTTTATCTTGAAACTCACAAGATTCTCTTGTCTGTGACTTTTAAAATTGTGCTTATATATGTTCTTATTGTAAATATCTTTGCATGTATCTAGTTTCTTTGTTAAGCTTTTTCATTTTTACATCATTTTTTCTTATAATATTTCAGTTCCTTTTTTGTATTTTCTACCTTCACAATTTCTGTTTTTTGATATTTTTAATATTTCTGTTATCCCAATTTTTCTGATTTTTAATAGTTGTCTGTGTTCCTATTTCATTCATGGAGTATTATTCAATTTATGTTAACTTTTTAAAATTAATTTTTTTTAATGGTTGCTTTCTGAAAATTTTATAATATTTGATAGAGCTATGTTGCCCTAAAATTTTGTATACATTGTAATCTCTAATTGAAATTTGAACATTGAAAACAAGCTACCTATCACAGTGTCTATAATGTAGCTTTGTCCTGGCAACGTTTGAAACCGTTTGTCTTAGCTAGAGATCCTGAGAGTCTTTCAAATATGTTCTTAGGATGTGTCTTGTCTGAAATGTTCTAGTTGTTTTTTAGTTAAAAGACTTTATTCATGTTTCTTCTTAATAGTCATCACTTGCTACAACTGTTCTCTGTCTGTAGTATAGTCTCTTTCCTGCTGTAACATTTACCTTTGATCTCAGTAGACTCAAAATGTCATTCCAAAGTATACCACTGTTAATTTTTGCACTTTATGTTGTAGGAGACAGAAACCAGTGTCAGCAAAAGCTCCTAATAAAGCCAGAAATAAAGATGTGGGTGTGTTATTTTTCTTGTCTTTTGAAAAAGAAAGCAAAAGTTGGTCATTTACTTCTAAAGACACTATGTGTAATTTAGAAACAGAAAGAACTGTGTTGGGTAAATGTAACAGACTTTTCTTTTCCTTTGATGTGGCTTTTGGCATTGTGCTAACCTGGAACACTACACACACTTAACTCATTTATAAATTTTCCACAAATGCATTTTGGTCAATATGCTTTTGTTACATTTATGTGCCTATGAAGGAATTCAAACCTGTGGTATTTTGCTATGCCATCTTGCTTATGTAGTTTGTGTAACTTTATGGGTTAGATTTGTAAAGTATATTCATCTGAGTTGAGCAAGTGAAGTAATTTGTTATTTTTATTTCTTTCAGTTATGTTTTATTATTTTGCCCAACACCTTTGGCCAGAGCAGAATGTAAGAGATTCTTTCCAAAAAGTGACCCTAAGAAGATACAGAAAATGTGGATATGAGAATTTAAAGTTAAGAAAAGGCTGTAAAAGTGTGGTTGAGTGTAAGCAGCACAAAGGAGATTATAGTGGACTTAACCAATGTTTGAAAACTACCTTGAACAAAATATTTCAATGATAAATATGTAAAAGTTTTCCATAAAATTTCAAATTCAAATAGACACAAGATGAGGCATACTGAAAATAAACATTTTAAATGTAAAGAATGTGGCAAAACATTTTGCATGCTTTCACACCTAACTCAACATAAAAGAATCCATATTAGAGTGAATTTCTACAAATATGAAGAATGTGGAAGAGCCTTTAACTGGTCCTCAACCCTTAATAAACATAAGAGAATTCATACGAGAGAAAAACCTTACAAATGTAAAGAATGTGGCAAAGCCTTTAACCAGACCTCACACCTTGTTAGACATAAGAGAATTCATACTGAAGAGAAACCCTACAAATGTGAAGAATGTGGCAGAGCCTTTAACCAGTCATCAACTCTTACTACACATAATACGATTCATACTGGGGGAAAACCCTGCAAATGTGAGAAATGTGATAGAGCTTTTAAGCAAGCCTCAAAGCTTACTGAACATAAGTTAATTCATACTGGAGAGAAACCATACAAATGTAAAGAATGTGGCAAGGTTTTTAACCAGTTCTCAACCTTTAATACACATAAGATCATTCGTACGGGAGAGAAACCTTATGAATGTGAAGAATGCGGCAAAGCTTTTAACTGATCCTCAAAACTTACTGAACATAAGTGCATTCATACTGGAGAGAAACTGTACATATGTGAAGAATGTGGTAAAGCCTTTAACCAGTCCTCAACCCTTACTACACATAAGAGAATTCATAGTGGAGAGAAGCCCTACAAATGTGAAGAATGTGGCAAAGCTTTTAAACAATCTTCAAACCTTACCATAAAAAAATTCCTACCGGAGAGAAACCCTACAAATGTGAGGAATGTGGCAAAGCATTTAACTGATCTTCAAACCTTACTGAACATAAGAAAATTCATACTGCAGAGAAATTCTACAAATGTGAAGAATGTGGCAAAGCTTTTAACCAACTCTCAAACCTTACTAGACATAAGCTAATTCATACTGGAGAGAAACCCTACAAATGTGGAGAATATGGCAAAGCCTTTAACCAGTCCTCAGCCCTTAGTGCACATAAGATAATCCACACTGGAGAGAATCCCTACAAATGTAGAGAATCTGGCAAAGTTTTCCACCTATCCTCAAAACTTAGTACATATAAGAAAATTCATACTGGAGAGAAACCCTACAAATGTGAAGAATGTGGCAAAGCCTTTAACTGATCTTCAGCCCTTATTGGACATAAGATAATTCATACTGGAGAGAAACCCTACAAATGTGAAGAATCTGGCAAAGCTTTTAACCTGTCCTCCAACCTTACTGCACATAAAAAAATTCATCTTGGAGAGAAACCCTACAAGTGTGAAGAATGTGGCAAAGCTTTTAACCAATCTTCAACACTTACTACACATAAGATAATTCATACTGAAGAGAAACAGTACAAATGTGATGAATGTGGCAAAGCTTTTACCCGATCCTCAAAACTCATTGAACATAAGAAAATTCATACTGGAGAGAAACCTTACAAGTGTGAAGAATGTGGCAAAACTTCTAATAATTTCTCAACTTTTACTAAACATAAGATGATTCATACTGGAGAGAAGCTATACAAAGGTGATGAATGTGACAAAGCTTTTACCCGATCTTCGACCCTTACTACACATAAGATAATTCATACTGGAGAGAAACCCTACAAATGTGAAGAATGTGGCAAAGCTTTTAATGGATCATCAAACCTTACTGAACATAAAAAAATTCATACTGGAGAAAAATCCTACAAATGTGAAGAATGTGGCAAAGCTTTTAACCGATCTTCAAACCTTACTAAACATAAGAAAATTCATACTGGAGAGAAACCTTACAAATGTGAAGAATGTGGAAAAGCTTTTAACCAGTTCTCAACCCTTACTACACATAAAATAATTCATACTGGAGAGAAACCATATAAATGTGAAGAATGTGGCAAAGCTTTCAACTTATACGTAAACCTTACTACACATAAGAAAGTTCATACTGGAGAGAAATCCTGCAAGTGTGAAGAATGTGGCAAAGCTTTTAACCAAGTGTCAACTCTTACTATAGACAAAAGAATTCATACAGGAGAGAAACCTTACAAATGTGAAGAATGTGGCAAAACTTTCAGTCAATCCTCAAAACTTACTACAAATAAGAAAATTCATACAGGAGAGAAACCTTACAAATGTGAAAAATGTGGTAAAGCTTTTAACCAGTCTTCAACCGTTTCTACACATAAAATAATTCACACTGGAGAGAAATGCTACAAATGTGAAGAATGTGGCAAAGTTTTTAACAGATCTTCAAACCTTACAGAACATAAAAAAATTCATACAGGAGAGAAATCCTACAAATGTGAAGAATGTGGCAAGGCCTTTAACCGGTCCTCAACTCTTACTAAGTATAAGGTAATTCATACTGGAGAGAAACCATACAAATGTAAAGAATGTGGTAAAGCTTTTAAACAGTTCTCACACCTTGCTGTACATAAGATAATTCATACTGGAGAGAAACTCTACAAATGTGAAGAACGTGGCAAAGCTTTTAACTTATCCTCAAACCTTACTGCACATAAGAAAAATCATACTGGAGTGAAACCCTACAAATGTGAAGAATGTGGTAAAGCTAACCTATCCTCAACCCTTACTCCACGTAAGACAATTCATACTTGAGAGAAACCCTGCAAATGTGAACAATGTGGCAATGCTTTTAACTAAATCTCAAACTTTACTAAACGTAAGAAAATTAATACTGGAAACTTTACAAACCTAAAAGATGAGACAATGATTTTGAAAACACCTTCAAACTTTTCTAACCATAAAAGCAATCATACTGGTGAGAAATCCTAAAAATGTGAAGAATGTTACAAAGTCTTTAAATGGTTGTCACACTTGATTATAAGTAAGATAATTTATACTGGAGAAAACTCCCAGAAGTGCGAAGAATGTGGTAAAAATTTTAATTAATTTTCACACCTTATTGCACAGGAAAGCCCTTCAGAAAAATTGTACCAATATAAATGTGGAAAAGCCATTAATACCTGGTTACATCTTACTCAACATTAGAGAGTTATTGCTTAATAAAAGCATTATAAATGCAGTTAGTGTAAAAAACTCAGAAAACAAAAACTTTCTTTTTTAGATGGAGTCTTGCTCTGTCACCCAGGCTGGAATGCAGTGATGTGATCTTGGCTTACTGCAACCTCTGCCTCCCAGGTTCAAGCAATTCTCCTGCCTTAGCCTCCAGAGTAGCTGAGACTACAGGCGCACACCACCACGTTTGGCTAATTGTTTTTATTTTTAGTAGAGACTGACTGTCACCATGTGGGCCACCCTGGTCTTGAACTCCTGACCTCAAATGATCAACCTGCCTCTGCCTCCCAAATTGCTGGGATTATAGGTGTGAGTTGCTGTGCCTGACAAATATAAGCCTTTAAAGAGATATAAGCAGTTTGAAGACAAACATTAGGAACATAAAGAGGGTTGTAGTGTCTTTACTTGTATCACAGATTTTGTTGTACACATTATGTACTAAAGGAAAATCCTGAAGCAGTGATCAAATTTTGATTAACATCAGGGAGTTTATATTGGAGAAAAACTGCAAATGTAATATATTTGGAAAAATATTTTTTCAAGAACTACTGCTTAGAAAACACCAGGGGACTCATACTAAAATATATTTTTGAAGATGCAGTAAGTATAAAAGAAATTTAATGCAAAATTAACTGGGTGTAAATATCAGAGAATTCACAGTAGAAATATCTAAGGCACTGACACTTCAGACATTGCACTTAATCAGTGTGCTGAGTACAGAAAATGCTCCAAAATTAAAGTTGATAAATTATTTGTATATAACTTTAAAAGAGTTAGAAATATTTTTAGTTATAATAACATTTAAAGTATACTTTTTTCTTTGAAAAAATTACAGAATTTTTAAAAAGTGAGTGATGTAATTCAACTCAAATTACTTCATGCTCTTCATTCCTATTGTATTCACATGTAAAAGCATGTGATCAATTGTTGCTTCATCAAGGACATGAGACATTCTTTTTTGTTAGGTGGGCATTATTTTTGACCTTTCCTATGGAAGAGTAAAGACATTACAATGTAGGATGCATGATAAAAATCTAAGTGGACAGGCGCTTTGTGTTTAATTTATAATATTGATTGATGTATGAGGGAGGTGTTCAGAGGAATATTCTTCTGCATTCTAGTGAAAATATCTTTTGTTTTAGTTAAAGTTAAATTAAAATTAGTAGTATATCATTTTACTAATTGTATTTCTTTTTTTTTTTTTTTTTTCTTTGAGACGGAGTCTTGCTCTGTCGCCCAGGCTGGAGTGCAGTGGCGCAATCTCGGCTCACTGCAAGCTCCGCCTCCCGGGTTCACGCCATTCTCCTGCCTCAGCCTCCCGAGTAGCTGGGACTACAGGCGCCCGCCACTGCGCCCGGCTAATTTTTTTCTATTTTTAGTAGAGACGGGGTTTCACCATGGTCTCCATCTCCTGACCTTGTGATCCGCCCGCCTCGGCCTCCCAAAGTGCTGGGATTACAGGCGTGAGCCACCGCGCCCGGCTTACTAATTGTATTTCTATGTAATAAAATGCAGCACATTTTTAAAAATTTTAGATTATTGTGAAGTTAATTTTTTAATTAAACTTTTTTTTAACGTGTTAAGACCATTATGCATTCAATGAAGTGTTATTACGCCACTAACTTTAACCTATCCCACCTTACTCAAGGGTGTAGGTAAAAGATAGTGACATTGTACTGTTTAATAACATAGTGGACTAACATCTCTAATAATTCCTCTTGCCAGTGACTTTAAACTAAAGAACTTAATTAAAGAACATTGTTCCCATAGGTTAAATTTTTATTCTTTTTTCTTATTTAAACATATTTTTCTTAAATTTTATGGGTACATAGTGTGTGTATATATTTATGCCATATATGGCATATTTTGATACAGGCATATAAATATATATTAATCACATTAGGGCAAATGAAGTACCCATCAACTCCAGCGTTTATCATTTGTATTACAAACCAATTCTATACTTCTAGTTACTTTAAAATGTACAAGTAAATTGCTATTGACTATAGGGTCATTTTCATGGGCATAATAAAAATTATATACAAGTATAAATAAAATCCCGAGTCTTAAAATTCTGAGTTCTGCCTAAACATTTAAAAAATTTTGTTATGTATTTTTCTTTGAACATGTCTCTCTGCCTGCAAACATAACAGAATTTTAGTATTGGTTTACATAGAGTTAACTATACACATATATTACCCTAAAATTAAACCTTAGGTGCCAGAAAATTATGGAGTGTTTTTGTGTGAGTGTGAGTTTGTACCTATTTTCAAAAGAAAAGAGCAATATTGGAACAAAACAAATATTTTAATAAAGTAATTTACTAGACCACTGAAAACTTCAAAAATGCTGAAAGTAAATATATACTCTGCTTTGTATTGAATTCATTACTTTCAAATCTTCTGACTTATGATTCAGAATCTCTCCATGCAAATGTTGTTTTTACTTGCCTCTTAGTCATGCTAGACCTATAATTTTCTTGTTTCTTACCATTTTTTTCTTTTATAGTTTATGAGGTATTTATTATATGAGCTGTTCATGGATTGTAAGAATGATTTTTGTAAAATTTAGTACTGCACACAAGATAATTTTAGATGTATTTCCAAAATTGTTTATTAATTATATTGTATTTAGTTAGAACATTCCATTTGTTCTTTTAAATGGAGAATCCTATATAAGCCTATATTTCTTATTCTTTTGTTATAATTGACGTAAGTTTATTTATTTATTGAGCCAATTTGTTCAGGTAAGAACTAGGAATACTTCATAAGTTATGAGGATGTTTTTATATATAAATGTGGCAAACAAATATGACAGTGGTTGCTGTGTAACAGATGCTCCATAATAGGCTGTAAACATTCCTGCTGGAGTTAGTTTGTAACTTCAAGTCAGAGATGGAAAATACCAATAGTGAAGAAATAATATTGATTCTTCATGTGCAGATAACCTTTTTTTTCCATGTTGCAAAGCTAAATCTTGCTGAATTTAAAAAGAAATTTTGGTTCTTTTATTTCCTAATTACCTTTACGTTCGTTTGTCTTATTATGTGACTTCTGTGTATTCATCACAGCCCTTCTTCTTTTTCTATGTGATGGCTCCACTTTTCTCACTGTTGTCTTCATGCCATGTCATTTTATATGGTACTTTGTAGGTTTTGATGAGAAAGTTGATATTTTTAATGCACTCAAAAATCGCTTTTCACTGGAGAGTGCTTATCAATATAACTTTCTGATCAGTTAATTAAGATAAAAGGCATTCACTGTCCACAGGTGAGAGGATTAAATCAGTTAGCATTGTTTTTTTCTTTTCTGTTTGTAAAAGGAAAAACTTACTAAATTTTTAAACAGGGTTTCACTCTTGTTGCCCAGGCTGTAGTGCAAATATGTTGTGACAAATATAAAATTTGCTAGAAAATATATCTTAGAAATTAATTTATAAGAGAGCTAATGGTAAGTGAAGAATTTAAAATTTAATTTTCTATGATATAGCACAACATACATTTCCATGCAGAATCTTTTATTTTTAAATGTGAAATTTAAAGGTTGCAAAATAATAAAATGACCTCTGTGGATTTGATATTTGGAATAATATTTCTTTTTTATATTGATATTACAATTTTGAGGAATTTTTCACTCATTTTTTTTTAGTGGGTGAAGGTGAGTGTACAGTTTTTGTTCTTTGTCACCTAACTATAGTCAGCTTCTTGGTCATTTTCTCTAGAAAACTTTTGAAGATTATGGCAGCTTTTGGATTAAACATTTTCTGTTATATTTATGCAAATTTGTTTTTTGTGTTCACAAGGTGGCCAGTCATGAGACCATAAGCAACACCTGCCCTTTTAGTGTCTTTCATGCTATTACCATCTGTAATAAATAAATGTGTACTTATTCTGCACAACGTGATATTTGCAAGTATATGTTGTCAAATGCTTAATTCTAGGTAATTAAGGCTTTACCTAACATCACTAACATTTTTATGGTCAGAGTATGTGACATTGTCAGCGTTTTTCAAAAACACAACTACATTGTTATGATCTGTAGTCACTATCTTGTACAAAAAGATCTCTTAAACTTATTCTTCCTATTCAACTATAATTATGTATTCTTTGACCAACATCTTTCAAAACCCCCCTTTTTTCTAAATACCTTGATGTCTGGTGGTCACCACTTTACTCTCTACTTTAATGGGATTAAGCTTTTAAGACTCCCTGTGTAAGTAAAATCATGAAAAATAATCTTTGTGCCTGGCTCATTTAGACAAATATAATGTCTTCCAGGTTAATTCATGTGATTGAAAATAATAGAAATTTCTTTTTTAAAGAAATAGTATTCCATTGTGTATATATACCACATTGTCTTTATTTACTCATAAATGTTGAACTGTGGTTCTGTATTTTGGTAATTGTGAAGAGTGTTGCAAACAACGTAGAAGCAAATATGTTTCTTCATTCTGATTTCACTTGTTTCAGATATATATCAGTAAAATTGCTGTATTATATTGTGGTTTAATTTTAAATTCTTTGACAAATTTTCATTTTTCATAATGACTCTCCTCATTCACATTCAAACCAACAGTGTGCAAGCATTCCCTTTTCTTCATACTTTGACTAACCCTTTCTTTTCTTTTTAATAAGAGTAATTCTAACAGGAGTGAGTTGATAATCTCCTAGTTTTTCTTTTTGCTTTCCTGATAATAGTTGATATTGAGCATTTTTTATATATCTTGACCATTTGTCTTTTCTTGAAAAATATTTATTTAAGCCTTTTGCTCATTTTGATAGTTATTTGTCTTTTGTCGTATAGTCATTTAAGTGTTTTATATGTTTTTGTTATTAACCGCTTGTCCTACGTATGATTTGCAAGTATTTTCTCCCATTTTTTCAGTTGTCTCATTTTGTTGATTTTGTCAGATTCCATGAAGCAGCTTTTTAATTTCAAGTAATCTAACTTATCTATTTTTCTTTTGATTTTGTTGGATTTTGAGGTTAAATAATAAAAGTCATGGCCTAAATCAATGTTATGGGCTTTCACTCTTTATTTTCTTTAGTAATTTCTGAGTTTTAAGCCTTATATTTAAATATCTAATTTTAGTTGATTTTTATATTTGGTGTGAGAAGAGGGTCTCATTTTGTTTCTCTGCATGTGGATATAAAGTTTTCTCAACCTCATTTGTTGAAGATGCTGTCCTTTTTTTGAAGAAATTGTAAAATAAGTTAGCTTAAATATGTGGATATATTTCTGATCTCTTTTCTGCTCCATTGACCTATGTGTCTGTTTTTATTCAAGTATCATACTGTTTTGGTTATTATAATTAGTAGGATATTTCAAAGTCAGGTATAGTGATACCTTCAGCCTATTTTTATTTTTTTTATTTTCTGCTTGGTTGCTTTAGTTATTCAGGGTCTTTTGTGGTACCATATAAATTTTAGATTGATTGATTGATTGAGACAGAGTTTAACTCTTGTTGCCCAGGCTAGAGTGCAATGTCATGATCTTGGCTCACCACAACCTCTGCCTACCTGATTCAAGCAATTCTCCTGCCTCAGCCTCCTGAGTAGCCGGGATTACAGGCATGCGCCACCATGCCTGGCTAATTTTGTATTTTTACTAGAGACGGGGTTTCTCTATGTTGGTCAGGCTGGTCTCGAACTCCCAACCTCAGGTGATCCACCCACCTCAGTCTCCCAAAGTGCTGGAATTATAGGCTTGAGCCACCATGCCCTGCCAAATTTTAGATTTTTAAAAAAATTTCTATTAAGTGTGTAATTGGTATTTTGATAGAGTTTGCATTTTATCTATAGATCATTTTGTGTAATACAGATATTTAGCAGTATTAATAAGGCCAATTCATGAATAAGTACTACTTTTCCATTTATTTATTATTTAATTTTTACTTGTATGTTCTTTAGGTTATAATGTATGGTGTTTTAACATTTTGATTAAATTTATTTCAAAGTATAGTTACTACAGTTATTGTAGATGGGATTGTTTTTTAATTTCATTTTGAGATAATTTTTAATGTGCAAAGACGATACTATTTAATGTTGATTTTAAATTCTACAAGTTTAACAAATTTGTTTATTAGTTCTGGTGGTTCTTAGTGAAGTGTTAGTCTTTTTTTTTTTTTTTTTTTTGAGACGGAGTCTCGCTCTGTCGCCCAGGCTGGAGTGCAGTGGCCAGATCTCAGCTCACTGCAAGCTCCGCCTCCCGGGTCTACGCCATTCTCCTGCCTCAGCCTCCTGAGTAGCTGGGACTACAGGCGCCCGCCACCTCGCCCGGCTAGTTTTTTGTATTTTTTAGTAGAGACGGGGTTTCACTGTGTTAGCCAGGATGGTCTCGATCTCCTGACCTCGTGATCCGCCCGTCTCGGCCTCCCAAAGTGCTGGGATTACAGGCTTGAGCCACCGCGCCCGGCCGTGTTAGTCTTTTCTATACTTTAGATTATGTTATGTGCAAAGAGGGATAGTTTAACTTTTTGGTGTTTTCAGTCTGGATTCCTTTTATTTTATTCTCTAATTTCTCTGTCTTGAATATTTAGTACTACATTCAGCAAATCTGAAGGAAGTGGGCATCCTTGTCTTGTTCTAGCTCTTAGAGTAAAAACTTACAACCCTTTCCTGTTTAGTATGTTGTTAGCTCTGAATTTTTTGGTTATACATGGCATTTATTGGCTTGAGATGCATTTGTCCTGTACCTATTTTTTTTCAGAGATTTATCATGAGGAAATGTTGAATTTTTTGAAACTTTTATTCTGTATTTATTTAAATGTTAGAGTTGTGAAATCACAACTAATCCCATATAAATACAGAACATCCTCAGATACTACTATAAATATCTCTATGCATGCAAACTAGAAAATTAAAAAAAAATAGATAAACTGTATACACACAATCTCCCAAGACTGAACCAGGAAGAAATAGAAGTCTTGAACAGAGGAAAAATTTATGACAAAATTAAATTTATAATTAAAAAAACAACCCTACATAGTATAAAAAGCCCTGGATCAGATGAATTCATAGCCAAATTCTACCACATATACAAAGTTGAGCTTGTACTAATCCTTCCTAAGTCGTTATATGAAATCAGTATTATCTGGATACCAAAATTTAGTTAAGATGGCAAAAAAATCTATAGTTCAATATACCTGATGAACATTGAAACAAAAATCTTTCATGAAATACTAACAAGCTGAGTTCACAAACAAATCAAAAAGTTATTTTGCCATAATCATGTGAGTTTTATTTCATGAACGCAAGGGTGTTTATCATATGCAAGTCAATAAGTGTGACTCACCATATAAAGACAATTAAAAGGATTAAACCATATAATTATTACAATGGATGTGGAAAAATCATTAAGAGAAATTTAATGTTCATTCATAAAAATATTCTCAACATACAAGGCATTGAAAAAACATACTTCACAATAATAAGAGTCATCTATGACAAATCCTCAGCCAACATTATACTGAACAGGCAAAAGCTTGATGCATTCTACGAATAAAAATAACTACGTCCACTCTAAATATTCCCATTTAATATAGTTCTGAAAGTCCTAGCCCAGAGCAATCCAACAAGATAAAGAAAAAAGAAAAAGGCATCCAAATAAGAAAAGAGGAAGTCAAATTATCTTCACTGATGATATAATTCTCTACTTGAAAAATGTTAAAGATTTCTCCCAAAGACTCCCAAGCTTGAAAAATGACTTCAGAAAAGTGTCAGGATACAAAATCAATGTACACAGATGAATGGCATTTCTGTACACCCTGAATAACATTCAACACTTGAATAACATTTAAGCAGAGAACAAAATCAAGAACACAGCTCTATTTAAAATAGCCACAAATAAAAAATAATATACCTAGGAATGGATTGAGTCAAGGAGGTACAATATCTGTAGAAGGAGAACTACAAAACACTGCTGAAAGATATCAGGGACAACACATGAAAATGGAAAACATTTCATGCTCATAGATTTGAAGAATCAATATAATAAAAATGTCCATGATGCCTAAAGCAACTTGTAAATTAAATGCTCTTTCTGTCAAACTATCAATGCAGTTTTTTGTAGAATTAAAAAATGGTTTTAAATTCATATTGAAGAATAAAAGAGCCCAAATAGCCCAGGCATCTTTAAACAAAATGAATAAACCTGGAAGCCTCACATTACCTGACTTCAAACTGTACTACAAGCTACAGTAACCAATATAGCATGGTTCTGCTACACAAATAAACATGTAGACCAATGGAACAGAAGAGAGAGACTTGAAATAAAGTTACACTCCTACAACCAACTTATTTTTGACAAAGTCAACAAAAATAAAGGGGAAATAACTTTCCATCTAATAAATGGTACTGATAAATAGTGGACTATATGGTTAGTCATCTGCAGAAGAAAAAAACTGAACCGCTACCTCTCACCATGTGAAAAATGTAACGCAAGATAGATTAAAAACGGAATGTGAAGCTTCAAGCTATGAAAATCCTAGATGAACACCTAGAAAGTACTCTTGTAGATAGTGGCCTCTGAAAAGAATTTGAGACTAACACCTTAAAAGTAAATGCAACAAAAATAAAAATTGACACCTAGGGCCGGGCGCGGTGGCTCAAGCCTGTAATCCCAGCACTTTGGGAGGCCGAGACGGGCGGATCACGAGGTCAGGAGATAGAGACCATCCTGGCTAACACAGTGAAACCCCGTCTCTACCAAAAATACAAAAACTTAGCCGGGCAAGGTGGCGGGCGCCTGTAGTCCCAGCTACTCGGGAGGCTGAGGCAGGAGAATGGCGTGAACCCGAGAGGCAGAGCTTGCAGTGAGCTGAGATCCGGCCACTGCACTCCAGCCTGGGTGACAGAGCGAGACTCCGTCTCAAAAAAAAAAAAAAAAAATTGACACCTAATTAAACTAGACCTCCTGCACAGCAAAAGAAATTTGACAAAGTAAATGGACAACCTACAGCATGGAAAAAAATATTTGCAAACTGCATACAACAAAAAATTAATATATTAAATCTTTAAGAAATGTAATAGGATAAAAGCACAGAATATATCAATAGATATTTCTCAAAGGAAGACATAGAAGCTGCCAAGAAACATGCAAAAAATTGCCCAGTATCCCAAGCCATTAAAGAGATTAAATCAAAATGACAATGTGATAACATCTCACACCAGTTACAATGTTATTAAACAGTAAAAAAAAAAAAAAAAAGTAAATTACATGTGGAGAAGAGGGAATGTTTACACACTCGTTGTGAGAATGCAAATTAATTCAGCCTTTTGTTGATTAATTCAGCCTTTTGTTGAAGCCTCTCCTTAATAAAAGATGCCATGAATTTCAAGTTATTATGCTGACACATATATTGTCTCTAGAAGCGTTCTGGTTTGTTTGCAATCAAGGTGCAGCGTTTCTGGCTTCCCTTGTGCTGCTTTGTTCGTGTGAAATAGGAAGACAGGAAATAAAACCAAGCAAACCATGACATTTCTATTTTCTATAGCCACAATATCTGAATTCTAGTGTTATGTCGACTAGAAATAATGTATTTCAAAACTGAGAAAAAGAAATTGATACTTTATCTTTTTAATTGTTTTTATAGATTATAAAAATTTATAGTTTCTGAATTATATAAGTTAAACAACCTGAACATGCAGATACCTAAAAGCTTTACCTAGATAACATTATTAATATTTTAATAGGTTATGATTGTGAGTCACAGTTGCCCCATTGAGTTTACTGGAAAGCAGTTATTTATCTTCTAAGAGTATATAGAGAATATGCTTTCATAATCCTAAACAAAGAGATCTTTTAAAATTAGCACTATATTTAGATTTGAATAAAATTCATATTCATAGGTTTATAGTAACAGAAATTTTAATATATTTTCTAATAGAAAAAAGTCAATAGAAATAAGTTATTCAAATGAGTTTTTTAAAACTTCACGTGTTCATTAAATAATGTTTAAAATTACATTGTAAGTGACCGATTAGTAATTCCAATCTATTTCATTTTAGTCACTGAGAAAACAATATCCTTAAATTATTCAATCAGAAAAAGTATTCTTATATTAGTGTTTCTGAAACTTTCAGAAACTGTAGACCACTCAATGGATGGGGAGGCATGTGCAGACCACAGATTTTCTTTTTTTTCTTTTTTTTTTAAATTACACTTTAATTTCTAGGGTACATGTGCACAACGTGCAGGTTTGTTACATATGTATGCATGTGCCATGTTGGTGTGCCGCACCCACTAACTCGTCATTTACATTAGTTATATATCCCAATGCTATCCCTCCCCCCTCCCCCAACCCACGACAGGCCCTGCTGTGTGATGTTCCCCTTCCTGTGTCCAAGTGTTCTATTGTTCAATTCCCACCTATGAGTGAGAACATGCAGTGTTTGTTTTTTTTGTCCCTGCAATAGTTTGCTGAGAATGATGGTTTCCAGCTTCATCCATGTCCCTGCAAAGGACATGAACTCATCCTTCTTTATGGCTGCATAGTATTCCATGGTGTATATATGCCACATTTTCTTAATCCAGTCTATCATTGATGGACATTTGGGTTGGTTCCAAGTCTTTGCTATTGTGAATAGTGCTGTAGTAATCATACATGTGCATGTGTCTTTATAGCAGCATGATTTATAATACTTTGGATATATACCCAGTAGTGGGATGGCTGGGTCAAATGGTATTTCTAGTTCTAGATCCTTGAGGAATTGCCACGTTGTCTTCCACAATGGTTGAACTAGTTTACAGTCCCACCAACAGTGTAAAAGTGTTCCTATTTATCTACATCCTCTCCAACACTCCTTGTTTCCTGATTTTTTAATGATTGCCATTCTAACTGATGTGAGATGGTGTCTCATTGTGGTTTTGATTTGCATTTTTCTGATGACGAGTGATGATGAGCATTTTTTCATGTGTCTTTTGGCTGCATTAATGTCTTCTTTTGAGAAGTGTCTGTTCACATCCTTCACCCACTTGTTGATGGGTTGGTTTTTTCTTGTAAATTTGTTTGAGTTCCATGAAGATTCTGGATATTAGCCCTTTGTCAGATGAGTAGATTGCAAAAATTTTCTCCCATTCTGTAGGTTGTCTGTTCACTCTGATGGTAGTTTCTTTCGCTGTGCAGAAGCTCTTTAGTTTAATTAGATCCCATTTGTCAATTTTGGCTTTTGTTGCCATTGCTTTTGGTGTTTTAGACATGAAGTCCTTGCCCATGTCTATGTCCTGAATGATATTGCCTAGGTTTTCTTCTAGGGTTTTTATGGTTTTAGGTCTAACATTTAAGTCTCTCATCCATCTTGAATTAATTTTTGTATAAGGTGTAAGGAAGGGATCCAGCTTCAGCTTTCTACATATGGCTAGCCAGTTCTCCCAGCAGCGTTTATTAAATAGGGAATCCTTTCCCCATTTCTTGTTTTTGTCAGGTTTGTCAAAGATCAGATGGTTGTAGATGTGTAGTATTAATTCTGAGGGCTCTATTCTGTTCCATTGGTCTGTATCTCTGTTTTGGTACCAGTACCATGCTGTTTTGGTTGCTGTACCCTTGTAGTATAGTTTGAAGTCAGGTAGTGTGATGCCTCCAGCTTTGTTCTTTTTGCTTAGGATTGTCTTGGCAATGTGAGGTCTTTTTTGGTTCCATATGAACTTTAAAGTAGTTTTTTCCAATTCTGTGAAGAAAGTCATTGGTAGCTTGATGGGGATGACACTGAATCTCTAAATTACCTTGGGTAGTATGGCCATTTTCAAGATGTTGATTCTTCCTATCGATGAGCATGGAATGTTCTTCCATTTGTTTGTGTCCTCTTTTATTTCAGTGAGCAGTGGTTTGTAGTTCTCTTGAAGAGGTCCTTTACATCCCTTGTAAGTTGGATTCCTAGGTATTTTATTCTCTTTGAAGCAATTATGAAAGGGAGTTCACTCATGATTTGACTCTCTGTTTGTCTGTTATTAGTGTATAGGAATGCTTGTGATTTTTGTGCATTGATTTTGTATCCTGAGACTTTGCTGAAGTTGCTTATCAGCTTAAGGAGATTTTGGGCTGAGACAATGGGGTTTTCTAAATATACAATAATGTCATCTGCAAACAGGGACCATTTGACTTCCTCTTTTCCTAACTGAATACCTTTTATTTCTTTCTCCTGCCTGATTTCCCTGGCCAGAACTTCCAGCACTATGTTGAATAGGAGTGGTGAGAGAGGGCCTCCCTGTCTTGTGCCAGTTTTGGAAGGGAATGCTTCCAGTTTTCGCCCATTCAGTATGATATTGGCTGTGGGTTTGTCATAAATAGCTCTTATTATTTTGAGATATGTTCCATCAATACCTAATTTCTGGAGGGCTGTTGAATTTTGTCAAAGGCCTTTTCTGCATCTATTGAGATAATCATGTGGTTTTGTCTTTGGTTCTGTTTATATGCTGGATTACATTTATTGATTTGCACATGTTGAACCAGCTTTGCATCCCAGGGATGAATCTCACACGATCGTGGTGGATAAGCTTTTTAACGTGCTGCTGGATTCAGTTTGCCAGTATTTTATTGAAGATTTTTGCATCAATGTTCATCAGGGATCTTGGTCTAAAATTCTCTTTTTTTGTTGTGTCTCTGCCAGGCTTTGGTGTCAGGACAATGCTGGCCTCATAACATGAGTTAGGGAGGATTCCCTCTTTTTCTATTGATTGGAATAGTTTCAGAAGGAATAATACCAGCTCCTTCTTGTACCTCTGGTAGAATTCGGCTGTGAATCCATCTGGTCCTGGAGTTCTTTTTGGTTGGTAGGCTATTAATTATTGCCTCGATTTCATAGCCTGTTATTGGTCTATTCAGGGATTCAACTTTTTCCTGGTTTAGTCTTGGGAAAGTGTGAGGGTCCAGGAAATTATCTATTTCTTCTAGGTTTTCTAGTTTATTTGCATAGAGGTGTTTATAGTATTCTCTGATGGTAGTTTGTATTTCTGTGGGGTCGGTGGTGATATCCCCTTTATCATGTTTTATTGCATCTACTTGATTCTTCTCTCTTTTCTTCTTTATTAGTCTTGCTAGCGGTCTATCAATTTTGTTGATCTCTTCAAAAACCAGCTCCTGGATTCATTGATTTTTTGGAGGGTTTTTTGTGTCTCTATCTCCTTCAGTTCTGCTCTGATCTTAGTTATTTCTTGCCTTCTGCTAGCTTTTGAATGTGTTTGCTCTTGCTTCTGTAGTTCTTTTAATTGTGATGTTAGGGTGTCAATTTTAGATCTTTCCAGCTTTCTCTTGTGGGCATTCAGTGCTATGAATTTCCCTCTATACATTGCTTTAAATGTGTCCCAGAGATTCTGGTATGTTTTATCTTTGTTCTCATTGGTTTCAAAGAACATCTTTATTTCTGCCTTTATTTCGTTATGTACCCAGTAGTCTTTCAGGAGCAGGTTGTTCAGTTTCCATGTAGTTGAGAGGTTTTGATTGAGTTTCTTAATCCTGAGTTCTAGTTTGAATGCACTGTGGTCTGAGAGACAGTTTTTTATAATTTGTGTTCTTTTACATTTGCTGAGGAGTGCTTTACTTCCACCTATGTGGTCAATTTTGGAATAAGTTTGATGTGGTACTGAGAAGAATGTATATTCTGTTGATTTGGAGTGGAGAGTTCTGTAGATGTCTATTAGGTCTGCTTGGTGCAGAGCTGAGTTCAATTCCTGGATATCCTTGTTAACTTTCTGTCTCGTTGATCTGTCTAACGTTGACAGTGGGGTGTTAAAGTCTCCCATTATTATTGTGTGGGAGTCTAAGTGTCTTTGTAGGTCTCTAAGGACTTGCTTTATGAATCTGGGTGCTCCTGTATTGGGTGTATATATATTTAGGATAGTTAGCTCTTCTTGTTGAATTGATCCCTTTACCATTAAGTAATGGCCTTCTTTGTCTCTTTTGATCTTTGTTGATTTAAAGTCTGTTTTATCAGAGAGTAGGATTGCACCCCCCTACCTTTTTTTTTTTTTTTCCATTTGCTTGGTAGATCATCCTCTATCCTTTTATTTTGAGCCTATGTTGGTCTCTGCACATGAGATGGGTCTCCTGAATACAGCACACTGATGGGTCTTGATTCTTTATTCAATTTGCCAGTATGTGTCTTTCAATTGGAGCATTTAGCCCATTTACATTTAAGGTTAATATTATTGTGTGAATTTGATCCTGTCATTTGATGTTAGCTGTTTATTTTGCTCGTTAGTTGATGCAGTTTCTTCCTAGCATCGATGGTCTTTACAGTTTGGCATGTTTTTGCAGTGACTAGTACCGGTTATTCCTTTCCATGTTTAGTGCTTCCTTCAGGAGCTCTTGTAAGGCAGGCCTGGTGGTGACAAAGTCTCTCAGCATTTTCTTGTCTGTAAAGGATTTTATTTCTCCTTCATTTATGAAGCTTAGTTTGGCTGGATATGAAATTGTGGGTTGAAAATTATTTTCTTTAAGAATGTTGAATATTGGCCCACACTCTCTTCTGGCTTGTAGAGTTTCTGCTGAGAAATCTGCTGTTAGTCTGATGGGCTTCCCTTTGTGGGTAACCCGACCTTTCTCTGTGGCTGCCCTTAACATTTTTTCCTTCATTTCAACTTTGGTGAATCTGACAATTATGTATCTGGGAGTTGCTCTTCTCGAGGAGTATCTTTGTGACGTTCTCTGTCTTTCCTGAATTTGAATGTTGGCCTGCCTTACTAGGTTGGGGAAGTTCTCCTGGATAATATCCCAAAGAGTGTTTTCCAACTTGGTTTCATTCTCCCCATCTCTTTCAGGTACACCAATCAGATGTAGATTTGGTCTTTTCACATAGTCCCCTATTTCTTGGAGGCTTTGTTAATTTCTTTTTACTCTTTTCTATAAACTTCTCTTCTCGCTTCATTTCATTCATTTGATCTTCAATCACTGATTCCCTTTCCTCCAGTTGATCTCATCAGCTACTGAAGCTTGTGCATTCATCACATAATTCTCATGCCATGGTTTTGAGCTCCATCAGGTCATTTAAGGACTTCTCTACACTGGTTATTCTAGTTAGCCATTCATCTAATCTTTTTTCCAGGTTTTTGGCTTCTTTGTGATGAGTTCCAACTTCCTCCTTTAGCTTGGAGAAGTTTGATCATCTGAAGCCTTCTTCTCTCAACTTTTCAAAGTCATTCTCCATCCAGCTTTGTTCCATTGCTGGCGAGGAGCTGCGTTCCTTTGGAGGGGGAGAGGTGCTCTGACTTTTAGAATTTTCAGCTTTTCTGCTCTGTTTTTTCCCCATCTTTGTGGTTTTATCTACCTTTGGTCTTTGATGATGGTGATGTACAGATGGGGTTTTGGTGTGGATGTCCTTTCTGCTTGTTAGTTTTCCTTCTAACAGTCAGGACCCTCAGCTGTAGGTCTTGGAGTTTGCTGGAGGTCCACTCCAGACCCTGTTTGCCTGGGTTTCAGCAGTGGAGGCTGCAGAACAGCGAATATTGCTGAACAGCAAATGTTGCTTCCTGATCGTTCCTCTGGAAGGAAGCTTCATCTCAGAGGGGTACCAGTCCATGGGAGGTGTCAGTCTACCCCTACTGGGGGGTGCCTTCCAGTTAGGCTACTCAGGGGTCAGGGACCCACTTGAGGAGGCAGTCTGTCCATTCTCAGATCTCAAACTCTGTGCTGGGAGAACCACTACTCTCTTCAAAGCTGTCAGACAGGGACATTTAAGCCTGCAGAGGTTTCTGCTGCCTTTTGTTCAGCTATGCCCTGCCCCCAGAGGTTTAGTCTAGAGAGGCTGGCAGGCCTCCTAGAGCTGCAGTGGGCTCCACCCAGTTCGAGCTTCCTGGACACTTTGTTTACCTACTCAAGCCTCAGCAATGGTGGGCGCCCCTCCCCCAGCCTCGCTGCCACCTTGCAGTTCAATCTCAGACTGCTGTGCTAGCAATGAGCGAGGTTCCGTGTCTTTGGGACTCTCTAAGCCAGGTGCAGGATATAATCTCCTGGTGTGCTGTTTGCTAAGACCTTTAGAAAAGTGCAGTATTAGTGTGGGAGTGACCCAATTTTCCAGGTGCCATCTGTCACAGCTTCCCTTGGCTAAGAAAAGGAATTCCCTGACCTCCTGTGCTTCTCGCAGGAGGCGATGCCTTGTCCTGCTTTGGCTCATACTCGGTGGGCTGCACCCACTGTCCTGCACCCACAGTCCAACAAGCACCAGTGAGATGAACCCAGTACCTCAATTGGAAATGCAGAAATCACCTGTCTCCTGTGTCACTCATGCTGGGAGCTGTAGACTGGAGCTGTTCCGATTTGGCCATCTTCAAACTGCCTCCAGACCACAATTTTTCTAGGTATGAATAGGCTCATCTTAGCTTTAATATAAAAATTAAATATGTTTCAAAAATAATTTAGTGACTTTTTAAAGTAATGAGGGACTTATTATTGGTAGAACCTATTTGCCAAATTATTTGTGTTAGGCTTAGTAATAAGCGCTTTGAACCAAAAATCAAGTTCTACCTGCTATCTCAGGGTAAAAAGAAAGTGGTTTTTATCTTATTTATTTTTACCAAATAAAATATTTTTATTTTAAAACTGTTATTTTAGATTTAGAGGGTGTACACCTAGCCTTTCTAGACTTCCTTAGTAATTGGTAAATTTCTCTTTTTATTTTGTCATTATCACTTTTTCTGCACTCTCAGGCTGGAGTGCAATGGCGCAAACATTGCTCATTGCAGCCTGGAACTCCTGAGCTTAACATATTCTCCCTCCGAAACCTGTGTGCCCAGCCCATTATTATTACTTTTAATGTCTGCTAGTTCCTGTGGTGCACAGAAATTCAAAGGTCACATTCTTCCAGGGTTTGGGCATAATATGAGCACTGGGAATTAAATAGGTAGGTCCCACAGGGAAAGCAGTGCCCAGGAGAATAGAATCTAGGTTGGGTGTGACCATTCTCCTTCTCAGCTTGGCTGTTTCTTGTTGTTTGAAGAGACGGAGTAATACTGGGAGGCAAAAAAGTACCTTGGGCTTGGGGTCAGAGGGTGTGATTTGAGGTCTGGAGTTGATCTCTTAAAGGCTATGTGAAGTTGGCACTGTCTCCAACCTCTGTCCTTCCTTTGCAAAATGAGAAAAATAAGGCTGGATGAACTCAGGGTTCCCTTTCAGTCTTTTTTTTTTTTTAATTTTTTATTTCCACAAATTTTTTGGAACAGGTGGCATTTGGTTACATGAGTAAATTCTTTTGTGGTGATTTCTGAGGTTTTGGTGTACCCATCACCTGAGTAGTATACACTGAACCCAATTTGTAGTCTTTTACCTGATGCGTTTACATCCTTATAGCTTAGCTCCCACTTATGAGTGAGAACATATGATGTTTGGTTTTCCATTTCTGAGTAGTATTCGAATATTCACAGTTTCTTTATCCACTTTATCCACTTGCTGATTGATGGGCATTTGAGTTGTTTCCACATTTTTGCAGTTCCAAATTATGCTGCTATAAACGTGCGTGTGCAAGTATTTTTTTTTAAATAATAACTTCTTTTCCTCTGGGTAGATACCCAATAGTAGGATTACTAGATCAAATGGTAGTTCTCCCTTTAGTTCTTTAAGAAATCTCCACACTGTTTTCCATAGTGACTGTACTAGTTTACATTCCCACTAGCAGTGTAGAAGTGTTTCCTTTTCACTCCATCCACACCAACGTTTATTATTTTTTTTTTTATTATGGCCCTTCTTACAGGAGCAAGGTGGTATCACATTATGGTTTTGATTTGCATTTCCCTGACCGTTTGTGATGTTGAGCATTTTTTCATGTTTCCTGGCCATTTTTATATCTTCTTTTGAGAATTGTCTATTTATATCCTTAGCCCACTTTTTGATGAGATTTTTTTTTTTTCTGGCTGATTTGTTTCAGTTTGTTGTAGATTCTGGACATTAGTCCTGTGTCAGATATATAAATTGTGAAGATTTTCTCCCACTCTGTGGGTTGCTTTTTACTTTGCTCACTGTTCCTTTTGCCATGCAAAAGCTCTTTAGGTTAATTAAGTCCCAGCTATTTATCTTTGTTTTCATTGCATTTGCTTTGGAGTTATTGGTCATGAAATCCTTGACTAAGCCAATGCCTAGAAGGGTGTTCTGATGTTATCTTCTAGAATTTTTATAGTTTCAGGTCTTAAATTTAAGTCCTTGATCCATCTTGAGTTGATTTTTGTATAACGTGAAAGATGAGAATCAAGTTTCATTCTTCTACATGTGGCTTGCCAATTATCCCAGCACCATTTGTTGAATAGGGTGTCCTTTTCCCACTTTATGTTTTTGTTTGTTTTGTCAAAGATCAGTTGGGTGTAAGTATTTGTGTTTATTTCTGGGTTCTCCATTCTATTCTGTTGTTCTGTGTCTCTATTTTTATACCAGTACTGTGCTGTTTTGTTGAGTGTGGCCTTATTGTATAGTTTGAAGTTGGGTAATATGATGCCTTTTGATTTGTTTCTTTTGCTTAGTCTTGCTTTGGCTATGCAAGCTCTTTTTTGGTTCCATATGAATTTTAGGATTTTTTTTTTTGTAGTTCTGTGAAGAATAGTGTCAGTACTCTGATGGGAATTGCATTGAATTTGTAGATTGCTTTTGGCAGTATGGTCATTTTTAGAATATTGATTCTACCCATCCATGAGCATGGGATGTGTTTTTATTTGTGTCGTCTATAATTTCTTTCAGCAGTGTTTTGTAGTTTTTCTTGTAGAGGTCTTTCACTTCCTTGGTTAGGTATATTCCTAAGTATTTTATTTTTTGTGCAGCTACTGTAGAAGGGGTTGAGTTCTTAATTTGATTCTCAGCTTGGACACTTTTGGTATATAGCAGAGCTACTAATATGTGCACATTGATTTTATATTCTGAAACTTTGCTAATTTATTTATTGGTTCTAGGAGATTTTTGAAGGAGACTTTAGTGTTTTCTGGGTATACAATTATATCATAAGGAAACAATTAGTTTCAGCTCCTCTTTACTGATTTGGATGCCCTCTATTTCTTTCTCTTGTCTGATTGCTCTGGTTAGGATGCCCAGTACTATGTTGAATAGAAGTGGTGAGAGTGAGCATGTTTGTCTTGTTCCAGTTCCCAGAGGAAATGCTTTCAACTTTTCCCCATTTAGTATTATGTTGGCAGTAGGTTTGTCATAGATGGCTTTTATTATATTAAGATATGTCCTTGGTATGCCAATTTTGCTGATGGTTTTAATCATAAAGGGATGCTGGATTTTGTCAAATGCTTTTTCTCCATCTATTGAAATAATTACGTAATTTTTTTGAAAAATTCTGTTTATGTGGTGTATCACATTTATTGACTTGGGTATGTTAAACTATCCCTGAATCATTGGCTATAAAACCCACTTGATTATGGTGGATTATCTTTTTAATATGTTGTTGGATTCAGTTAGCTAGTATTTTGTTAAGGATTTTTGTGTCTATAGGCTGGGCCCTGTGGTTCATGCCTGTAATCTCAGCACTTAGGGGAACTGCAGTGGGACAATCACTTGAGGTCAGGAGCTCAAGACCAGCATGGCCTACATGGCGAAACCATGTGTCTTTTAAAAATATATGCATATTCTGCAGTTGTTGGGTAGAATGTTCTGTAAATATCTGTTAAGTCCATTTGTTCTAGGGTATAGCTAAAGTCCATTGTTTTTTTGTTGACTTTCTGTCTTGTTGACCTGTCTAGTGCTGTCAGTGGAGTATTGAAGTTTTCCACTATCATTGTGTTACTGTCTGCCTTATTTTTTATGTCCAGTAGTCATTGTTTTAGAAATTTGAGAGCTCCAGTGTTGGGTGCATACATATTTAGGATTGTGGTATTTTCCTGTTGGAAAAAGTCTTGCATCATGATAAAATGTCCCTCTTTTTTTTTTTTTTTAACTGGTATTTCTTTAAAGTTCCATCTGATATAAGAATAGCTACTCCTACTTGCTTTGGTGTCCATTTGCATGGAATATCCTTTTCCTCCCCAATACCTTACATTTATGTGAGTCCTTGTATGTTAGGTCAGTCTCTTGTAGGCAACAGATAACTAGTTGGTGAATTCTTATCCATTCTGCAATTCTGTATCTTTTAAGTGGGGCATTTAGGCCATTTACATTTGACGTTAGTATTGAGATATGAGGTACTATTCCTTTTATTGTGTGATTTGTAGTCTATATACCTTTTTTATTTGTATTTTGGTTTTATAGCTCCTGGGAGATTTATGTTTTAAAGAGGTTCTGTTTTGATGTGTTTCCAGAATTTGTTTCAAAATTTAGAGGTCTTTTAACAGTTCTTGTAGTGCTGGCTTGGTAGTGGTGACTACTCTTGGTATTTGTTTTTCTGAAAAAGACAGTATATTTCCTTCATTTATGAAGCTTAGTTTCACTGGATTCAAAATTTGTGGCTAATTATTGTTTTATTTAAGGAGGTTGAAGATAGGGACCCAATTCTTTTTAGCTTGTAGGGTTTCTGCTGAGAAATTGGCATTAATCTGATAAGTTTTTCTTTATAAGTTACCGGGTGCTTTTGTCTCACAGCTGTTAAGATTCTTTCCTTCATCTCGAGTTTAGATAACCTGAGGACAATGTGCCTAGGTGATGATCTTTTTTAGATGAATTTCCCAGATGTTCTTTGAGCTTCTTGTATTTGGATGTCTAGGTCTTTAGCAAGACCAGGAAAGTTTTCCTCAATTATTCCTCCAAATATGTTTTACAAACTTTTAGATATCTCTTCTTTCTCAGGAATACCAATTATTCTTAGGTTTGGTCACTTATGTCCCAACCTCCTTGGAAGTTTTTTTTTCTTTCTTTCTTATTCTTTTTTCTTTGTCATTGTTGGATTGGGTTAATCCAAAAACATTTTCTTTGAGCTCAGAAGTTCATTATTCTGCTTGCTTGATTCTATTGCTGAGACTTTGCAGAATATTTTGCATTTCTCTGAGTTCCTTATTTCTTGAAGTTGTGATTGCTTTTTATTCATGCTATCTATTTGACTGAAGATTTCTTCCCTCATTTTTGTATGTTTTTTGATTTCCTTAAATTGGACTTCATTTTCTCTGGTGCCTCCTTGATTCATTTAATAACTGAACTTCTGAATTCTTTCTGAGATAAATCAGAGATTTCTTCTTGGTTTGAATCCACTGCTGGTAAGCTAGCATAATTTTGGGGGGATATTAGAGAACCTTGTTTTGTCATATTACCAGAATTGTTTTTCTGGTTCCTTCTCATTTGGGTAGGCTATGTCAAAGGGAAGTTCTAGGGCTGAAGGCTTGTGTTCAGATTATTTTGTCCCATGGGGTATTCCCTTGATGTAGTACTCTCCCCCCTTTCCTAGGGGTGTGGCTTCCTGAGAGCTGAGCTGTAGTTATTGTTATTTCTCTTCTGGATCTAGCCCCCAAGCAAGTCTACCAGGCTCTGGGCTGGTAGTGGGGGTTGTCTGCACAGAGTCCTGTGATGTGAAATGTGTTCAGGTCTCTCAGATATAGATATTAGCACCTGCTTCAGTGGAGGTGGCAGGTAGTGAAATGGACTTCTTGAGGGTCCTTAGGTTTGGTTGTTTAGTGCACTATTTTTGTGCTGGTTGGCTACCTGCCAGAGGTGGCGCTTTCAAGGGAGCATCGGCTGTGGTAGTATAGGGAGGATCAGGTGGTGAGTGGGGCCCTAAGGCTCCCAAGAGTATAAGCTATCTGTCTTCAGCTACCAGAATAGGTAGGGAGGGACCATCAGGTTGAGGATGGTTAGGCATATCTGAGCTTAGACTCTATTTGGGCGGGGCTTGCTGCAGCTGCTGCAGGAAATGGTGGCGTGGTTCCCAGGTCAATGTAGTTATTTTCACAGGAGGATTGTGGCTGCCTCGGCTGTCATGAATGTTGTCAGGGATGTGGGGGAAAGCCAACAGTTACAGGTCCCACCCAGTTCCCACACAACCTGAAAGACCAGACTCACTCCCACCATGCTCCCCACCAAGAGCACCAAGTTTTCTTTTAGGCAGTGGGTGAGCAGGGCTGAGAACTTTCCCCAGGCTACCAGCCTCCTAGCTGCAGAAGCGAGCAGGCCTTTTGTGCCTCACTGACTTTGCAGTCTGCACACCTGATTCATGCCCACTCACAAATTCTGGCCAGGTGAATTCATGTTTGGTTAGAATTGTTACAAAGTTCAGCTGGAAGTTTCCTTCTCGCTGTGGTCTTTTCCCACTTCCCTTGACAGACTTCTCCAAGGACCCCTTTGAAACAAGTCTTAAAAGCTTTCCTGAATACCCAGAGAGCCCACAGGGCTTTTTCTGCTTCCTCTACCTCTGTATTTAGCTCATCTCTCTAAATTGACTCAGCTCGAGGTAAGGTCAGGTCCTTATCCCATGATCTAGACTTTCAGGTTCCCAAGTGAGGGTGTGTATGAGAGCAGATGATTCCTTTTTCCCACTTTTACATCTTGGGCACTCATAGTATTTGGGCTGTCTCTGAGATCCTGCAGGAGAAATTTGCTTCCTTCAGAAAGTCTGTGGATTCTCTCAGCTTCCCTGGTTTATTCCTGCAGTAGTTCTGAAGCAAAAGCTCATGATGTGAGTTTCCACACACTGCTCTGAGTGGGAGCTGCAATCTATTTCAATCTATTTCTGCCTCCTGTCTGCTATTTTTGTCAAAAAACCGATTTTAAAATTCATCTTTATTTCTACTAAATTAGAAAATTCAAAGCCAAAATGTTAGATCAGGAATAACAATTGGGTGAGAGGGTTTTGGACATAATGGTTAAGATTGAAAATTAGAATCAGGTGGTTTCTGATTGCATTCCAGTTCTGCCATTTATGGGCTGTATACAGTTCCTTGACCTCTCTGTGCTTAACTCTTCATCCGTACGGTGAGGATTATACTGCCTAAATCGTAGGGTTTTGGTAAAATTAAAGCAATTAGTACAAATAAAGGTGCCCAAAGTTTGTCCAGCACATAACAAGTGTACAGGAAATTTATTAGCACTTATTTGTTGATTCTGTAAGATCATGATCAATATTAAGCCTGAAAACAAGGTGGCCACATCAGTGATTTGTAACTAATGTTTATTCTAGTCAGTCCGGGGCTGTAATAGTAGTCAAATGTTTATGATATTATCCTTTTTTAAAAAAGTATTAATATTTTTATTGGCAAATAAGAGTTGTGTACACTATGAGGTACAACTTGATGTTTGAATATATGTACATAATATGAAATGATTATGGATTATGTTGAGTTAAATAACACATCAACTCACCTATCACTTTTTGTGTGAGACACTTGAAATTTACTCTTAGTTATTTTAAAATATACAGTACATTATTGTTTACTGTAGTCACCCTGCTTTGCAATAGATATCAAAATGTATTTACCCTGTCTATTTGGAACTTTGCATTCTTTGATCAACAACTCTGTTTTCTTCCCACTACACCCAGCCTCTGGTAAAGATTATTCCACTTCCTACTTTTTGAATTAAACTTTATTCTTACAGTATTTATTTTTCTGTGCCAGGGTTATTCCATCTAGCGTAATGTCTTCTAAATTCATCTATATTGTTTCAAATGATAAAGGCCGAACAATATTCCATTGTGTATCTATCCAATATTTTTTTAATTAATTTAAAAGGCCGGGCACAGTGACTCATGCCTGTAATCCCAGCACTTTGGGAGGCTGAGACGGGTGCATCACCTGAGGTCAGGAGTTCAAGATCAGCATGGCCAACATGGTGAAACCCCATCTCTACTAAAAATAACAAAAATTAGCTGGGTGTGGCGGCGAGTGCCCGTGATCCCAGCAACTTGGGAGGCTGAGGCAGGGGAATCACTTGAACCCAGGAGGCGGAGGTTGCAGTGAGCCAAGATGGCACCATTGCACTCCAGCCTGGGCAACAAGAATGAAACCCCATCTCAGGCCGGGCGCGGTGGCTCACGCCTGTAATCCCAGCACTTTGGGAGGCCGAGGCGGGCGGATCACAAGGTCAGGAGATCGAGACCACGGTGAAACCCTGTCTCTACTAAAAATTACAAAAAATTAGCCGGGCGCGGTTGTGGGCGCCTGTAGTCCCAGCTACTCGGGAGGCTGAGGCAGGAGAATGGCGTGAACCCGGGAGGCGGAGCTTGCAGTGAGCCGAGATCGCGCCACTGCACTCCAGCCTGGGCTGGGCAACAGAGCCAGACTCCGTCTCAAAAAAAAAAAAAAAAAAAAAAAAAAAAAAGAAACCCCATCTCAAAAAAAAAAAATTAAATATATTTATTTATTGAAAACCTGATGTTATGGAAGGATATTTCTGTGTTAAAGAACATACTGTAATTCAGCATACACATATTAATAATAGCTAATTTGTACTGAGCACTAACCATAATACTATTTATGTGTTAATAAATGTAATTCTCACAGTAACTCAATAACATAGGTATTACACTTATCCTCATTTTGCGGAGAAAGAACCAGAGCCATGGGTAGAAATGAATATTGGGTAGAAATGAATATTAAAACTCAGGCAACTGTGTCTCCAGAGATAACACTCCTGAGTGCAACAATGAAAACCCTCTTTAACCAGAAAAGAAACAATCAACACTCACTTTTAATAAAAATTAACAAAAATTGAATAGATACATTTTCATTGTTCTGTGTGTCTGCGAATGTATCAAATGGTACGTAAGAAATAAGCCAGAAAAATATGTTAGTTAATATTTTGATGAATAAAATTGGAAAGTAATTAATTATTATTTGCAGATGATATCTTTGTTTGCTAACAAAAGCAACTAAAAGATGATTTTAAAAGTCTATTCAGGTGGGTAGGCAAAATTTAAAGATATTCTCCAGTATTGCCAGTCTGTTGCACACCTGCTGTGGAATCCTTTTTCCTTGATTGTAAAATAATGTGTGACTGTGGTGGAAAATCATTCATAAAATTAGGTTATTAGTGTGTTGCCTTTGTGTTCATCAAAAGGGAGATTATCCTGATTGGGCTAAACTGAATCAGAGCTGCTTTTAAGAGAAAGGGATGCATGAAAAAAAAAAATCCCAGGTGGGCTGGAAGTAAGTGACTTCTACATGGGCCATGCTGTAAGCTGCTTATGGAGGCCACATGGCAGGAAATATGTTTGTATATTGTCATCATTTTTGCCTCCCACATGTTGCTTCCAGTAGGGAGGACAGAAGAGAATTTCCCATTGCAGAGGAAAAAAAGGGGGGGTCTTAGTCATGCAATAAATAATCACCTTATCTGAGATAGCTTAAGATTAACAGAGGAGACCACAACACAACCACATCAATTAGAGGAAAAAGGCAGTGTGGTTGAAAGAGCCCACTGGCATTGAAACGGGAAAGGTTCCCTTGTCCCCCTCACAGGGCATGTGATGCGGGTGTGGTTCACTTCTTGGTGCTCCACTGCTCTAGGGAAGCGTACAGACAGGGAGACCGACCCCACGGCAGTGTCTAGGGGTAAATGTTTACAGTTCCTGAAGCCCCAGTGGGCGTGTGTTACAGGATGCTCTCTTAGTTTCCCGTCTATAGGCAGCTTGTATTAACCAGCTCAATTAGACCCCCTTCCTTATCACCAGGACAGGCGGATTTCTGTATCCTGGGGTTTCTTGCCTTGGTGTACCAGAATAATCAGATCACACGTGGGCTTAGATAATGAGTGTGAAGTTTTATTGAGTGGCAGTAGCTCTCAGCCAATGGGGGAGGCAGAAGGAAGATGTTCTTTCCCAGGAGTTGGGTTGCTTGGTGACCCTGGCCCTCCTCCAACTGCCCGGACCAAACTCAGCCTAGTCCTACCAGTTGATGGCCTGCTGGCCTGCTGGTGCCTGCGGGTGTGCTCTTCTGCCAGCGTGTTCCTCTCGACGTCCTCTTGACGACCAGCCGCTTGCATCTTCTTCCACCGATGTGCTCCTCTCCACATCTGGTCACCTGTGTCTCTACCTTGGTAGGGTCTCGGGTTTTTATAGGCCCAGGATGGGGGCATGGTGAGCCAGGGTGGTCCTGGAAAATACATTTCGGCACAAGGGCAGAAGTGCATGTCCTCACTTAGGTCCGTGGGGGTGGAGCCCTAGCCAGTGACTGCACCCTCCTTTACCCAGCAGTTCCCTTCCCCACTTCCATATTATTTAAAGGGACCATACTCTTCCCTTCCCAGCACTCATGTATCAGTCTTATGAAGCAACATTTAATAAGCTGTAGTGAATGGTCAGCCTCTGGGATACCAGTAGTCTACCAAAAAGGCTGAACTCATTCCAATTAAATCAGCATGTCTGCATCCTTCTGATGACCCAGTTTTACATTATCCTAGGTACCCTCCTAGAATTAAAAATATGAAAAAGCATACCTAATTTTTCATTTTCACAATTGAAAAATTTTGAAAACATAATAAACTTAATAATGAACTTATCTTCTGCTAATTTTAGAGGGTTCTACTATACTGTAATCCAATATATATATTTATTTCCTTTTTTTTTGGAGACAGAGTCTTACTCCATCATCCAGACTGAAGTACAGTGGCGTGATCTCAGTTCACTGCAACCTCCGCTTCCCAGATTCAAGTCCTTCTCCTCCCTCAGCCTCCAGAGTAGCTGGGACTATAGTCATGCACTACCACACCCGGTTAATTTTTGTATTTTTAGTAGAGATGAGGGTTCATCATGTTTTCCAGGCTGGTCTCGAACTCCTGACCTCAAATAATCCACCCACCTCAGCCTCCCAAAATGCTGGGATTACAGATATTAGCCACCACATCTGTCCATAATATGAGTATTTCTTGAAAGCATGAACAGTTATGTGGATATTTGCTCTTAGATTAACATAATAAAAGTAACAATTAAAACATTTAAAATCAGATAAAATTAGAACCTTTTCAATGGCTTAACACAATTGTCACTCTTTTTGAAATGGCCAGATTACTAACAAGAAGCAAAGACCAGATTTAGGATTTGCTCAGTTATTAAGTTCTTGATATTTCAGGGCAGTACAAGAATTTTGATAGGTAGGAAAATGTATACAATATACACACATTGCTTTTCTCTGATTTGCTTTACCATTAAAACATTGAAGATTGCAAATCTAATCTCTTAATTTACAGTAAATTTAAAAAGGATTTATTTTTCAGCCAAGAAAACAATTATATAGAATAGGTAACAGATGCCTTTAGCTGCCAGAAAATAGCATGGCTAGATTCAGTAAGTATGTAGCCATGCAAATAACAGTCCGTTAAATTAAGACCCTAATAGGTGCATGTGGAAAACATTTCTGTGCAATGTTGTGCAACTTCACTCCACACTTTCTTCTGCCTGTTTACAGAGATACCAATTTCCCCTGAGTGACTCAAGATGAATACTGGGAATTGAGAATGGTGTGTTCAGAGGGATTACTAGAAACATCATTAACACATTTTTCCGTATTATAAAGACATTTTATAAATCTTACTCTGCCTCACAAAGGCTTTTAGTTAAAAAAAAAGTTTCTTTACAGTGCTCAGTTTGAATTCATGAAAAATTTCAATATTCTGGGTAAGTCAGACACACTCAAGTGTGAATAAAATTCCATAATACATACTTTAATGACATAACTTTGTCATTCTTAACTAAGAATTTTATTTTATTTTATCACTACATTTAGAGAAATATAAAAAACCAGTACTTTGAGCCAAATAACAGTGTCTGGCATGTGAGTACCACCCAAACAAGTGCTCTTCACCATCATCATTAAAATGGCACTAGTACCACGTGCTTTCCTGGGACTAGGTGGCCTGTTTTCTACTGATATAAAGTGGAGAAGGCATTGAAATAATGAAGGAGGGTGATATAAATTGAATACCTGTATGAAATACAACTTATAATAAAAAGTAGAAAGAAATTCTCTTACCACTAATGCATCTCCTATAAAATATCACCAGAAATTAACTGGTTATTATCCTCAGTTTTCTTCCATGAAAAATAGCAGGGATGCATTGTAAGGAACATCAAAAGAGGACAGATGAAGTAACCAAAGGAAACAGGTTATCTGATCAGACAGCTAAGTCAAAGGTGAGGAAGCTTCAAAGAATTAACACACTTCAAGCCCTTCTAATATAGGAAGGCTCCATAAGAGAAATTAAAACTCAGTATTTCTCTGCAGAAATAGAATGGGCTGCTTCTTGAGGGTCTGTTTTCATCTCTCAGGATGGCTACCATCAGAGGATGGCAAACTCCATTTGCTAGCCTCCAGCCAATGGAAAATCCTTAAAATCCTTCAACAAGCTTTTCACTTAGGAAAGGATACATCTTATCATTGTGTTCAGAGATTCTTTTCAGGCAGAAAACCTCTAAGTTGGTTAAGCATGTAATCTCTCTAGCTCACTCCAACAGGAATTGACACAACTGGCAGAAGCCCAACCCCAGGAAATAGGACCACCTCTGTTTAACCCAAGAGATTTGGTATTAGTGAAAACTCTCTCCATTCTCTCTCCTTCCCTAAACTCACACTAGGATGGGCCCTACACTGATTTTCTTTCAAGTCTCTTGGCAGTAAAAGTTACAGGTATCAAATTCTGAATGCATCACACTCAAGTCAAAGCCTGAAGAGCTGAGGGAGCAACCTCTGACAGCCCAGAGGAATGTCCTGAATACCAATGTGGAGAAATAGAAGATCTTAAACTGAAAATCATAAAAGATAAGTAACTGAATGAGAGCTACTCATCTTACTCAGTCCCATCTACCTCACCAGATACTTTAAAAAAATTCTACATTTCCTCTCAAAATTCACCATCAAATATTTACAGGAAATTTCAATTATACATAGAATTGCATTTGTAACTTCATAAATTCCCAAAGGGAAATGTTGTATCTTGGCAAGTAAAGTTTTAAACAGAAACTATTTACTCCACCACTTTTGCAGGAATTGTTATATTAATGCTATTATTTGCAATAGAACTGTACACCGTGGCACCCACAATGTGGAATTCTGGTTGTAAAATTCTAATTGCTGAAAAAATTTGCTTAATTATTATCTTTGTAAAAGGATTAGCAGTTGCAGAAAATATTTAGTCAAGGTTGTTTTGCTTATAGCAGGAGTAATAGTTATGGATAGGAAGTAAGCATGAAAGTTTACTATCGTTAAGTTTGATAGGACTTTGTATTAAAGGTTAGTAATATGGTGCACTCTAAGCTATGGAAAGAAGGTTATAAAAAGATTTTATATAAAAAAAATCTTGTATGGTAAATTCTTGTCCTGAAAGGAAATGATTGGTTGTTCAAAGGAAGGATGTTTAGGACAAGTCAGAAAGTTTAAGAATCTTGTGAGAGGGCCTGTCATGAAAGAATTTAATAATTAAAAAAAGAAATTGCTAAGATTAACACTAAAGTTATTTTAGCCACCCAATAACATATTTCTCCCAATGATATTTTAAGTTAGAAAAGATGGCCTAAATCTAATATTATTCCCTAATGGCAAGTCATGGGGGAAATGTATGTTTTCTCAAAAGAAATGTTACTTTTATATTGACATTTCTGGCAGTGTACAGCAACATCTAGTGGAGGGAAATTGGTATTACAATCCATTGATGTAACTAACAGTTAAACTCTGCTGTCATAGTTATGGTCTATAGGACTTCTACTAACAATGATAAGCTAAATACTCATATTCTAACCCTATATTTCAAGCCTTCTTGAAAAATGTATCTCTTTTCACCTAGAAACAATCAAACTTCAAATGATGCTATGAACAGACCCACACATGGACACAGCATTATTTTGAGAACACTTATATCTACCTCAGAAGGAGCCCCAACTGCTGTCCCCCGACCACAGCACTTCTTTTCTTTCTTTTCTTTTTTCTCTCTCTCTCTTTTTTTTTTTTTTTTTTTTTTTTTTTTTTTGAGATGGAGTCTCGCTCTGTTGCACAGGCTGGAGTGCAGTGGCATGATCTCAGCTCACTGCAACCTCTGCCTCCCAGGGTTCAAGCAATTCTCCTGCCTCAGCCTCCTGAGCAGCTGAGAATACAGGCAGATGCCACCATGCCTGGCTAATTTTTGTATTTTTAGTAGAGATTGGGTTTCACCATGTTGGCTGATCTTGAAGTCCAGACCTTGTTATCCACCCACCTTGGCCTCCTAAAGTGCTGAAATTACAGTCGCGAGCCACCACGCCTGGCCCACAGCACTCCTTTCCAATAGGAAGTACCCAGAAAGGGTTATGTTTGCCGAGACCAGCTGTTTTGGAGACCCTAACCCAGCAGCACTAGAGGAATTAAAGACACACACACAGAAATATAGCATGTGGAGTGGGAAATCAGGGGACTCACAGCCTTCAGAGCTGAGAACCATGAGCAGAGGTTTACCCACATATTTAATGACAGCAAGCCAGTGATAAGTATTGTTTCTATAGATCATAGATTAACTAAACGTACTCCTTACAGGAAACAAAAAGATTGGCTGAAACAAAGGGATGGGCTCTGGCTAGTTATCTGCAGCAGGAACATGTCCTTAAGGCACAGATCGCTCATGCTACTGTTTGTGGTTTAGGAACGCCTGTAAGTGGTTTTCTGCCCTAGATGGGCTGGGTGTTCCTTGCCCTCATTCCGGTAAGCCAACAACCTTCGATGTGGGCATCATGGCCATCACGAACATGTCACAGTGCTGCAGAGATTTTGTTTATGGCCAGTTTTGGGCCAGTTTATGGCCAGATTTGGAGGTCTATCCCCAGCATGTCCCCCTTCTTGTTTTTGCAGGGCAATAAAAGCAAAGGTGGCTTTATCACGGTGAGCTACTTCTTGCAGGAGTTGGGATCTGCATCTGCAGACTACACAAAGACAAACAACACAGATTGATAACACAATCATCATTGAAATCACAGAGCTTCCAAGTGTTTTTATTCATTTTAATGGTTTACTGACTGCTAATCCGTCTGCAGCTCCTTCAAGCACTCCAGTTCCTGGTATTAAGGTCAGGTGTGCCCGGGATGCTTTAAATATTTGTTCTTTTAATTTTGCAATATCCAAAGACCAGTTTGTAGAGTATCCTTCTAGATGCTTTTTTATTCATTCCCAAATTTTGATCTTATTAAGAGCCATTAATAGTTTCCACAAATCCTTGTTTAGCTCCTATACCAGGCCATATCATTTGAGGTTGAGGTGCCACTATACTGCCATGTTTCCAGATAATAAGAACTCTTGCCATACTTCTTATCATTTCTGCCATCTGACTGTTTTGTTCAGACCAGCTGAACATAATGTGGCTGTGGCACACAGACTCAAAGGTGCAATTCAAGCTAAACATCCCCTTAGGAGACCAATCAATAATGATTCCATAGGAATCCTTGCACAGCACCTCTGCCTGTTCTGCAATGCAATCTTCCCAAACAAGTACGTTCATTTTTTTCTGAACAGGTCCAATTATGTTTACAAATAGGTTTTTGAGGATGGTATGCCTTAATTATAGAAGCAGATTCATTATGGTAAATACTGAGATAAGAAAGCATGTGTAACTGTGTCATAGAGTGATTACATCCAGGCATTATTGCCAGCCAAGATTGATAGATATGTACAATAAGTATAATTGTTCTTTGTGTCAGGCCTTGCTGAAGGAATACTCACAGCAATGGTGATCACCACTATCATAGCTACCATTAAATTACTCATTGTGACTGGTGGTCCAGCTTTCCTCAGATTTTTTTCTACCATCTGTGACAGCTTCTTGATCTGTCCCCAAGTAGGTGGTGGTGTTCGATGGGTGTTGCTTGTGACAGTTGGGGTCCTCCTCAGCATCAGTCTCAACATGGCTGCAACGGGGGGGTCCTCGGGATTTTCCCAGAATCTCTTCCTCAGCATCTGGCTCATGATAAGGTTTTAGGTGTCTTGATGGTATCCAAATTGACTGCTAGTTCTGGCCTGGAGAAATACAAGCATAACCTATACTCCAAGTTATTATTTTACCTCTTTCCCAAGTTTTTGTTATCAGATCTCTCCACCAAATCAGTTGTTCTGCTTCTGTCTTTGCAGCTGATTTCTGTAGATGCTGTTCAGCTGCTGATAGCATCTGGCCTTTAGGCAGGCTCAAAAAATTTAAAGTCAATAAGGCTAGATTCAATTGTATATGCAGTGTCCCATAGTCCCTGTTCCCCAACCACACCCTCCGCTTTTGCAACTGCTGTTTTAGGGACAGATTCATTCTTTCCACTATGGCTTGTCCTTGAGAATTATATCAGATACCAGTAATGTGTTTAATATTCCATATAGAGAAAAATGTAGCTAGAACTTGGCTAGTATAGCCTGGGGCATTATCTGTTTTAATAGAAGCTGGAACGCCCATCACTGCAAAACACTGCAAAAGGTGACATTTAATACAGGCAGAAGACTCTCCTAATTGGCATATAGCCCAGACAAAGTGAGAAAAGGTGTCCACACATACATGTACATAAGCTAGTCTCCCAAATGAGGGAACATGTGTGACATCCATTTGCCAAAGAGAATTAGATTCCAATCCTCAAGGATTAACTCCTCCTGTAAAAGATGAGCAATGTACCATTTGGCAAGTTGGGCATCACTGGATAATAGCTTTAGCTTTTTTCCAGGTAATGCTGTATCTGCATTTGAGACCAGAGGCATTAACATGGGTTAAATTGTGAAAGTGTCTAGCATTAGATGTTGCATTAGCAACTAGGTAATCAGCCATTTGATTCCCTTCAGTTAAATGTCCTGGAAGACATGTATGAGCCCTAATGTGAGTGATGTAAAAAGGGTGCATTCTACTTCTTTTTTTTTTTTTTTTTTTTTTTTTTTTTTTGAGACGGAGTCTCGCTCTGTCACCCGAGCTGGAGTGCAGTGGCTGGATCGCAGCTCACTGCAAGCTCCGCCTCCCGGATTCACGCCATTCTCCTGCCTCAGCCTCCCGAGTAGCTGGGACTACAGGCGCCCGCCACCTCGCCTGGCTAGCTTTTTGTATTTTTTAGTAGAGACGGGGTTTCACCGTGTTAGCCAGGATGGTCTCGATCTCCTGACCTTGTGATCCGCCCGTTTCAGCCTCCCAAAGTGCTGGGATTACAGGCTTGAGCCACCGCGCCCGGCTCTACTTCTAACTGCTGTTTGCAATTGGGTAAATAAAGTCATCAGTTATTCATCTATATGAAATCATAACTGAGCATTTTCAATTAATTGTGTGGAATGAATCACATATGAAGAATCAGAAATCACATTAATAGGCATAGTAAAAGCAGTTAATACCTCAATTACAGATATAAGCTATGCTTTTTGAGCTGAAGTATAGGGCATCTGGAAAACTTTACCTTTCGAGCCAGAATAAGAAGCTTTACCATTACTAGACCCATTTGTAAAAACATTCTCAGCACCTTCAATTGGTTTAAATTTAGTTATTCTAGGGAGAATCCAATTAGTTAATTTCAAAAATTGAAACAGTTTTGTTTTAGGAAAATGATTGTCAAGAATACCCACAAAGTCAGCTAAATGGGTTTACCAAGTAAGACTGTTTATAAAAGCTTGCTATATTTGTGCCTTCGTGAGATGGACAATACCTTTTCCAGGATCATATCCATGTAATTTAACAGTCCAAGTTCTCCCATTTCCTATCATAGTAGCGATTTGATCCAAATAAGGAGTTAGAGTATGTGGAAGAAAAAACCATTCTACTAAGTCCTGCTCTTGGACAATAACACCAGTAGGTGAATGCTGAGTTGAAAAAAAAATCAGTAAGTCTAAAGTATTTTCTGGATCTATCCTATTTATTTGAGCTTTATGGACTTGCTTTTCAATCAGCTGTAACTCTGCCTCCGCCTCCCTTGTTAATTGCCAAGGGCTAGTGAGAGTGGGATCTTCTCTAAGGATAGAAAATAGATTACTTATGGCATAGGTAGGAATACCTAGAGCAGGTCATATCTAATTAATGTCCCCTAGTAATTTTTGAAAGTCATTTAATGTTTTCAATTGATCCTATGTATGTTACTTTCTTTGGCACAATGGTAGTATCATTTACTAAAGTCCCCAAGTAGGAGTAAGGAGTAGTGTGAATTTTGTTAGTAACTATAATTAAACCAGCATGAGAAATTGAATTTTGCAAGTGACCATAATGTTGGAGTTGGAGTAGTATTTCTCGAGTGGGGGCAGCACAAAATATATCATCCACATAATGAATAATGTAACACTGACAATTTTTTACAAGTAGGTTCAATTGCTTGCCCTTCATAAGTCGGGCAAATTGTTGGATGGTTTAACATGCCTTGTGGCAACACTTTCCAATAAAAACGTCCTTAGCAGGCTGCAGGCTGTTTACCGCAGGAATTGTAAATGCAAATTGTTCACAGTCTTGCTCAGCTGAGGGGAGAGTAAAGAAACAGTCTTTTAAATCTATGACTATTACATGCCAATTTTTTGGAATCATAGCAGGAGAAGGCAATCCTGGCTGTAATGCTCCCATAGGTAGTATAACTGAATTAATGGCTCTAAGATCTGCTAACATTCTCCATTTACCTGATTTTTTCTTGATAAGAAAGACTGGAAAATATCAGGGGGAAAATGTTGGAGCTATGTGTCATGTTTTCTTATTGTTCAGTAACTAAGTCCTCTAAAGCCTCCAGTTTCTCTTTACTTAGTGGCCATTGTTCTATCCAAATTGGCTTATCTGTTAACCATTTTAAAGGTATAGGTTCTGGAGGCTTAACAATGGCTGCCATCAAAAATGATATCCTAAACCTTGGCGGGAACTTTGTCTTCCCATTTGAAGCAGTTCCTTCAAACCTTGCAAATTTTTTCCTAGTCCCATACCAGGGATGTACCCCATTTCATGCATCATATGTTGACTTTGAGGGCTATGTAATTGTTCTGGAATTAGAACTTGTGCTTCCCATTGTTGTAATAAATCTCTCCCCCATAAATTTATAGGTACACAAGTTATAATTGGTTGAATAGTCCAGGTTGCCCATCGAGCCCTTCACATTGCAAAATATAACTACTTTGATATATTTCAGGGGCTCTACCAACTCCAACTAGGTTAAATCGAGCAGGTTGAATTGGCCATGTGGACAGCCAGTGCTGTTGAGAAACAATTGAAATGTCTGCTCCTGTATCTACCAAACTTTTAAATTTCTTTCCCTGAATAGTTATTTCACAGGTAGGATGTTTATCAATAATTTTATTCACCCAATAATTTGCTTTGCCTTGTTTATTTGTGCTTCCAAATCCTCCTGTTCATTTAATTTCACTTCCCTATTTTCACATACTGCACAATCAGGAGCTGTGCTATGCACTCTCCTGACCCTGCTTTCCAGGGAACAGAAGTGGATATAACAATTTGAATTTCCCCATTGTAATCTGAATCAATGACTCCTGTATGTAGTTGCACTGCTTTTAAATTTAAACTGGACCTACCTAGAAGGAATACTACTATCCCTGCTGGCAAGGATCCACAGACCCTTGTTCCTGTTGGAACTTTTTGCAGAGGTTCCCAAGGCAGAAGGCTCACAGCTTTTGTGCAGCATAAATCTACCATGGCACTACCAGCTGTAGCGGGGGACAGATACTGCACAGGAATGAGGGAATGGCCTGAGCCGGAAATGCCCCAGTTTGAAATGGGGCCCGGGACAGGCCCCTCATGGCGTTTCCCGAAATCAGGTTCCCATCTTTATCAAACTTAGAGTGAGACTGATTAGCCCAATGTTTTCTTTTTTTACATTTTGGACATATTCCAGGCTCAGCAGTTGTTTTTTTTTTTTTCCTCAACTGGCAGCCTGACTGGCTGATTTTTTCTACATTCTTTTTTAGTATGGCCATGCTTCCTACAGTTAAAACAAGTTCCGGGAAACAGAGTGTTTCCTTTACCCACTTTCAGTCATGCCATGGCTTGTGCCAACAAAGTAGCTTTATGCAGATTGCTTCTGATACTGTCACAGGCCTTGATATAATCAACTAAATGTGCTTTCCCTCTAATAGGTCGCAGAGCAGCTGGCAGTCAGGATTAGCATTGTTGAAAGCTAATAACTGCAACACTATATCCTGACCAGCCGAATCTGCAATCACCTTTTTAAGAGACTCCTGTAACCAAGCTACAAAATCTGCATATGGTTCTTTTGGTCCCTGTTTTACAGCACTACAGGAAGGGTATTCTTCACCTGAAGTGATTTTTTTTCCCAAGCGCTAATGCACACTCCTCTAAGCTGTTCTATGGCATTATCCTGCATGGCCACTTATGCATCTAAACTAACCCAGCTGCCGACCCCCAAAAGTTGGTCTGCAGTTATATTAATTTGAGGTTGGGCCTGGGCATTGCAAGCAGCCTGAATGGAAGCTTCATCTGCCCACCAAGTTTTAAATTATAAGAACTGAGCAGGAGTCAGACAAGCTCGAGTAAGAGCGTCCCAGTCAGTAGGAATCATCCGACTGGAAACAGCAACATTCTTTAACAATCCCATTACAAAAGGAGAACCTGATCCTATTGATTAATAGCTTGTTTAAATTATTTGAGTAATTTAAAAGGAAAAGGCTCAAATGTAGCTATAATATTTCCCTGTTGATCTGGGGGGTGTATCCTAACAGGGAACTGCCAAGCCTCTAAATCACCCTCTCATCTAGCCTGCTGAATTCCTGCCTGAATAGAACTGAGAGCAGTCGCTCGAGGCACTGCTTGAACCGTCACTGAGGCAACTACTTTTCACCCAGTGTCCTCTGGAAAAGAAAGATCTGGAGGGTCAGGCCACTCTGTTCCTTCAAAATAATGAGAGGGTACAGAAGGGTAGGGATGAACCTCTCCCTCCTTTGCTGCTTTAGCTTTAGCTAGCAAACAAACTTGCTCTGTAACCTCTTCTGTTACTTCGTTATACTCTCCTTCTTCCTTATTATCAGTGTGAAAAGGTTCCAAGGTGGAATGAAACACAGCCCACACTTGTCTCATTGTTACCCTGATGCTGCCAAGCTCCCCTTCTTACTCACCATAGGGATCGCTTAAGAGTACTCGGGTGTCCTCCATCTTAGTTCCACATTCTCCAACCATCGCTCCGGTGACCCTTTGACCTGGGTTCAAGCCCCACGTATGGGCACCGCTTGCCAAGACCAGCTTGGTCATGGAGACCCTAACCTAGCGGCACTAGAGGAATTAAAGACACACACACTCACAGAAATATAGCATGTGGAGTGGGAAATCAGGGGACTCACAGCCTTCAGAGCTGACAGCCATGAACAGAGATTTACCCACATATTTATTGACAGCAAGCCAGTGATAAAGTATTATTTCTATAGATTATAGATTAAAAGTACTCCTTACAGGAAACAAAAGGACAGGCTGAAACAAAGGGTTGGGCTCTGGCTAGTTGTCTGTAGCAGGAACATGTCCTTAAGGCACAGATCACTCATGCTATTGTTTGTAGTTTAGGAACGCCTTTAAGCAATTTTCCACCCTGGGTGGGCCAGGTGTTCATTGTCCTCATTCCAGTAAGCCAACAACCTTCAGCGTGGGCGTCATGGCCATCACAAACATGTCACAGTGCTGCAGAGATTTTGTTTATGGTCAGTTTTGGGGCCAGTTTATGGCCAGATTTGGGGGCCTAACCCCGGCATATGATATTGTTCAACACCTTCTAACAGCAGTTAGGCTTATACCTCCCGAGGGGGGGAAATAATATAGGAGGTATTAAGAAATTATTATATTTAGGCAGCTAGACAGAATGAAAGCATTCTCAGTGGAATTTTCTTTTAATAAAAAGCAGCCCCCAAACCGTTTTTTCTCTAACAGTAAGTGGCCTGAAAAGTTAAGCACAGATATGCAAACTAGAGGCTTTTATATGTAAATGCAAGCAGCTGTAACTGGAAACCAGGTACATTCAATATGGGGTTTCCCACCCTCTTTTCCTTGTGACCACATGTACTGGTGTCATGGCAGCCTCCAGGTTAAACCACATATGCAGGTATCCTGGCCACCACCAGGTGGAGGCTCCATTTGCACAATAAAAGATTAGAGTGGGAGGGCTAGTCTTTTTGTGGGCTATGTAAATGGCACACCTGGTCAAACCAATCCCTGAGCCCTATGTAAATCAATCGCTGCTTCCTCAAGCCTCTGTACAAAACTGATTGCATTTTGCTGCAATCCAGAGACTCTTCCTGGGTGACCCACTTTCTCAGAATGAGGAAGCCTTTTTCCTCTCTCCTCTTCTTTGTCTATTAAACTTTCCACTCCTAAACCCACTCCTTGTGTGTGTCTGTGTTGTGAATTCTTTTCTTGGCTGATACCAAAAACCAGGGTGTATACCCCTACAACAGAGCCACTTCAAAACGACAATCATCTATCCCCTGGTAATCACTTTTCCTCCCACCCAACATGAAAGCTGCATCTTTGTGTTATCTCTCCAAGTTGTAAGAAAGAGGCTTCTGATCAAGCTGGTCAGCATAAAATTTTGTAAAATTTAACTCTTTTTGTGTGAAATTTTAACTGATCTATTACCAGAAAAGTTATTTTTGATATTTATTATTTTACTCTATTCTATTTAAATTATTCAGAAAAATTAAACTGACAAAGAAAGCATTTAAATTTTTTAATTAAAAATGCTTAAGAAACATTTTTTATAGAAACTAAAACTAATTTTAGATTCTTAGAGAACATCTCTCAAATAGTTCAAGTTACCCTCCTCTGACAGTAGATATATATTTTTCTACATTGTTATAATACAGCTTTGATTTTCCTTTGTGGCAAACTCCATCATTTCTATTTTATCTTTTGTGCAGTATTTATGTTATCCATTTGTGGAGGAAAAGTTAAATATTAAATTTGAATTCAATTGAACATGGACACAAACAATGGTCACTAAGTCCTGGAACAGGTTGTGTGAGCCCCGTGAAGCGTTCAGCACTGTTTCAGAGAAATATCTCTTTCAGTCTAGTCCTGTATGTTAGTTATTGAAAAACAATGGACAATCGCAAAAACAAGTTGACCTTTTTTTGTTCCTTGAGCCCAGTCACAAAGGGCCCTCATGACTGGACCTCATGCCAAACAACTTGCTACAAAAAGAGCTAGGGTCCCAGACCATGCCGAAGCTTCATGAGACCTCTCCTCTTCTGTGCGCAGATGAGTGGTCGACTCTGGAGCCCAGGCTGTTGCTTCCCAGTCTGGTGGTGAATCCTCCATAGTCTTATGAGTGTAGTATCTGACTCTGGAGCCCAGGCTGTTGCTTTCTGATAATGAATCCTCCATAGTCTGGTGAGCATAGTGTCCAACTCTGGAGCCCAGGCTGTTGCTTCCCAGTCTGGTGATGAATCCTCCATAGTCTGGTGAGTGTAAATATATGTACATATCTATCTTTTTCCTTCTCCCCTTCCCATTGCAATTTGCTTATTATATCAATCTGCTTATTATATAAATTTTATTATATCATTTGCTTATTATATTATTTGCTTATATCTGCGTTGCCATTTATGTGGGATAAAGGTTGTTTACCCTGAAAGGTATTGTGTGTGTGCCTTTTCTTCTTCCCTCATGCGTCTCCCACACCGAGCAGCATTTCACATTATAAAAATTATAGCCTACGCAATGAACCTTTCAAACAATTAACAAATCTTTTCCCATGTAAAACTCTCTGCTTAATCAGCAGTCACTTTATCTTCACTCTTAAAAGGCATTTTCACTGCCTGAAAAGCAAAGGGACACAGTTCAAGTGATTGTGCTGAGTTGGTCCTCTCCAGTGCCAGTCTATTTGCATTCACCCAGGTAGTCTTCTGGTGAAAGAGGGTGCACTTCAGCATTCTCACAGCAATGTGGAACAGATGTAATAAAATAAAACACTGCCTTCTAGGAAAGAGTTGTTTTTTCTTATTCTGTGTATGTAAGCATGTAGTGGTTGTAAGGTTGAGAATAAAGACTAAATTACAGAGAGAAAGAGAACACTTTATATTAGCAGTTCAGTGCAGATCCTATGCAACCTTTTTGTGTATCAAACATACCCTAAATGGTTTGTTTGTTTGTTTGAGACAGAGTCTCGCTCTGTCACCCAGGCTGGAGTGTAATGGCTCTATCTTGGCTCACTGCAACCTCCATCTCCTGGGTTCAAGCAATTCTCCTGCCTCAGTCTCCTGAGTAGCTAGGATTACAGTCACACACCACCATGCCTGGCTAATTTTTGTATTTTTAGTAGAGACTGGGTTTCACCATGTTGGCCAGGCTGGTCTTGAACTCCTGACCTCGTGATCCACCCGCCTCAGCCTCCCAAAGTGCTGGGATTACAGACACGAGCCACCACGCCTGGCCCTAAATGGTTTTTTTTTTCAAGTATTATGTTGCTGTACCCATCACTTATTAGGCTGATAATTATTTCTACTTTATCAATTTCAATATGCACTAAACATCATCCAGAGTTGTGTCCTTGATGCCTAAGTGCTCAGATATAAAGCTGTTAAAATGTTTGTAACAAAAGATGAGATTTTATTTGTTTATTTTACTACAGAGCACTTAAGGCCTGAAAGCTTAAGTCCCTTTAACCTTTGAAAACATGCTTTAGTTTTTCCTTAGTTTGGAATGTCAAATTTGGTCAAAAGTATACACAATCATAAATGAATATAAATTATTTTGGAATTGAATCCAAATCATTAAATAAAACATTAAACTCGATACATGTATTTGACTGTATGTCCAATGTTTTTTAATTTGAATAGGAAATGTGATAAATCAGAAACTTGAAAAATATGCATGCTTTTATGACAAATAATTATGTAATCACTTAAATTTTCAATTCAACAGTGTTAAATAATAGATTTCAATACAAATTGACTCTATTTAAAATGTGAATACTGACATAACAGAAGAGAAAATATTGATAATAAAATATACAAAACAAAACATAATAGTGTTGATGGCTGTTGTGAGTGTTTGGTTCTTGTCTTCGTAGTTTAAAAATAATCAAGACACACACAACAAAGACGCAGCATAATTTTTTGCAAAGGAGTAAGATTATTTTCAAATTAGGTGCAGAATAGCCAGCACATTTTGAGAGAGAGAGAAGGGATTCAGGGTGGGTTGCTTGTAAGAATGAGACAGCAAGGGAGACTCCTTTTATGGGTGTCTTACATCATTATTTATAAGGAGATGGGAAGAAGTGTTACTAGTAAACATGCTCTGGGTGGTCCTCTTAGGGCACATACACAGTAGCTATACATACTTGTTTATATGTCACATGCCTCATTAGAATCTTTTTTTTTTTTTTTTTTTTTTTTTGAGACGGAGTCTCGCTGTGTCGCCCAGGCTGGAGTGCAGTGGCCGGATCTCAGCTCACTGCAAGCTCTGCCTCCCGGGTTTTTACGCCATTCTCCTGCCTCAGCCTCCCGAGTAGCCGGGACTACAGGTGCCCGCCACCTCGCCCGGCTAGTTTTTTGTATTTTTTAGTAGAGACGGGGTTTCACCGTGTTAGCCAGGATGGTCTCGAACTCCTGACCTCGTGATCCGCCCGTCTCGGCCTCCCAAAGTGCTGGGATTACAGGCTTGAGCCACCGCGCCCGGCCCATTAGAATCTTATATTTCCACCCATAAGTATGTTTTTACTATTATAACGAGTAAAATGTCAACTTGAGGGCAAAATCAAAATGTGCATGCTCTCTACAGGGAAACTTCCCTACTGGAGATAGCTTTACCTGAATTACCTGGAATACAGTGCAAATGCTGGGGCTTATTTTGTTGACAATATACAGTTGCCATGCAATCGCCATGGTTGCTGCATTTCGAGGACATGGTAACTTTCCTGGCTACCTGTCCTACCTCAATAGTACTTGTCTTGATTTATTTCCAACTACCAACTCTGAGTCTGAGGTTAAACTGTTATGTCGACGTTGTCAACAGTGGGGAAATCAACATTTTAAAACCAAACATATTTAAGCTTGATTGGGTCATTAGCTGTATGTCCAGGAGATATTATTATACATTCTTGGAACTTCAATCTTCATTATTAGTAAAAATACTCTTTTCCCCTGGGCTGTTTTAATTCATACATGGTGGCTGTATTTTTTCACTGTAAGTCTTGTCTAAATATATAATAGTATTTATTTAACAATAAGAATGAAATAAATCATACTTTAAATATGTTCTATTAGAATTGAGTGGCTATATTTTGTCATATTTATTGTATTTATCCTTTCTAAAAAATGCCAAAATAAGAATTTAATTATTCTTCCTGGAAAAACAGACTAAGAGTTTCTACATTGTGACTTTGCTCATTTTTGCATATAGTTTTGACTGCTGTCATTGAATTTCACTAGAATTTCAAACCCACGATTTTTTAGCTTGTATGGTTTTTGGTTCATTTGGGGAACAAAATAGATGTGAACTCTTTGTGGGGGGTAACTAGGCTTCATTTCTGCTTTTTTTTTTTTTAATTACATCTGGGGCTTTAGAAATAAATAGGATTTTAAATAAGGTTGGTTGGGAATCAAGCAACAGAAAATCCCAGAAAAGACTGAGGGACATAGCTACTGCATAGTGTCTTTCAGTGAGATTTAACGTAAAATAGAATTCGGCAGGGCGTGGTGGCTCACCTTGTAATCCTAGCACTTTGGGAGGCTGGGGTGGGCAGATCACGAGGTCAAGAGATCAAGACCATCCTCTCCAACATGGTGAAACCCCGTTTCTACTAAAAATACAAAAACTAGCCAGGCATGGTGGTGCATGCCTGTAGTTCCAGCTACTCGGGAGGCTAAGGCAGAAGAATCACTTGAACCCAGAAGGCAGAGTTTGCAGTGAGCCGAGATCATGCACTGCACTCCAGCCTGGGCAACAAAGCGAGACTCAGTCCCCACCCCGCCCCCCACAAAAAAAGAGTCCCCACCCCCCCAAAAAATTACAAAAGAACAGCTTGATGAATTTTTACAAAATGCATATACCATGAACCCAGCACCCAGTGATGGAAGAGTTTAACAAACCTGAGAACTCGCCCTTCTTTATTTTCCCTTTCAATTACTGTTCCCCAAGAGTAATTTATATCCTGGCTTTTTATACAATAAATAAGATTTGCCTGTTTTAGAACTTTAAATAAATGGACTAATAAAAGAAGTTCTCATTTTTGGCCAGCTTTTTTTTGCTCAGCAATAGTTGTAAGATTGATCTTTGTTTCTGTCTATAGTTGTGGTTTGCCCATATTCATTGACCTACAATGTTACATTATATAAATGCATTACAATTTATTTATTCAACTGTTCATGAATATTTTGGTGATTTTCCAGATTTTTAGTTCTTTTATAAACAGTCTTGAGCATTTTTTTAATTGTGCAGTTATGTAGATATATAACTGATAAAGGAGCTAAAAAGAAATTATTTAGGCAGCTAGGTAAGTAAGTCCTTTTTTAGATTTTCTAAAATAAAAAGCAGCCCCCAAATCAGGACTTATTTAACAAAAAGCAGCCTGAAAATTGAAGCTGCAAACATATAAGCAAGCTGGAAGCTTGCACAGGTGAATGCTGGCAGCTGTGCCAATAAGAAAAGGCTACCTGGGAGCCAGGCATGTTCAACATGGAGGCTCCATCTTCCCTTTTCTTTGTCACCATGTGTGAAGTCAGGGAATAGGCAACATGGCATGGGCCAGTAGAGAATCCATCTGCATAATAAGAAATGAGGGTGGGATGGCCAGCTTCTTGGGATGCTATGTAAATGGCACACCTGGTCCAACCAATCCTCTGTGCCTTATGTAAATCAGACAACACCTCCTCAAGCTCATCTATAAAACCAAGCGCATCTTGCCACAAATGGGGAGATCTGTTCTGAATGTTCTTCTTCTGCACGAGGGAGTTTTTCTCTTTTACCTATTACACTTCCCCTCTTAAACTTACTCCTTGTGTGTCTGTGTCCTTAATTTTCTTGGCATGAAGCAAGGAACCTTGGGTATTACCCCAGACAAATGATGCTGCTTCATGACCACAAATATAATTAAAATATATTTGGATCTTCAGCTTGTGTAGGTATTAGCAAGCCTTCTTCCAGAATGTAGTAGCAACTTATACTACCTGATTTATATGAGGTATCATTTATTCTCTAATGGTCTTAATTTTTCAAACCCTACAGTGTAAACTCTGTGAAGACAGAGGCCTTTAATTTCATTCACCACTATATTTGCAATTTTAAATAAATTGATTTGACTTTAAAGCGTTTATTTTCTTAAAAATAACTGTGGTAAAATTGATTTATTTATCCTTCTGTGAACGTTATTTTTTTTTCACAGCTCTGTTTCTTTACACATATGATTTCTCTGCCCAAAATGTTTCCTTGTTCTCTTGGTCATTCTCACTCAGGGTTATTTCTCTCCAGGAGAGACTGTAACTGAGCAGGTGCAATTTAAGCAAAGTCTTAAAGAAGATAGGCCTAGGCTGACCAGGTAAGCTTTAAGCAATTGTAAATAACTACCTTGTAAAGATGTATACTTTTTATTTTTTATTGATTTACCAGAAATATTTATTAAGCATTAATTTTTGCAATATTTTATTTCTACTCTGAGATCTACAAATATGTCTACATAATACCAATGCCATTATTTTAATAAACATGAAAAATGTACATATAGCTTTGCAAAAAAAATAAGCCTGATACATTTATATCTGTGTAATATATTTGTAAAATCAATTTCCCAAGGCTCAAGGAAGTGAAGTACACACACACACACACACACACCATTGTATTGAAATCAATATAGATTTATATTAAGTGCCAAATTAATTGCTATATAAAATTCATAACTAGATACACAGAATATAAATTGAATCATGAATACAGTGTTGATAATAGGTACCCACAAATGTGATTTTCAGTTAAAAAAAAAAAGCAAATAGGCTGGGCGCAGTGGCTTATACCTGTAATCCCAGCACTTTAGGAGGCTGAGGTGGGCGGATCACAAGGTCAAGAGATCGAGACCATCCTGGCCAACATGGTGAATCCTCATCTCTACTAAAAATAAAAGTTAGCTCTGCGTGGTGGCATGTGCCTGTAGTCCCAGCTATTCGGGAGGCTGAAGCAGGAGGATCGCTTGAACCCAGGAGGCGGAGGACGCAGAAGTTGCAGTGAGCCGAGATCGCGCCACTGCACTCCAGCCTGGTGACAGAGTGAGACACTCAGTCTAAAAAACCAAAACAAAAACCAAAAAAAAGAAGAAAATAATTGCTGGATTTTCAGTGTGTGCTAATTACCATTGCTGTTACAAAAAAAAATTAATTACAATATATCTAGAGATTTAACACACATCTAAATATTAAATTGACACTACAATATAATATTTAAATCTGCAAAAAGACATTGGAATGGCCGGGCGCGGTGGCTCAAGCCTGTAATCCCAGCACTTTGGGAGGCCGAGACGGGCGGATCACGAGGTCAGGAGATCGAGACCATCCTGGCTAACACAATGAAACCCCGTCTCCACTAAAAATACAAAAAAATTAGCCGGGCGTGGTGGCGGCGCCTGTAGTCCCAGCTACTCGGGAGGCTGAGGCAGGAGAATGGCGGGAACCCGGGAGGCGGAGCTTGCAGTGAGCCGAGATCGCGCCACTGCACTCCAGCCTGGGCGACAGAGCGAGACTCCGCCTCAAAAAAAAAAAAAAAAAAAAAAAGACATTGGAACCTGTGGTCAATAATACCATAAGCTGCCACAGGTTTTTAGTAGATAACATAAATGACAATCCCTTTTTATGCCCCTACAGGAGAAAAACTGGTACTGCTGCATCACATACATATCAGGAAAGAGAAAAATGCAGAATTCAGTCTGCTAAAAAAAGTTGTTTATACCAGATATATACATCATATTGATGGTTATCCAATATAAATTTTAAGTTTTCTGTATTTGATTTTGCAAAATATATATAATTTATTGCTCACAAGTGAGGAGCAAAAGCCCAACTATTCAAATAGCTGTAAGGGAGATTTTTTTGGAAAATAATATATCATTAAAAAGAAGTTGAAAGTGTAATAGTTGACCCCTTAGGAACTTTTAGAAAATTCATTTAATGGTACTTAGATGGCAAGAGCTGGATTTTGATTAAGTCAGCCAATGAAAAGTCCTCCAGAGAGAAGTTATCAGGTGTCAACATTTAAGGCAGATTTTATTCATTAAAGGTACCTTAAGAAATAACAGAAACTGCAGAAATGAAGAAATTCAGGATTTCCACTAGTCATACATTGTATTGAGCATGTTGTTAGATTGTGTTGGCCATTTGACATCTGCTATTTTTAACTGCTTCATAAGCCTGCTGAGTCACAGGGCCAGAGGAGGAATCACTGTTGTTTACATTCTCCCTGTCAGGTAGCTTTTATTAGCATGCAAATATTATTATCTTCCCAACCAATGACCCCTAACATGCCTGATTGTACTTTTTATACAATAGAGGACAGCCCCGCTTGGTTGCTTCCAACCATCACGGTCATAAAGACATAGTCCCAGTAACCTGATATCTCTGCTTTCCAATCCAGCCTTTGTGAGGTCCAGTATGGCCAGCTGTGCCTCTTATTGCTGGTGGAAATGTATTAAACACCTTCTAATGGCATTCACCTCCTTTTTATGAGTTGAAATTCAGGCACAATTCACAAGGCCTGCTTTCAAGAAGTCATGTTGCTGTGCTTTATTAGAAATAATATGGGGGTGGAAACCCACAATAAAAGTAACCAAAAGGTAAGTAATGCTAATTGGTATTGGAGAGTAAATTTGTGAAATATGCTTTTACACAAGTATTTTTGCTAGAGTGTTAAGGAAGAGATCACTAAACATCAACCCCAACATATTCACATAAATTCAATAATTTAGAGATGGTTGATTCTTTTTCTTTTCTAGATTATTTTCTACTCTCAGTAAAGCAAGAATTTATGGTAATACTGAAGCATTGGGAAATTAACAATAATTAACTTTAAGATATTTTAAAAACTGAGTCTTAATTATAACAGATTTATAATTTTATTGGAATGTGTTTATATCACATTCATTGAAGTGTTGCACTACTATAGTTTATAGGCCTGAAAATATTTTTTAAAAAATTTAAGGCGTGATACATAGTTCATAAATACAATTTCCTCATTAAATAGAGAGGAAAAAAGAGATGGGGGCAAGATCTGATAGCTACAAGCTTCTGTGGAATGGAGAAAGAAAAATATCCTCAAATGTTTGGGGTTAGGAAGATGTCCAAATAAAAGTGTAATTTATGTGCTAAAAACCAAGAATTTTTCAAACCCAGCATCTAGAATTTTTATCAGAATTTCACATAATATTCTACCTTTAAGTGATACTTGCTAATTAACTGTAGGTTTTCTTATTTAAAAGGAAGACATCTTTTACTTGAGTGTATCAAACTATAAAATTGGCTTCAGAACCTAAACTTAGCAAAGTTGGAAATAATAGTGCATATTTTGACAACAATTTTTTTTCCTTTTTTTTTTTTTTTCCGACTGAGTCTCGCTCTATCGCCCAGACTGGAGTGCAGCGGTGAAATCTCAGCTCACTGCAATCTCTGCCTCCCAGGTTCAAGTGATTCTCATGCCTCAGGCTCCCGAATAGCTGGGATTACAGGCGCCCGCCACCATGCCCACCTAATTTTTGTATTTTTTAGTAGAGACGGGGTTTTACCATGATGGCCAGCCTGGCCTTGAACTTCTGACCTCAAACGACCCACCTGCCTCGGCCTCCCAAAGTGCTGGAATGACCAGCGTGAGCTACCGCGCGGTGCTGGGTTCCTGGGTTTTTATGGACTGGAAAGGGGAAGGAATGTGCTTAGTCTTTGGGTTGTCTTGGCGAATGCAGGACTCAGCTTGGCCCAGGACCAACCAGGAGCTAAAGGAAAAGCTTGGCCTGGGACTTTGGCCCGGGACCAATCACGGGATGAAGTGATGATTCGTAGAGGCTGGACTTACAATCCTAATAAAGGAAAGTAGAGTGCCCACGGGAGCCCACCGTGACCATGCCCAAAAAAGGAGAAGAAACTTTTCCTAGGAGGCCACTGACTGTACACAGGACAAAGGCATTTCTATGCCAGGCCTTGTTCCCTTATCTGAGTGAGCTGGAAGTGTGTGCAAGTTTTTATCCAAATGGGCAGGAGGTTTTTCTATCTATGCAGCTGTGGACATGTCTCCAGGGACAACACCCTGTGCTCCTTCCCTTATCGGTGCCTGCAGCTTGAATCTTTTCCAAGGCAGCTTTTTATGTTTTGTGGGGATGAGGCACTGACCCATGGGCTGGGGCCTCTCGGGGACCCTTCCCTTGTTATTCATCTAAGGCAAGCGACTTCTATCGGGGGCCACTTTCTGTAAAGAAGAAACTGTCTGAACACTAAGTGGCTCAAGCCATGTTCATTTATCTACCAGGAAAGTGGAGGCCCTGAGTGCCGGAGCCCAAGTCATCCAGCAAGAGAAAACTTGGGTGTAGCCCAGAGTGGCCACCGCCAACCCAGCCACTGCGGTCAAGGTTAATAAGGGCAAGAGTGTGCATCTGTAATCCCAGCTTAGGAGGCTGAGGCAGGAGAATCACTTGAACCCAGGATGTAGAGGTTGCAGTGAGCCAAAATCGCACCACTGCATTGCAGCCTGGGTGACAGAGCAAGACTCCATCTCAAAAAAAAAAAAAATCTATATTTTACTGATTGAGGATAAAGTTAAAAATTTTATCTTCACTTTAGGATTGAGAAAATTGAAGATCGGGGAAGTTAAAGTAGCTACCAAAGATCACAGAACAGAGCAGGTTTAAACTCAGATTCATCCAACATCAAAGCTCTATACTTGCCTGCATCTTTATATATAAAAAATAGTACAGAGGTCTCTTTTAAAAATTCCTTGCTTAAGATACTTATTTCTTGAGATAAAAAATATTTGTCTATTTTATCTGCTGTCTCCAAAAGTTCTGGGACCTAGAAGAGTAATCATTAAATTCTTATTAAAGAAAGGAGAGAATGATCAGTGTGGATGATTTACAGGTGGGCGAGTAAAGATGTGAGGAATCCCCCAAGATTCCTATTGAGTCCAGAACTGCATCAGGCTTGGTGTCATAATGAATTTTTCAGACTCTTGAAGCTAGCTCCAGCCACTCTAAAAGGGACAGGGTCTTTCCTCACAATGAACTTTGAAAGGATTGAGGCCATAGTCTCTGGTGGCCCCACTGGTTTGTAGATTTCAGTGCCTATTCCTGGAGAGGCAAGTGGCTGCATCCTCTGAGTTCATGTTCTTAAAAAGGAAACTGCAGTCTGTGTATTAAAAAAAAAAAAAAATTAAGATTAGAAACCTCAAGGTCTCAGCTTCTTTGAAAGACATGTTTTGCCCATGTGAGTCATCCAGGGCTATTCTGGGGCTGCAGTTCTGGGATTAGCCAGGGCTGAGATTCTGCTGGCAGCCCTGAAGCTTGAGGCAGATGCACACCAGTGAGAGGAGAAAATCTTGTCTGGGAGCCAAGACAAAGGACTGAGAGCTGGGAGGTCTGTGGATGGAGGGCTGGTGAAAGCCTTGACACCAGGAGTGACCTCAGGGATTTCAGGCAGACACAGGAAAGGGTCAGATTCTGGGAAAGACCCAGCTGCCCTCTCTGTTTACAGAGATTCTAGAAGCTACAGCAAACCCAGCTGTTAGTGCTGAAAACTCTTCTCAATGTGCTGAAAATGGGTGGGTGAGAGGAGAAGGGCTGGTTTCGTTTTTGACTGTAACTTTAGCCTCAGCCAAGTTTCTGCCAACTCCCAGCCTCAATTTTCCTATCTGTTAAACATTTGAGGTCTTTCAAGCTCTGAGACTGTATTTTGAGACTTAGTTCTCTTTTTCTTCTTTCTCCTCATCTTGTGAATTGAACTCACTAATTCATAAGTTCCCATGCAAATATAATAGAAATTCTGCACTTGCTTTACTGAGTTAAGGCTTTCATTCCAAGTATTTGGAGACTTCTCTGGAATTGTCTGGTTTTGCACCTGGGATTTCTAAATAGCCCCATTTCCTGCCTCAATGCAGGCACCTCCTCACGCAGCCTCACTCACTCAAGGGCTGATGTCTCTCAAGAACCTCCCTCTTGGCCCATTCAAACCAAATCAACTTCTCCCTCTAAGCTACCGTGTCTCCTGTGGTCCAGGCTCAGGAAATGGCAACTCTACCCACCTAACCCAGGACACTTGGGCTGCAAAACAGACCTTGGAAGAAATCCATTCTCTTGCTTCCTTTCTAGGCCTGTTTTTTCAACAGTTAAGTGAGGGGCTTGGCTTGATGGCATCTGAGGTTGCTGACTGGCCTGAATGCTCTGATTTACTCCCAACTCCATCACTAATGTGTGCAGTGACCCTGGCTAAGTCAGTCCTCTCTGCAACTTCTGTTTCCTCATCAATAATTGAGATAGTTGGATTAGATGAGTTTTATAGTAGAGGCATTGGAAAAAGCACTAACATTGGAGACAGGAAATCTGGATTCTCCTAATTACTATCTCATTATTCAGCCCTGGGCCAGTCACTTGTCATGGGAGGCTACAGTTTCACCTATGTCTAATGGGGAGTGTTGGCCTACCTGCCCCCCAAGGTTCTTCATTCCCCTGCCCTGACATTCTGGGGCTCTGACACTAGGGCATTTATGTCATTTAGCTAACAGCTTATGTGTTTGTCTCCTTTCCTCACTCTGGAAGGTTCCAGGTGGTTTTCTGGAACAATTGGAGGTCCCTTAATCCCTGTGGCTTTGCAGAAAGCTAGAGGAAACGTGGCAAGAGCCTTAGAAAGCAGGTAGGCCAATGATTAATAATAATTCTGGTAGACAAGAAAAATGGAAAGGATGAGCACAGTGGCTCACGCCTGTAATCCCAACACTTTGGGACGCCGAGGTGGGTGGATCACCTGAGGTCAGGAGTTCAAGACCAACCTGACCAACATGGCAAAGCCCTGTCTCTACTAAATATACAAAAATTTGCCTGGCATAGTGGTGAGTGCCCGTAATCCCAGCTACTCGGGAGGGTGAGACATGAGAATAGCTTGAACACGGGAGGCGGAGGTTACAGTGAGCAGAGATCATGTCATTTCACTCCAGTCTGGGCGACAAGGCAAGAGTCCATCTCAAAAAAAAAAAAAAAAAAAAAGCAAAAGGAAAATGAAATAAGGTGATCTAAACTCCCTCTTTCAGAATCCTGAACCTGATAATCCTGTTGCTATTTGGTGTTTAAAAATGTGCTTCGAGATGTTTCTTTTTGGGGGGAATGGGGAGATGGGGTCTCGCTCTGTCATCCAGGCTGGAGTGCAGTGGCGCGATTCAGAGATTTTTCTTTAATGATAATCTCAGCCTCTTTAATGATAATTCACCGGCCTTGGCTGCACTGCCAGGAGACCTTGAGATGTCCCCTTTCCCTCTTTATGAAAATGTGCTGTTTCTAGACAACATGGAAAAATAGAAAAGTACAATTATAAATAAAAAAGCAAGTCACAGATGAAAACTTATGGTAGATTTTATATAAATCCCCCAAACAGGCAACATTCAAATGTATATTGTTTACAGATAAAATTGCATAAAGTAAATGATAACACAAAATTCAGATAGTGGTTACATTGGAATAGGAGGTTAATAGGAGACTTCAGAGGTATCCACTTCTCAGGAGTGTGTGAGGGTTTTATGCAGCCAGACTGAAAGTTTCATGAGAGTAGAGACCAATATTTTCTTTTCTTCAATTTATTTCCTAAGCCTAGCAAAAAGGATGGCACATCGTGTCGGCTAACACACGCTTTCAGTTAAATGAATAAATACACTGCCTTGTAAACGGACAAGCTATGCAGATCAAGACTTTATTATTATTAGTTACTACGGCTAATTAATAGACTCAAATAGAAGGTAATAAACTGTAGGATTTAGAAAGCACTATTGAAAGTTTAATGTTAAAGTAGCACTCAGGTAAAACTTTTGTTTCTAAATTTGTGACCACTATAATTACATTTAAATTGCCACATGAGTATGAAACATGAAATCTGACTGAAGGCAAGCATAATTTAGAGGAAAATGCAATAAAAGAAAAAACAATGAAAACCCGACCGGGTCAGATCTGCAAGTTATACTCTGTGCTTTTTTTTTTTTTTTTTTTAATTTAAGACAGAATCTCACTCTGTCGTCCAGACTGGAGTGCAGGGGCACGATCTCGGCTTTGCCTCCCAGGTTTAGCAATTCTCTGCCTCAGCTTCCTGAGTAGCTGGGATTACAAGCGCCCACCACGCCCGGCTAACTTTTGTATTATTAGTAGAGATGGATTTCACCATCTTGGCCAGACTGGTCTTGAACCGACCTCGTGATCCACCTGCCTCGGCCTCCCAAAGTGCTGGGATTACAGGCGTGAGCCACCATGTGGCCTCGGTGCTGTTTATTTTATTTATTTATTTTGGTATTTTTAGTAGAGACAGGGTTTCACCATGTTGGTCAGGCTGGTCTTGAACTCCTGATCTCGTGATCCACCCGCCTCGGCCTCCCAAAGTGCTGGGATTACAGGTGTGAGCCATCGCGTCCAGCCTTCTGTGCTTCTTTTAAGGAAATAGTTCTCTCTTCTCCCAGTGGAGAAGGAGGCTGACTGGAGGACCCGGGGCCCCTCTGTCCTCCCCACGGTGGCAGTCGCTGATCTCTGCTCAGGTGTGAGGGGTGCCACAATGCCCTGGGCCTGAGGTTACCAGGCCCCACTCCTCCTCACTCCCCTGGACTCTTCCATGGTGGGTGTCTCTGTGCCCCTGCATCTTCCTATGTGTCCCTCTGATGAAAGGGGCAGTGGCACCATGACGCTGGTGGGAGGAACTGGCCACAGGCTGAGGAGGGCTCACCCAGCTGTGGGAAATGCTCTGGTTGACCTCGGCTTTCTGTGCACCAAGCTGGCCCTTGACCCAAGGTTGGAGGCAAGGCGTCCCTGGGCTGAGTGACCCTGGGTGCGGGCGCTCCAGCTGCTGCTGCTGTGGTTCCTGCTGTGCTCGGCTGGGCCGCAGCTGGTACCAGCGCCCACCAGAAATGCAGGAGCCACCCCACAGGTGGGAGGAGGTGCTATCGGGGGAACCCACCCCCAGTAATTCAACGTGAGTCCTTTTCTATTTTCCCTAAGTGTTGGCTAGTCTGAGAAATAAAGGGAAAGAGTACAAATGAGAAATTTTAAAGCTGGGTGTCCAAGGGAGACATCACATGTCGGCAGGTTCTGTGATGCCCCCCAAGCCACAAAACCAGCAAGTTTTATTAGTGATTTTCAAAGGGGAGGGAGTGTATGAATAGGGTGTGGGTCACAGAGATGACATGCTTCACAAGGTAATAAAATATTACAAGGCAAATGGAGGCAGGGCGAGATCACAGGACCAGAGCGAAATTAAAATTGCTAATGAAGTTTCGGGCACACATTGTCATTGATAACATCTTATCAGGAGACAGGGTTTGAGAGCAGACAACTGGTCTGACCAAAATTTATTAGGCAGGGATTTCCTCATCCTAATAGTCCTGGGAGTGCTATGGGAGACCGAGGCTTATTTCATCCCTTATCTGCAACCATAAAAGACAGACATTCCTAGATTGGCCATTTCAGAGATGTACCCCTAGGAATGCATTCTCTTTCTCAGGGCTGTTCCTTGATGAGAAAAGAATTCAGCGATATTTCTCCTATTTGCTTTTGAAAGAAGAGAAATATGGCTCTGTTCTGCCCAGCTCTCAGGCAGCTGGACATAATGGTTATCTCCCTTGTTCCCTGAACATCGCTGTTATCCTGTTCTTTTTCTAAGGTGTCCAGATTTCATCTTGTTTAAACAAGTTGTGCAGTTAACACAATCATCACAGGGTCCTGAGGTGACATACATCCTCAGCTTAGGAAGATGACAGGATTAAGAGATTAAAGACAGGCATAGGAAATCACAAGCGTATTGATTGAGGAAGTGATCAGTGTCCATGAAATCTTCACAATTTATGTTCTTCTGCCATGGCTTCAGCTGTCCCTCCATTCAGGGTCCCTGACTTCCTGCAACATGGTGCTAGCCATGGTCCCTGAAAACCAGGCTCTGCTGAGAAATCTCAGATGCCAGGAACAGAAGAACCCAGAGAAACTTGAGCCAAACGGATAGACTGTTGGAGTAGCTGAGGGTGAAGCTGCCAGAACTCCTCAAAGTGGAACAGCAAAGCCAGCACTAGAGATAGACAAGAAAAATAAAATTTCAAAGAAAATTAGAAGAAATCAAAGGCAGATGCTAAAGCAGCAAAAAACCCTCCACACCACAGTAGAAACAGAGTTGATGAAGGAGTCTGAGAAACGAATCTTAGTCACAGAGAGAAAGGACAGCAGTGAACATGGTCAGGTACTGATGATTCTGGTCCACTGGATCCCACCATCCCTAGGACAGTAAATACCATCCTAGTCATTACCCAGCAAGTTACCACTGCAGCATTTCCTGTGTGTTCCAAAATGAATAAAGGTGATTCCCATCACAAGTGCAAATAAAAAGTCATTTATCATGTTTTTAATCTAAACTGTCACAGTTTAGTTTACTATTTTGTTCTTTTTGTGCTAAAATATTTTTCATCATTTCAGACAGAGTCTCACTCTGTCACCCAGGCAGGAGTATGGTGGCACAAACTCAGCTCACTGCAACCTCCTCCTCCTGGGTTCAATTAATTCTCCAACCTCAGCCTGCCCAGTAGCTGAAAACTACAGCCGCATGCCACCACACCTGGCTAATTTTTGTATTTTTAGTAGAGACGGGTTTTCACCATGTTTTGCCAGGCTGGTCTCAAACTTCTGACCTCAGGTGATGCATCTGCCTCAGTCTCCCAAAGTGTTGGGATTAGAGGCGTGAGCCACCCTGTCTGGCCAAACATTTGTTTTTCATTTATTTTTAATTTTTTTAAGGCAGAATCTCACTCCTGCCCAGGCTGGAGTGCAGTGGCGTGATCTCAGGTCACTGCAGCCTCTGCCTCGCAGGTTCAAGCAATTCTCCTGCATCAGCCTCCCAAGTAACTGGGATTACAGGTGCCTGCCACCATGTCCAGCTAATTTTTGTATTTTTAGTAGAGACAGAGTTTCACCATGTTAGCCAGGCTGGTCTTGAACTCCTGACCTCAGGTGATACACTTGCCTTGGCCTCTCAAAGTGCTGGGATAACAGTCATGGGCCACTGCGCCTAGCCACATTTGTTTTTTAAAAGTGGCAGCCACAGTTCCCCTCTGTCTAGATATATTTTGAACTTTTGTACATTAAGTGTAACATAAAAAACTGTTATGTTTTAGGTAATGTAAGATTGGTGTACACAAACTTTACAGATTACTGTAGGGTTCAGCAAATGATATATATAATGACATTTATATCTGTAGTTTTTAATGTATAAATCTTCCTTCAGAAAAGATTGACTTCTTTAAAAAACGACTCCACAAATTCAGGCTTATTTTATAAAACGGCACAGTAGTAAAAAAAATAAAAAATAAAAAAAATAAAAATAAAAATGCTCCTTTTTTTTTGAGAGGAGGTTTCACTCTTTTTGCCCAGGCTGGAGTGCAATGGCATGATCTCGGCTCACTGTAACCTCCACCTCCCGGGTTCAAGTGATTTTCCTGCCTCCTCTTCCCGACTAGCTAGGATTACAGGCACGCACCACTGTGCCCAGCTAATTTTTGTATATTTAGTAGAGACAGGATTTCATCATGTTGGTTAGGCTGGTCTTGAACGCCTGACATCAGGTGACCCACCTGCCTCGGCCTTCCAAAGTGTTGGGATTACGGGCGTGAGCCACTGCACCTGGCCAAGAAATGGATATTTTTAATTAATAATTTGTGTTTTCAAACATACTGAAGTCTTGTTTTAGTAAGTCTGGGGATAGTTGACTAATTTTATTTTATTTTTTTTTAATGGAGTGTTCAAAAATTTTGATTGATGAGTAAACAAATCATTTTCTTTCAAATTTCATAGATCTATTGAAGTGTCAAATATACTTTTAATTTTAAAATGTCTTTCAGTATTGTTTCAGAGATTTAGGTCTAGTTGAATCTGCTCAACCTGTTAATCATTGTCACCTGCCAGATTCCAAATCACTGTCAGTGTGCCTGTATGACTCTTCTTTCCATAGTCTTTGAATTAAATTTGTATTACTTCTTTGAATGTTACATAATACAGCTCATACATTTCAAATGAAACCACCAGGTAAAATGAGTTCTGACTTAGCATAAAGAAGCTGTTGGCAACTCAGTATTACATATACAGACGGATGCAGCTCAACAAGAATTTAGACAAAAATATTGAACTATAACGTGTTGCCATTACTTAGTCTCTGATGAGTTTATGGATAAATTCATATTTCAGCAGATATATCCAGTTGTGTTCAGTACCTCTAAACGTGGTATATCAAGAATTCTTATGCTACTGTCTGAGAAAACAGACTCTGCTGTTACCTAAGAAGTCAGCTGGAAGGTGGGCTGGGCGCAGTGGCTCACGCCTGTAATCCCAGCACTTTGGGAGGCCAGAGCAGGTGGATCACCTGAGGTCAGGAGTTTGAGATCAGCCTGACCAACATGGTGAAACTCGGTTGCCTCTAAAAATGTAAAAATTAGCCGGGCGTGTGGCGCAGGCCTGTAATCCCAGTTACTCAGGAGGCTGAGGCAGAATTGCCTGAACCCAGGAGGCTTGGGTTGCAGTAAGCAGAGATCACGCCATCACACTCCAGCCTGGGCAACAAGAGCGAAACTCTGTCCTGGGTGGGGGGTAGGGGGGAAGAAAGAAATCAACTGGAAGGCATTTTTATAATCTTGCACCACATAAGTAAAAACTGAAAGGTAGTACTAATAAATGCAAACTACATCACCTGGAAAACGGTAATCCAGAATGTCGCTTTCAATATTTAAGTATTTGAACTTTTGATATAAAAAATTTGGTAAAATAAAGCTTTTGGTAAGCTTTGTGTAGCTTGACATCAGCATAAAGTAGGAAAATATCTTAAAAAGAAAAACAAAAACCGACACCAAAAAAAAAAAAAACTAACAAATGCTTATATATCGATCTTTGTGCTCTGGAAGTCCAAAGCAAAACATTTGATGAACTTGATAGTTATTTTGAGCATATTGGCATGCTGATAAAATAATTTAAGTTTCATTTGAGTGAAACATGTCCACATCTCAAAAATACAGCTTTGTACTATGAATAATAAATGCAAAGTCTTTTTCCTCAAGAGGATCCTGATTCTCAACCCAACATATATGGCAACGCTTTCCATTGGTTTCTCCAAACTGAGGCCTCATTAAGGCTCAAATATGGAGTGAGAGGGACCCAGCAACAGACAATGTGAAACAAGAAGGATGAGGTAAGATGGGCAGCTCTAAGGCTCAGGAATTGCCTGAGGAATCCCAATATAATGACGTCAACTATAAAGCTTACTGGGTTAAATAAATAAATAAATAAAATAAAATAACTTAAAAAGCTGAAAATTCCATGAGTTGACTTTGGTGGGAAGGAGACTCTAGAATTTTAAGCAGTTGTGCCAAAAGGATTGAGTCAGAGTGACATTTATCTAAGGATTATTAAGGTAAAGGTTTACAAGCACGTAAGTATTTGTTCCAAATCTTATTACTGTAGCAATATTTTTTTCTGTAATGTCAGCATCCCCAAGCTAGGGATGCCATAGACAAACTAAGACAAGTGCCTAATATGTTGTAGGTAATTAGTTTCAAATTTCAACAAACTTTCAATAAACTCTGTTTCACGTATAAATCTCACTGAAAAGCACTATGCAGTAGCTATTTCTTTCAGTGAGTGATTTCTGGGATTTTCTGTTGCTTGATTCAAAACCAACCTTATTTGAACCCAATCATTTCCAAATTTCCAAATGTAATAACAAAAGAGAGTAGAAATGAAGCCAAGTCACCCCACGCACTTCATGTCCAATATATTTGGTTCTGCAAATGAACCAAAAAATCACACAAGCTAAACAATAGTGAGTTTAAAATTCAACCTAATTTCAATTGTAGCAGTCAAAACCATATGCTAAAATTAGCAAAGCCACAATGCAGAATCCCTTAGGCTGTTATTCCAGGAAAAATAATAAAATTCTTATTTTGGCATTTTTCGGAAAGAATACACTAAATATGACAAAATATACCCAGTTATTAAAAGTCTTTGAAATATAAATTCTTACTCGTAAATATTTGCTATATTTAGAAGAGCCTTTCAGTGAAAAATGCTTATAGCTACTATGTATAAATTAAAACAGCCCTTGGAAAAATAGTATCTTTTATTAATAATGTAGATTGAAGCTCCAAGGATGTAAAATAATTTCTCCTGGGCACATAGCTCATGACCCAAATCAAGCTCAAATGAAGATAAGTAACAGTCATAAGTTATATTATTAAATTAAAATACTTCTAGAAATAAAAATAAAAGGAGAGATATAAAAACAAGAAAGAAATTTAAAAAAGGAAGTGGATTCCTCACAATTACTCCTAAGGTATGGATTAAACCTAAGTGTTAATCAACAGGTGAACGAATATAGAAAATGTGACATATTTACACAACGAAATGCTATTCAGCCCATCAAAAGAAGCAACTCTTGTTATTTGCAAAAACATCAATGAACATGGAGGACATTATGCTAAGTAAAATAAGTCAGCAGAGAAAAGAACCCACATAATATTATTTCTTTTTCTTTCTTTCTTTTTTTTTTTTTTTTTTGAGACGGAGTTTTTCTTGTTGCCTAGGCTGGAGTACACTGGCGCAATCTTGGCTCACCGCAACCTCCACCTCCCGAATTCAAGCGATTCTCCTGCCTCAGCTTCAAGTAGCTGGGACTACAGGCCTGCACCACCATGCCCGGCTAATTCTGCATTTTCAGTAGAGACGGGGTTTCTCCATGTTGGTCAGGCTGGTCTCGAACTTCCGACCTCAGGTGATCCGCCTGCCTAGGCCTCCCAAAGTGTTGGGATTCCAGGTGTGAGCCACCTGCCTGGCCACACACTAGTATTTTCTATGTAGAGTGTACAAACAATTTAAACCATAGAAGTAGAGAGTAGACATTTTTAGCTAAGACTTTATCTCATTCAAGTGTGTTTTATAAAATTTGTTTGACATTTAAGTGTCTCTGATTTACCTGGAATATTGTAATTTTTCATGAATCCAGGTTGAGTACTATAAACAAACAATCTTTTACTAAAAGCTTTTCTGAGGCAGAGTAGGATACATCAAATTTTATTATAATATGGTAAAAGTGTGTTAACCATGTTCCCAGTAATCCCTCTGAACACAGCATTCTCAGTTCCCAGTATTCACCTTGAGTTGCTCAGGGGAAATTGTTATCTCTGTAAGCAGGCAGAACAAGGTGCCCCGTGGAGGTGCACCACATTGCACAGAAATGCTGTCCACATGCACCTCTATGGTCTTAATTTAATTGGGCTGTCATTTGCATGACTAGATACTTACTGAATCTGGTCATACTGGTTTTGGCAGCTAATGGTATTTGTTCCCCATCAGTTTTCTGCAATTATTTGCTTTGCTGAAAAATAAATCTTTTGTTAATTGAAAAACCAGATTTTCAATTTTCAATTTTTACATACGAAAGCAAATCAGAGAATCATGTGTATGTAGCATGCATTTTCCTATCAAAATTCTTCTCGTATTGCCTTGGAAACCCTAGGAAGTCACCTAAAGAATTCTCCCTTCAAATTGTTTAGCCAGGATTTTAGATTTCAAAAGATCCAGAACTTAATAATTGAGTAAAGCAAAAATCTTGTCTTTGCTTCTTGTTAGTAATGTGGTCATTTCAAAACGCATGGCAATTATGCCAAGCTATTAAAAAGATGTTGTTTTGATTAATTTTATCCCATTTCAAATGTTTTAACTGTTTCTTTTATCTTGTCAATCTAAGAGAAACTATCTACATAACTGTTTATGCGTTCACCCCTGTAATCCCAACACTTTGGGAGGCTGAGGTGAGTGGATCACTTGAGGTCAGGAGTTCCAGACCAGCCTTGCCAACATGGCGAAACCCCATCTCTGCTAAAATGTAAAAATCAGCTGGGCATGGTGGCGGGCATCTGTAATCCCAGTTACTTGGGAGGCTGAGGCAGGAGAATAGCTTGAACCTGGGAAGCAGAAGTTGCAGTGAGCTGAGATCACACCACTGCACTCCAGCATAGGTGACAGAGCAAGACTTCGTCTCAATAAATAAATAAAAAATAGGTGTAGAATAGACATTTGGCAAAATTCAACATATACTCATGATAAATCTCTTAATAAAATAGGTAGAGGACAAATGCACCTCAAGCCAATATACACCAGATATACCAAAAAATGCACAGCTAATAACATATTAAGCAAGGAAATGTAAGCTTTTACTCTAAAAGCTAGAACAAGACAAGAATGCCCACTTTGGTCAGTCTTATTAAACATGGTATTAAATGTCCAAGTCAGAAAATTTAGAGAATAAAATCAAAGGCATCCAGCTTGGAAAAAAAGTTAAATGATCCCTGTTTGCAGATGACATACTCTTCGGTATAGAAAAGCCTAAGACTTCACTTAGAACTAATGAACAAATTTTTAAACTTGCAAAATGCAAAATCAACACACAAGAGTCAGTAGCATTTCTACACAAGAACAATTAGCTACCTCAAAATAAAATTAAAAGCAATCTCATTTACAATAACTGTAATAACTACACTTTAAAATCAATTTAACCAAAAAGTTAAAACATCTTACACTGTAATCTAAAGAACATTAGAGGAAGAAATTAAATACTACACCAATAAAAAAATAGTACTAATTCATGAATTGGATTTAATATTGTTAAATACCCATATTACAGAAAATAATCTGCAGATATAATACAACCATTATGAAAATACCAGTGACATACTTAATAACAATTTTAAAAATATATATCTAAAATTTATATGGTACCCCACAAAAGATCCTGTATAGCCAAAGCAATCAAGGAAAAACAAAAACAAAAACAAAACACTAAAGTTATTACCCTACCTGACTTTGAAATATACTACAAAGCTATAGTACCCAAAACAGTATGGTACTTCAATAAAAACAGACACATATGCCAATGGAGCAGTAAAGACAAACCAGAAATATATCCATGTATTTACAGCTAACTCAATTTAAATATAGGTAACATCTTCTTAGGGAAAGGGCAGTATCTTCAGTAAATGGTGCTGAGAAAATTATAGTCACATGCAGAGCAATATAATGAGACCCTCATTTCACACCATATCTAAAAATCTACTCAAATAGTTTACTTACCTAAATGTAAGGCCTGAATCTCTGAAACTACTACAAAAAATATAGAGTAAAACCCCCATAACATTGGTCTAGGCAGTAACTCTTTGATTTAATCTCAAAATCCCAGGGAATCAAAGGTAAAATTGATGTCAGATTACTTCAAATTATTAATAAAAAGCTGCTGAAAAAAATCTGATACAACAAACAGGACAAGAAAAGTAAAAAATGGGACAAAATATTTGCAAACCATACATGTGACAAGACATTACTATCAAAAAATATTTAAGAAACTTGGCCAGGCTGCAGGCTCATGCCTATAAATCCAGCACTTTGAGAGGCCAAGGCAGGCAGATCACTTGAGGTCAGGAGTTAGAGACCAGACTGGCCAACATGGTGAAACCCCATCTCTACTAAAAATACAAAAATTAGCTGGGCATGGTTGTGGGTGCCTGTAATCCCAGGTACTTGGTAAGCTGAGGCAGAAGAATCGCTTGAACCCAGGAGGCAGAGGTTGCAGTGAGTCAAGATTGCACCACTGCACTCCAGTCTGGGCAACAGAGTGAGACTCTGTCTCAAAATATGTGTATATACATATATCTATACATGTATATGTATATACATATATGCGTGTGTGTGTGTATATATATGTGAAACTCAAATGACTACACAATAAAAAACAAATAACTATTAAAAGTGAGTAAAAGGCCTAAGTAAATATTTTTTCAAAAAAACGCATACATATGGCCAACAGATACATTTAAAAATCCTAAACATCAATTATTATTAGGGAAAAGCAAGCCAAAAGAAAAAAACCTATGAGATATCAACTCACTCCTGTCACAATTACTCATATTAAAAAGAAAAAAAAGTATTGGTAAACATACGAAGAAAACGAAATGTTTGCACACTGTTGGCTTAAATGTAAATGAGGACAGCCATTATGAAAAACAAAACAGAGATTCCTTAAAAAATTTAAAATCAAACTATTGTATAATATAGCAATTCCACTATTGTATACATATATCCCTAACAAATAAAATCAGAATGAAGAAACATCTGCACTTCTATGTTGTTTGCAACACTCTTCACAATGGCCAAAACATGGAATCAACAGTTCAACATCTAATGAGTCAATAAAGAGATTGTGGTGTATGTACACAATGGAATACTATTCACCTTTTAAAAAGAAAATCGTATTATTTTCAATCACATGGATTAACCTGAAGGACACTATATTAGTTGAAATAAGCCAAAGATTAATATGTCATAATTTCACTTACACATGCATTCTAAAAAAAATTAATCTCACGGAAGTAGAGAGCAAAATGGTAATGACCAGATGCCGAGGTATTTAGAAGAAAGTGAGGTTTGGAAAGATGTCTGTCAAAGAATACACAATTATAGTTAAATAAGAGGGTTAAGTTCAAAAGATTTTTCTGTATAGCACAGTGACTATAGTTCATAATAATGTATTTGTATATGCTAAGAGAATACTGAAAAAATGAAGAGTGCTAAGAAAAATGCTAAGAAAATGTGAAGTGCTCTCACCACAAAATGTTAACTATGTGAGGTGAAGCATTAACCTAGAATTAAGCATTTGACATTGTACAATTGTACATATTGTACATATACTTCAAAACATCATGTTTTACAGAAAAAATGCACATTTTATGTCACATCAAAAAATTCATTTTTAAAACATTATGGATATATAATGTTTCAAATACTGTCTTTTTCATAAACTTGGCTGAATAGTATCAAAAATACTTAGTTCTCGTGTGGTTTTTGTCATCTGTCATGATCACAGAAACTCTGATATTTAACACCATGTTCTGGACCCAGCACAGTCCATGGGAAAAGTCAATGTACTTTAGGGTTTTTAAGCTTGGGGCACCTGGAGTTTCTGGTACAGATGGTAATGGTGTGAAAGACACTAAAAGGGCAGGTGTTGTTTATGGCCCCATGACACCACTCAGAAAACAAATTTGCATGCAAAGAAATAGAAAACGTTTTAATCCAAAAGTTGCCATGATCTCCAAAAGTTTTCCAGAGAAAATGACCAAGGAGTTGGCTACAGATAGGTGACTAAGAATAAAAACTGTAGACTGAACTTCACCAACCAAATATATATATATATATATATATTTTTTTTTTTTTGTTTGTTTGTTTGTTTGTTTTTAAAGTGAGACCGGGAGCAGTGGCTCATGCCTGTAATCCCAATACTTCAGGAGGCTGAGGCAGGTGGATCATCTGAAGTCAGGAGCTCGAGACCAGCCTGGCCAACATGGCGAAATGCCATCTCTACTAAAATTAGTACAAAAAAATTAGTACAAAAATTAGCCAGGCGTGGTGGCAAGTGCCTGTAATCCTAGCTACTCAGGAGGCTGAGGCAGGAGAATAGCTTGAACCCGGGAGGCGAAGGTTGCAGTGAACCGAGATTGCGCCACTGTACTCTAGCCTGGGTGACAAGAGTGAGACTCCACCTAAAAAAGTAAGAAATTCCTCCAAATTGTAATATCAATATGGAAAAGAAATACTATTCCAAATTTCAAATCAACAGAAGTCATTTTATTATTTTGCAATGTTTAACAGCCACACTTAAAGATAGAAGATTCTGTGTGAAAACATAAGTTGTGCTATATTATAGAAAATTAAATTCAAAATGTTTGATTTATCGGGTTTTTTTTGTTGTTGTTGGTTTTTTGTTTTTTTTTTTGTTTTTGATGGAGTCTCATTGTTGCCCAGACTGGAGTGCAGTGGCATGATCTCGGCTCACTGCAACCTCTGCCTCCTGCATTCAAATAATTGTCTTGCCTCAGCCTTCAAAGTAGCTGGGGCTACAGGTACACACGGCCACAGTTGGCTAATTTTTGTATTTTTAGTAGAGACAGGGTTTCACCATCTTGGCTGGGCTGGTTTCGCACTCCTGGCCTTAAGTAATCCACCCAGCTCAGCCTCCCAAAGTGTTGGGATTAGAGGCCTAAGCCAGCGTGCCCAGTCAGATTTACCATTAGCTCTCTCAAGAATTTAATTTCTGGCCAGGCACAGTGGCTCATGCCTGTAATCCCAGCACTTTGGGAGGCCGAGGTGGGCAGATCACCTAAGGTCGGGAGTTCACAACCAGCCTGACCAACATGGAGAAACCCCATCTGTACTAAAAATACAAAATTAGCTGGGCATGGTGGCGCATGCCTGTAATCCAAGCTACTCGGGAGGCTGAGACAGGAGAGTCAAACCCGGGAGGTGGAGGTTGCGGTGAGGCAACATCGGGCCATTACACTCCAGCCTGGGTAAAAAGAGTGATATCCCATCTCAAAAAAAATGAATAAATAAAAATTAATTTATTTCTGACATATTTTCTAGCAAATTTTATATGTGCAACACTTTGTGTAACAATCTAGTAAGATTTTTCTTTTACAGTTAAAAACAATGCCAAGTGATTTAATCCTCTCACCTGTGGACAGTGTATGTCTTTTATCTTAATTAACAATCTGAGAGTTATATTGATAAGCAAACTCGCCAATTAAAACCAATTTTTCAGTGCACTAAAAATACGAAATTTCTCATCAAAACTTACTAAATTACCATGCGAAATGACATGGCATAAAGACAACAGTGAGAAAACTGTAGCCATAATACAGAAAAAGAAGAGCTGTGATGCATACATTGTTGGAATACACATAAGACAAACAAACCTGACGATAATTAGAAAATTACCAGAATTTCTCTTTAAATTCAGCAGAATTCAGCTTTGCAGCCCAGAAAAAAAAAAAGTCCTCTCCATATGAAGAATCAATGTTACTGTTTCACCATTGATATATTCCATTTCTGACTTGAAGTTACAAACTAACTTCAACAGGAGTATTTACGTCTTACTATGGAGCATCTGTTACACAGCAAGCACTGTCATGTTTGTCTGCTATGTTTATATATAATAGCATCCTCATGACTCAGGAAGCCTTCCTAGTACTTACCTGAACAAATTCAATAAATAAATAAATTTACTTATATCAATTATGAAAAGTGAAAGAAATAATAACTTTTAAAAAGTAGGCTCACATAGGGTTCTCCAATTAAAAGAACAAAGGGCAATGTTTTAACTAAATAAGTAAATTATAACTTAATAGACTAATAGTAAAATTACATCTAAAAATTACTTTTTGTACACTACTAAATTTTATAAAAAATCATTGTTGTAATCCCTGACCAGCTCACATAATACTTCATAAACTGTAAAAGAAATTGTAAGAAAAAAGAAATGTACAGCTCTACCATGAGTACCAGGCAAGTAAAAACAGAACATCTGCATGGGGAGATTCTGAACCATAAGCCATAATATTTTACAGTAATGAATTCAATACAAAGCAGAAAGAGTATAGATTTGCTTTCAGCATTTTTGAGGTTGTTAGTTTTCTAGTAAATTAGTCACCTTATTAAAATGATTTGTTTTGTTCCAATATTGCTCTTTTCTTCTGAAAATAGGTACAAACATACTCACACAAGCACACTTACAATTTTCTTATACTTGAGATTTATCTTTAAAGTAAAATGTATCTATATTTAACTCTATGTAAATCAAAACTAAAAGTCTTTATATGCTTGTAGGCAAAGAGGCCACATGTTAGAAGAAAAATATATAACATATTCTAAAAAATATTCAGGACTCAGAAATGTATTTTATTTATACTTTTATAATTTTTATTATGACCATAAAAATAACCCTGTAGTCCACAACAATTTAGTTGTACCTTTTAAAATAAAATTATAGAACTGAACAGTTTGTAATACAAAGGATAAATGCTAGTAATGGATACCTCATTTACCCTGATGTGATTATTACATATTATATACCTGTATCAAAACATGCCATATATGGCATAAATATAAAAACATACTATGTACCCATGAAAAATAAGAACAATAAATTTAAATAAGAAAAAATATAAATGTAAAACCTATGGGAATATTCTTTGACTTATTTGCAGTTTAAAGCCACTGGCAAAAGAGATTACTAAAGATGTTAGTCCACTATGTAACCAAATAGTATATTGCTATCATCATCTTTTACCTACGCCATTGAGTAAGGTGGGGCAGGTTAAAGTTTGTGGCATAAAAATGCTTCACTGAATACACAACAGTCTTAACATGTTAAAATATGTTTAAAAATCTAAGTTCATACATAATCTAAAAATTTTGAAATGTACTGCATTTTATTATGAAAAGCACAATTCATAAAATACTGAATTTTAACTAAAATTTAAAAACTTTTCACTATAATGCAGAATATTACTCTGAACACCTACCTCATGCATGACTCAATATTATCAGTTAACCACAAGAGCCTCTCTACTTAGATTTTCATCACGTGTCTTTCATTTTAATGTTCTTACTCTTCCATTAAAAAGGTCATAAGTAATGCCCATCTAATAAAAAAAAAATCTCTCATATCTTTGATGCAACAACAGTTGATCACATGCTTTCACATGTGAATACAATAGGAATGAAGAAAAGCATGGACCAGGTGTGTGGCTCATGCCTGTAATCCCAGCATTTTGGGAGGCTGATGCAGGCAGATCACCTGAGGTCGGGAGTTCGAGAGCAGCCTGACCAACATGGAGAAACCCTGTCTCTACTAAAAATACAAAATTAGCTGGGCGTGGTGGCACATGCCTGTAATCCCAGCTACTCGGGAGACTGAGGCAGGAGAATCACTTGAACCCAGGAGGCGGAGATGGCAGTGAGCTGAGATCACGCCATTGCACTCCAGCCTGGGCAACAAGAGCGAAACTCCGTCCAAAAAAGACCAAACAACATGGATTTGAGAGTTGAATTATATCATTATTCACTTTTTAAAAAACCTGTAATTTTTTCCAAAGAAAACAGTGTACTTTGAATGTAAATATACCTCTGCAAAAAACTTTTTCACTATTAGTTATCTACCAACTTGTGTTTTGGATAACTTTCTGTACTCAGCACTCTGATTTTGTGTAATGTCTGAAGTGTCAGTATCTTAAGATATCTGTACTGTGAATTCTCTGATATTTATATAAACCTAATTTTGGATCATGTATTTCATATTTACTGTTGCATTTGCAAAAATCTATTTTAGTATAATTCCTCTCATGTGTTCTAAGCTGTTGTTGAAAAAGTATTTTTCCAAATTCATTACACTCATAGGGTTTTTCTCCAACATAAATTTCCTGGTATTGAACAAAGTTTGAACAACTGCTTCAGGGTTTTTCTCTAGTACAAAATGTGTACAGTAAGATCTATGATACAAGCAAAGGTACTACAAACCTCTTCGTATTTTTAATGTTTCTCTTCAAAATACTCTGCTGCACTTTACAGGCTTATATTGTCTGAAAGATCTTTTGACAGTAATTTCATTGATAACGCTTTTATTAAGTACTAACTTTCTGATGTTGAGTAAGATATGAGCAGATATTAATGACTTTTTCATTCTTTATACAATTTTTCTCAAGTATAAATGCTTTCCTGTGCAATAAGGTATGAGAATTGTTTTGTCACATTTGTCACACTTCTCGGAGTTTTCTCCAGTATGAATCATCTTATATACAATCAAGTGTGACAACCACTTAAACGCTTTGTCACATTCTTCACATTTCTAGGATTTCTCACCAGTATGATTTCTTTTATGTCTAGAAAAGTTTGAGGTGTTGTCAAAAGCACTGTCATGTCTTTTAGGTTTGTATGGTTTCTGTCCAGTATGAATTTTCTTATGTCGGGTAAGGTTTGAGGACCGGTTAAAAGCTTTGCCACATTCTTCACATTTGTAGGGTTTCTCTCCAGTATGAATTCTCTTATGTTTAGTAAGAGTTGAGGACCAGTTAAAGGCTCTGCCACATTCATTACATTTGTAAGGTTTCTCTCCAGTATGAACTCTCTTATGTTCAGTAAGGGTTGAGAATGCCCTAAAGGCGCTGCCACATTCTTCACATTTGTAGGGTTTTGCTCCAGTATGAATTATCTTATGTTTAGTAAGGGTTGAGAATACACTAAAGGCTTTCCCACATTCTTCACATTTGTATGGTTTCTCTTTAGTATAAATTCTCTTATGTTTAGTAAGAGTTGTGGACCGTTTAAAGGCTTTACCACATTCTTCACATTTGTAGGGTTTCTCTCCAGTATGAACTATCTTATGTCTAGTAAGGGTTGAGGACTGGTTAAAGGCTTTACCACATTCATTGCATTTGTAGGGTTTCTCTCCAGTATGAATTCTCTTATGTTTAGTAAGAGTTGAGGACCAGTTAAAGGCTTTACCACATTCGTTGCATTTGTAGGGCTTCTCTCCAGTATGAATTATCTTATGTTTAGTAAGGGTTGAGAATATACTAAAGCCTTTGCCACATTCTTCACAATTGTAGGGTTTTGTTCCTGTATGAATTATCTTATGTTTAGTAAGGACTGAAAATACACTAAAGACTTTGCCACAATCTTCACATTTGTAAGGTTTCTCTTCAGTATGAATTTTTTTATGTTTAGTAAGAGTTAAGGACTGGTTAAAGGCTTTGCCACATTCTTCACATTTGTAGGGATTCACTTCAGTATGAATTATCTTATGTTTAGTAAGATTTGAGAACTGGTTAAAGGCTTTTCCACATGTTTTACATTTGTAGAAATTCCCTCTAGTAGCAGTTTTCTTATGCTGAGTTAGTTGTGAAAGTATGCAACATGATTTGCCACATTCTTTACGTTTGAAAGGTTTCTTTCCAGTATGTCTTTTCTTGTGTCTACTTGAATTTGAGAATTTATGAAGAACTTTAACATATTTATCGCATTGAAATATTTTGCTCTGGGTAGTTGTCAAACATTGGTTAAGTCCATTATAACCTCTTTTGTGCACCTTATGCTCATGCACACTTTTACAGTCTTTTCTTAATTGTAAATTTTCATGTCCATATTTTCCATATCTTCTCAGGATCACTTTTTGAAAAGAATCTTTTAAGCCCTGCTTTGGCCAAAGGTCTTGGGCAAAATGAGAACACACAACTGAAAGAAATAAAAATAACAATTACTTCACTTACTAGACTCAGATGAATATACCTTACAAATCTAACCTATAAAAATATACAAACTACATAAGCAAGATGGCACAGCAAAATACCACAGGCCCTAATTCCTTCACAGACATATCAATGTAACAAAACATACTGACCAAGATACATTTGTGGAAAATATATAAATGAGTTAAGTGTGTGCAGTGCCCCAGGTGAGCACAATGCAAAGAGCCATATAGAAGGAAAAGAAAAGTCTACTGCAGGCCAGGTGCAGTGGCTCGTGCCTGTAATCCCAGCATTTTGGGAGGCCGAGGCAGGCAGATCACAAGGTCAGGAGTTCAAGACCAGCCTGACCAACATGATGAAACCTCCTCTCTGGTAAAACCACAAAAATTAGCCAGGTGTGGTGGCGCATGCCTGTAATCCCAGCTACTCAGGAGGCTGAGGCAGGAGAGTCCCTTGAACCTGGAAGGTAGAGGCTGCAGTGAGCTGAGATCACGCCATTGAACTACGGCCTGGGTGATTAGAGCAAAACTCTGTCTCAAAAAAAAAGAAGTAAATTGCAACTCTTGGTTTCTTTTTGAAAAGAGAAGAAAAATAGTGGCACACACATATTCATTTCAGACTTCTAGGGACTTTTCCAGACACTGATTTCTGTCTCTCATGACATAAAATGCAAAAGAAATGGTGATATACTATGGAATGACAGTTTGAGTCAACTGAGCCCCAAGGTGAATGTTGCAGCAGCGGAGAAACTGCAGTACCACAGACAGGGAACAGGTGTAGCAAGTGACTACTGACTCATGAACAAACTCCTTTAACTAAAAAACCCAAAAAATTTCAGAAAAGACACACTTTAAGAACATGTTTGAGAGACTACCAAAATCTCTAGCCAAGACAGTTGGTTTCAGGCTATGACAAGACAAAGATACATTATAAAGATTGTGATGGGTAGCTTGTTTTTAATGTCCAAATCTCAAAAAAAAATTATAATGCATACAAAATATGAAGGCAACATGACCTCATCAAAAACATTATAAAATTTTCTGAAAGCAACTATTAAAGAATGAAGCTGTAAAAATTAATTTTAAAAATTTAAAATAAATTGAATACTCAATGAATTAAATAGGAACAGACAACTATTGAAAATCAGAAATACGAGGATAAAAACAAGTGTTAAAAATATCAAAAACAAATTGTTAAGGTAAAATTACAAAAAAAAAAACTGAAAAATTTTAAAAGTAGGAAAAACTGATGTAAAAATGAACATGCTCAACAAACTAGGATACACACAAAGATATTTATAACACACACATATATAAGCACGATTTCAACAGTCACAGGCAAGAGAATCTTGGGAGCTGCAAGATGAAAGTGATATGTCATTTACAAGGATAGTCTTATGAGAAAACCAGTGAATCTGTCAAGAAAATTTTGCAGGCCAAAAAAAAAAACTGTGTGATATAGTCAAAGTCCTTAAAAAAAAAAAAAAAAAAAAAAGCTGCCAAGTGAGAATAATACCATCAGCAAAACTGTCCTACCAGATAAAAAGGAAAAGATCTTCCAAAATAACCAAATCCTGAAAAAGTATATTGGCACTCCATTTGCCCTACATATCAAAGATGGTGAAAAGGAGTTATTTCCACTGAAAATAACATGATGCAAGAAAACAACACATAATCATATGAAAATACATAACTTTCTGGGAGAGATATGCACATACAGAAAAATACTATTCCTTAGCATTATCATAATGGTGCAGTACACATTTTTAATTATTCTCTAGAACTTGAAAGATAAAAGCATAGAAACTATTATAAACAACTGTTAATGGACATACAACATAAAAAGATATAATTAGCACCATCAATAACAATGTTGAGGACAGATGTAACAAGGAAAAAACCTTGTAAGCGGCCAGGCATGGTAGCTCATGCCTGTAATTCCAGCACTTTGGGAGGCCAAAGCGGGTGAATCACAAGGTCAAGAGTTCGAGACCAACTTGGCCAACGTAGTGAAACCCTGTCTCTACTAAAAAAAATACAAAAAGTAGCCAGGCATGGTGGCACGCGCCTGTAGTCCCAGCTACTCAGGAGGCTGAAGCAGAATTGTTTGAACCTGGGAAACGGAGGTTGTAGTAAGCCGAGACTGTGTCACTGCACTCCAGCCTCGGCAACAGAGTGAGACTCTGTCTCAAAAATAAAACAAAACAAAACAAACAAACAAAAAAAACTTTGTATGCAACTGAAATTAATTTTTTTTTACCAGGTTAACTATATTGTTGTATTTTTTAGAGGTTTTATGTAATCCCCAAGTTACCCCCAAAAATATCTGTATGGATACACAAATAAGAAAGAAATGAAAGCATCAAAGGAAGACAAAGAAAAATGAGGGACAAAGATACAAGAATCAAAGAAAATAACTAATAAAATGACATTATAAGACCTTCAGAAAATTATTTGAATATATATAATTAACTTTCCAATCAAGAGACATACATTTAATAAAGGGATTTATTTAAAGAACTGAAAAATCGGCCAGGCGCGGTGGCTCATGCCTGTAATCCCAGCACTTTGGGAGGCCGAGGCGGTGGATCATCTTAGGTCAGGAGTTTGAGACAAGCGTGACCAATATGGTGAAACCCTGTCTCTTCTAAAAATACAAAAATGAGCCAGACATGGTGGTGGACGCCTGTAATCCCAGCTACTTGGGAGGCCGAGGCAGGAGAATTGCTTGAACCTGGGAGGCGGAGGTTGCAATGAGCTGAGATGGTACCACTGCACTACTCTAGCCTGGGTGACAGAACAAGATTCCCGCTAAAAAAAAAAAAAAAAAGAAAAGAAAAATCAAGATCCAACTTGCCTTTCTACAAGAGTCAGAAAAGATCTAATAATAAAAAGACTGAAAGTGGCAAGATGGAAGTAGACATTCCATGCAAATATTAACAAAACAAGAGCAGCAGACATCAAAACAGTATTACACAAGCTACATCTTAAGTAATTGTCATATTTTATAAAATGTACTTTAAGTCAAAACTCCAAAGAGACAAATAAGGACATTAAACAATAACAGATTCATGGGAACCTATGACAAATTTGCGTGTGTGTGTGTGTGTGTGTGTGTGTGTCTCACATTAGGGTTCTAAATATATAAAGCAAATATCAACAGAATTGAAGAAACACATAGAGAACAATATAATTATAGAATATTTTAATATCCCATTTTCTAAAATAAGAATAAAACAAGACAGAATATTAGTAAGAGAACAGAGGACCTGAAGGCAGTATAAAACAAATATTCCTAACGTAGGTATACAAAACTCAACAACATTAAGATACACACCCTTATCGATAGCTCATACAACTTTCTTCTTGATAGGCCACCAACTAAGTCAAAAAAGTCTTAAAAAGTATTTTAGAACTGAAATTTTATGGATTACTTTCCATAACAAAAATGGAATGACAATATAAAACAATAATATTAAAAGCTAACAAGTTTACAAATATATAGAAATTAAACCAAATTCTTTAGCATGCTTTTGTTCAAAAGTTGAAATTAATATTGTGAAGATGTCTATACTGCTCAATACACAAGATTTAATGCAATGTTTTCCCAATTTCTCATTGCATTTTTGAAGACATAAAAACAGCAACCCCTAAAGTATATGGAATCTCAAGGGACAATAAAGTACCTAACAATCTTCAAAAACAGAACAATGTTGGAAGCATTATAGTTTCTGATTTTAAAACATATTACAAAGCTACAGAATTAAAACAATTTGCTACAAGTATAAAGGTTAAAAAAAAGTAGACAAAATAGAATGTAGCACATATATATACTTTCACATATATGGTCATATGAAGAGTCATTTTCATACCCATAATTATTATACTATTGCTACTGAAAGCCAATAGGTAAAAGCAAAACAAGTTTCTGTCACCAAATCATTCAGTAGATACGATCTGAAATATAAAAATACTTGGCTGGGCACTGTGGCTCATGCCTGTAATCTTAGCACTTTGGGAGGCTGAGGAGGGCAGATCACATGAGGTCAGGAGTTCGAGACCAGCCTGGCCAACATGGTGAAACCCCAACTCTACTAAAAATACAAAAATTAGCCAGGCATGATGGCACTCGCCTATAATCCCAGCTACTTGGGAGGCTAAGGCAGTAGAATCGCTTGAATCCCGAGGGGCAGAGGTTGCAGTGACCCAAGATGACACTACTGTACTCCAATCTGGGTGAAAGAGTGAGAATCTGTATTATTAAAAAAAAAACAACAAAAAAAACATACACACACACACAAAACAAACAACAACAACAAAAAAACTGGACTGTCATTCAGTTTTCAAAAAGCAGAAGACAGTCTAACAACTATAAAGATAAATTTTGATGACATTATGCAAAATAAAATGAGCCAGCCATAAAAAGACAGAGATTGTTGAGATATATGATGCAGTTACACTCCTAGAAAAAAAAGACTGGTGTTTGAAAAGTGCCATGAAAATGGGAAAAATTGGTAGTTGTTTAATATGTGTTGAGACTTAGCTTTGCAAGATAAAAACATTTTAGTAAAATGTTGCATAATTATGACTAAAGTGAATATTTAAGAATATTTATTGTAAATTTTGTGATTTTTTTTTTTTTAATTTTGAGACAGTCTTGCTCTTTCACCCAGATTGGAGTGCAGTGGCACCATCTCGGCTCACTGCAGCCTCCACATCCTCAGCTCAAGTGATTCTCATGCCTCAGCCTCCAGAGAAGCTGGGATTACAGGCATGCACTACCACACCTCGTTAATGTTTTGTATTTTTAGTAGAGACAGGGTTTCACCATGTTGGCCAGGCTGGTCTCGAACTACTGACCTCATGTAATCTACCCGCCTTGGCCTCCCAAAGTGCTGGGATTACAGGTATGACATGGACTAATCACTTGAT